>NC_084495.1:22499090-23122045 GCF_030035675.1 Rhineura floridana | reverse complement strand
CTTTAGCGCATCTTTTACTCTATTGATGTCCAAAGGTCCACTTCTATATGCATTTAAATACACAAAGGGAGATAACAAAGAAAGGAGAGAGAATTGAACTAGGGAAGAATATGCAATTGCAGTTATACATACTTCACTTTAGACCTAAATTAGATGATACATTTGCAATGTGATTGTCCCTCCAATACATTTTTTAAGAACCACTTAAGAGACTTCTCTCCTATTTCTGCCACCACACAGCGCAACAACCACCAGATACTATTTCTACAGTCCCAGGAAGAGGGCATGTACTTTTTGTGAACCTGTAGATTGGCCTTGGAAACCTAGCGGATGCTATGTTTGTATCACCATGGACTGATTCTGCTGCCACTGCTGTTTGTTTCTTCTGAGGCTCTTTGAGTTCTAGCATATATCTGCTGGCAGGGGACATCTTTAAGTCCTATGCTGTAGATGGGCACCATGGAATGCTTTTAAAACATCTGTTCACTACTTAAACTACCCAGAAGTACAGTTACTTCTGGCATATTGAAAATGTTGTGAATTTTAGAATGTGCTATTTGTGAATGCTACTCCAACAAAGGACTTAGTGTATATTCAGACAACTGTCTTATTGTTATACCTTGTCCATTTTCTGAGTTATGAACAGTTTCATGGGCAGCACCACTTGGATGATTTATACACAGTGGAACATAGGTAGAGACAAGCAGCATAGACAGCAGCAGGTCTGCTATCACATACCGCATCCTCAGAGACACCTGCCCATCACCTAGTGCATTCAGTCCACGGCTCTTGCTCTCTGTTACCCACTGAAAGCTTTTGTTAGGAACATATTCACACAACTTACACCCACCCCCTCCCAATAGTTTGGGATATGGGAATGAAAGATAAGGTGTATCTTCCACATTCTTGTGGTGTCTTTGATTCACAAACTTCAAAACGTTCCAGCTATTTCCTGGCCATGAGCTTCCATTGATAATTATTGTTGGTAGCATTTGCATGTGATATTATCTTCATGTGAATCTGCTGTTAATACTGAGGGTGGGCTTGGAAAAATTGAATTGCTTATATGCAGAGTAAATATTTTTTTAAAAATCAATTCTTAATTACCTTTCTGTCAAATCAAGCACCCCAAAAACATACAAATCTACAAGTAAATAAAATACAAGTATTTTTAAATAAGGAAACAAATTGGGAACCAACATTGCTACAAGAACATTCGTGTTAGATGAAAGCATTGCATGTGAGTTCTGTAGGTAGTATAATGTTTGGGTGATCAAAATCGGGAACAGGGATGGCCCTACTACTAGGCAGAGTAAGGCAGCTGTTTCAGGGAGAAGATGCCAAGGAGCAGTAACGGTCTCCCTACTGTTCCACCTGTTTCTCCAGAGGTCTTCTGCTGGATCCTTCTGAGCTAGCATGTTGCCTCAGGTATGGTGGAGAATGTTGTCCCACTACTAGTGTTGAAATAAAATGCGCCGGCCAGTCAGGTCAATTTCTTGGTTTGGTAGTAGTGGGGAGCATAATACTTTTGCCTCAGGCACCAAAATGTCTTGAGCCAGCCATGATCAGAAACATGATAATCAATCGGAATATTTTCTAAAAGTGATAATCTTCAAGGGCTGCAAACTTTGGAAGAGCATGAATTGTTTGTGACTGATACCAACACCTATTCCTTTCCCACTTACAGAGACTTGGGGTGGTGGTGAGGGTCAGTTATATAATAGGTTTTGGAAACATTCAGAAACAATGAGTTGGCAGGGTGGTTCCCTCTAATTTCACCTTTTTGTTGTTTGGAATACAGGGAAAAATGACTGGAGAACTCACTTATGGCGGTGCCTAGAAATCAGTCTGTCGACCCCAGTTTATTTTAAGAGGTTAGGAGGATAATTCTTTTTTTCTAGCAATTTTAAACGATTGGTTCTTATATACTACTTTAAATATCTAGCAAGATTGAGTTTAGGTACCCTTGAAATAAGTTCCTACCTTCTTTGTGAAAAAAACATCTAACCCAGAGGCAGTAATTTGATTCAGACTGAACATTCCTTGGCATAGACCTAGTAAAACCACAAGCATCATTTTAAGCTAGTTACAAACCTATATTGCAACTAGAAGGTTAAATTAGGCCATTTGTTGTCCTGCCAGTTACATAGATAGTGGTTAAGTAAAGTATAATCTCTTGGTGCTTTGTGTACTGTTGTGTTCTCCCACATTCTTGTCCTCGTGGGGTTTCCTCTCTTCTTTAGAAGTAATGGGTGTGGTTTGCTCTGAAATGCTGCCCTGGTTTTTCTGCCTCCTGTTGTGGCTTTCTCCATAGTATGTACTGTATTGCTGTTGCTAGTTCTGTAGAGACTCCTAGTGGTTAGTTGAAGTTAATTCCATGTGGTAAAGCTTCCTGCCATTAAATTTAACAGATTAAATATTTTATTATGAAACCCTTGTATCTAAGCTGGGGTTACTGATTGTGTTCCTTTATTATTATTTTTAAGTAGATTTGTCTGTATAATGGTTGCAAGCTACTTACTGCACGGACACCATCAAATGTATAATTTAGCAAAGCATATTCTTTTAAATAGCAAATGAAGGCTTGGAAGATCAGTGGAAACTCTCATGTATTGTTTTCCTCCTCTCCTTCTACCAGAGCATTAAAAATTGGAGTGGGGGACAGGGGTGGCTTTTTTTGGTGGCTGTTCATAGTTGCCCCCCAAAAACTGAAATATTGCAGTTGCCTTTTACATTACCATTCCAGTTCTTAAGACTGTACTCATTAGACACATGAGTGCTAGATTTCAATAAGCACACTATTCCTGTCCTATTTCAGCATATAAAATCTTCAGCTCTGAATAGCTATGAAAAGTGGCAACATGACTCTGGAACTCAGTCTGTCAAATAAAAGTGAATTTCAGTCCATTGTTCTTCATCTCAGTTCTGCTATTAGAGCAAGATTAGCATTCAGACTGTTAATGGAGCTAAACTTCAGTAAAAGTTATACTTCAGGGACATTAACTGCAATAATTAACTGGTTACAGTTTTACTTATCTATGCTGTCACATGGGAAACACTGATTGAACACTAAAGACTTGTTTTACACTGGACGAGTTAATTGATCATAGTTAAAGCAAGAAAACACAAGTTACAATAGCTTTTACCCTTGTTTGTTGTGGATTTAAAAGTGAACTATCACAGTACCTACACTTTAAATCAGTGTATGACACATACTTGAACCTGTTATCATCTTTTCTCAACCAGTGTGTCTCCAGATGTTGTTGGACCACAACTCCCATCAGTCTCAGCCAGCATTGCCAATGGTCAGGAAGATGGGAGTTGTGGTCCAAAAACATCTGGAGGCACACTGGTTGGGAAAGGCTGGTTAAGATGAACAGACTGATCCTTGAAACAATTTACTTGGAATTAACTAGCAGAATTCAGTGAAACGTGCCACTGGTGAGAACACTTGGGACCTACAGCATAGGTTCGAAATTAAAAAGCTTTGCTTTGCTGAGGCAGAACTATTATATGAAAAAGTAGCACTGATCTCTGTGTACTTTTAAAAAGATTGAATTCTGAATGCAGTGTCTGTAATGTGGAAGAAGAGAAGAATATAACACGAAAATGTGTCAGTTGCGATATACTCCATATATTTGTGTGTGTGTGTGAGAGAGTGCGCTAGCCAAAGTAAATAAAGCAAAAAACTAGGTGAGCCGAAGTACCTCCTAATAAACCTAGGATATACTGCCCAGAATGAGTTTCCAGAGTAAATGTTCCTGATAGCAACTTAAGGGGACAGTCAGTTAGCAACAGTTGCCTTGAGTAATTTTATTTGTGTGAGAAATCATTGGAGAGAGATTTGTACAGATAGTGCTGCATCTTATTTTGAAGGACTTTATTTGATATGTGGTCTACTACGTAAAGTATGTTAACTGGTCATGGCTGACTTTCTCTTAAGGCAAATGGCAATCCAGAAGACTTCAGTGTCAGCTGGGCCATTCTTCTAAATACAGAATAAAGTTCTACAAGGAAAGAAAAGGCTTGTGATGAGATCTAGGCTAACTTTCATAATACCCTTCATATCATCTTGTATCTGATTGTCAACCATCAAGAAAGTTCCTTAGCCAAACTTCTAACAAGAACTTGCTAGAAGCTTGCCTGTAATCATAGTAACTCAAAATGTACTTTCATTTATGCTTTTGGAGCACAGCATTGTTTGGTAATCAAAAAGGTGTGGACCACAATGATGCCTAAACAGATTATTTGTTTAGTCAAAAGCTGTTCCTGTATTATGTATAAATATTTTGCTATGTGTCATAATGACAGAATGAAATAACCAAATGTAATGCTTGTATTAGTTCCTTTTTTTAATTTCTTGGCCAATACCCAAGTTCCTTTTCTCTTTTTTGCCAATGGTGATAACTGGAAAATTAAATGGTTGAAAAGATATACTAGTTACATGCAGTTGAAAAGAAAACTCTGTAGAGGTGGTATTAAATGCTTGAAACCTGATTTGGCAGGTATCCCATTTTGTGAGAAAATAAAACACTTTGAAACATATGAAAAGAAGCTTTGGGATGTTTATATCAATTTAGAAAGCGTGTTGGGTAACACTTTTTCTTGTTTTCTTGATTTGACTAGAATCTTCAGATAAAAACTTTGGCAGATGATGTGGTAAGATTCTCATGTGCTGGGTTTGTATTTATGTCTAGTGCATGCTGCTCGTACTGCATGAGAGTAATTGGGATCAGTAAAACATGGAAAGCGTGAAGTGCTCCACCAGATGACCTCTAAGTGAATGTAAGACAAGAATGGGGAAGCTGTGACCCTTCAGATATTGGACTCTAATTCCCATCAACTCCTGCCACTGTGGACAGTGTATAGGGATTATGGGAGTTGTAGTCCAGTGATATCTGGAGGGCTACAGGTTCACTCTTCTTGTTTGAAAAGCTGTTTCTTTACTACTTGGCTTAAAATAACAATTTCTGTCTTTGAGAACTTTGACCCTTTCGACTCTTTCAAAGACTTGCATGTGTAGATGTGATTTCAGGAAGAGCTTTCCTTTCTCACTACTAATATGACTTGTTGGGCCCTGTAACACTCCAGAGCAGTGATAGCCAATCTTTTTGGGTAACTGCATTACAAGTCAAGACTAGAGTTTGAGATAATATTAGCTCTCCATACCTTGGTGTAGTTCCTGCCGTCAGTTTTTAATCTACTAAGGTCAGGTAGAGGCAGGCTTGTAGTCTTGACTCTGATGATACGTGAGTCCTGTAGCCAGGGCTGTGGATTCGGTATGCCAAACCTTCGACTCCTCTATTTTTCTACTGTCCGACTCCACCTAAAATTGCTTCTGACTCCACAGCCCTGGAAAGGGCTGTAAAAGTCTTTTTAAATGGGAAGCTCTCATAGGAGCATTTTTATCGCTGCCTGAATATGTGCTGATCTTGGCATCACAGCGTTTGCCTTCATCTGGGTCGTGTGTCATACACTGACACACAAAATGTTTTCCATCTTGAGTTATGGTGAAATGCTCAACTACAGCTGACTTCATGGGAAGCTTCTTTGACATTTTTAATTTATATTTTAAAAAATTTGTCAATCAAAATTTATTTTGAAGCCGGAGTCGGTACATTTCTTCCGACTCCACCCAAAATTGCTTCCGACTCCACCCAAAATTGCTTCCGACTCCACGACTCCGACTCCACAGCCCTGCCTGTAGCTCCTGTCAAAGTGTGCTACTACTCTGTGTTGTCTGTACCACTTATGGCACATTTGACACAGGTTAACTACCTGTGCTATAGAGCATCTTTTAATAAAATGTATTAAGTATTCAACTTAATGGATACTACAAATTCTTGTCCCTTTTGAAGAAGTTTACCAGTACTGCAATACATTTGGCATGTGTGGCATACAGGGTGGCAAGGATTTCCTATAGAGCTCCAATATTACCCATACCTCATTTTAACTAAGCTGCATCCAATTAATTCATTTTAAGTAAAACTTTGGCCCTGTAAGACCACCCAGCATTATTTTTTCACCATGCCCTTTGTTATACAGGATATTATAAGGAGAAGAGGAAGTAGTGACTACCCCCCTACTAATATGCAAGCACGCATGCGCTGCTGAAATGGAGAAGAAATTGACTAAACCATTTTACCTGCAATACTGTGCTGCTTGATGTTACCTTCATCTAATGCCTATTAAGCTTATAAAAGTTCTGTCTGGAAGCAGTGTAACAGCTAACTTGTTTGTATGATGCATACTAAATAAGAGTCTGTAATTAAATCTAGAGTGACTTTTAAGATGTCTTAATCCAAGCCTCTCATTAGCATAATTAAATAAACCATGGTTATGCCATTTTGAAAATATTTAAGCATCCTCTGGATTGCAGTTAGGGGAGAGCTGGGTGTTGCCTATAGCCTCTGAATACATTATACAGCAGCAAGAGTGGCTGTATACCCAGCATGGATTTTTTGCATTCCACAATGTTACATTCAAAATATCCTCCCATAGCCCTCCATAAGCTCATTTCAAAACAAAACCTTACAAAATGTATAGTCCTGAACTCAGAAACACTTGCTTAACAACCTTCTAAATTTTCATGGCGATACACAAAACAGTCAGAGAGAATCTAGAGTTCAAAGTGTAAAAAGAGAGGAAAAAAACAGACTCCTTTTGGACTTGTTTCTGTCAGAGTTCTCATAATCCGTTGAAATTTATTAAAAATCAGCCATGTTCACAGAGTACCTGTAATCCTATTACTGACCTTGCCCCATACTCTGACCTTCATCTTCTGCAGTTTTAAAGCTAAAAAAAATGCATGGTTGATTTTTAATTAATTTAAGAAATTTTGGCTTTAACTCGATAATGTTGGGCATGCTCAGTAAGAAACAACTGACAGTGTTCTAAAGGTCAGACTCATAGCTGCTTGGCTTGCCTAATCAGGGGGTCACACCCAGGCCAGACTTTGATTTCACTTGAGACAGTCATGGCTTCCCCCAAAGAATCATGGGAAGTGTAGTTTGTGAAGGGGGCTGAGAGGAGTCTCCTGTTCTACTGACAGAGCTCCAGTGGCCAAAGTGGTTTAACCGTCAGCCACTCTGATTGAAGCTCTGTGAGGGGAACGTGGAATCTCCTAGCAACTCTCAGCACACTTCACTAACTACACTTCCCAGGATTCTTTGGGAGAAGCCATGACTCTAAAGTGAAATAAAGGGCTGGTGTGGATGTAGCCAGGGACAGCTTTGGTTTAAACTTGGGTGGAAGGCTACATGTGCCTGCTGTAAAAGGTGGGGGGAACCCTGAAAAAGAATGATACTGTTAACATTGTTTTCCTTTTGGAAAGGAAAGCTGCTTCCCCTCTGCCCAGTGGCCACCCACCCAGTCTCTTCCCATCCTTCTTCCCTTCCTACCGTCCTCCTCCTCTCCGTGCCCTTCTCCTAGGTCAGTTTCACCTATCCTAAGCATGATTGCACAGGAGTAAATCCTTGAACTCAAAAAGCATGCAAAACAATCAAACCTGTCTTCCCCTCCTCCTACTTCCTATCCCTCCACCTTCCCTATCCCCTCCTTCCCCCTCCCCCCCGGTCAGTTTTACTCCCCCATGGTCAGTAAAACCCATTGAACTTGATAAGCATGCAAATTATCAAACCTCCCCTCCTCCACCCTCCAATTAGTTACCTTTTGCCCCTTTCCATCCCCTTCCTTTGCCTCTCCACCCTCCCCTTCCAGTCCCCTCCTTCCCCCTTCTTCTGCTTCCCTGTCCCTTCCCTTCCTCCTTCCCTCTCCTCTCCCTTCCCCCTCCTACTCCCCATGGTCAGTTTTAACTATTCTAACCATGATGGACCAGTCACTGCCTCTCAGTCTCAGAGGAAGGCAATGGTAAGCCACCTCTGAATACCACTTATCATGAAAACCCTATTCATAGGGTCGTCATAAGTCACATTCGACTTGAAGGCAATCCATTTCATTTTCAAGCATGATTGCACAGGAGTAAATCCCATTGAACTCAATAGGCATGCAAATGATCCTCCTTCTGCCCTCCCCTCCCTCCTTCTGCCCCCTCCCCCTTCCTCCTTTCCTCTACTCTCCCTTCCCCCCTTCTCCATGGTCAGTTTTACCTATCCTAGCCATGATTGCACAGGAGTAAATCCCACTGAACTCAGTAAGCATGCAAATGATCAGACCTGCCTTTCCCCTACTTCCCCCTCATCTCCCTTCCTTCTCCCTTCTTCTTCTCCTCCCTTCTTCTTCCACCTCCCCTGCCCACTCTAGCCTTCCCTTCCCCCCATGGTTAGTTTTACCTATCCTAATTATGATTGCACGGGAGTAAATCCCACTGAACTCAATAAAAATGCAAATGATCAAACCGACCCTCCTCCCCTTCTCCCTCCTGCCTGATCCTATCCCCCTCTACCCTGCTGCCCTTCCTCCCCTACCCCTGCCCTTCCTTCGCCCTCCCTCTCCATGCCCTGTGGTCAGTTTCACCTATCCTTAGCATGATTGCAGGGGGGAGTTAATCCCACTGAACTCAATAAGCATGCAGATGATCAATCCATTCTCAGCAAACTTGCACAGGATCCCATTTCTTACCTCCTGGATTAAAAAGCAGAGAAATTCACTAAAAAAATACCCTTGCAGTCTAGGAACTTATCTCTAGCCAACAGATATCTCTATCAAAGTTTAAAAAGCAGGGAAATTGGATGGCTATATTGAATGCACCAGGGGAGCAGGAGACCTGACCTCCTCTCTGAGATATTGGACTGCCCTACAAATTTGTCAAAATGCAAACACAATTTAGTGTTGTCTTTCACAGTCCAATCCACTTCCTATGTAGGGCTTATTTCCTGTGTTACTACTGTTTCTACAGAAAATCTAACCTAGAAAATTATATTTCTCTCATTAGTCATCCTAGAAATCTGTGTCAAATTTATTTTTATTAATTTCAAAGCCTTTTTATTGGTCAGTGTCATATGATAGTGAAGACAGCCTTTTCTGTTTCGAACTGGAGGTTATGCTCTATTTCTGTTTTGGGTGCATTAATAATTGAATCTGAAACTGCAGTTTGATGTAAAATTAGACTGATTACAATAAGTTACTACTTAAGCAATAGCTCTTGGAAAAAACAAACTTGGCCTGCCCAAGATGCATGTTTTCAGCCTGCTATGCTTAAACCACTCCACTTAAGGAAAGGTGGGCATGCTCAATTAAAAACATAGGGCACATCTAGAATTTTGCTAGAATATATATCATCTTCCACCATTTTATCTTGTGCAAACTGAGATGTTCCTCATGTCCACTGGAAACTATTCTGCAGAATAGTCAGTGCCATTATTCCACAGTTGTTTTTGGAGGGTTTTTTTTTAGTGTTGCTGTGCTTCACATATTCACAGAAACAGAAGCAAAAGAAAATGATTTACTATAGGAAACTTCACTGAAATTGCAAAGTAAATCAAACATATTTAAAGTGACTGTCTGAACTATATCCACTGTCTTAATATTGTTGCTTCCTGCTAAAACAAGATCAGCATAGCACATGTCTTGTTTCTGTTATTTGGGCAGATTGCAGGTGTTGCCACCACTCACGTTACCAAATTCTTCCAAGCTAAACAGCAAGTGGATTGGACTGTGAAAGACAAACCTAAATTGTGTTTGCATTTTGACAAATTTGTAGGGCAGTCCAATATCCTGCTCCCCTGGTGCATTCACTTATAGTTGCCCAATGTCCCTGCTTTTTAAAGTTTGATAGAAATATATGTGGGCTATAGGTATGTTCTTAAACCGTAATGTTTGGTTTTTTTTGCCTGAATTGAATATCAATATAGGCAGGGCTGGGTGTACATTGTGATTCTATGAATATACTGCAGAAGCATGGAATTTAGTTTGTTACAAAATAGAGCATCCTCACATAGTGGTTTCTAGCATTAAAAGGCTGAGGGGGAAAAAAAGGCTTCAAGGAGGGAAGGCAATGTCTGCTGAAATCCCTGTCAGGAATTCAGATTTTCCTCACTACTAGTTAGGAAAACAATTTTGTGTGAAATGAGCATATTTTTTTCATTTGTATAACACTTTCATTTGTATAACTCATGCAAATTTAGAACTCCATTTTTCTTAACCTAAGTTCTTAGCCAATTTAAGCCATCTTTGTGCAGAATTTTGAGACTCTGAACTTAAGACTGCATACCGACCTTATACTAGGCAAGTAATACTACACATCAGATTTATTTGGCCTAAAGCTGCATCTGATTTAAAAAGATGAAATCTGTTATACTTCTTTGCAAAAATTGCATTTTTTTCGTGGAACACACCCCATGGTTAGGAAAAAACAAAGCTCTCCAAGAATACCGTCTTAGAATTGTAATGATATGGCTTAATTATCTTTGGCATGATTATTTGTGAGTTAGCATGCAAAGTGGAAGTAAATGTTTTTCTCTTATATGCTAACCCTAACAGAAGATATTTTTGTTCTTTCTGCAGCGTGACAGGATAACCAGTTTTAGGAAATCAGGTGTGAAAAAGGAAAAACTTCTAATTCAGCACCCAATTGACTCGCAGGCAACTATAAATGAATTGCCAGTGGCTCAACCACTCTTTGATGAACGTTCAATGAATTTATCCGAAAAAGAAGTTATGGATCTGTTTGAAAAAATGATGGTAAGCTTTTTGCTCAACAAGCATGCATTGTGAACAAAATATAAAGTTAGACTTCTGTGTTGTCAGTTGTTGTATCTATCAGTTATTGAGCTTCTGAGCAAAACAGTTAATCCTAGCTCAAAGACCAGACAGTAATTAAATAGTGAAGGGGATAGAATAGTGTCTGAATGCTCTGGCATACATCTTAACTTGAGTATCTTGGATGGAAGACTGGAAGTCACATTTCGGTAATAAGTGATAACTTTTGCTTACCGCTTTTGTGCTTTTGAGGTGGGGGAGAAACCAACCATATATTTGGGTTTGCATGTAATGACCAGACTTGAGCTTGTTTCTTCCATGGTGCCGCAGGAGAGGAGTGAAACAGCCATGATTTCAGCAGTGTGCACCAACATGCTTCTCATTCACTTTACACCATCGTTTATTTTAACGATGGCTTTAATGTGATATGCAAACTGGGCCAATAGCTCTAGAGTGAGGAGCTATGTCACATCACTTTTCCTGTTAACTGGCTATGTTGTAAGGAAAATCCCATTCTTTAATCTCCAGTTAAGTGCTTAAGCAATTAATTGTACTATTTACCTTGATGTTTTCTACAAATAACAGGTCTCTTTCTCCTTAACTGAAGTGCAAACTTTCTTCTGCAAATCATTTGGGATATATTTCTTTTCACTTCTATGTTCCACTTCATACATTTTCTGCTTGCATACTGCAAAGCTGAATAATTGGAGTAAACATGAAAGCAAATGCAAATACCTCCCTTTCAAAATATCAAGGAACAATGATGGTTTGATTATGTACTAATGCAGGTTCTGACTTTTAGGTGATGATGCAATATGCTCTTTGGGATGGGTTGTTTTAAGTATGATACACAGACTAATATATAGTTGGTATCCTAGTTTAAGCAGGTCTTAAAATTTGAATTTCAGCTGAACGATGAAGCAGAATATATATCTTACAGTGGATTTCAAAACAGTGGAGACTGTTGATCATCACAAAGGAATAATCTTTCTTAGCAAAACTTCCAAAAAACAGAGCCCTCTCAATGTGGGCAACACTTAGTAGGTAATTATACCATGGAGCTTCCAAAACATTTTTAAAGTCTCTCAAGAGCCATGGGGTTGGGATGTGTGCCCTAATAGCAAATTACTTTTATGCATCTCTCACACATAGCCTTCAACTGCCTTCTAAACTCATGTGCTTTAAATATGGTGGTCCACTACAGGGATCTGATTAGAAGAAAATTTGCAGAAGAATGATTGGCACATAGTAATATAGTAATCATAACTGTATGGAACTGATACATCATGTATAAATACATTTCTAGTGTGTCATTCCTGGAAATTATTAAAGCATAATCCATGTAGAAGTGGAATAAAACAGTTGGGATAGTTTGTTGTGTAAACACATAGCCTAAAGATTTGGCATTAATTGCCGTGAAGATGTACTGCATTTTTCAATAATGTCAAGTATGTGTTAGAAGCAAAGCCATAAAACTCTGATCTAAAACTTCTTGGTGGCCCACTAAAATGTTGTTCAGAATCAAACCAGTTGCCTATTAATTCCTTGCAAAACATACAACATTGTGCATTGTCTTTCTTACTTGCAGGCATGCTAATTCTATTGCTCAGCTTTGGGCATGTGTGTGTATTCACATGTGTGCTTCTGTTCCTCCCAGGTGTAAATAAAGCTAGTTTGAGGTGTGCATTAAAGCTACTAGTATAAACTTGTAGCTTAGGATAATGATGTAAAATAGCTTGTCTAGAGTAAACCAGTCATCCCTGCTCTCTTCTTAATCATAGAGCAACTCTTAGCATCTGTACTCACAAAGATTCTGAAAACTATGAAATAATAATGCAGCAGCCAGAATGTTAACTGGAGCGTGGCGCAGGGAGCATATCACCCCTGTGCTTTATCAACTCCACTGGCTCCCAATTTGCTCCCGGGCCCAGTACAAAGTGCTGGTTCTGACCTTTAAAGCCCTAAACGGCCTTGGACCAATGTACCTGAGGGACCGCTTACGCCCATATGTACCTGCCTGGGATTTAAGATCATCTGCCTCTGGTCTCCTCTGCGTGCCTGGAGTGAAAGACGTTAGACTGACAGGCACGTGGGAGAGAGCTTTTTCAGCTGTGGCCCCCAAGCTTTGGAACACCCTACCCCAAGAAGTCTGCTCTGCTCCCTGATGGTTTTCCAGAGACTTCTGAAAATGATTTTGGTCCGGAGAGCCTTTGTGAGGGACTGAAGGTAGAGCCTGACTATGATTTTATGCCTTCTATGTTAAATTTTACTCTTATAGTCCCCTTTAGTACCACTCCCTATATGTGTGTGTGTGTGTGTGTGTGTATTGTATTTTATGTATTTTAATTTATTTTAATATTTTTGTGATTTTATTGCTTACAATTTTATTATGTACGTGTTTGATTTTATTTTTGTAAGCCGCCCTGAGTGCCCTATTACAGGGTAGAAGGGCGGGATAGGAATATTTTAAATAAATAAATAATAATCCAATCTGGCAATGGTATGCCTATTTACTTACAGGAAGACATGAACCTGAATGAAGAACGGAAAGCTCCTTTACGGAATAAGGACTTGACCACAAAGCGTGAGATGGTTGTCCAGTACATTTCTGCAACTGCCAAATCTGTAAGTAGGAAGCCTCCTACCCCCAAAGATAGGTCAGACTAATACTCTTAACATCACCTGCAGTTTTCAACTCAAATTTTCTGATTTCTGCTTCCATTTATCTTTCCTAGAGTGCTTACAAAGCTTTCTTCATAAATCCTTTAAAATGCCTTCAATGACAGATAAAAGCCTTAATTAGAATGTATTATATATTTCACAACTGCTCAGTAATCTGAAACATGATTCTGTCTTTACTGTAAACCATTAAGTTTCTTAAATCCACTGCTCCAAAATAATCATCAGGGCTTTTCACGGTATCTCTTGCACAGTAAATAGAACAAACATGGGAGATGCTATTAGTTAGTTTTAGAACAAGGTGTAAACTAGTCTCAGACCAGCTTGGCTACTGACTGTTCTAGTTTCAGTACCTTAGGCAATAAAGATTGAGATCAAAGAACAACATTCTCCTCTATGCATAGCGTATGGTTTTCAGTTCCACTCATTCAGTGGGAAGCCCTACATACTGCCTGTTAGGACAGCTTCACTAAATTATTTAATAACATAAAATTTTAATACCATAAAAATGCCTTTTGCCCATTTCCTAACCTCACAGGTGAATCTAAATAAAGACAGTGGCAAACAATAAACATCTGAAGATGTAGTTACTTGCTTAGGTCACTAAAGTGACATAAGTGTGGTCGTCAAGTGTTGAATTCTAGATTGAAGTCTATGTTCCTGTGAAATAATCCACTGTTTTTCAGGGGTGTGGGACAATATATACAGCTTGTTAGGCGACCTGTTCTTCTAGGCTTTTGAATTGACACATGTTCCAAGCAGTACATTTCAAGTGTGTCAGTTTCATAAGAACACCATGTGTTTCAGTGCAGATTGGCTTTTAACAAGCATAAGGAGAACTCCTAAAACAGTTTTAGGTGGTGCTAATTTTTTTTCATTAAAAGACAAGTGAAAAAGTATTTTTCCCCACTGGGCATTGTCTAGTTTGGGAGTAGGGCCATATCATTACCTCACCCACCTCCGTGGGCCAAGTTTGACAGGTGGGTGGGGCTGCTCAGCTGTTAATCACCTGATGTCACAATGCCGTCAGATGATTCTTTTTTGCCTGCATGGTCTCAAATCAAAGTGTGTGAGCAAATGGATTGCCCACAAAGCACCTTTCAAAGCGCTCTGCAAGATCTGACAATCTTCTGATTGTCACTTCTTGCAGAGTGCTCTGCAAGATTCTATTGGGTTAGCAAGACCCAACAACCAGCTGATTGTCAAGCCTTGCAAAGGCCTTTGCACAGCTGAGCCAGGTCTTTGCCTGCCCTGTACCTGATGTCATATATGATGTTGGGTGTATGGCAGGTTGGTGTGGCTTTGCTGAAATAACCTCATGGACCAAATGGGAAGACATGGTGGTGATTCTTCACTCCTATCTACCTGTTTACTGTCCTTTTAACAGGAAATGAAATAGATTTGTTACTTTCAATATATCAGTTTCAAAGTGTCCTTTAAAAATCTCTTGAACATATATGAACAGACATCTCTACACTTAAATTTGTTAATTAGAAGTGAGTGAACTACTTTGTGAGATTGGTTCTGAGCAAAAGGGTTCAGGATTTTAGGTTTTCATCACTTTCTTTTGATAAAAACATTTGCAACGCGTAGTAATTGCAGAGAAGCACCTGAAGTTATCCTCTAATTCGTTTGTTCCTTTGGCTCTTACGGCATTCCTTTACAAGCTGCTGCTGAATGTCAACTTAAGTCACACATTGTAGCTCTACCCAAAGTACTCGCTGCATGTTTTCTAATTTCCCTGGATATCCAAGGGCAGAAATATATTTTCAGTTGATAAGTGAAATTTGCTACTAGCCTAATGCACAAGGTTCTACTTTGACATTCCAAGTTATTGTTTGTGCTTTTGGGAAACACAAGCTTGCATATTCAGTACTATTTTTGTAAAATACCTAAGGCGAGAAATATAATCATTCTACATAACTAAATCAGAGTGCAAAATGCAGATAACAGTACATGAATAATCATGTATTAAAATGAAGTAGTAAATGAGATTATATTTGTGTTTGCCCAATTTGTTTATATATGTGGAGCAGAATGGAGGGAACTCCAAAGTTGAGAATAGGCAAACAGTGTAACAGTAAACACACAATCAGACTTAAAGTTCACATGACTTTGTTTATTTGCATTAACATGTTTTACTTGGTCTCAGTGTCATGAGTGAAAATACAGATTTTGTTTGTAATTGGACACAGACTTCATGAATATCTCTTAAAAATTCAAAGTTGAGGGTATCGCATCTTGCTCAGTGTAATGCAATTGTGCAGTTCAGACTTAATTAAAACAAAATCTAGAATAATAGACTGACAATGCTTTGCTTGGACTTTATCAAGCTTTAAAAGTATTATTGGTAAGAATAATGTAAGGGTTTTACTATCATTTCTGGAATATATTTGTGTGGTGGAGGAATTTCAGGCAATATGTTAGTAAAAATCTGATGTATGCTTTGCAATTCACTCAGTTGTTTGAAATGAAACATTATCATTAAAATCATGGCTCTAGCTGTGTTCCTATTAACTTGCATTAATATGCTACTTTGCTATGATAATCCACGGACAGCACAGTCCAATTTACGGGTACCTGGCGGGGGGGGGCAGTGGCAGAAGAGCCGGCAAGAAGCACCACAGCTTTCACTTGCTGTTGAATGCATGCTCCATCAGGAGCTGCATGCAGGAGCCGGATGGCAAGAGCCGACTGTCACAAATAGTCCTGGTGGGGAGCAAGCACTCCCTGTAGACCGTCATTGTAATTATTTTACTCTGCCAGCCTTTTTGCTGGCCGAATTCTTGGGAGAGTCCTCCAAGGGGGAATTGGATCTTGTGTAAGTCCCCTCCCCATGGCTTCTGCCCTGCCACTCGCACAGAATGCCCTGTTTTCAGGGCTCCTGCCAGCTTCTGCTGGCTCTCCATCCACCGGGCTGGCTATCCGTGGTGGACCCCTGGCAGCACAAGCAGGGTCCTGGTGGTGCTGCAGCTCAGCCAGGATGGGGGGCTTCTTCTGGCAGAGCCCAGTGTTATTGGGAACCTGCCAGCTCAGCCAGGAGTTCGCCTCATCTAACTCCCCTCAGCCTGGTGGATTGTGCCCTTAGCCAATCAAGTTTATATTTACATAGTAGTAAAGTTCTAATTTGGTGGTATTAGCTTCCAAATTCATAAACATGAGAGCAAGGAATAGAATTGTGCTGAGTGGCCCTGTCTTGATGTTGCATGCTCTTCCCAGGACAGCATGAACACCTGTAGGGAGGGGAGCTTTCCTGGAACGCTGAAAGGTTGGGGTTCCAGATCCGGAGAAAGCCTTTACATGCATAATTATTCCTTTGCAGACACTTGGGCTGTTTGTGTGGGTGTTGAGGATGGGGTTACTCAGTGCAGCCCTATGTCTTGGTTCCATGATGATGAACCTGGGAACTAATGAAGCAGGCTTAAGTTTGTATAAACCAGTGTTTGATAGTGAATAGACCTGGACTGGGGATGGTTGGTTTAAATCCTCCTTTTTCCATGAAATTCACTAGGTAGCCTTTGGTAAGTGAACATAACCTACCTTATGGATTTTTTAAAGGATAAATCAGGTTAAACCATTTACTTTGGAGGCAGGTCAGGGTAAAAATGTGGTAAATATCCTTGATCATGTACCATTCATGTTGAACACTGAGGGATAAAGGCATGTTTTTTCAGAGGCATAGCTTTCTGTTCTGTATTAGTAAACTCAACTGATGCACCAACTTTAAGCATTAATGATTATATATTTTTTATTTTTTTTTGCTTTGGCCATGTTTCTAAAAATTAGCCAACGGCCCATGTGCATGAAGTGCCAGTGTAATAATTTGCTTTGGAGCAGTTCTTCAGATGAGGGAAAGGGAAGGTGGAAGAAAACTGTACATTATCTGTACATTCCCTCTTGTGAGTGAGCGGGAAAGAGTAACTACAATTGTTTCTTGAGGTGCATTGCGTTGTGCAAAAACTTCAACATCAGCTTAGATATAAAAAAGAAATGGCACACTGATTTTTAACAGTACACAAGAGCAGTGTTAGTATTTTGGACATATTTCAAAGAAGAAAATTGAGTCTGTGAAGTTGTGTGTTAAATAAAATACTGCCAGCCAAATTTAGACCAACAAAGCTATTGCTAGAGTTGGTGATGATTCTAGCAAAATCTCAGCTGTAAAGTTGTCCACAATCTGCGTCTTGAAAAACAAATGAACATGAGGCAATGAGGTGTAGTATCTTGTCATAAATTTCCACAATGGGCTTGATAGGAGAAAAACAATCCAGTGATGTTGGGATAATCCAAGACAAACCCTACGAAGGATAACTATTTTGGTTAATAGTTACTTTATCCAACATACATTCCCAGAAATTTTTGATGGCTAAAATTGAAAAGTACACTTTCTGGAAACCAATAGTAGTGAGAAATCCTGAAATAAATTTAGAGCACTTTTGCTTATTCTCAAGACGTTCAAAATTATTTTCTTGCCTGGCACCTGGGATCCTTGGACAGATGCTGACACTCCAGTGCTACAGTAAGGCCCTTTCTGATGCTGAATTCTCCCCCGCCCCCATGCTGGGTGGCTAGATTGGTGAACTGCTCACAATTTTAATGATTCCCAATGCTTTTTATATTGTGTCATACTGGGATGTTGTGTAAATTAAAATGGCAGCCCTCCAGGGTGTTGCTCTGTACCTGGAGCATGAGCCGATGACACAAGTTTGCATATGCTATTTATAAGTATAGATGCTTTTAGGAAAGAAAAGATGGTGGGTGGGTGGGGTCTCAGCAGCACTAAAGTTTGCATTGCACCCAGCTGTCATATAAGCAAAGTAGAAAACAAAATATCTCAAAACATGAGGGAAAGGTACAGGAGATCAACACCCTATTGTAAAAGAACTGGGGCTTGACCCTCCCCCTCTCTAGTCACCTCCTAACACCACTCCTACAGCTCCCCTTGGGCCACCCAGCTGCTTGGCACAGATTATTGTCTGTTGGTAAGCCTGTTGAGTGGGGGGGCAATGTAGGAGGGGCCCACCAGGAGACATTTTGCGAGACCCCCCCAAGCCTGGAGCCAGCCTTATATGTAGCATGTTGTTTTTCCTCTGTAACTGACTGATGTGTTTTTCTGACAGTCTGCATTCATTTATAAAAATAGTATTCAAATTAATCCATTATCTTCTCTGTCTGTGTTATGTGACATCAGAGCTCTAATTAATAAATTTGACAACTCCCAAATGGAGCAGCCTTGTTGCTGCAATCACAGCAAATATGTGAATTGGATGACCATGCCAGTACTTGGTTCCCAATGTTCCTGGATTGCTGACTTGATTTGGGGTAGAGCAAAAGAAGAAAAAAAATTAATTTAATAGGATATTTTTACCCATCCTTTACGATAAGGTGCCATGGTTTGTTACAATAGAATAATGCAGTATTAAAATTGATTAAAACAATTGAGTGGCGCCTTGGTATTTGAGAACTGGGTGTTGGTGTAGATGTACTGTCTTCTATATTGCTTCCCTTACCTGGCCATGGTCTCTTTTTATGAAGAATTTTAAAAAATAGGGTGGGATCTAATTGCTGGTTCATATCAAGGCTTCAAGATGTAACAGCTGCCTCCTGCAAAGCACAAATATTAGTCAAAAGCTCAGGAATGTGATTTTTGTGTTCTGTTGAGGCAGCTGGCAGAAAGTACAACATTAAGCTCCCAGTGTTGGTGGAAAGGGAGTGCTCTGCACCGAAGTAGCAGAAGTCAGTGGCACTACTGTACTGTGTAAAGGACTTTTGGAGGTTAAGGAGATGGTGAATAAGGGTCTGAGCTTTCTTTTTGACTAGCTGTTGGGAGTGCTTAAGCCCATAGCACAAGGCTGCTCTACTATTATCCAGAAGCTATTACCAGCTATGTCCCACTTAACCCAATGTGCTGTTGTAGCTGCCGTAGAACAAGCATCTGCATGTGTCATAAGAGCCGGATGCAAAATGGGACTAGATTGTGTATTAAGTAAATAGTAATTGCTAGTTACCTATTGCTATTTTTTTTACAATCATTTTTCTTTGTCCCAGTTCAAGGTTGCATATTTTTCTCCTGTGCCATGTCTTTGGACACCAATGTAAAGAGAGATGTGGGGGAATAACCCCTGCCCTGACAGTTCTAAAAACAAATTCCTAGTTTAAGAGGAGGTGTACATTGGATTGCATGATGGAGGGAGTGTGACTCTTGTGTCCACTTAAGCACTGATACATTCAAATGAGTTTATTTACTTCAAGTGCAGGGCCATTTGAATTCAAATATTGAAGTTACAAGCACCTCTTTAATACAATTTTTTTTTTAATGTAATGAAAATACTACTGGAAATTAAGTTTTTTTCCCCTTGCAGTATGCTAAACTCCTCAAAATAGTGTGCCTATGGTTGACTGTAGCTATTAAATGTATGCCTAATAAATGAAGTTTTTTTGTTCTTGTGTATGCATGCACTAATATATAACATATTCCGAGTCAAATATGCCCATTCCTTCATATTAAAATGTTATGGATTTATATAATTTAAAACTTCTGGTTTTTTTCAGCTTGTTGAAATGACTGTGAATATTTTCTATGGCATAACATTAAATATCATTAACAGTTACTAACTACTAAGCACTTGGCTAGTTGTGTGAAATGCTTGGGCTTACTAATTTTGCCTTTTTTTTATTTATCTCTTATTACTGCTCTCCGTTGATCACTGCATGCAGATTATTGGAAATAAAGTTCCGGTGAGTACCACTGTAGTCTCACAACTTGCAAGATGCACTGTATAATACTAGGCAAAATGTGCCGGTTGTTTGCAATTACTGTGCTTTATATTGGCCTCTTGCATGTCTCTTCATAATCTGATACGTACAGTATAATTTTGGCATGCAAGTTCAAAATGCAAATTTTTATTCCAGACTTCCCAAAACAAATCTTATGCCTTTTTTGAATTCAAACAAAGCCTTGAGTGCAACTTCAGTATGACAAGTATGAGAATGGAACTGACCATTATTAAACAGTGAATTGCCTTTCATTGTGATATTTGAGCTGGGTTTGGTGTGGGCATGCATATAGCATTCAATATCTGTTGGGCTTGGTAACCAGTTTTTTTTTACGTAGCTTGTGAAACATGGCTTTCTTGCTTCTTACAACAGAGAGGGAAAAATGCACATCTTTTGCTGCTTTAATTTATTTTCTTATATGTATATACTACCTGTCTTCCATCATAGAACTAAGGCAGCATGCATGTGGTTCCTGCTTGGGAGCCTCTGAGTGCAGCCATGACCTACTAAAAGTGGGGATTACCATCAGTGCTGTTTGGTACTGACTGCAACTCCTGCTAAGATTGGTTCTCTTTCTTTGCAGCCTGCCTTGAGTTCAAACTAGACTGTAAAGGAACAGTTTCCCTTTTCATCGATAACTTGAAGTTGTGCTGGGTTGTAAAGAAAGAAAAGAAAGAATTGGAAGCACAAGTGTGCTCCCAATTCTTTCCTTTTGAAGTTGGACCACTTATCAAAGTGGCTGTGGGGGGAACTCAAGATCTGGCCTGTTGGCTGGATCCTGTTTCCTACCCTGATCTGGATAATCCAGCTCACATTGCTGCTTAACAGGTTTAGAAAACAAATCTTTCGTGACACTATGTCACAATTGCCCTGTGGGAAGAAAGAAGAGAGCATGGGAGGCAGTCAAAGACGACATCAGGATCTGCTTTGGCTGGACTGTCCCACCACAACGCCTGACCATCTCTACATTTTATATAATTTGTTTCAGTACTGTATTAAAATTGCAAACCACTTTGAGTGCCTTAACAGAAAGGCTGTATATAAATGCAATACATTTGCATTGGCTGTCTATGGTTATTGTTTGTTGCCACTTCTTCCCGTGATTTGTTTGCTTGCTTAGGGTGGATTTTGGTTAAAAATGCATACAAACATCCACCTGAGAAGGCAGGGTGTTTACTCAGTTGATCTGCTGTTAGTGGAGGGAGGCTGAAGCCTATCTTGAAACCAGAGCCCATTTTAGCAGAACTACTGTAGCTGTTATCTGGAAGGAGTCCTAACAGTTTCTTATATGTTCAGACATATAAAATGTTATGTCATGTCATAATTAACATTCACATTAATTTGACTTTGAGATTGGCTAGATGTGTTCCATGGCTCTTGCCTAACTCATTATTTTTATTATTGAATTGCCTTCCAAACATATATGTCAAGGTGATGTGCAAAATTTCAATAACAACAGCTCAAAAAAGTTAAAAACCCAGAAAAGAACAACAGATAATTTTAAACAATACAAAGAAGACACCCATGGTAAAGACCTATTCATCCATCTGGGAAAGTTTGTCAGGACAAAAATGTCTTCAATTGTTTCTGAAAAGTGCAGGTAGTAGATGCCCGTCATATCTCAACAGGAATGCTATTAGACAGAATGGAGTAGCTACCGTGAAAGCCCTTTTCATGAGATTCTGTGGAGCAGGCTTTTGATATCTTTGCAACTTTAAAAAGAAGGTCTTGTCCGCAGTTACCTACTGTGTATATAAGGGACAAGACGGTCTCTCAAGTAACCTGGTTCTAAGCTGAGTATGGCCTTATACAGGCATACCCCGCTTAACGTTGCTTCACTTAACGTTGCCTCGCTATAACGTACATGCTCCATACGTCCCCATACCCCGCTTAACATTTGCGTGCTTCGCAATAACGTACATTTTATTGGTATGACGCCGCTGCCATCTAGTGGTGATTGCGTGCAGTACAAGGGAAGACAATTGCTTCACTTAAAGTAGATTTTCACTTAAAGTATACTGTCTGGTCCCATTGCGAACGTTAAAGCAGGGTATGCCTGTATGTTAGTGCTATTATATGTAATACTACTTTTTTTTGTGTGGGTATATCCCATATAGGTAAATTTATGATGTTAAGTCACTTTGTGTGATGATAAAAATGCTGTTTTGCCTTTTCCATCCCCCCCCTCTGTTCCTTGGATTGTATGCATTCATTTTGCTTTAATGTGGCACATGCTAGAATAAACCATGTATTGTGACGATTTGGAACCAGCTGTCCAACAAGCAGGAGAGAGAGAAATGTGACACCATCTTCACCAGTTGTCCTTCATTAGCTGGGATTGGGTTCTTTTCATAGCATAAGAACATAAAACCCTGCTGGATCAGGCCAATGGTTCATCTAGTCCAGCATCCTGTTCTCACAGTGGCCAACCAGATGCCTATGGGAGTCCCAGAAGCAGGAACTTAGCACAACAACACACTCCTTTCCTGTTGTTTTCAGCAACTGGTTCCAGCAGGTTATTTAGAAGGTAGACATAACATTAAAAAAAGTTCAGTGAGGGAGGTATAGGGGTATAATTTCACTCCACAGTGACTTATTTTGCTCATTATGGTAAACCATAGTTAATTGTTTATTGGGAATGCACTGTGAACACGCCAACAGGATCTGCTTTACTCTTTCCTGCTAAAGAATAGGAGAAACAAACCATGGTCCTTGGCTTAGTGTTATTTCTGAACTGGGGATTGTGGTGTGTTTGGAATGAAGCAAACTTCAGTACCTCATCTGGCCATAATTCAAAGTCAAGGATCATGGTTTGTTACTCCTGTGTGCTATCAGGGAGGAGCAAACCAGCTCAGCTTGATGTGTTTATGGTAAGTAAGCCAATAACTACAGTTTACTGCAGAATACAGAGGATTTTTTATTTTCTTACATCAGTCTAGTCTTGGTACTTTAGCTTTTAAGCCCTGTGGAATTGCAATAACCCACAAGCTCATAGGGTGGACTAGATGTACAATCTTTCCTGGAAAGTATTAGTCCAACATAATACCTAGTCCTGGATATTTTTATACCTTGATCGGCAGCTGTGACGCCTTCGGAATAAATTTTAGATGGAGTATAGCGACATGCCGCAAATGAAGACTGAAGCAATAACTTGTATTACAAGTTATACATTTTAATTGTAACAAAGATATTTCAATGGAATAGTCTTGAGTAAACTTCAAATGTAGTTGCTTTGTTTTTTCATTTGCATGGTACCAGTCTCCTAAAATGAATAACTTATATACTGTAATATGCTCAAAAGGTAAATTGTTGCACATTTATGTAAATATTCTTCTTGCTGTATAAAATGAGTATCTGTCTATCCACTTCTACAGTTCATTATAGATAAGTAACTAAAAAAAAATGGCTGTTGAATCACCTTTCATACTCCACATCACTGAATACTGTGTTAAAGAAACAGGACCCAGGCTTTAGCACTTCAGATTAACATGTCTATAGCAAAAGAAGATGAACAGAGTAATGCTGATAGCATTATTGCAAGCAAAAAGAAAATTGGGAGACAGTAATCCTGTTAAGAATTAACCCTATGAACTGTGGCTAGGAATTGAAATATTCAGGTGAAAGGCTTTGAAAATGGATTTTGAAAGCCATCTCTCAAAAATATAAGTTTTGAAAGAATTAAAATAGAAGATGTGCTTGAATTATCACTTCATACTTAAAATAGAACTGTAGCCATAATAACTGGGAGGTTGATAACAGTCTGGGGTACAGTATTTGCTTATGGATGCTATTTTCCTGATCCCTTCTTTCATAGAATCATGCATGTAAATATTTTATTTATTATTTGATTTATATCTGCCTTTTCTCCCAGCAGGAGCCCAGGGTGGCATGGTTGGTTTTTAGAGGCTGCCTTGCGACCTCCCCTTTCTATTCATTTACATATTTTACAAGATTGCTTAAATTCATTGTAGGGAGAAATTCTAGCTCTGAAATGAAATCCTCTTTCAGCAATTCTTGATAATGTTGCCAAAAGGTTTAGATCCTGAATACTTGCAATGATGAAATCCCAAACACATTCAAGAAATCACCAGATACAGAAAAGATTCCATGTAAGCATATACTGAATATTTCAGGACTGTTTCCAGGGAAACGGGATATATTGCAGAGTTGTAGTGATTATATAATGTTTTAAAGAGTACATTTCATTTACCAAAGCACAGATTTCTCTGGTGCTAAGGCCTTTATATTAACAATGTCATGGTTGCTACTCTTGTGGAGTAGTATCTTGAATTATTCTCTAAATGCATGTTTGTAACGGGGAGATAATGTGGAGGGGCAGGTGACATGGTTACTCGCAACAACAGTAACTCTCATCCTCCATAGTCTGTTTGAAAACGCCACCAGACAGTGCAAGATGTGACGATACAGGAGCAGATACGGTGTTGCTTACTTAATATGAGAAGCACACGTAGCATTGTGAAAATACCTACTCTCATAAGATAGCCACTCTGTGTTAGGCTCAAAATGGACCAATTTCAGAATTCCGTGTACCTGCTTGTACTCTTCCTTTGTGGCCTGGCACTCTTTCCACTTCCTGTATGTGTCCTTTTTTGTTTTCAGGTCATCTCTAAACTTTTTGTGAAGCCACATTGGCTTCTTCTGCTGTTTTTTCCCTTTTTTCCTTGTTGGAATTGATTGCCATTGCACTTTTAGAATTTCCTTTTTTAGAAACTCTCACCCATTTTGGACTCCTTTTCTCATTAGGGCGCTTGCCTTGGAACCATACTTAGAATTGTTCTGAGCTTATTAAAATCAGATTTCCTGAAGTCCAGGGTGTGCATATGGCTACTCTCAGCTTTTGCTTCTGTTAAAATCAAGAATTCAAGTATGGTGTGGACACTTCCCCCCAGAGTTCACGTAACTGCTGCTTCTTCCACCAAATCATCTCTGTTGGTTAGAATCAAGTCCAGGATAGCTGATTCTCTGGTTGTTTCCTCCACTTTCTGTAGGAGAAAGTTATGTCCAACACAAGTCAGAAATTTCTTGGAGGGGCCGTGTTTGGCAGAATTTGTCTCCCAACAGATATAGGGATAATTGAAGTCCCCCATTACTGCTACATAATGGCTCCTCGAAACATTGGCAGTTTGCTTTTCAAAAGTTACATTCTCATCTTCTCCTTGATTGGATGGTCGGTAGTAGACTCCAAGCACCACATTGCTTTTATTACTTGCCTCATTAATTTTAATCCAGATACTCTTGGTGGAGCTACCAAGCTTATCTTCCTGTATTTCTGTGCAGGGATACATATTTCTAACATATAGTGCGACTCCACCTCCCTTTTTATTTCTTCTGTTCTTTTTGAACAAGTTATATCCTTCAATTGTTGTGTTCCAGTCATGGGAGTCATCCCACCAAGCTTCAGTTATACCGATCAAGTCGTAATTATCCTCTTGTATTAAGAGTTCAAGTTTGTCCTGCTTGTTTCCCATGCTCTGCGCATTAGTGTACAGACATTGAAGACCATGTGATTTATGGCTTGACTTATTCGCTACATTTTTCTGAGGACTGTTACTGGGCCCTATTAGAGCTGATCTATCTGTTCCCGTTACTGTGCACAAGCCGTCATCAGTCTTACCACCAAGTTTACGTCTCCCTGCCCTTTAGGATTCAGTTTAAAGCCCTCCTGATGAACTTCTCCATGCTGTGGCCAAACACAGTCCTTGTAAGGTGCAACCCATCAGTTGCCAGCAGTCCACCTTCCTGGAAGCATAGCCCGCGGTCCCAGAATCCAAATCTCTCACAGCAGCACCCCATTTGTAGCCATTCATTGTTGGTCTTCAGTTCTGAGCAGCCCCAATCAGCATTGCCAATTGTCAGGAACAATGGGAGTCATGGTAACTTATTTTAAATTGTTTTTAATACTGTATTTTAATATTGTGACATGCCCTGGGACTTTCTGGTGAAGAGCGGGTAATACATTTAATAGTAATCATCATCATCCAACAGGTTCTGCAACACTGCTTTAAGGACTCTATGCTATGTTGCTGGTGGATGAGGTAATGAGTCTTCTTCAAAGCTGGAGATTTTTAGGAGAACTGAAGATGTGTTGTAGGATTATTGTTATCTATAGCATGCACACTCCTTTCTTTAGTTTTCTTATCTCTGGTCCAATAGCCTTTCCAGGTTTTTTTTAGGTATTCCAAATGTGTAAAATAGGACAAAACAAATGGCAAGGTTAGCATGATAGTTTAACTTTTTTTAAGTACTAGGGGATGCCACCCCTGCTTGCTTCACTCATCAACCCCGCCTACCATCACCAAAGGTTCCTTCTCCCGCACAGGGGTTGCCATATCCTGTTCCCTTCCTCCCACAGGGGTCACCCTCCCCCTCCTCTCCCCCAGATCTAGAGGTAAGGTGTAACTGATAATAGTTTCTATCTCAGCAATTGTATCTGTCCAAAATTCTTAGTTTTAATACAGGACCAAAAATATGTTTTATTTTCACATTTCTGCTTTTATATCTCCAACAAAAGTCACCAGCATCAGTGTAAATTCTAACCAGTTTGGCAAGAGTTAAATACCAATGATAAACAAATTGATATTTTTTTCTTAGAAAAGCGTAACACATTGTAATGGCATTTAGATCCCCTGCACACACAGAAAAAAAGACTTTTGCTACTGCTGAATGCTATAAACTTACTCAGTTTATGAAATTTTCAGACAAGCAGGAAAAAACATTTTTCTGGAGTTGCAATGGGTTCTAGCTATTGCCTGGAGGTCAACAAATCCCTTGTCAATCACAACCTTGACTTCACATTGGCTACAAACCTGAAAGGGCAGGGATTAGAGCAGCCAGCTATGAACTCATTTAACAGAAGTTGCGGAGTGGTGTATATCTTTTGAACCAGACAAGCTAGAAACTTTCTTTTTAAAATAAAAGCTGAGAGTTCAGAGATTGTGGTGACTCACCCAGAGACCCAGAAAGGACCCCAAAAGTCTAGAGTCTGCAGGCGAAAACAGAGACCTGGCAATCCTAGTTATAGACTGAAAGAAAAACAAAACCAAGAGAAAGATTTAACATTACAGCAAGTTAAAGTAGCTTAGAAAATAATTTAAAGTGATGTAATATATATTTCTGCATAAGCTAATTAATTAAAACAATAAAAGTATGAACTAACAAGAACTAACATAAATCATATGTATCTTCCTCCTAACTCTCCAGCCCACTACTTGTTTATTATTACTCTAAAATTCCTAGAATATTAGATTAAAGAAAGACATAGTTACTTATGAGTGGGTGGGCATGAAGCCTTCAGTTTGGCAAATCATTCAAAAGAAAAGCTGAGCAGATAGCATCAAGAAAAAAAAAGTAATCGAAAGGCAATCCCCGCCCCCCAGAAAAAGCTTTCCTCTAATGTAAATACATTCCTTTATATCACCCAGCAAACTTGGATCAGGAGGCTGGAATTATCCAATAAATGAACATGCCTTTCAATACTATGTAGACCACGAATTACATAATCTGTCTGGGAGAGGAATAAAATGAGCACCTGAGACTCTCGCATCAGTGATTTTCCAAGCAGTGTCTTTTTGCATAGTGTCAGCTCAACACACATGGGTTATTCATTCTCTTAGATATTGTTTTGGCTATCTAGCAGCTTTGTACCAACTACTTATCAGAGGCCCTTTTCTGGTAGTAGAAAATGCAATGTCCACAAAATTGCAAGCAGCCTTCAGCCAGAAATGATAGAGCATGAAATTGTCCCTTCATCTTAATTCATCATGGCTTCACTCTGGCTGCTCTATTCTGTGCATCCACTTCTAACCTGACTGCCATATGTAAATGTATAGGGTCCAGCAATGACTTGATTAATAATAGTGATAATTATTCTTTGCTAAGCAGAAATTAGAACATCTAAGATAGTGCAGTACTTCTTTCTCAATCTCTTAATAGGGATGGAGCCAGTTCTACTAAGGTTGCCGTATATCTGTATAGAGTTGTTAGAGCTGTGGGTTCTGTTCCTTCAGATTCTGCTCATCTGTTATAGTCTCATACTACCTCCTGTGCTGAGTCTCGTGAGCTGTGTTAGCTTGAAATAAAACATCATCTGAACTTGATACCTTTTTCAGTTTACTAATGTAATCATGCATATGCAATGCATTATAAACACATGGGCATTAAAAATCCATTACCATAAATAGCTGCTGTATTGAAAACCACCATTTAGAGGAAGTTGGTGATCCATAATGGACTGAAAAGTTAAAAGCCTCATGGGTTTAAGTGACCAGTGTAGTACCAAACAAAACAAAGTAAATTATAGAGATATGTCTTGTTTTGCCAGAGGAGAAAGCAATTAACAGTAATCCAAACAGAGTGGAGAAGCCAATTTTCACTGCAGAATGCTCAAGGTTGTAATCAAGCTTTATTGATTACCTAATGGGTACAGGTCATGAAAATGAAATTGTGGCAGAACAACTTAAGCTGATATCGGTCATGTGACAAAACCAGCTACAAGTTAAGGGAATCATTTAGGGCAGGTCTGTACTGTACAAAAACAGTATAAAAACATGGGGGGGGAGTAGTGCCCTGTGTGAAAGTTATTGGGTGGGTCTGGTTTCCAATTCTGTCAGAGGCGTACTGGAATAACTGATTCTAGTAGGTTTTGTTGGTGGGCTCTTGTTGTGTCCATATTGTGTTTAGGAGGAGCCTTGGAAAGGAGGGAATGGGTGATGCCGCTCCCATTTGCAGTGATTATGTGTAGAGGGAGGTATAGTCATGGGGAGGTGATGAGCTACCATGGAAAATGAGGGCAAGGCTATCCACGCTTGTTCCTCGCTCCCAGCCCTCCCATGGACAGGTTCCTGGTTGCTCATTTGCTGTGTCCACTGGTGTGTGCTGTTGTTTAATACGAGATTGGTACACAAGATGACCACACTCATCTGTGATTTGATCTTGGATGAAGGTGCTGATTTGGTGTGTATTACGAGACCTGGGTGGGTGTTCTGGGGGGAGTTGATCTAACCCAGCTTTGCCTACCTGAATATACCAGCACAGACTGCAAGGATGGGAGGGAGGGGTTTAAAAAGTTTAAAAAGTTGTTCAGCAATGTTTGCTGTAGCATTTTAAATTACTTGTCTGTTATTTTCCATTTTTGTGAAACCCTTCTTGCTTTTTTTGGGTCTTTATTTCTTTTTTTATACTTGTTTAGTTTAACATGATAAAAATTAGACATCAGGGCATTTGGACATAATTGTAAATTATAATTTTGTGTTGTACTAACAAGCCTGTATAAGCATTGGGTTTGTGTGTTTCCTTTTCCTTTTAAACAAATTTCCACTCACTGTTGTGTCTGAACTCAAAAATGTTGTTGCTTCAAACAAGCCAGAATCAAATCCAGATTTGATCTAATTTTGCAATATGCAAATGTACTGTACCTTGCACAAGCATAGGGCAGTTACCCTCATCAGTTGTTGGAGCAGGCACACTATTCAATTATGGTTGGTGATACTGAATTGTGTCCCACTTATCTACAATGCTAGCTTTTTAAATTTGAAAAGTTCAGGGGTAAATTAATATCTCATAGTGACTGGAATCATTGTTGTCTGCGTACCTCTTTCCACATCTTGGAATAAGGTTGTGGAATTACCACTACATTATGTGGTGATGACCAGTGTCTTAGATTAGGTAAGTTTTATAGCCACTCTTGGAGATTTCTTTGTATTGGAGAGCAGGATTTACCTTGATTTGATCTAAAAGTAATGAGTTCCATATGACAGGCCCATATGGTATATAATGACTGTCTCAGTCTTTTGGTATTTGTAATCCCTAAGACTGAACAAGTACAATATCTCAGTTTTTGGCTCTTGGTCTTAAATTTCTTATGCTGATTCCAGAAGTGCCTCTTTATTAGTTTAAAAAGTTGTTCAGCAATGTTTGCTGTAGCATTTTAAATTACTTGTCTGTTATTTTCCATTTTTGTGAAACCCTTCTTGCTTTTTTTGGGTCTTTATTTCTTTTTTATACTTGTTTAGTCTAAGTTGTGGAAGACTGGATGTCTCCCTTAGTGTGCTTCAAATCTTTCTTTTTTTAAAAACCATTTTGTGAGCCACTTTCATATTGACCTTCAGTCTTAAACTACTTTCCAAGATGATGCTGAAATTATTACTTCAGCAGTGCAAAGTGATAGTGGAGAGAAACAGGAATTTTGCTACACACACATCATATAATGGGGATAAAAATGGCAGTTATAGAAGAACTATAAAAAGACACACATTTACAGCGGTACTTGAATGCTAGAGGCTAAATTTCAGTATAAGCCCAATACTGCTTTTGAGATGTTTGCATTGAAGATGAATTTCAGGTTTACTGTTCTGGATGCTGGTGGAAAGGGTTTTGGGGAGTATTTAAGGGAGAGGCTCTTCATATAATCCTTTATTATCATGTCTTTGCCTTTCAGATCTTTTAGTGTGCTATCATTTCAGTAGAAAAGCAGACTGCATTTGATACATACAGAATGCTCACCCTTTGCTACAGCTCACAATGTAAAGAACAGAAGGGGAAAGAGCAGATGTGTGCATGTGAGAGTGGGCTGTAATAATTTAGCAGTCATCAGTCTTTTGATTGCTTCATTGATACACCCCACTTTTACAACACTGCTCTTTCACCCTCTGCCCTTTACTTTATGAACTATATCAAGAAATAGCACATTCTGATATTGAAATCTATTACTGTTGTTCACTCATTTGAAAATATACGTGCAGTCAAAGTCTTAAAAAAGTGGTTGATGAAGAGACGTTAAATTCACAGACATTCATAGAATCATAAAACAGTAGAATTGGAAGGGGCCTAAAAGGCCATTAAGTCCAACCCCCTGCTCAGTTCTGGAATCCAACTTAAATCATACCCAACAGGTGGCTGTCCAGCTGCCTATTTGAAAACCTCCAGTGTTGGAGAGCCCATGTAGTTGGAGAACCATGTAATTGGTTTCATTGTTGTGCCGCTCTAACAGTTAGGAAGTTTTTTCTGATGTTCAGCCAATATGTGGGATGATCGAGAAGAGATTCTGGCCCTCCTCTGTGTGCAACCTTTCAAGTAATTGAAGAGTTCTATCATATCTCCCCTCAGTCTTTTTTTTTTCAAGGCTAAACCTGTCCAGTTCTTTCAGTCTCTCCTCACAGGGCTTTGTTTCTAGTCCCCTGATCATCCTCGTTGTCCTCCTCTGAACCTGCTCCAGTTTGTTTTTATCCTTCTTAAAGTGCGGTGAACAGAACAGAACAGATGAAGCCTAGCCAGTGCCAAATAGAGAGAAACGAGTACTTCATGTGATTTGGAAACTATACTTCTGTTAATGCAGCCTAAAATAGCATTTGCCTTTTTTACAGCCACATCACACTGTTGGCTTATAATCAGCTTGTGATCAATAACAATTCTAAGATCCTTTGTGCATGTCGTACTGCTGAGCCATGTATCCCGCATCTTATAACTGTGCATTTGGTTTCTTTTTCCTAGGTGTAGCTTTGCACTTATTCCTGTTAAATTTCATTCTGTTGTTTTCAGCCCAATGCCCCAGCCTATCCAGATCACTTTGAATTTTGTTTCTGTTCTCCAGGGTATTAGCTATCCTTCCCAATTTTGTATCATCTGCAATTTGATAAGCATGCCTTGCACCTCCTCATCTAAGTCATTAATGCAAATGTTGAAGAGTACTGTGCACATTCTAGCTTTGCACTGATTCTCACTTTGCATTGCTGATACTTTATAGCTGGATAAAAAAGAAGCAACATATCCCAAGCCTCATTAGTATTGCTCATAATATACACACCTCTACTTATCCTAAAATTGAAGCAAAATTGATGTGTGTTACAGAATAAGTTGATATTCATTTGGGCAGCCGTGACATCTTGATCAACTTAAACCCATCTTTATTGCCTTACCGAGGTCTGAATTGTGACATTCATTTTTAGTGAATATTCAACTAGGCTGTAGTTACCATATAAGAGAGGAAGGCTTAACAAGTGGGTATGAAGTGTAAAACGCTAACATGGAAATTTGTATATTAATTATCTACAAATTAATACATACAAATTAGTACATACCTACTGAAAAATTCATATGTATGCACTTTTCAGTAACTAAGGCTATTCCCAAATTGAACTATTATTGTAACACAAGGTAAAAGGATTATTGTATTAGCAGATACAATAACCAGCTATGTTTGTTGATACACAGAACTGCTTTTCATATCCCTTTTATATCCCTTCAATAACTGTTCAAATAATAATACAAATATAGATATAAGATCAATATGTTTTCTTGCATTTGCTTTAACAGCCAGTAAGGATTATTTTATCTTAAACCAGAATGCATTTAGGATTATTATTTTAGATGCACATATATCTGTTGCTAAAATGTATTGATTTTAGTTTATTTTTGTTGACAACAAGGGATATTGAAAAGTGTTAGCTGCTGTTAGTTTTGACTCTGGTAAAGAATGACAAGCCACACTTTTCTCTGTATGTATGTATGTATGTAAGTATGTTATGTATGTATGTATGTATGTAACTCCTTGTATTCTGGTACATTTTCATATATAACACATTCCTTTTCTTCCCCTATTAAGGGAGGCCTGAAAAATAGTAAACATGAGTGTACTCTGTCATCTCAAGAATATGTCCATGAACTACGGTCTGGTATCTCAGAGGAAAAACTTCTCAACTGCTTAGAGTCCCTGAGAGTGTCTCTAACAAGCAATCCAGTCAGGTAGGTAATGGAAATTATTATCCAAGGAAATTGCAAGTAGTGATTTGCAAAGTCATATACGTTAAAAGATACAGAATTTACCAGATCCCAAGCAAAATGTCTTGAGCTAGGAGTATGTTTTTGTTTTTTCTCCTAGAACATTGTTTACTTAGCCTTTTAGAAAGTAGTAGTTCTTTGAAAACTTAATAGTGACTTCATATAGAAGAAACCCAAGTCTGGATTCTTGTGTAGTGTGATGGAAGAAAGGCAGGATATAAATGTAAGATGATGATGATTTTAAAAATGCTGCTTCTGTATTGATCCCCAAAACTGGTTAAAAATGTTCCTAAAACTGGTGGTTAAAATAAATAAATAAAAATAATCTTGAATAGCAGATATTCTTGTGACTTATGTAAATATCTACTTTCATTGAAAATATTTTTTAAGGATACAAGGATGTTGTCTGATAATAAATCTGGTTATTTGTCTCTGGTAAATGAGACAGAAAAAATGACATTTGTTGGTGGATAAGCTATGAACCGTTCTATATACATAACTATATGGCTTATTTGTTAACTATGCTCTGGTGCTTTCAAATGTTCTCCTCTCTTTACCTGAATACATTCAAGTGGACTTGACTGTCACCTTCGTACCAGCTGTTGTGCAAGGAATGTTGGTAGATACTCTGTCATTAAAAGGTGTCCTGTCTTAATAGAGACTTTAACAGGAGGTCAGCCACTGGTAGGCAAGGAGAGGGTACAGAGCCTAGTTTGCTTGTCCTTTAGACTTTTATATAACAGTGTGTTGCTGAAGAGTTGCTTGGCCTTTCCAGTTCCTCAGTCTCTGTCTTCTTAAATCTATTCATTAACAAACAGCATAAGGGACCTTGTGCTTGCTGGCAACTAGAACCAGCATAACCTATCACCATTGATAGATCTGATGACAGGAATCATCCATTGTTTAATGAGATGGGGAAAATAGCATGAAGTGTGAGCTACTTTGTAACATACCTGATTGTGGTGGATAGAAGTGCTGATGTGCCTGAGCTTTCATATTGAACATTCATGCAGAAGAATCATGTGAATGTAACATATTTCAGTGCAAGGATATAAACAGTGTGGGTTAATTAAGGTGAGAAATCACATATAACTGTCTTCATTTGTTCACCAAGACAGCAAGTTTCCTGGCATCCTGTTATATTTGTCATTATTATAGTCTTTCACCACTATTATAATAAATACTACATTCATTTTCTCATGGCTTATTAGTATTAATCAGTTATGCTTTGCTACCAGGTTTTACAGGAGCAACTTTGTCAAAGTAATAAAATTAGGAATATGAATTTGGATACAGCTGTGCATATTTTGCATGTCCAAAGGATTGTTGGGAAATGCAGATGCACATCAGCATTCTGAGAATCATCCTTCTTATTTAAAATACAAAATGGATTATAATACTCTTAGTAATGATGATGTGCTTAAAAATGTGTGATAAGTACCTTGTGACACACAGAATAGCAAACAGGCTTGGATCCAAAGAATACCATGTGCTGTCTTGTGAACATACTGGAGCTTACTTGTCTACTTCCTGCTGCAGGCCCTTTCATCTCCCTGAAAAGTGATGGGATGTAAGTAAAGGTAATGGGTGATCATGTGTGCCTGTGAACGGAAGTGCCTCTTTTTTGTGTCTGGGGCATTATGGAATAAAAGTGGCATTTTTACAGAGGCTGATGGTAGAGGTATGGCAATTTGTCCCAATAGCGTCTGCATAGTTCTTTCAGGTAGATTTGTCCTTCAATACATATTCTCAGTGTTTTGAAACAAATTCTTGAAGATAGTATCTTCGTTTCTATGAGATTGAGACTCAAGAGATTAAGACTTCTGAAAGAGCAGTGTTATTTACTGTTTGGAATAGCAAGGAGTTGGAGTTTAACAAGGAGTTGGTTTATCAAAGGAAGGCAGCTTCCATGACAGCTGTGGTTAGTCTTGCTGTAGTTCCTTCCCCACCTCCCCTGCATCCAAATTTTGTCCAGAACTGAATAGTGGCACACAGTGAATCCTGCACTGCCAACTCTCCAGTTTGAGACTCACTGTTTGATTCCTGAAACCTAGAGCACATCCACACCATACATTTATTCCACTATTATTCCACTTTAAACAGTCATGGCTTCCCCAAAGAATCTTGGGAACTGTAGTTTAAGGGTGCTGAGAGCTGTTAGGAGATCCCTCACAGAGCTACAATTATCAGCACTCTTAATAAACTACAGTTCCCAGGATTCTTTAGGTGAAGCCTTGATGGTTAAAGTAGTATAAGTGTGCTTTGAATGAATTGTGTGAATGTGACACTAGCAGCAGAATAACATTTTGCAAAATAAGCTAGTGTGCACAAATATGGAAAATTTAGATGGATGAAAAATGTCTACGTTCTTTATGTAAAGCTGTCAGAAGTGTCATTTGTTCAGCAAACAGACACTGAGCAGAAGGTGTGTTGAAGAAGCCGAGAGCAATGCCGTCAGGGGTCTACACCAAAAGGCTAGACTCCTAGCAGGGGCACCCAAGGAGGAATGGTCAAAGCTGAGACACCAGGCTAAGATGCATCCAAACTCAGAGGAAGGCAATGGTAAACCACCTCTGAATATCTCTTACCACAAAAACCCTATGAACAGAGTATCCAAAATGCAACATGAGATAGTGCTGGAAGATGAGACCCCCAGGTCAGAAGGTACTCACCGAGCTACTGGGGAAGAACAAAGGACAAGTACGAGTAGCGAGTAGCGCTGACTAATGATGCAGCTGGGTCAAAGCCAAAAAGAAGCCCAGAGGCTGATGTGCACAGACGTGAAAGGAGAGTCCCGAGTTGTATGATGCACACAATAGGAACAATGTGAGAAGCATGAACCAGGGAAAGTTAGAAATTGTCAAGCAAGAAATGGAATGTGTCAACATTACAATACTTGGTGTGAGTGAATTAAAATGGACAGGAATGGGACATTTTCAGTCAGGCAACTACAAAATATTTTATGCAGGGAATGAGAAATTAAGAAGACATGGCATTGCTTTAATAGTGAGAAGTGATGTAGCAAAAGCAATTAGAAGCTACAACGCAAGGTCTGAGCGAGTTATATCGATGAGATTTAATAAGAAACCTATTAACATAACCATCATCTAAGTCTATGCTCCAACAGCAAACACAGAAGAAGGAGGGATTTTATGCAGAAGTACAGGGAGAAATTGTTGACCCTTAGGCTATACTACCTCTGGTTGTTTTTCATCAAGTCTGAAAGCTTGGAGCAAGGAAGAGTTTTATTTTTGTTATGTCTTTGTAGGAACTTGCAGGCTGCCAAGGTCAACTGGTTCCTAGGCAACGGGAGATAGGGCTGGAGTGAGAGCAGCCAGTTTCTCTGTGTTTTTTCTGTGGGGGGTTTTGTTCTTGAAGGAGCAGCAGCTTTCTGTGTGAGCTCTTGCTATGTGTGAAAACGAAACTGCTTAAAGCCTTAATGTCCTGAGTAAATGGACTCTTAATACTATGTCGTGTTCTTGGAATTTCTTGACCACTTATACTCTAATGTAACAGCGCTTACAACGCAAATACCGCACCCATCAACAGGGTTATGGGCCCAGATCCAGCGCACGTTACAGAGAAGTGAGTAAGTGGTCTGAGCTGCAGACTGAGTTCCAGAGAGCAGCGTGATTGATTGTGCCAGACAGAGGTGAGCGAACATGGCTGTAAACATGTCTGGAAGCATGCCGATGGAGCGACTTGCGGAGAATAATTATGCCAGCTGGAAGATGAGAATGCGGGCTTTCCTGATAGAAGAGGATTTATTTGCTGTGATTGAAGGGACCCCACCGGTACCACCAACAGCGGCCTGGACGTGCAGAGATGAGAAGGCGCAGGCTTTTATTACCTTGGCTCTATCCGACTCTCAACTGCTGCACGTAAGAGATGAACCCACAGCCAAACGTATGTGGGACGTGTTGCAGGCTCTTCATGTGCAACAGACAGCGGGATCCAAGCTGTGTCTGGCAAGGAAGCTGTACCAGATGCGTTTCACGGATGAGTGCACCATGAGTGAGCATCTTACTGAATTTAGGCGCCTATTTGCTGAATTAGAAGACCGAGGCATGGAACACAGTATCCTTCAGAAAACGTATATTATCCTGGCGTCACTTGATGGAAGCTGGAATAATTTTGTGATGGCAATGGAAGCAATGCCAGATGGGGGCCTGAATGTGGGTTTTATTGAGGAAAAATTGACCCAGGAGTGGCAGCGGAGACAGGAGGCGAAAAAGGCCGAACCGAAGGAAGCTGTCAAAAGCAAGCAGGCAAACTACCAGGAGCAGCAACGGCTGAAAACTTGTTATTTTTGCGGAGCGCATGGACATATTCAAAGAGACTGTGCAGTCAAGCAAAGAAGCAGAGACGGAGGCTGGAAGCAGGGCAGTGTGAACTTTGTCAGCGCAGAAAAGCCTCAGTTTATGGATACAGACTGGATTATTGATAGTGGAGCGTCCCATACCCTCGTAAAGGACTTACATTTATTTCACACGGCAAGAGAGGTGCAGGACTCTGTTTTACTGGCTGATGGATCGAGACAAACTGTCAAGGCGCGAGGGACGTTGAAACTGAGTAAGATTGGCATAATTTCTGATGTATTGTATGTCCCTGAATTGTCAAATAGTATTCTGTCTGTTTGTAAATTGACCAGCATTGGGTTTTCAGTGGTGTTTGACAGAGACAAATGTTTTGTGAAAAGAGGGGGTGAAATATGCATGCAAGGGAGCCTGAAGGATTTACAGTTTGTAATAAAAAGCACTCAAGCAGGGTGTGTTGCGTTTGGTGCTGAGGCGCAGACACATAAAGGCTGTGTGCATGATTGGCACAGGAGGCTGGGGCATGCAAACTACGAAACAACTAAGAAAACCCCGAGTCTGAGTGAAAACATGAGACTGACGGATTGTGGTCAGTTAATTGATTGTGATGCCTGCCATAAAGCTAAAATGACTATTGCATCAATAAACAGAGAGGCTGAAAGCTCGACAACCGCTCCCTACCAGCTCATTCATCTTGATTTATCAGGGCCAATAAACAGTTCACGAGGAGGTGCGAGGTACTTTATGGTAGTGGTCGACGATTTCTCTAGGTTCATTCATATTTATTTGCTGAAAAGGAAAGATGAAGCAGAGCAGAAGTTGCGTCTGTTCCTCAAGAAAATTCAAATGGAGCATAATGTCACTGTGAAGGCGATACGATCAGACCGGGGGGGGGAGTTTCCACAGGGGAAAAGACGTGGCAAACTAAACCCCAGAGCACAGGAAGGATTTGTGCTGGGTTTCCAGAATGCATATTACAGAGTATGGATCCCACAAACGCAGCGGGTTGTTCTGAGCAGAAGCATTAAAGGCTCAGACAAGCCTTGGGATCAAAAGCAAACAGTTATTCTCAGTGGATCAGATGACACAACACCTACACCAGGACCTACACCTACACAAGGGGTGAAAGTGGAAGGAACAGATATTCCACTGAAGGAGGCATTAAATGAACTGATATGGGGCAAATGTAAAACAAAGAAACGTAAGGCTGACGAGATGACATATCCTGAGCAAGCCATGCCAGGAACAAGTTCAGGGGGTGCAGCAGGAGCTGAAGCTCCAGTTCTTTTAAGGCGCTCTGAGAGAGCTAACATTGGGAAACCTCCTGACAGATTTACTGTGGGTTTAGTCAGCAGCCCAGGTATGCACCAAGTCGTGGAGATGGATGCAGAAACGTTATATCTGACCTGTGTACAACCAAAGTTTGATTAAATTGGAAACTGTAATGTATGATGCAATGAATTGAACTGTATTACTGTATGTATTGTAGAACTGTATTGCTGAACTGGAAATGTTATAGTTGCAAATGTTATAGAAGCAGCCTTGATGAAAAGGTGGGGGCTGTTGACCATTAGGCTATACTACCTCTGGTTGTTTTTCATCAAGTCTGAAAGCTTGGAGCAAGGAAGAGTTTTATTTTTGTTATGTCTTTGTAGGAACTTGCAGGCTGCCAAGGTCAGCTGGTTCCTAGGCAATGGGAGATAGGGCTGGAGTGAGAGCAGCCAGTTTCTCTGTGTTTTTTCTGTGGGGTTTTTTGTTCTTGAAGGAGCAGCAGCTTTCTGTGTGAGCTCTTGCTATGTGTGAAAACGAAACTGCTTAAAGCCTTAATGTCCTGAGTAAATGGACTCTTAACACTATGTCGTGTTCTTGGAATTTCTTGACCACGTATACTCTAATGTAACAGCGCTTACAACGCAAATACCGCACCCATCAACAGAAATTGATCACACACGCAAACAAGATGTGCTGATAATCATAGGGGACTGGAATGCAAAAGCAGGAAACAGAGAAGAACTAGGAATTGTGAGGAAATGGGGCTTAGGAGAGAGAAGTGAAGCAGGAGAAAGACTTAATGAATTCTGTGGGGCCAATAATTTGTTTCTTGTGAACACATTTTTTGAGCAACCGAAAAGATGACTGTACATGTGGACATCACCAAATGGTCAATATAGGAATCAAATTGATTATAAATTGGTAGCAGAAGATGGAGAAGTTCCATACTTTCTGCGAAAACCAGACCAGGAACAGATTGTGGTACAGATCATGAACTGGTCGTATCAAAAATTAGAGTAAAGCTAAAGAAGAACAACAACAAAGCAATCATAATTCCAAAATAAAATTTAAGTAACATCCCAGAAGAATATAAAAATCAAATAAGGAACAGGTTTGAGGGTTTAAACTTAGTTGACAGAGAACCAGAAGAACTATGGAGTGAAGTCAGAGACATTATCAGGGAAGAATGCAAAAAGACAATACCTCTAGTTAAAAAGAGAGACAGACCTCAATGGATGACTGAAGAAACTCTTAAAATGGTTAAAGAGAGAAGGAAAGCAAAAGGCGATAGAAATACGGTCAGAACCCTAAATGCAACAATACAGTGTCTAGTACATAGGGAGAAAGAGAACTATTACAATAGTTACTGTATAGAAATAGAGGAGGAGAACAAAAAGAACAAGAGTCCAATTCTAAAAGATTAGAGAAATGAAAGGGAAATTTAAGCCAAGAGTAGGGATGTTGAATAATCAACAGGGAAACACACTGACTGACCGAGCTGAAATAAAAGGAAGATGGAAGCAATCTACTGAAAAACTCTGTAAAAGAGATGCCAGGATGACAGATTCATTCACGGAGGAACCGTATGATGAAGAACCAGAAATTTTAGAATGTAAGGTGAAAGCTGCTCTTAAAATACTTGGAAGAAACAAATCACCAGGAACAGATGGCATGCCAATAGAGTTGCTACAAGCTACTGAAACTGAATCTGTCCAAATTTTGACAAAAATCTGTCAAGAAATATGGAAAACTAAACAATGGCCCACAGACTGGAAGCGTTCCATATACATCCCAATTCCAAAGAAAGGGGATCCTAGGGAATGCAGTAATTATCTATCTGTTGCCTTAATATCCCATGTAAGTAAAGGAATGCTCAAGATTCTACAACAAAGGCTCTTACCATATATGGAGCGAGAAATGCCAGATGTCCAAGCTGGATTCAGAAAGGGAAGAGGCACCAAAGATCATATTGCAAACAAAGCTTTGGAACACCCTACCCCAAGAAGTCAGCTCTGCTCCCTCCCTGATGGTTTTCCGGAGACTTAAGAAAACAATCTTGTTCTGGAGATCCTTCGGGAGGGACTGAAGGTAGAGCCTGACACTGATTTTATGCCTTCTGCGTTAAATTTTACCCTTTTAGTCCCCTTTAGTACCACTCCCTGTATGTATGTATGTATGTATATAGACAGACAGACAGATGTATTTTATGCATTTTAATTGTATTTTATGTATTTTAATGTTGTGTGATTTTATTGTTTACAATTTTATTATGTACATGTTTGATTTTATTTTCGTAAGCCGCCTTGAGTGATTAGAGGGTAGAAGGGTGGGATAGAAATATTTTAAATAAATAAATAAATATGTTGGATAATGGAATAGGAGTTTCAGAAGAAAATCACACTGTTTTATAGATTACAGCAAAACCTTTGACTATGTAGATCATGAAAAACTATGGAATGCTTTAAAATAAATGGGGGTGCCACAGCATCTGATTGTCCTGATGCACAGCCTATACTCCGGACAAGAGGCTACTGTAAGGAGGGAATATGGAGAGACCGATTGGTTCCCCATCAGAAAGGGTGTGAGATGGGGTGTATTTTATCACCCTATTTATTTAATCTATACACAGAACATATTATACGGAAAGCGGGATTGGACCAAGATGAAGAAGGTGTGAAAATTGGAGGGAGAAATATCAATAATTTAAGATATGCAGATGATACCATACTACTAGCAGAAACCAGTAATGGTTTGAAACGAATGCTGATGAAAGTTAAAGAGGAAAGCACAAAGGCAGGCTACAGCTGAATGTCAAAAAGACTATAGTAATGACAACAGAATATTTATGTAACTTTACAGTTGACAATGAGGACATTGAACTTGTTAAGGAATATCAATACTTTGGCTCAGTCATTAACCAAAATGGAGACAATAGTCAAGAAATCATTAGAAGGTTAGGACTAGGGAGGGCAACTGTGAGAGAACTGGAAAAGGTCCTCAAATGCAAAGATGTATCACTGAACACTAAAGTCAGGATCGTTCAGACCATGGTATTCCTGATCTCTATGTATGGATGTGAAAGTTGGACAGTGAAAAAAGCAGATAAGAGAAACATCCACTCATTTGAAATGTGGTGTTGGAGGAGAGCGTTGCGGATACGATGGACTGCGAAAAAGAGAAATAATTGGATGCTAGAACATATTAAACCAGAACTATCACTAGATGCTAAAATGATGAAACTGAGGTTATCATACTTTGGACACATAATGAGAAGACATGATTCATTAGAAAAGACCATAATGCTGGCAAAAAAAAAAAAGGAGTAGAAAAAGAGGAAGGCCAAACAAGAGATGGGTTGATTCCATAAAGGAAGCCACAGACCTGAACCTACAAGATCTGAACAGGGTGGTTCATGACAGATACTGTTGGAGATCGCTGATTCATAGGGTTGCCATAAGTCATAGTTGACTTGAAGGCACATAACAACAACAACAACATGATTTTTAGTTTGTTTTTAGTTGCTGAAAAAATGTGTTTGCAAGAAACAAATTTTTTCTTCACAGAATTCAATAAGTCTTTCTCCTGCTTCATTTCTATCTCCTAAGCCCCATTTCCCCACAATTTCTAGTTCTTCTGTGTTCCCTACTTTTGTGTTCCAGTCACCCATGATTATCAGCACATCTGGTTGGGTGTGTGATCAATTTCTTCCTGGACTTCTGCATGATATCTCTCCAATTCCTCTTGTTCTGTGTTTGGTGTTGGAGCATAGACTCGGATGATGGTTATGTTGTTAGGTTTCCTGTTAAATCTCATTCACTCAAACCTTGTGTTATAGCTTCTAATTGCTTTTGCTACATCACTTCTCACTATTAGAGCAAACCCGTTTCTTCTTAATTTCTCATTTCATGCATAAAATATTTTGTAGTTGTATGATTGAAAATGTCCCATTCCTGTCCATTTTAATTCACTCACACCAAGTATTGTAATGTTGATGCATTCCATTTCTTGCTTGACAATTTCTAACTTTCCCTGGTTCATGCTTCTCACATTCCATGTTCCTATTGTGTACGTTGTACAACTCGGGACTCTCCTTTCGCAACTGTGCGTATCAGCCTCTGGGCTACCTTTTGGCTTTGACCCAGTTCTGGCATTAGTCACAGCGCTACTCGTACTTGTCCTTTGTTCTTCCCCAGTAGCTCGGTGAGTGCCTTCTGACCTGGGGGTCTCATCTTCCAGCACTATCTCGTGTTGCATTTTGGATAGTCTATTCATAGGGTTTTCGTGGTAAGAGGTATTCAGAGGTGATTTACCATTGCCTTCCTCTGAGTCTGGATGCATCTTAGTCTGGTGTCTGAGCTTTGACCATTCCTCCTGTCCCTGCTAGGAGTCTAGCCTCTTGGTCTAGACTCCTGACGGCATTGCTCTCAGCTTCTTTGACACTCTCAAACCCCATCACTGCATTAAGGTGTGCGTCCTAGAGGGGAGAGCAGAGGGTAGAGGAGATGAAAACAGAGCTGTGCATCTTAATCTATCAGAAATATATTTGTAAGCCTAGGTGACATTGACATCTGTTCTCTTCCTTGCTCACCAGTATTGTTCAAGTCCTGTTGACAAGAACCACCAGTTTATTTTTGCTTTTTACACCACTGCATTTGCATCCCATTCAGGAAATTATGGTCTGACGTTTTATTGCTTGCCATTAATCCCTGGATGATGCCTGTAGGAAAATGTACTCCTTGTTCATTGCAAAACACATTTACTACTTACACAAAGTGTATTAAATGCAGCACATTTCTGGGAGCCCTTTTCTCCTGCTGAGAAAAGGAAAGTTAACATGTAAACATGACCTTGATGTGTCAGTTCCAGTGCGAAGACAAGAAGGTGAACTCCGTCCTTTGAGACCTGCTTTGAGAGATTCAGGCAGTCTGAGTTGTTGAGAGAAAGGCTGCAAACCCCAGCACTGTTTTATTGTTGCCCATGTTTTCCCTATTAATTGTGCGTGCATTCATCTCATGAATAAGTGTTATCTATTCTTTTGCCACATTTTCCCTTTTTGTTCTCACCTTTTGAATCTTTAGTTAAATGGTGGTGCTTGGGCTTATCTGTTTCTTTGTAATCTCAGTTGCTGCTACAGTTTCAGCTACTGTCTTTGTTCAGATGACTTTCAAATCTCCTTTTAACATCCAGCTGAATTCTGTGTTGGATTCTATCAGAGAAGTATCATTGCAAATACATTCATATTCTCAAAAACTCCATGCCTAAGCCTGACATTATATTCTGCTGTGGTCGAGGCTGGTATTCTCTCTTTGAATATTTCTGAAGGTAAAATCTTAGGAGGAAGGTGGATAATTCCTCATCCTTTTTTGAGTGTCTGCTGTCTCAGGTTTGTGTCTTTGTAGTGGTGTGTATTGTTGCTTTCCTACAGCTGGTATAGCGCAGTGGGGAGGACAGCCTGGCTGGGAGTCCAGAGTCTGTGAGTTCAAATCCCCGCTTGTGTCTCCTGGATATCAAGGGCCAGCTAAAGATCACCCCACAGTGAGTGGCTCAGGGATTATGTGCTCTGCCATCTGTGCAGCCGTGGGCAAGCTGCATAGTCCCAAGGAGCACAATTGCCCCCTAGCTGGCAGTTGCTGACAAGGAAGGGACTGGCTTGTGCAGCTGTGGCAAGCTGAGCAGGCCCTAGCCAGCTAGGGAGGACTAGCCTCAGAGGGAGGCAATGGTAAACCTCCTCTGAATACTGCTTACCATGAACACCTTATTCATAGGGTCGCCATAAGTCGGGATCAACTTGAAGGCAGTCCATTTCCATTTCATTGTTGCTTTAATTCCATTCCATTTTTCTGTGAGCTGCTCTGGCTGCTCTGTGAGCAGAACAGCATGGCACAAATACTTTTAAAAGTTTTGCCTCTCATTTCCTTTGAGCCTTATGTATATTTTTCTTTAAACTGTCGTCAGGAGATTTTTAATAAGAACATACACAATAAAATATCAGTGATATCCTCCCTCCTTCATCTGTTGCTCCACCCCCTCATTCAACCTCAAACAAATTATCAATCAAATCACATAATGGAGAAAATAAAGAAAACGGAAGGGAAGTGAGACAATTTGATGTACAACCATCATGCTGTTAGTTTAATGCCAAACCCTCCTTGTTGGCTAAATCTACGAGGTCTTCCATCAAAGTTTCAGTTTGTGACGTTCACTCCTTTCAAGTAGTGCAAGTTAAGTAATTTGACTACTGTGATACAGAGATTGATAAGATGTGATTAACCTTCCTTCAAAATGTAGTAGTATTAGGACTGAATTACAGTATATACAATAAGGTTCCACTTCATTCTGCACACTTCCACCTGCAGTTGTGGTTGGTAACCCAAGGACATAAAAATTTGTCCAGAGCCTGATGAACTCTAAAATAAAAATCTGCTCATAATCTTCAATCAAAAGAAGACATTTTAATACTTAACTGTTTCCATGTAGCTCTGGGAGCATGAGATAGGGTAGAACCTAACTTCCATTGGACCAGCTTATCTGAAGTCTGTGGTTTTGAGCTCTAGTGAAAGAAATGTGTGTACCCTAAAGTTTATGCCCAATTTTTTAAAAAAAAGTCTACTCTGCCTTTCAAAGCTAAAAATCACCCAATACAGACTTAATCATAAAAATAACACACAATCAGCAACATTGTGTGAATTCCCAAGATGAATACATAGATATATATATAAGAGAACAATCTAAAGGCTTAATAAAGAGACAAATGATATCCCCCCCAAAAACAGCCAGCATCAACAGCTTTACAGTTAAATGTTGGCAAACACAAAAGCTTCCACTTGTTGCTGACCTTCTGGGACAAGTGTTGCACACTTGTAGCACCACTACAGAAAAGACCCTGTCTCTGTGTGGTTACAGATTTGATTTCCCCACTGATATCAAAATCAGGGCTCTTCAGAAAACATTAAAACCTGGGGAGGTTTGTATGAGTTTTCATTTCCAGTGCTATTAAGTCCCTTTCAACCCTTCCTAGATATCTTGTCATTTATTTTAGACCATAGTCTCCTGGATTCTGATGAGCTCTTGCGTCTCTTCAGGATGTTTATTCTGAAGTACTTCAAGCAGCAATCTTGAACCTAGATGGCTCTGGAGAGCCATCTAGTGACTGAGTGTTGTATTCACATCACCAAAAATAAAATACAGAACAAACAACATGAACAGAAAGCACACCCTATGTCAGCAGCTGAAATATGCTGGTAATTGTGCATATAATAGTAGCTGTTCCTCGATGTTGCTTATATGGCTATCCAAAGTCTTTGGCTTTTTAGCAAGAAAGGAGAGGAACTGCTGCAGTAAAAATGCAAGCTTGCTGTAGGGCTTGGTCGATAAATGGGATTCCTGCATGTTTGAAGCATTAATGGAATATTATTGAATGTGTGGTGTGTTTAATACTCTGCACATTTATTTGAGTTCAGAAACTCAGTCTTTTAGATACATGAAGTCTGCAATTCCCCAAAAAATCATCAGCATTTCAGTTGGATAGTACTATAGGTATCCCCTTGGTTTTTCTTTGACCACTTATATTTGTGTGTCTGTTGTCCTGGTAGGAGGATTGAAAGAACCCAGGCAGGGAGTCAAGAGGTAGGTAGGTGTGTGTGTGTGTTGCTAAGGGATTTAAATATATTCAGAAGACTAGATTTGCTTCAGCAAATATGTTTTAGACAACAAGAAGTGTGAAGCCCAAAACAAGCTATGAGATGAGTGTATCATTGTGTGTATAATGCCCTCTGTGTACTTTGTCCTTTACTTATTAACATAAGAAAAAAGTCTAGATCTTTGCCTCAATGAATTTAATAGCTTACATTCTGAAACCTCTGAGGGTCATATAAATGAATTTGTATACATCTAACCTCCTTGCCGCAAAGATTTGTTTCTCTCTCAACACCCCCCGGTTACCCTGTGAAAAGGGCTTTGAGGTTGGCATGACCATAAACATTTTAAAGATTAATAATCTTTACAAAAAAATTAAAAGATAAACTTTTATCGGTTTGCTTTATACTAAATGTATTTAATATTGAATAACTTTGGTTTTAATATGTCAGACTTTTTCAGTTGACAATACAATTTTTATTTATGGTTTTATTCTTGGAACAAGATGGACTACACCTTGCCATTATCCTACCATTCTTTATTGTTCCATGTAGCTTTGAACTGTTACTCCTTTTATCTGATGTTCAGTGAGTTGGATTGTACTATAAGGCTACTGCTGAGAATGGAACACCATTAGAGAAATGCATTCTGTTGCATATCATGCATAACCCTGAACCCTAGCCTCTGGCATTGCACAAACAATGTTAGAGACAACATGAATGAATGTGAATGAAGTTTATTACGGTCACATGACCAGCATATCCAAGAGCATTTTACAATTAATAGAAAAATATAAAATCTTGATTTACAAATTCCATCATTCAGTATAAAAACATCCCCCCTTTAATATTTGACAACATATTATATAATCGATTAGACTTAACCTTAGGTCAAAGGAGACCACTAAATGATTGTCTGTAATAAATGTTCTGGGGTTATCTTGATTCCTTTTTAAAATTAGTAGGGAGTGTTATTTTTGGATCTTCTTTCTGATATGGCTGCTGAGGTAAATTTTGCTACTGCTAATGTTGTCTCGGCATTATAATCTCCTAATAAGTAATTTAATTGAGTAGATTCAGATTTTAGAACGTATGGTGCTAAAAGTGGCAAGATTAGTTGTAGTCTCTTCTGGTCATAAAAAGAACACCGTAAGAGCACATGAGCATTCGATTCCACCTCTCTTTTTCCACAAGGGCAGAGTCATTCTGCATATGGAGAGACAACATGCTAACATTAGATTTCTTTTTGAGACCAGTTGCCTTGGGCACGCTTGAAATCCCACACAAAAGTGTGCTTGTTTTACACCATTTGTGTGGGAAGTGCAAACTTCGAATGTTGTAAAACTCTAATGGACCTCTGTGGTGAGGTAACTGATGTTTTCACACATCCTTAGTCTTTATAACATGTATTTCACATTTCTGTACTAGCAGTGGCAAAAATATTTTGAAAGCTGCCTTGGATATTTCATAGTTACTTAGGTACCACTTGGGCAATAATACCTACACAACAATTAACTTGAAGAATAGTCTGAAAGTCACTGAAGAATCTGGCAGATGCAGTCATTAAAAAAAAGTGGTGCCAGGAGTTGATCTGAGATGTAGAAAATTATCTGATAAGGTTTACTGATTATCCATCTAGTTAAGTGTAGCTCAGAAATCGTATAGAACAGGAGTTCCCAAGCTAGGGTCCATGGACCAACAATTCTCTGTGATCTTCATGGAGGTGGTCTGCAGAATGTCTGTGGATTTGTGGTTGAAGACAGGAGATGCTACATCCATCACATTAAATAGTCATAGCGAGTTGTGATTGTATTTGTATTGCTTCTTTTATTACAATCTGAATTCTATAGGAATTCTGTGGAATTCAGCTTGTAATGCAATAAAATACAGTATTTAAGAAGTAAAAGAAGAAATACAAATACAACTAGAAACCATACAGCATCTATCACAGCACACTACAATTGCTACAATAGGCAGAAAAATCATTAAATGGTCCACCAAGACAATCAGCAGTTTTGAAGTGATCTGTGGGGGGAAAAATGGGAACCACTGATGTAGAAGAAGAAGAAAAGCTTACCTGTGTATTCACTGGCAAACTACTCCATTAAGGAGTGTAGGTACAACAAACTTTAATAACTGGATGCCCAAGGGTCAAATTTAGCTCCCTGAGAAGAGTATCAGCTGCATTCCAGAAGTAACCAAGGTATGTGGAGGGCTAATGTCTGTGGCAATCAGATTTGCTGACGTTTTATTTTTGGGAATAGGGAGGGAATCTTGACTTATCAACTTGCACCTTGTCTTCAAAGTGACTTGCCAATAAGTCTAGTTGCTGACCAAAGCACAGACTGTTTCTTCGGCTCTCCTACCACCAACACACAACTTTTCCTGCTTGTAGGTCCTGTGCTATTTTCCCTTCAGCCAAGTTTTTGCACTTCCTCAACTGCATCGTCACTGATTACCAGCATTCTGTTGTTCGCGCTTCTTCTTCAGCGCTAATATCTCAGCTTCCTGGTCGGTGGTGTTTGTGTGTGGTATATGTGTTTGCAGGATGTGGGTGGGTTGCAGACTACAGCTGGCCAGTGTTCCATCTATGATATAGTAAACTGTGAATAACTAGTATATTAAAAGTGCTTGATTTTGTGACACATTTTTGCAGTTCAATTGCTTGCTGTTGTCTCAGTCTAAGGATTGCATGATTGTCATCTGAGGGATGTGTAGGTCAAAGGCAGAGATAGATGGGTGACCCTATGACTCTACTAGTAATTTTGTGTTCCCTTCAAATTTTTATAATTCAGCATTGGTTTGTACAATAGAATTCTGGTTTAAGACATCAATACCATTTAACTGTATTTGATCTTTCCTTATTTCCTCCCATGGGTTAGTTAGCATGTTACTTTAAGCTAAATCAATAATTATGGACATGACTTTCACTTATTTGTGTGTGTATTTCCCCCCATACATGCATGCTCCATGTTTGGAAGAAGAAACATTTCATGTAAACCAACTGTTAATCTCTGTGCTGCACATGTTTTTGTTGTTGTTGAGACAGTAAGAATGGTTTTCTTACTGAGAGTATGATGTTATGTGAAACATAACACAGGGAAAAAATTTTTACCCTCCTGCTCCAGAATATCCTAGTAAATTTGGATTCTCTTGTCTTAAAGTAGTAAGTAAGGTTTATTGTTCATAGCCATTGGCCACCACAATACATATAACATAATTACACTTGACAAAAAGATAAAACATACATCAACAAAGGGTATGATATAAGTATCTAAAATGCATTTGAAGAATTAAAAAAACAAATGATAATAATTAAGATTGAATAATTTAAATGTTCATTCTAGGACCATTTACAGATTTGATATAAGCAAGTTAAGGTGATTGGTTTTGGGATCTCGCTCTAATTTTAGCCGCTGCTAAGGCGAATTTGGCTACTTGTGTATATACGGATATACGGATCCAAGCCAGCTAGGAGTATGCAGATTTGCTCCATAAGAGATCTGTCTGAGAGGGTTAAAAGAATAGGCTGGAGAAATTTAAGCCTTGGGGTGTCATACAGCAAGTAGGTTAATAAATAATGGCCAATGTCCTTGTCTTAAAGTAATAAACCCAATATTGGTCATATTTGGCTGGTGAAGAACACTTTGGTGAGCTAGATGTTGAAGGTTAATCTCTGTAGGCAGTATCCAAGAACTATTGGAGAAGATACGGTATACACATGTTCAAGTAAAATATATTTGAAATTAAATATGTTGCAGTTCTTGAATTATAGGATCAACATTTAACATTGTTTCCGAGCCAGAGTTCATGGTGTGCACTAGTGTGGCATGGAAGTATATTGCATATTCTGCCTTCCCTATTAATTATATTTGCATGTTTGTGTAGATATTCAACATGTATGCCAACCTCATCTATGTGTATTGGAGCCCTCTCCTTGTAACAAATTGTTGGGTTGTCATGGTTAACTTTGGTTATTATGATTACGCAAAATAGCCAATGTTGCATTTTATTTTGCATTTTATTTTTCTACAGCTGGGTTAACAATTTTGGACATGAAGGGCTTGGGCTTCTGTTGGATGCTCTTGAAAAGCTTCTGGACAAGAGACAGTAAGTACATAAGTTATGAGGGAAGGAATGGGTAGAAAAAAGGTAGCTGTTAATTCAGTGCCTCAACATTGGTATTTTTTTCTTTTTAAAGGCAAGAAAATATTGACAAGAAGAATCAGCATAAGCTTATACAGTGCCTCAAAGCATTTATGAATAATAAGGTAATGATTTCAATTCCCTCTGGATTTTACTTTAAATGGATTCAATTTATATGGTCACAAGTGAGTCTTTCTTTCTCCCCTCCTCCTTCCCCCTCCCTTTCCCTACCTATATATTTGTGTGAGGCTGTTGGGGCCTGGTGAAAGGAGAAGGTCTACGACTTTTCCCCCTTAGTTTCCACCCCCTGTGCCTGCAGCCATTGCTGCTGGCAGGAAATGAAGGAAAGTCTTCTTCCCCTTCATCCCACTGCTGCCGCCGCTGCTGCCACTGGTGTGTTTGGGAGTAATGAAGGAGTGAAATTCTCTCTCCCCTTTGTTCTCCCACTGCTACTGCTGCTGTCACTGAGGGGAGGGGGTAACAAAGGAGAAGAAGTCTTTCTCCTCTTGTTCCTGTTGGGAAAAAGTTTTTTTTCAAGGAGGAGTCCTTTGAAGGGGAAAAAAAGAAGAGTTTGTGGCCTTCATGACTAAACTTTTTAAAGGCATGATTGCAATCCTATATGCCTGGCAGTAAGATTCACTAAACTCAGTAGTGCTTGCATTCTGATGCATAGGCTTAACTAAGCAGACACATTGAAATATAACAAAAAATATTCAGCTGGCGGAGATTCAAACTTTAAACTGGTAGCCTCAGTTAGGAAGGGCCGTGGCTCAGTGGCAGAGCATCTACTTTGCATGCAGAAGGTTCCAAGTTCAGTCACTGGCATCTCCAGGTAGGACTGGGAAAGACTCCCTGCCTGAAACCCTGGAGAGCTGCTTCCTGTCAGTGTAGGCAGTATTGAGCTAGATGGACCAATGGTCTGATTCAGTATAAGGCAGCTTCCTATGCTCCTAGGAATTCCATCACTGGGGGTGGAAACACTTTCAGTGGCTATAAGAGTTAGAAAGCAAAAAAGAAAGAATCAAGCTCATTTTGCCCAGACTTGATTTTAATCTGGATTCTCTGATTGTTCCAGTTGATTAACACTGATAAGATAGAAGAATCCTAGCCAGTCTCTGCCTCGTCCTATCTCCTCACTTCTTGAATGTGAGCCAATCTGTCACAAACAACATAAAACCTTGAAAGACTCATTATCTCCTCATTCACTTGCCAGAGTGGAGAGGGCCTGTCTCCAAAGCAGGCTTAAAAAGTTGTAATTTAGAGATTGCATTTTGTAATTAAAATGTTTTATTTCAAGTTCTGGGCACCGTCATTTGATAGGGGTGTGTGTATAGAGGAGAATCCCCTAGGATATGAACTATTCCCAAATTTATTTTTTAGTATGGATTGGAAAGAATCCTAGGAGATGAACGGAGCCTTCTTTTACTTGCCAGAGCAATTGATCCAAAGCAACCGAATATGATGACTGAAACAGTAAAAATACTTTCTGCCATTTGTATTGTTGGAGAAGAAAATGTGTAAGTAATAACTTATTTAGACACTGTATTAATCAATTTAAATGCAGTGTTTTCCATATGAGGCCGGCCATCACTGCAGTATTAGCTCCACCTATCGTGCGAAGGCAAGAATGTTTTTTTTTTTGAAGTCAAGACTAGGGGCGTCAGGCCCCTCCCACTCCCCAGTTCATTCTTGCCTTCGTACGAACAAGATTGAGATTTCTATAGCGTAGCTAAGTTCTTTTGTGTTTTTTCGTGAGTTTGTGACAGGGTGTGGAGGTTCTGTTTTATGTGTATTCCACGTTTTCCCTTCCCCTTGTCTTGTATTTAACTTGTTTTTGTCTGTTACTCCCGGGGAATCCTTGGGTGGAGTCTCTCCTTTACCTGGATCGTTTCCCTCCCAAGCCTTTAGCTTCACGGCCTTTGAAGAGACCGCAGCTGCGGCTCTCTCTCTTCTTTCAGGTGGGAGCTTGCGGCTGCAGCTCCCGGCTTTGTTCACGGCGCTGGTTCCCCTTCGGAGCCCGCTTGGCGGCCTCTCTTTGCTTAGCCCCTGGCCGTTTTGGGTTGCCTCCCGGTCCGACTGCGGCTGTTTTTTCTCGGTGGTCCATTACATCCTTCCCCTCCACAGGAGCCTGCAGCTGCGGCTCTCGTGCCTTGCCACTCGGCGATTTCTTCCTTGGGCTGCTCACCTTTAACAGACCCGTTCGGCGGCCGTTTTAATCCTTGCCGCAACAGTCTTTGCAGCCGGCGGCTGTGGCTAGTGCCTTAACTCTATTACCTCAGCTGCCTCATTGTTTTTCACCGGCCTCCCTACGTCCTTGACGGAGCCTCTCTGCTGGATGTTTGAGCCGCGATTTTGCTTATTAGCCCCGCAGCCGCAGCATTTTCGAGGCTGTGCTTCGCAACTTGCTCTTAGTAGTAGCTGGGTTCCTCAGCTATTCGCCATTATTCCCTTGTCATTTTTCACCATTTTGATTGATATTCTTCCCACTCATATTGCGGGTGCCATTTTGTTTGTCCTATTTCCCCGCCCTTTCTGTTCAGTCTATTCCGTACTAACCAAGGGGGGTTTAGCTGGCAAGGGCTCCTTACATGTGTGTTGCAGATAGGATTCCATAGTTCAACGGACCCCTCTACCACACGTCTCCTGCTGTTGGCTCTCACAACCTTCGGATTAATATACTTCAGTGACTGTTCCATCAAGGCTGTGGCTGTGCACCAAACTATTTGAACTGTACATTCTGCCCCACTCGTGGCCGTGTACTAGGCGGCTGATACTGCACAAGCTGTTTGAACTGGACATTCTGCCCCACTCGTGGCTGTGGCCCAGCCAGTTGCCCCTGTACAAAACACAACTTATTTGAACTGTACATTCTGTCCCCTCCATGGCCATGTACCAGGGCGGTCTATACTGTACATTCTGCCCCCTCTGTGGCCGTGTACCAAGCCTGAAGTCTAGTCTGCATTATATCGATGCTGTTACCATCGTACATTCTGCCCCCTCTGTGGCCGTGTACTTAGCCATCTGCCAGTGCATTCTACCCCCTCTGTGGTCATGTACTGCGCCTGTTCGGGTCTCTACATTCTGCCCCCGCTGTGGCCGTGTACTGCACCCATAGTGAATACAAGATGGCGGAACAGCCAGACATGTCTCAGACAGCCAAGCCACAACCATCTAAGGCAACTAAGACTAAGCATGCCAAAGCACTGGCTAAGACTAAACATCTTTCCAGCCACAGCAAACCAAGCGTCCACGCTATGCTTCTGTTCCAACCCCCACCACAGCAGTCCAGGAACAGCTAACGGATATATTTCACTCCCCCACTGCTTCTTCCGATGAGGAGGACTTTGCTGGCTTTCCTACTCAGCCAGCACTTAACCAGCCTCCACCCATATTGCCACCCAGGGCTTATCCTACGTCACAGCCCACTGAGCCACCTACTCAGGCACAACAATCTGCTTCAACGGGGCTGCAGCTGTCTCATGAGTTTCTTTCACAACTTCAGGGCATGCTGTCATTTTTTACTCAAATGCAGTCACCACCACAAGTTCCCGCAATACGTCAACACACTATGGACCAATATGTAGGTCATGGGGCAAATCCTTCCTGCTCCCCAAATCCTTTTGACGTAGCTAGAGGCAGATGTATTGATGACACTTCATATGGGGAGGAGTCACCCTTTGCTGATCATGCTGAAGGAGACGAATGGAGTGACTCTTCGGAACATGAGGAGGATGCATCATATCGCTTGTTTAATGCCTCAGATTATCAACCTCTAGCTCGCAGGGTAGTTAACACCCTTGGTCTCCAAGCTGCGTCCCCAACAGCTGCCGCTCCAGCTATTAAAGGAGCCAGGGTTCTCAAATCCCCTGCACCTACTGAGCATTACATCCCGGTGCCGGATCCCATCGCCAAACTGGCCACCGAAGAATGGTCTCATCCATTTCAAACTCGCCGCTTCAAGAACCTGGCTGACAAACTTTACTCTCTAGCTCCTGACTTTGCCACCAAGCTGGCCGTTCCCGGCATAGACGAGCCTATCGCTAGCCTAGTTTCGCGATCTCTTTTGCCTAGGGAAGGAGAATCCCAACTAAAGGATGCTACTGAGCGAAGATTAGACTTCGCTCTCCACAAAAATCATGAGGCCACTGCTTTCTCCATGCGAGCCTCTGCATCAGCTTCCGTCTTCTCCAGGGCAGCAATGATGTGGCTGGATGATCTTCTAGAGGACCCTAACCCTGATCCTGTTTCTCTCAGAAGGTCACTGATAAAGTTCCGCAAGACAGCGGCGTTTGTAGCTGATGCCACTTTGGATTGCATTCAACTGGGGGCACGAGCCATGACGGCTCAGATAGTCGCTCGACGGACCCTCTGGCTTCGCCACTGGCAAGCTGACTCTATGGCCAGAGAGAATCTCTCCAGGGCACCTTGCTCCGGATCTTTGCTCTTCGGCGAGGAAGCTCTAAAGGCAGTGCTGGTTGATCCCAAAGACGCTCACAAACCGGTTTTGGCCACTGTCAAGAACATCGATCATAGGCGTTTCAGGCGATTTCCCCCCTTCCGCACTAACCAGCCCTTTCGAGGAACGCGGCCAGGAGGACGAGGCCGCGACTTCCGATCCTATGACTCCAATTCCTTCAGGGGAACCTGGAACCGACGTTTCCAGGGCAGAGGTCAGTACCAAGGGCTCAGAGGTACCTCATCGTCCTCATGTAGGGGAGGGTCTCACCAGCACAAACCGTATTAATGCACTTCCTGTTGGCGGCAGACTACTTTTGTTTGGAGACCAGTGGCTGCGTCTGACTAAGGTTGCCTGGATCAGGGACCTTTTTAGTTCTGGCTATGCAATAGAGTTTTGGGCGACTCCACCAGACAAATTCCATCTATCCCCTTGTCCCAGGGCGCCAGCCAGGCACAGCATCATGCAGGCAGCTATACATCACCTCTTGGACATAGCGGCGATAGAGCCAGTCCCTACAACAGAGAGGTTGGAAGGGGTGTACTCCCTCCTATTTGCTGTGCCCAAACGAGATTTGTCATGGAGGGCGGTATTGGACCTCAAGTTCGTCAACCGTTTTGTAACATACCGCAGATTCAAAATGGAATCCCTCCACTCCATTACTGAAAGCCTGCAAGAAGGAGACTTCCTGGTTTCTATCGACCTAAAGGAAGCGTATCTCCATGTGCCCATTTGCATAGCCCACAGAAAGTTCCTTCGGTTTGCTTTTGGCCCCCAGCACTTTCAATATAGAGCGATGCCGTTCGGCCTCTCCTCTGCTCTGAGAGTATTTACCAAAGTGCTTCTCACCTTAGTGGCTTATGTCCGAATTCAAGGGGTCCATCTCTACCCATATCTGGATGATATTTTAATACGGGCAAGCTCTGAGGAGCTGGCTCATCGTCATTTAACGCTCACCCTCAATGTCTTGCAGGCCTACGGCTGGCTTGTCAACTTCAACAAAAGCCATCTTCAACCGACCCAATGCCTACTACATCTAGGGGCGATGTTGGACACCCTGCAGGCGATGGTGTTTCTGTCTCCAGATCGCATAACTGCCATCACAAACATCACGAGGTCTTTGATGCAACAAACAACCGCAGATGTCATGTTTCTAGCCAGGGCGCTCGGAATGTTCATCTCTACCATCCATATTGTGCCATGGGCTCGAGCCCACTCTTGCCACCTTCAGTGGGCTCTGTTGCCCTTTCAACAGGACATTGCCAACTCCAATCATCACACAGTTCCTCTGAGCCCCGCACTGCGCCTTTCATTCCGCTGGTGGATGAGGGTCCAACATCTTTCCAGGGGCACTCCGTTCAGAGAACCTCGCAGGACTGTTGTAACTACAGATGCCAGTCTCATTGGCTGGGGAGCACACTGCAACTCCCAGTACGTTCAGGGGGTTTGGTCCACAGCAGAGCAGACTCAGAGCATCAATTGGCTGGAGCTCAAGGCGGTCCACTTAGCTCTACTTCATTTTCAGTCTCTGTTCCCTTTGGACCATGTCCTCATTCAAATGGACAACACGTGTGTAAAATCACATTTGAACAGACAGGGGGGCACCAGGTCCCATCCTCTGCAGGACCTAGCTTCCCTCATCTTCGTCTGGGCAGAACAACATCTACAATCCCTAAAAGCAGAGCATCTCAGAGGGATTTGGAATGTGACAGCAGACAACAGGTCTTTCTGGGAGAATGGAAACTTCATCCGGCCATTTTCCATCGTCTCCAGCGTCGGTTTGGCGTCTTTTCAATCGACCTGTTTGCTTCCAGTCGCAATTTCCAGCTTCCCAGGTACTTTGCCCGATACCTGGACACAACAGCGGAAGCAGTGGATGCTCTGTCCATACCATGGCCAGACGATCTTTTGTACGCCTTCCCTCCAATACCGCTGTTAGTCAAAACCTTGCGGAAGGCGCGGAGTGAGAGGGCACAGTTGGTTCTGATAGCACCATATTGGCCACGTCGCCGTGGTTCTCGGATCTCCTTGCAGTGTCGGTGATGGATCCTTGGACACTTCCAGTCAGGCCAGATCTTCTATCCCAGGGTCCAGTATGGCATCAGGACCCCACTTGGCTCAATCTAATAGCGTGGCTTTTGAACGGGGACATTTGAGGTCGGCTGGCCTGTCTGACGCTGTTATTGATATTATCTTAGCCTCGAGACGACCATCTACCACCCGTATTTATCAACATACTTGGGTGGCTTTCTCCAAGTGGTGCCAGTCTCACCACTGCGATCCATCCCAGGCCACTATGCATCAGGTGCTGCAATTTCTCCATAGCGGCTTTATGATGGGACTCAGACCCAACACTCTACGTCGACATGCGTCCACTCTGTCGTCCATTCTTTCAGTGTCCTCCACTGGTGCCCCTATTTCCTCACATCCGTTCATTAAACGCTTCCTCAGAGGCACTGCTTTACGTTCACCAGCTGTAGTCCACCGTTTTCCCTCATGGAGTCTGTCCAAGGTCCTACAAGCTTTACAGCGCCCTCTGTTTGAACCCCTTAGGACTGTGCCTTTACGTCTACTGTCCTTCAAGGTCTTGTTCCTGCTCGCCATCACTTCTGCCAGACGAGTTTCAGAACTGGGCGCATTGTCTTCTGCTCGCCATCTCTGTGTCTTTCACAAGGACTCTGTTGTGCTGAAAACTGATCCTTCCTTCCGACCCAAGGTCAATTCAGTTTTCCATTGCAATCAGAACATTGTACTCCCTTCATTTTGCCCGAACCCTACTCATCCTCTAGAGAAGGCTTGGCATTCGTTGGATGTTTGGGGGGCTCTCAAGACCTACCTGTCTAGGACCCAGGAGATTCGACGAACGGAGTCTCTGTTTGTATCCTTTCATCCAAAGTCTATGGGGTATAAAGTAACTAATTCTACATTATCTCGCTGGTTGCGAGCCTGTATTACTTTAGCCTATGAAGCTCTTCAGCTTCCAGTTCATTCCACCAGGTCAGCGGCTACTTCTGCTGCCTTTGATACCAACGCCCCTGTTGCTGATATTTGCAGAGCAGCTGTTTGGTCTACCCCACACTCGTTTATAAGGCATTATAAAATAGATCGTTATGCCTCTGCCGATGCTTCTTTTGGCAGACGAGTGTTGCAACCGGTTCTTAATGACAATTAGCATGTGGGTGGTCCCTCCCTATTATGGGCTGCTTTGGTACATCCCGCAGTGATGGCCGGCCTCATATGGAAAATGGACCATTGGTCTCACCTGAAGGGTGATTTTCATATGAGGACGGCTATCACGACCCTCCCAGTTGGAGGATGAATAGATATTTTACTAAACCGTTATATATTACTGTTAAGCTATTGCATTTAAAGTTACTAGTGAAGTCAAGACTGCTAGTTCTGTTATATCGTTAGAGTCATGTTATTATGCATGTTATTTTCCTGCTGGCAGGCCTGTTGGCCCTGTTCTTGTATTTTTAGATTTTTCTCTATAGACTCGCTGCGAATGAACTGGAGAGTGGGAGGGGCCTGACGCCCCTAGTCTTGACTTCAAAAAAAACCAAAACATTCTTGCCTTCGCATGATAGGTGGAGCTAATACCCGCAGTGATGGCCGTCCTCATATGAAAATCACCCTTCAGGTGAGACCAATGGTCCATTTTGTATCAATAATTTTCCATATGTCCAGCCATAACTATTTTCCCTTTCCATTTTACTGCCAAAGAGACTTCAAGGGTCCTTTGCTGGCATCATTATAATCCCTCTTTGCATGGAGGAGAGTCTCTACTAGTCATGATAGATATTTGCTACCTCTAAGATCAGAGGCAGTGTGCTGGGGAATAACCGCTGGAGAGGACTGTGACTCTCATGACTTGCTTCTGGGCTTCCTGGGGGCATCTGGGTAGCCACTATGGGAAATTGGATGCTGGAATAGACAAACCTTTGGTCTGATCTAAGACTGCTCTTCTTAACCTATTCTCCTTTCCTATTTTCCTGTGAATTGTGGCTTGAGGCACAATTGTGGCTTGAGGCACTCCTAATAGAGTGTGTGTGTGTGTGTGTGTGTGTGTGTGTGTGTGTGTGTGTGTGAGGCAGAGACAGCAGCCAGAACTCCTTATGTTAGAGTACTTTCTAAAATTGGCCTGTCTGCCTCTCACACACAAAATATCAATGTGAGAAGGATAACTTTAGAAGCTTTGATCGTAAGATAAGTTAAGGCAGTTCATGGAAGGAAACTATCCCTGTCTTCCACCTGTGTCCCATGAAAAAGTGTCTCTGGAGAACCTGTACTTGGGTTTGAGCAATTCCCCCTTCCCTAGCAGTCTCCTACACATTATCCCATATTGTTCAGGAGGGCACCTCTGGATCTTTCTGTGACCTTCTTCCACTTAACTTACCTTAGGATCCAAACCATAGTGTCTTAATTTTATTTAAAAATGGGAAGATAGAGCATGGATTTATTTCCTGTTCTTTTAAATCCTTTCTTGGTAGCGGTTCTCTCTCTCTCTCTGTGTGTGTGTGTGTGTGTGTATTTGAAGAAATGTCCTTTGAAAGAGACAAAAGTGCTTTCAAGAAGAAGATGTGTGTTTATGAGTAATGTTAGATTCTAAATGATAAAGCACATCCGTACTTTATAATGCATATCATTAAACCACAAATTTCTGTTGCAGCCTTGACAAAATTTTAGGAGCCATAACAATTGCAGCTGAGAGAAATAATGGAGAACGGTTCTCAAACATTGTGGAGGGGCTTGAGAATCATGAATCCTTGCAATTACAGGTGGGATTCCTCAGTTTACAACTTTTAGATTAGACTATTTTGTGTTTTAATAAACGATGTATGACAAATAATTATGTAACAAGTGGCTGCCAAAGATTTGGCTATGGGTTTTTTTTTTATGGAGGGGGAATGGACTGACCCTCAAATATATTTGCTCCAGCTTTCTTTATTTGAGAGTTTCATATCTTTGTTTAGGCATTTGAAATGACACAAACACATTAGGAACATTTTCTCCATCTCCTTTCCTTCAGTGGAAAGAAGTTAGAGAAAATACTTGGAACACAGTGCCCAGTGGTTCTAATTTCTCTATTTGTGAAAATGACATTTTTTTCTCTATGAAAATAGTCTCACTGACTTCCCAGCATGGCAAGATAAATACTTGCACGTTCTCCACACACAACAATATACATTGTCATGCCTTCATTCTTCCTCTTTGTTGTTAGTTCTGTCCCAGACCAGGTTCTTCTGGGCAGAAGCCAACCAGTGAGCTAGTCCCCAATCACAAAAGGCTGGATCTGCTGCTCGTGGAAAAGGCTGTCGCTCAATAGTAGAGCATCTGCTTTGCATGCAGAAAGCCCCTGATCTAATTCTCTGCATTTCTAGCTAGAACGGGGAATGTCCCCTGCCTGAAACCCTGGGCAGCTGCTGCCAGTCAGAGTGGACAGTACTGAGCTAGATGGACCAGTGGTCTGACTTGGTATAAGGCAGCTTCCTTTGTTCATGCCACACACAGCAGTATATATGCTTCTTTTACATGGACTATATTTCCATGTTGTGAATTGCCATCGAATCCTCCTGTATTCCAGAGCTCTGTTTGTGTACAAATGTGTGTATGGTGCCCATGCCCTCACGTTGTGTGCATTGGAGCCCTTGCCTCTTAAGTTGCATCTACTGATACACATTACAGCAGGGTATTTTATTATTATTATTATTATTTCCATTTGTATGTCCATCGTACAGGTTATTGTATTTTACCTATGAAAATACTTGAATGGCTAGTTACTCAATCTACTGTATGAGAGTTTTTCCTCCCATATTGTATAATAGTTCTGTATCAAAAAATAGATCAAATCAAGTCCTGGAATGCCAACTTGTGAATGAGATAATGATTGAGTTCACAACTTCTGCCCTGTAAGTTTAAGGCCATAAGACAAGAATGATTTTTGTAATCTTGGCATGACAGTATAAAAACTTTGAGTGGTAGAAAGAACCAAAAGGAAATATTGTGTTCCATAAAAGGTCAAGGTTCTGCTGCAATAGCATCCCTTTCTCTTTGATGAATGCAGGGTATGTTATGAACAATGTAATTGCCAAGTTTATTTTCTGTAGACACTGAAGAATGTAGAGCAAAGTTATTTTTATTACTGGGTTCTAGATAATATAAAATGTCCAGATAAATAACAGTTATGCATAAAAATGTCATGGGAAGATTGTGTATGATTCCAGTACCAGCCTAGACACCTGGTTAGTCTGATGTTTGTTGCATGTCCTTGTTAGTTACAGGGCCGGTGCCAGAAGGTGGTCAGGTTGGGCCTTGGCTGAGGGTCCCTGGGTCCCAAGAGGCCCCTGGAGGGTCCCTCCTTAGGGTGAGTGGGTAGTGTTCCCTTTCGTGATCCGTGGCAGCGTTGGCTCCTGACCCTGCCGTGGATTGCAAGTGGGAGCTCCCAGGTAACCCCCTACTGCTGTGCAGGCCCGCAACACCTGCCTGCATACCCCACCTCCCTTTCTCTTGACATAAATGCTGGTTGCACTGTGGGTGCAAACCTGACATCAATGAAGATGGTGCCCAAGGTTTTCCTAAGGGTCTGATGCCCCTGCCACCATCTTGGTTGATGGCAAGGATATGCGCATATAGCATGCACGTGTGCCATCAACCAAGATGGTGGTGGAAGCACCAGCCTCTTACGGAAGCCTCGGCCGCCATCTTGGTTGATGGCAGGCATGCACATACAGTGTGGGCAGCATTCACCAAGGGAAAGGTAGGTAGGTGGAGCGTGTGTGCATGTGTGTGCCGGGGCCCAGGGCAGGCTGGTGCCCAAGGGCCCTGGCATGCCTGGCACTGATCCTGGTTAGTTATCCTCCCTCCTTCAAACAAAGTTCTTAATTTAGCATTTTTGGACAGCCACAGAGTTGTGCTATATCCATTTTTAGTCCTAATAGAGGACAGTTGAGAATATTTCCTGCACTTTAACTTAAAAACCCAAGGCAGTTCACAGACAAGAACACTACGGTTAGGCCAGTGCAACTTCTTGCAAGGGTAGAATTCTTATCGAAACTGCTGCTTAGTATCCTTATTGTTAGAGCAGCAAAACTTTATTGTAAAGTTCCTGTATCTTATATTCTAATAAACATATAGGGAGGAAGGGCGGGATATAAATCTAATAAATAAATAAAACAAATATATCTTTTCCTCTTTTAAGAGGACCACTAACAATTTATTCAAGCATCTTCCCTTTGACTTTTCTGCATGGTGTCCAGTGCCTTATCTTATAAGGCAAGGGGTAATAGCTAGATAAAAAAGCACCCCCCGTAAAGAATATATAACTTTAATTGCAGAATGCAAAGGATGAGATTGACCTAAATACTGATAATATTACATATGCTGCCCATGTGATGCATTCAATTATACTGGTGTCACCGTGAATGTACTTTAAAGGCTTTTGCAATTTTTATGACATCTCTGATCCTTGACTGATGGTATGATTGTAAGATTCATTAACTCGTTTCTGACTGAAATGTTAATTTTAGCAGCAATTAAGCCAGAATTTCTATTGGCCAAAACAATCACAACAGATGGCACCTTTTCTCTCTATTAATTTTCGATTGGACATGTACTTTGGCTTGTTCAGTCATGTCATGTAACATAACAAGGATCATTCACGCAAGTACAAAGACAGTGTTATACACATACATGGTACTGAACGACTTCAATAGCTAGTAGTATAGAGAAGTTATACTCTTCAGAAATGTCTCTGTACCAATTTCATGTATAACTTGCAGTGTCGCTAAAAATTAAATGGTGTATAATGACACTGGAAGGATATATGTTTGTTTGAAGTTTATTCTTCCCTCCCTGTTAGAAAGTTATTGTTTAGTAACTTTTTCAAAATATTGTTTGCTATTAATCTTTTTGCTAAACTTGTTACTATCTAATAATATCTCTTGATGATTAGCACGGCATCGACAATGTGCTGTCTAGTTCAAACAACATCATTTCATTATAATGCACAGTATTTGACATATACTTTATGGAGGTCAGACTAAGTGGGATGAATGATTGGTAATATAGTTTTACAGGTTTTTAGCTAGAATGTACATTTCCTTTTTAAGGCAGTTTTTTTCTGTGATGTTTATTGCTTGTGTGCATTGGGAAGGCTGATTCTAATAAGTTGCTTTTACCATAATTTCTAATTACAGGCAGCCTGCATGCAGTTCATAAATGCCCTTGTCACTTCTCCTGAAGATCTTGATTTTAGGATACACTTGAGAAACGAATTCCTGCGCTGTGGGCTAAAGAAAATATTGCCAGTAAGTTATTTGCAAAAGCAGTACTAATGTACTGAATACCATGATTGCTTGCCTTATGATTATAAATCTTACATGAATTTTGCGTGCTGCAGTTGAGTATGACTTTAATGGTTCCTTATAATTTTTAATCATTGTGAAATGTGAAAGCATGGTTAATTATCCCATTCATCTAGGGATTTTTTTTTAGTGTATATTGGATAAGTAAAATTGATATGTGGGTTTAGGTTTTAAATCCACTTCTTCATCATAGACTTTGCTGTCTGGAATTACAGTATTTAAGGATCAACTTCCCATCTTCAAATGACCTACAAGAAAAGACAAGCAAGATAATGATATCAAATCATTTTGTAATAATTATCAATTACTTATAATAAATTTGCCATTACTATAGGTATTAATAAACATTCATCTAGTATCTGCTGTTAATTACAAGAAAAAAAGACATCTTCCTTACTTACACAATAAAATCATATTTTATGTATCATTGGCACATTTTCCTCCTCCTAGTTAGCCTTTGAAGCCTTTTACATTTCAAAACAAAACAAAACCTCTCAGAAATTTTTACGAGGAGACATCAAGAAGGATGCCTGCTAGATCTCTTAAAAGAACCTGATAAATAAAGTATGTTTGTATGAGGAACAAACAGAACACTGATGAACAGAGTGAATGATTTCCACACTGAATTCTTTACTCCTACAAAGGCATTACGGCCAGTGAGTTAAGGATCTGTGGTGGGAGGTGGTGACTGGTGGCATTTGTGACCCAACCCTGTGAAGATTTTGATGGCTCTTGTAGCGAGGAAAAGAGGAAGGTGAAATTCCACTGCATGAGTGGAAGTCCGTTTTGCTTGTGCACAGACAGTGCTGGATGCAACCCAGAGTGCTGGTTCTTGGAGTGGGTCTTGAATATCCTCAGAACTTTTAATAACTAGCTAATTCACTCCACAAATCTGTTGGCACACTGTAAAGAATTAAGTTGGTAGAAAACCATCATAATTACCAATAACAATGGTTGATTGTGATTCTGAATTATAAACAAGCTGCGAAGGAGAAACATTTCTTGAAACCTGTAACAAAAGGGAAATAAAAAAAAATAACAGAACAAGGCATGGCTTGTTGTAATAATGCGGGACTACAAGCTAATTTGACTGTAGCTTATTAGTTGCACAGGTGAAAAATATCCCTAAATCATGTCCCATAATTGATAGTAGTAGTATTCAGTATGTTTGTGTGAACTTCTGAGCATGCTCTTACTGATGTAAGCTCTAAAAACATCTAGGAATTTATAATAAATATTCCCATCTCAAATTTCTGTGTTTCATGTCCATGCCAATAGAAGAAGCAACTTTTTCACCATGACAATAGAAGACTTTTTTCATTAGTCAATCTAAGTATCTCAAGAACAGAATAATATGCTCTGCACATTTTGATTATAAACAGTGATCAAATTACTGCTCCTCTAAGCAAGCTGGAAGAATTATGATTCTCAGGCCAGGATTGAAAAAATATCAGAGTATGCACTCATGCCACATGCAACAAAACAGATTTTGGAATTCAAAGTAGCTTCCAAAGCAGTTTGTGATATTAGTCAAGGAAAATGGGAGCCAAAAATAGGGCTGGCCTTTGGTATTACTAAAGTAGCTCTGTGGATATCAGTCTCACTAGAAAAACCATGTTAGATATTTTCATAGCTGGCTGTTGTGCTTAATTTGTTCCATCATCTCCATTGATATAAAATCAAGATTTACTTTAAGTTATGTTCATTTTTTCTAAAAGCCCCATTATACAGCTGAACAACATTTATGTCTAATTAATGGCTCAATGTCTACCAAAGAATGCTGAATTTGGACTCTTGTTTAACTTAAAAAACTTAACTTAAAAAACAAACAGGTTGTTGAAAATGCAATTTTCTATTGGTATTAGATGGGTTATTCAGGAGCACCCCTAAGCTGTATAAAAACAGAACTTGGGTAAGTGCTCCTTACAGCATTAGCTTTTTACATTTTAACATGTGGCTGTAATTTTTCACAACATTCTCCCACAACACTGAATATCTGTCATTTGATCAAACAAATGCAGTAACTATGATATGGTTCAGTGGGGAGATCTGAAACTTTATCACCCATTTTTCCTAGAAAACTTGATGTTTTAAAATATTATGACCTTAGACCTCTGGTGAATTATCTCGCTGTCGAAGTAGGAAATACATTAATTCAATTTAACTAGTATGAACTTCTATAAGGATTGTTTATATAGACCATAGGCTAAACTCAAACAAGAGAACAAAATAATATTGTGAGGTTATCATGCCATAGTTTCTGTAAACGGAGCTTATGTAGAGGATTTTTGTGGCCATTCAACCTTCTAATAATGAAAGAAAGATATTAAACCAGTAGTTACATAAATTATCAGTATCGGTTCGAGTTTCATTTTTATAGCCAATGGCCATTACAATATAAACACAAGAAACAATGTGTGAGTAACACGCACGCACACAAAACAAAAAACAAAAAAGATCTAATAAAACAAGGATAAGACCCTGAAAATACAAACAAAATATAAAACAATTTAGTTAATTTAAAAGCTCCCGTTAGTATTTGTCACTACTATGATTCAAAAAGGCTGCTTTTATTTTTATTGCAGCTAAAGCAAATAAAGCTCCCCTATAGCTGATGAATTTATCTACATCAGCTTTGATCTAATTTTAAAATCCTCTGATTGACCTTTTAAGGAGGTCTGAGAGGAAACAAAGCCCTTGGTTAATTATATAAAGGGAATATAAAATATAATGCACATCTTCAATTTGGCCTGATCCACATCCACAAAAACCTTCTTTTACTAGCCTATTAGAAAATCGGTCAGCCAGATATTCAGTAGGCATCATTTAAAGTCTTAAGTTTTTTGAAAGCGTGCCTAACAGGAAGAAAGGTTGGTTCCGGCAAATAAGTTGCCCTTTTATGTTCTGATTTAATTTTGGTATACCAAATGGCAGATTTGCAGTTCTTCATGTATTCAAAGTCTCTTTTGGCATCTTTGCAAAAACTGTATCGCTGATCTTAAAATCATATATATCCTGTGATGTCATTGCCAAGGGAATAAAATAACTCAGCACCAGGCATCTACAAAATTTTACCCAGCCAGTACTGTGGGGGCAAATTCAGAAGTGCAGGGTCACTTCAGGATAGTCATTCCATGTCCCTTGCTTGCTTACTTTCCATTTTCATCTGCACGCTCCTCAGTCCTTCCTTCATGCCTTCTCCCACAATAGCAGATGTTCCTAGGAGCTAATCGGCATGAAATGGGAGAGTGTGTTTGCTATTGAGAAGACACTTCTCAGTGGCTAACACCCACCAGCTCTAGCCAGTTTTCATGAGATTGACTCGTAGGATGCTGGAGATATAAGGACCTGGCTGCGATCCTGCTCCCAAAAAAGTAAGGGGACTGAGACCCCTGAGACCCTGGACAACTACATCCCTTAACCCAGCTTTTTCTGTTCTGTAAATCTAAACAACATAATTTTGCTTAGTGTTGATCTTACATCAGTGTCAGCCTTTTCCAATACAATATAATAGATTTATGGATACATGCTTTTAGAGAAGGGAGACCTACTTCAGTCCTTAGTAATGCACCTGATGTACTGCCAAAAGCATGCCCATAAACTTATTTTGAGTTCATCCCTGCAACGGCTGCCACAAATTTCTGCACCATATAAAAATGGGACACAATCTTGGTAACAAAAACTTTTAACATTGGTTCTAATATATGATGGCCCTTGGTATAATAAAGCGTCTTTACAGGCCCCAGTGAATGGGCAGCTGAAGATGTAATTGCCTTAAAATGGTTATACCATGAGGTATTTTCAGAGAAACTAAGCCCTAAATATTTGAAGCCCTAAATATTTTAAGAATGGCATTGTGCAATATTATGTCCATCCAGAGCCCATTGATGTTGTTCATGCCTTTTGGTGAACACCACCACTTTAGTCCTACTGTAATTAATAGATAGACCTTCTTGCTTAGTAAATTCCAAATTTAGTAAGTAATCTTCTCCTAGCTGTTTGAATTAATGAAATAAGGACCATATCATCTGCATAGAGCAGTACTGGAACCTTTTGTTTCCCAGCTGTGGGGGGGGGGAGGAAGAGAAGGTGAGATCCTAAGTTATACCATTTATGTAAAATTTGAATAAAATTGGTGCCAAAATGCAACGTTGTTTGACTCCTCTTACTGTAGAGATTGAATAAAAGAGGGATTTGGATTTGGTCCTCCACTGCTGATGTCATTTGCTTAAGTCTCCATGCTGTAAGATCTCAGAAACACTTTTGTTCTTATTAATGATAGCTTGCCTCAGAGCTATCCAAAATTTATTAGAACTCTCCTTTTTCCCTCTTAGGAGGTTCTTATATGCACTTTGCTGTGCTAAAAAACCTCCTGATTTGATAATCAGATTTATCTGTCCTTAAAGATCTACTTGCTTTTACCAAGGCTGTTTACTTCTTCTGCTCTCTGCATCAAACCAAGATTGTATATAAGATTCCATCTTCTGGTGCCAAAGTTTTATCAAAAAGGGCCTTAGGTTTTCTAACCGGGTCTTGTATAAACTGAGAGTTACCTGCCTTATTTTTGAATTCACTTCTTAGATTCCTTAGGTTCCCCAGAATTTACCTTATTTCATCTGTCACAAATAATGTCCATCTAATACATCTTTACCCAATACAGTTACTCTGTATAGAATGTAGGGCAGTGGGCTGTTTACTGCTGTTTATACAATCTACCTCTGCCGCCAATGAAAGATAATCACTATCTGCCTGGTCCTCTAAATAGAAGGATTTAACTTTTGATTTTATATTATTTTTATTTATTTATTTATTTATTTATTTATTTCATTTTTAAACCGCCCATAGCGAATAGCTCTCTGGGCGGGGAACAAAACAAGATTAAAATACAATATTACAATAAAATTACAATAAAATCAGCAACAAGTTAAACGAAAAAAAAAAATTAAATGAAACACATTGAACATTAAAATGCCTGGGAGTATAGCCAGGTCTTAACCTGGCACCTAAAAAGAGTACCGAAAGTATGACAAAAAATATATAATCTACCATACTACCCCCATTCTGTGATAAGTAGGTATAATGGGCTTTTGCCTTATCCAGTGGCCCATCATTTAAGCATTGCAACTAGTGCTTCTATGCAATAAAGTATTTGCCCATTTTTATTGATGAACCTATCCCATGAAGATCTATCTGGAAAGTTAGCATTGTCCTAATGTAAAGCAATCTTAACTCGTTTGTCCATTATATCCACCAATTTGGGCATTAAAATCCCCACACGACAGAACCTCTACTCTTGGAAATATTTCCTTGATATATTGTAAAACTTGTTCCAAATCCCACCAGACTTGAAACTCTTACAAATGATTTATAAATTTAGGAGGCGTGTATATATTTAAACAGATAATTGGATTAATTTTAGAAACATTTACTAATACCATCTGAATATATTTGTTAATTTTAGATCTTTTGTATCTAATTGTGTATCTATAGAAAGGAGGACAACCAAACGTCCACTTCTGTGTCCATACTTACATATTTTAAAAGCTGGAAAGCCAATAGTTTAAACCTTGCAGTTGAATAATATTAACATCTATGAGCCAAGTTTCACAGCAAATCAAATGATTGCATATAGTAGGTGAATTCACAGTCAATTACCTTGTTTGCCTATCCTGCCATATTCTGGGACAGAATACTTCATTTGCTGTTAGTCTGTCTGATCTAGGAGACCTGCAGTAAATAAAAAACAATGCAAAACAAAACACTACCATTATATGCCTGGGCAGATCCCATGTGCCTATACCCATCAACATCTGACGTTTGTAGTGGCTTGGGGGTGAGCTATCCAGTTCATGTGATTCCAGGTATTTACAAGCCAACCATTCCTCAGTGGATAGTGTTGTCCTAGTATTCTGTTTCTAACAGAGTGATAACTAATCTCTGTCTCAGCAGTAGTCTGGGATTCATTCCCCCTATCTGAGGCTTGCAAGAGATCACATTCTGCAAGCAACTCTACATCTAAACACCTAGCTGTTCTAGTACTTACTGTACTTTCTTTTTTAACTGTACAATTTATATGAAATCACTTTAATGAGAAAATTGGTTTACAACTATTCCCCCTATATTTTGTTGATTGAGCTTTCTGTATTTGGCTCAAACTGTAACTGATCTAATTTATTTATAATTTTACATTGTTACTGGTCAGGAAGGTTATGAAAGGAGGATATAAGATTTTCCTCACTGGCCTGTATGCCTCTGGTAGGCACTTATAGTTCATCTCACCAAATTAGACCATTTCTGCCTAAGGTGATAGTTATCGAGTCTGGATAAAGGAGAAGAAACATTTCTCCCCATGTCCTCTTTTTTAGGAAGAGACAGAAAACTTACTGTTATGTCTTCAAAATTCAATATAAATTATGCTACCATGTCTTTGCAAAACTTGTAGGTTCAAGACTACAAGTGATATCTCCTGGGTGTGAAATGTCTCCATCTCCCCCCCCCCTCTATTCCCAGTTTTAATACACAAGGACTTGCAACAAAATGTGGCAGTATAGAGTGTTCTTGTCCAGGGTTCCAGCCAACCATCCATGCCCTCTCCTAGGACACTCCATTCTGTTCCTCCTCCCCTCTGGTTTTCTGTTTTCCCCTAATAATCAGTCACCATTCTATGCCCACTGAGCATGCTTAGTTCTCATTGGGGTGTTTTTTCGAGTCTCCCCCCTCCGTCGACCTCCACAGTCATCCCTCTTAAAGATTTTCTATACTTCTTGAAACATTTGGATTCCCTAGGCTGGCTGATACCTTCTACTTGCACATGTGCTGCCATTTTGGCTATGTAATGGTGGGAATTCCTCCCCTGAAGTTTACAAACAATATAAAATATGATATGATGGAGCAAACACATTTTCCTCAAGTCTTTGCATTTATCTGTAGTTCTACTTGTTTGAATAATGATGTTTGAATAAATGATGTGGATGGTCTGTTTACTAAACTATATTATATCATAGCACTGTGTGACATGAAAATGGTCCATTGTTTATCTCTGAAAACTGTCTTTTCCTCTCTTTGTCTGCCTGTAGTCTCAATTTTTAATTTTGCATGCACCATTCAAAAGGAGGATCCACCATGTTTCCTCAGGAAGTTGGGCCTCTGTAGAAGATATCAAAATGTTTACAAAAACTTTAAAATTAGTATAGTTATAACAAATTAGAACTGAGAACAAAATAATAGAACAGTAGAGTTGGAAGGGGCCCATTTCCAACCCCCTTGTGACAATTAAAACTTAAAGTTACCCTCTCCCCTGATTAACACAGCCATATATGAGAAAGCTAGTCTAGAAAAATAACAGATTTATTACTGAAATCTTAAAATAGTTGTTTTATAGGTGTAATATAGAAATGAAATGTTTACAAAAAAACAAACAAATACCTGTTGTTTTTCCAACAAAACTATCATTGACAAGTAAAAGGATATATTGTTTTCCATAGCAAACAGGACAGGGGATGATAGATCACGTTATATTCTAGTTCTGATAAGGGATACAAGGGAAATCTATTTTCTGTTGGTTTCTAGTTTCATAGCTTTTGAGGGTTATATAAAATCCAATCAGTAGTCAAAAGTTTGTCCTAACCTTTGGCATAATTTAAATTTTAAATTTTAATGTTCAGTTAAGGATCCACATTTTAATGAAGGAATATAGATGTGTAAAGGGAAGGTGATAGGTTAGTGCAGATAATCAGTCACTTACTTATTTAATAAAGCGAGGTGTTAGTAGGTCTGATCAATTACGGAGTGGTTGTTGAGAACAACTTGCACAGACAGAGTTATAGCAGAACATCATGACTGACAGATGTTCACATTAATTAAATATTTTATTCCACAAATTCAAAGCCTGTTATGTACAGCCTTCAAATGAGTATAACTAGGCTTTTAAATTAAGTTTGTTATTCATATATTTAGGTGTAGTTTCCAAACTTAATTCTTCTTAAGATAAAGCTCTCTGCTTCATTGAAATAGCATTCTGGGTTATATAGGAGCTGAAATGGAGGAATGATTCTTTGTTCAGTTCTGGGTGTTGGATAATGATTGCAACCTTTTCTCTGAGGTTAACTTCAGTATAACTTTCAACTAAGCTTTATTTGCCAACAGGACTATTGCAGAGTTAAGTAGACTGCGGATGGCTAGAAATCTAGAAAGAGGAGTTAGCATTTCTGATAATGATTTCAGCCCCTCTGTAATCTATTGCAGACCAAGGTCCAGTGGGCTTCCTTGTGGATAACTTATGCTGTAAAAGCATCACATTAATTTCTTTCTATAAAATGATTATATACTACTTTTTGTTTATGCTAGTATTTGCATGTTTTCATTTTGTCTGCCAGAGGTTTGATGACTTAGGCATAATATAATGCATGGGAAAAGTTTGACTTTCCTTGCAAATAAATTTATACACTTTTCCTATTACTTGAAAAGGAGATAAGAAAAGTTTTTTTTTAATTGTTGCATGGTTCAATGACTTACAGGCCTCTGTCTATTTTACTCTTGCTATGAGAATTGGATAGTCATCATTCCTCAATACAGTGAGTTGTTGTCTATGTGGCTAACTGTGGGCTCCGCACTGCTGACATTTTTGTTGTAGGCGCCACACCTGGTCATCCTACTTCTATTATCGTCTTTGAATGTCCTCACTTGTGATTATCGAATGTCTTTTGAAAGCTACGAGATAAAAGGGATCATAGTAAAAGAACTTCAAGGTGATATATTAATCCCAACAATCTCTAGTGTGGCATGCTATAGAAGTTTGGATTTTTTTTCTTTTTTTTTTCATTTTTTAAAAAACAACTGTGATGCATGCATTTTTAATGTGTTACAAAATAATCGTTACTCTAATGTTTAAATCCTAAGTGGCAGTTAGGTGAAAATGGTTTAACTAATTACAGAAGTACTGTGCAAGAGCCAGATTGTATAATAATCATACTGTGAGGTTTAAAGTTCACCAGATGTATGTTTTAATGATACATACATTGTAATTTGCTGGAGGTGTTCTGTAATCATAAACAAAAGTTGGTTAAAATCAACTACTAAACCAAGTTCAAATTATTAACTGCCAGTAATTATTCACAGTTAGCATTTAAATGAAGGAGGAATATTGCTGCATTACATTGTCAAAGCTGCTCAGAACATAGTAGTTACTTTTCAACCATTCTTTTCTATACTCAGTCAAGGTGTTAAATAATGTTAGATATAATTGCTACTCTTTCATATGCCTATGGGTGGAGAAGGAATTTAATTCATGTTAGTTCTGTGTTTATGCAAGGCAATGGGATATGATTGAATATATGCTCTCTTTAGGTGTATGTTTCACCATGTAGGACCCATAACTGGAAATGAAATAAGTTTCCAACAGTGAATGCCATCCAAACACAGACATTCAACATATGCAGTCTTGAGAAATGAATTTGTTATAGACAGACCACTCTTGGAGTTCAAACATTTAAATACCATTAACACATTCTAAATATGATCTGGCAATTTGTTAAAAGCTCATGGAAAGAGCTCTGTATTCTCGACACACATGCACCACTGTAACCTCAGTTGAATGACAGTTGTTTAGATTCAGACTTCAAGGTTAATGCAGACGTGTATTAATATTTCAAGATGACTATGAAATAAATATGCAGTGTATTATGATTATGCAACTGAAAGTAACACTTTCACATGGTATTTTATTTTATGACTGTTCATGGAGGATCCATGGACAAAACCAGTTCCCTAATGAGCACACTACTTGGAATAGGTATTCACAATAGTAGTAGCAGAAGTTTAAGAAGAATTCTCAACACGCCATACTTGGGACTGTTGTGCTTGAATATATCAATGTGCTTTTTTCAAATAGCGTAAATGTTATGAACAATTTGTTTCATAACTATGTGACTCCTTCAAGGTATTTTTCAACTGTTGTACTAGAACAAGTTTCTATTTGGTCTAGAGAGGTTTTGATTTTTGTATGCTTATAGAATAAGAGTTAAATAACAAGGTAATAATTTTTGTCTCACTGTCACCTTGTCTATGGTGTATCATGTACAAGTATCAGCCATTGATATTTCTAGCCTGTATGTATTTTATTATTATTATTATTATTATTATTATTATTATTATTATTATTATTATTATTATTATTATTATTATTATCTTTATTTATACCCTGCCATTTTTCCAAAACTGGAACTCATTATTATACTGTGACAAAAAATATTTTAGTTATAAATATCCAGAGGATTAGAAGAACATATGGCGGCTGTAAACTCAACATGTGACCTTCAACTGTGTGATTTTGCTTGGTCATACTGTATGTATAGAAGAGATGGAAGGAAGCCATTTAAATACGTTTTATGATAAACTATTCAATTTATTTCATGGAATAATAGGATCTAAAAGAGAAGGAAAATGAAGAACTTGATATTCAGTTGAAAGTGTTTGATGAAAACAAAGAAGAAGACTTCATTGAATTGTCTCACCGCCTCAGTGACATCAGAGTGGAAATGGAATATCCTTTTTAAAAATGGCACCATTTTTCTTTGAAATGAGTTTGTAGAAGACAGCTTTCAACAATAGTGCTAGGTGCTATAGTCTAATTATTTGAAGTGCGCATGAGGATGTTGAGAATAAAAAGCATCTTGGCATTTTATTTCAAACTGAGCAATAAACCAGTTGGCACTGATGATCAATCAGTCATGTACACATTTAATGTTTATTGGAACTTTCTCCTTGACTTTCAGAAAATGAAGCTTTTTTAAAGCAGACCGCTGTCCTTCAGTGGACTATGGATAGTATCTATTGAAGACAATTTCTTAAATCTCTGGAGATAAAATATATGGAAGACTAAATGCCAGAGAACTGGCTAGCTAGTTCAGATCAGTACATGAAATTCAGTATGTTCAGTATTGCTCTTGGCTCAGTTGCTCTCTAAGGATTCTCCAGTCACAATGCTGGCATTACAGTTGCAGCCACAACTGATGGAATTCCCTTGTTAGGGTCTGGACCTTCCCCAAGACTACTGCTTTAGTCCTTTCTTGCCTCAAAAACCTTTTTCTTCCTTCTCTGTGCACTTTTCCTCAGGCCATATGCTTTCCTATCATTCTGTTACCTACTTTGCATTCTTCATGCCTTCTCCCTGGTCTGCCTGTTCTTATATCCTGAGACTTGCCTTCAGTTCCAAGCCTACCTATGCATGGAGTTTAATGGTAGCCAAACTAAAATCTTTCCTGTCCTCACAGAGGATGGACTGCACACCGTTTAATTTCCTGGGCAACTTAGCATTTTGTGTCATCACATCACTAAGGTAGCTAGTGGGCACTTCTCCATCGCAAGACTGATATAATACAGATTTTTTTCCTATGTGTTGGGGTCTTTTTAAGATTACAATTATGTGCCTTGGTGATTATGTTGAATTATTTTTGTTTTTCATATGGATGATAATGTTACCGTGGCTAGGCTTGTTGTTGCAATGCTAAACTATGTTTTAGCATTATATCAGCCCACTATCTTCTTGTTGGTAAGTAATGAGTGTCATCATTAAATAATCCAAAGCTGCAGTTCAAAATTCAGAGAACTATGATTATCTCCTTGCTAATAAAACTGCTTAATTTCCTTTGGTGGTCAGTTTTGTGTTTGTGTTCACCATATAACGGGAACACAAGAACTTCCTTGATTTTGAAGAGAGATTTCTGGCTGCTTGTGGAGGTGTTGGAGCCACAGATATTGTTAAATTTACTTCCGTGAATGGTGACTATATGCACTTTATGTTTGTGAGTACAAGAAAATCAAAATTCCGCAATGGTAAATATTAAGAATATCCATATATTTGAATAGTTAATTTCGGATCCAAAGAGATACTTTGGGTTTACTCAAGGGCTTGCTTGCTCCCTTGCAACCATAGGGCTCTTTAGGCCCTAGCCCTCAAAAATGCAGAGTTACTCTATATGTGTATATTCCTGTTTTGGAATTTCCTTGACAATCCTTGTACTGATGTGAATGAGGTCTACCACCTGTTGTACAACATGTTGAGAGAAACAGCATCTGAAAACTATTTCCTATCCATTTTACAACATTTTCTACTTATCAGGAATGATTATTATGTCCGGTAAGTCTGTAGTAATTATTTTGACTAGTAAGCCAGCAGTGATTGTTATGACTTATAAGCCAGAAGTCTGGGGGTTTAGCTTAAAAACTGGTGTTCATGTGGCAAGGTAACACATTTAATTTAAGCCCTTTAATTGCACATAGGAGGACATGTTATTTATTAAGCAAAAGTGAAGCTCTTTTGGAAGAGGTGATGAGGAGCATACTCTTAAAAGATGTGGAAAACCTTTGTTTACGTATAATTTTGAGCCCTAGGTAAATTATGTATTTCCATGGAACCTGCAGCACCCATACACAGAGGATTCCTTAGGGTCAGTACAGCTCAGGGTATTAGGATTTCTGCTTACTCCTTCCGCATTGCCATCCAGTCCTCCCTCTTGGCAGTAAAGCTTTGGAGCAAAGACAAGAGTGGCTGAATGGAGATATGAGAAGAACACACTTATTTCTCGTTCCCAGTAATAGCCTCTTGTATACTCTGTGGGCTTGTGCTGAAGAGAGAAGTGGTAAGCAGCACATTTCATCTAGAGGAATCCTCTGTATCTGAGTGTGGCAGATTTGCTACATTATGCCCCTAAAAACAAAACAGCAATTCAGTTGTCATATGGATGAAAATCGACTGCCTTTCATCGATTATTAGGCCGATTGAAATGTTTCATCTCTATTTTTACAGAGTGCCTTAATTATTAAAACCATTCCATTTTATTTTATTTTTTGCCACCAGCCCTCAGTATTACAAGATAATAGAAGAATGTGTTTCACAGATAGTATTGCACTGTAGTGGTATGGATCCTGACTTCAAATGTAGAGGAAGGTTGGATGTAGATTTCACTCACCTTGTAGGTATGTAGGTATCATAATATTACATGTGTCAATATTTTGATAATTATTGTTTTGAAGTATTTTCTCATAAGATCACCATTTGTGTAGTATCTCTGTGTTGCAGCCAAAGTTAAGTCATTTTAGCTTACCCCATTGGTAGAGAGTTAAATAAGTCTCTCATTGAAATCAATGTGTCTAAAAGGTCCGTATGTTAGTAAAACTACTGAAATTCTGTTGATCCAGTGAGGAACATGTTCTTGGTTAGGTGAAATCAGAAATTGATGTAGCAAGTAAAATGCATTCAGCTTTGGTAGTATCTATGGTACCATGCTTAAGCTTGCAATTTGTTTGTTTGTTTGTTTGTTTATTTCCCACCCTTCCTCCCAGCAGAAGCTCAGGGCGGCAAACAAAAACACAAAAAACTCTTTAAAACATCATAAAAACAGACATTAAAATACATAAAAACAAAACATCTTAAAACATTTTTAAAAAGCTTTCAAGACATTAAAAAAGAGGTTTAAATGTTTTTTCTTTTTTTAAAAAAAAGGCTTAAAAACATATTAAAAAGCAATTCCAACACAGACGCAGACTGGGATAAGGTCTCAACTTAAAAGGCTTGTTGAAAGAGGAAAGTCTTCAATAGGCACCGAAAGATAACAGAGAGGGTGTCTGTCTAATATTTAAGGGGAGGGAATTCCACAGGGTAGGTGCTGCCACACTAAAGGTCCGTTTGCTATGTTGTGTTATGCGGGACAGAAATCCTGATAAGATGGTATCTGCAGGAGGCCCTCACCTGCAGACCGCAGTGATCAACTGGGTATATAAGGGATAAGATGGTCTTTCAGGTATCCTGGTCACAAGTTGTATAGGGCTTTGTACACCAAGACTAGAACCTTGAACTTGGCCCGGTAGCAAATGGGCAGCCAGTGCAATTCTTTCAACAGTGGGGTGACATGTTGGCAATACCCTGCCCCAGTGAGTAGTCTCGCTGCCACATTCTGCACCAGCTACAGGTTCTGGACCAACCTCAAGGGCAGCCCAACATAGAGCACATTACAGTAATTGAGCCTAGAGGTTACCAGTGCGTGGACAACAGTGGTCAGGCTATCCTGGTTCAGAAACGGCCACAGCTGATTTGTCAGTTTTTATATTGTCAGCTGGGGCCTTGACGCTTTGTCAGCTGGGGCCTCCCTCTAGCTTGTGGAGCAGGCTCCCTCACTAGGGTGTTCTGAATTTATATGTGTGGCTGGTCCCTTCCAGCTACTGCTGCCAGCCAATGATGTTTTAATTGAGGCTGATGGCTCAACTATCAGCTGGGGCTTAACTCCTTAGGATTATCTCAGGGTTCCTTCCTTCCTTCCTTCCTTCCTTAGCCGGGGGGGAGACTGTTTAAGGACTTTGACTAGTGGTACTAAGAAAGGTTAACTAGCTTTTACTCTATTTTTATTTTATTTGCTGACAACAACCACTTTTATCAGTGCAAGTTCCCCTGTAGTTTTAAGTGGTGCCTTGCACTCTGGCCTGGACAAACTAGACTAGCGTTTGACTGCTTTTAATCTAAGCAAGGGGCTGTGGGTTCCAGGCGAGTCTTTTTTGTTTTCGGTTTTCCCACCTAGAACAGTCTGACCTTTCTTTAACCTAGGGAAACAGAGCTTGTGGTTGTGTTTAAGGAAGGCTAAAGCTGCCCTTTTTAGCCAAGAGTGAGCTGACTCCCTCCCTGTATGTATTGGTGGAGTTTCCTTTTTCCCCTTCTCTCCAACTGGAATTTGGCCTTGTTTACAGTGTCCCCTGAAGCTTTCCTGCTAGGTTGGTGTTGAAAACTAGCTTTCTATAGGCTTCCTACCCCTAGGATCTATCTCCTAAGATGTAGGTTCTTTCAGGATTTGGCTCCTAGCTCAGAGTGACCCTAGGCTGCCCTTATTACTTATTCCTCTGAGCTGTTTTAATTCAATTAAATAATGAAATAAATGGGTGCTACTTACCCTCTTCTCACTCTGCTGCTTAACTCGCCTTGACGCTTTGTCAGCTGGGGCTTGACACTTTGTCAGCTGGGGGCTCCCTCTAGCTCGTGGAGCAGCTTGTGGAGTTAGTGTGTGGGGTTTAGACTTGGCTAAGCCTCCTCCCACTTTTCTCCCCTATAGAACTGGCTAAGCCTCCCTACTTTCCCTCTCCAGTTTAGAGCTGGCTGAGCCCCCCCACTTTCCCCCCCCACTCCCCCCCCACTCCCCCCCCACTTCCCCCCCCCACTCCCCCCCCACTCCCCCCCCACTTCCCCCCCCACTTCCCCCCCACTTCCCCCCCCACTCCCCCCCCACTCCCCCCCCACTTCCCCCCCCACTTCCCCCCCACTTCCCCCCCCACTTCCCCCCCACTTCCCCCCCCACTTCCCCCCCCACTTCCCCCCCCACTTCCCCCCCACTTCCCCCCCCACTTCCCCCCCACTTCCCCCCCCCACTTCCCCCCCCACTTCCCCCCCCACTTCCCCCCCCCACTTCCCCCCCACTTCCCCCCCACTTCCCCCCCCACTTCCCCCCCACTTCCCCCTCCACTTCCCCCTCCACTTTCCCCCTCCACTTTCCCCCTCCACTTTCCCCCTCCACTTTCCCCTTCCACTTTAGAGCTGGGTAACCCCTGCTGGTTTCCCACCTGCTGTTTATAGTTGGCTAAGCCCCCCCACTCCCTCCTGACCATTAGAGCTGGCTACTGACCCCCTGATTTTCCTCCTGCTTTTTAGGTGGCTAAGGACTCTCCCTGCTTTCCCCACTCTACTTTAGAGCTGGCTAATCCCCCCCTTCACCCATTCCCTTTTATATCAGCCTTTCAGGAATGTTCTTCCATGGCTTTCCTGAGCTGCTTCCAGTTGCCTCCTCCACTGTTGCAGTATAGTTTGCAGCACCATCTGTCTTTTGGGCTGCAAACTGGATTCATGGGGTTACATTTTTATTTATATAGAAAGCGATTATGTAACTGGCCAATAACTACTTTAGTCTAGATAGCATCAAATTGCTATAGAGTTGAATTTGGAATTACAAAGTTGGATTTTTGTAACTTTGCAGAACCTAGAAATGTTGAACTTTTGAAAATATTTTAATTAAATAGTTTAATTGTATTTTAATTGTATATTTTTGTATGTTTTTTACCTATGAGTAGTTTTTATTTGTAAGCCGCCCTGAGTTCCAGTTTTGGAAAAAGGGTGGGGTAAAAATAAAGATTCATTCAAATATTTGTTGCTACTTAGAAGCAGTTTTTACTGTGTATGTATTTGCCTTTTGTACGTATTTGCTTTTTGAAATGGAGATTATGTTGGTCCTTATGGTTTGAATCCTTTTAGATAACTGTGTGGACAAAACAAAAGTAGAAGAAAGTGAGCAAAAAGCTGCAGAATTTTCCAAAAAGGTAGGCACTAGGAAAACACATAGCACTGAAAAGATTTTGTTCCTGTCAATTCAACATCCCATCATCAACTTACATTCACATTCTGCTCATTTGAATGTAAATTGTTTTAACTTATTTTAATATTGTATTGTATTTAATATTGTTGTAATCTGCCCTGGGACCTTATGGTGAAGGGTGGGTAAGAAATCTGATAAATAGAAACTCAGTAGCTGGCATGTTCTCTCTCTCTCTCTCTCTCTCTCTCTCTCCCTCTCCCTCTCCCTCTCCCTCTCCCTCTCCCTCTCCCTCTCCCTCTCCCTCTCCCTCTCCCTCTCCCTCTCCCTCTCCCTCTCCCCCTCCCCCTCCCCCTCCCCCTCTCCCCCTCTCCCCCTCTCCCCCTCTCCCCCTCTCCCCCTCTCCCCCTCTCCCCCCCTCTCCCCCCCTCTCCCCCCCTCTCCCCCCCCTCTCCCCCCCTCTCCCCCCCCTCTCCCCCCCCTCTCCCCCCCTCTCTCCCCCTCTCTCCCCCTCTCCCCCCCCTCTCTCCCCCCCCTCCCCCCCTCTCCCCCCCTCTCTCCCCCCCCTCCCCCCCTCTCCCCCCCTCTCTCCCCCTCTCTCCCCCTCTCTCCCCCTCTCTCCCCCTCTCTCTCCCTCCCTCTCTCTCCCTCTCTCCCTCCCTCTCTCTCCCTCTCTCCCTCCCTCTCTCCCACAAACGCACACTTATTTCAAGACTTAGTGTAGAAATGCAATTGTGCATGGGCATCATATGCACACAAGCTGGGCCACAGCTTAACAAATTAACAGCATCTGAGTGGCTAACCTGAGCTATTCATCTAAACTTCACACTCTGGTATGGGTACTATCATATTGTGCATGTCCCAGTGGTATATACCCCTGTTTGTCTCATCCCACTTTTGGTCAAATATGTTCCTCTGGACAAAATAGCCTTGGGAAATCAGTCTGTTCTTTATTTCATTTAACCTACACTGACCTTGCTGGCTGTGACCAAAAAGTAATGGAACTGGCTAGGCACCTGACCCACATCACAGTTTGATTGCCTCTGACAAAGCAGGTGAAAAAACTAGTTCTCTTGACCAGTATGGGTCAAAGGTGGGGGGCAGAATTCTTATTCAAACTGAAGCTATCCATATACTGAAGGGCCAGGGACTATGGATGGGTTCTTTCTTTCTTTCTTTCTTTCTTTCTTTCTTTCTTTCTTTCTTTCTTTCTTTCTTTCTTTCTTTCTTTCTTTCTTTCTTTCCTTCTTTCTTTCCTTCTTTCTTTCCTTCTTTCCTTCTTTCCTTCTTCCTTCCTTCCTTCCTTCCTTCCTTAAATTTATATCCTTTAATATAAGCAAGCTTTAACTTGCTTCCTATTGGCTGCCTTACATAAGGCAGCTAGATGCTGGGGAGCTATGTCTAACTACTTGTGTTTTCTGTTAGCTATATGGAATCATGCCTCATATACCCTTAGGGAGGTCAAATGGACAAGGACAACAGTAGTTTTCCTTTGGAGACTTTTTTAAGAATAGAAAAAAGGTTTTATGGCATATAAACACTGATTCTAAAAAAAGGTTATTTCACTCTGTTACGTTCTCATATATCAGAAATGAACTTAGTCATTTAAATATTTGAGATTATCACACTTCAAACATTTCCACAAAGATAGCAATGTTAAACATTATTCACTCCATTCTGATTTCACTAGCTTAATATTCTATAGGGTTTTTTTTGGGGGGGGGGAATGGTGAAAGTTTTGCTAGGTCTACCAGTTTAAGCCCCTACAGGAAACTCTCTTCTGTAGAAGGTCTTCCTACAAATCTTTTAGTGATACTGCGCTTTTTTGATCAATACATTTGACTGCTAGAAAGTTACATATAATTTGAGATAGGTTCATGCACAATGGCAAATTTTGTAGTGGTAATTTATCATGCTATAGGATATTTTTCCATAAACTCACAATCTTTCTATAGCTATCTCCATTTCTGGCAGCAGACTTCTCTGTTAATTCATCTTTATCTTGAGTGAACTGTCTGTCTATACACTTGAGACATCAGCCATACTAGAGAAAAGAACACACTGACAAGGGTTAACACTACTATAAGATTCAGTGCATTCAATATGTTTACTAATATAAATTTATCAGATTTGATTATTGTCCTTGTGTTTTAAATCCTCACTTTTTCGTCCTGGATTTGCTACTTTCATTGAAAACATTATTACATGCTGGTGGCTCTTATAATTGAGCAGATTTGGTAAATCTGAGTGATAGTACATCACCTATGAAAGCCACAGAACTTGAACAAATGATTTTTACAAAGGAACATTGCCAGACTTGTCTACTTAAGTTATTTTCTTTCCATTGTAAAGTAGGTTGTTCTGCTAGCATAAAAATCCAAAGTAATCTGTTATGCAAATACACTTTGTGATGATATTTTTTTTTAACTATACATTTCCATATAGGATATCTGCAAAACTAGTTCAGGTTGAGATTTTCAGAGATGGGACATTTATTTATTTTATTAATTACATCTATATCCCGCCTTTCTTTTCATGATAGAAACCCAAGACCACTTACATATAGTTCCCAGGCAGTCTCTCATCCAGGCACTGACCAGACCTGACCCTGCTTAGCTTCAGCAGACTGCTGGCCTCATGTGCCTTCACACCATATAGCACATAGCACATTTGAAAAGTGTTAAGTCTAAAAGGAAAATAGAAGGTGTTTGTGTATGTCACACACACACGCACACATGCACACACTCTGGTTCATAGGCATTCCCATCCTTCTTGCCAAACAGATTATCCAGAAAGTTGCCTACTGTTCAAAGATAGATACAAACAAAACCCCAAAGGCTGTGGAAGAGTATCTGTCAGTTATTTCTTATTTAACTACAAATAGTTGCACTAATATATACAGAAGATTACAGTACCAGATTGGGAGAAAGTAAATTTAGAACAAAAACTTTTCCATATCTGACTGTGAAAAGGGGCTGTTTCCTGTGTGCTTATAAAGTTTTAACATTCTGTAGCAGGTAATAGGGCCCCCCTGAGCATTCAGTTTTTTGGATGATGACTAAAATGTTTCAGAGGAAAGTGGACTAAGCTAAGCTCTAATGTTAGGGTGTTTACAGGCAGAATATGAGTTTTAACATCTGAAGTATGTCGTTAAAATGCTGCAGATTCTAATGAAAATGCCTATTGAGGCTTATGTACCTGCAAATTGACAGGAATGTGAAGAAAAATGACTTTAACTAGTTATTGATGTGAATGGTTTGAGCCAAGGAAAATTGGAATTTTTTTTTTAAACTAGTCTAGGAAGCCAAACTAGTGTCTGTTATTTCACTCAATCTATATAGCACCCATGTGAAAGTTACAGTATTATGTTTGGACAAAGATGGATGGGTGTTTCTATGTTGACGATCATTGCAGTTTGATGAAGAGTTCACAGCTCGACAGGAGGCACAAACGGAGCTTCAGAAAAGAGAAGAGAAAATCAAAGAACTTGAAACTGAAATCCAGCAGCTACGAACCCAGGTGATGTAACAAGATGGATTTAACAGCCTTTCAAAATGAGTTCTACTTTGGAGGAAGTAGGAAATTAATTTTATTGGAATTAAGGGAAAATTGCTAACAGTGTTAAAGAAGATGGTAGGAGAAATATTGCATCAGTGTTTCAAGCTAGACAGGGTGTCTGGTTCCTTCTATTGGCCTTACTGAGCTAGAGCCTTACTGATAGGTCATTTCAAAAGATGTTGTGGGCTGTTCACCTCCACCTTTTTATGTCCAGGGTAGAGGATGTGTAAGGAATCTTGGAGAGGCAAGGTAAGAATTATAGTAAAAATCAGCAATTAAAACCAGCAGGCATGGAATTGCCCAGGTATCTTTGGCTCCCTACAAAAACTGTCCCATTCATGGTGCGTGTGTGTGTTTGTGAGAGCATATGTTATTAGATTTATCCAGTCATTTCACTAATGAGGTCAAGGTGTCATATATGTGCTTCCCCCTGTTTTATTCTTACAACACCCTTGTGAGATAGGTTAGGCTGAGAGGGAATGAGTAACTGACCCAAGGTCACCCAGTGAGCTGAGTGGGGATTTGAACTACCCTTGCCCACCTTGAATACCCTAACCTCTACTCCATACTGGCACATGCACATGTCTTCCTCCCATTGAAACAAATAGGGGTGTGCATGCACTATAGGTTCTCACAGGACTCTTGAATCAGTTTGGCTGAAAAGAGAAATGATTTACAATTTTTTTATTGGATGTTTAATGACTTTTGTGGGGTTTATGGCCCTTTACAATTTCTCTGTAAGGAATAGTCACATCTGTGGCACTAAAACACCAACAGTGGATGATATTGGCAGCATGGCATCCGAATAAAAATGAAACACCACTTTTTGGGGGGAAGATTTTCAGAAAGCAACGGACAACACTGTATTACGTACATTTTGGTTTTGTGCGGATGTTTTATTATTTTAATGTGCTTGTTGGTTAGAAAGCTTAGTGCAATTTAACTGGAAATGAATGTTAAGGCATATAATGTAAAGTATAAATGAAAACTCATACTTGATTCAGTTGCACCAAAAAAAATTAGAGAACAGAACTTCTTTTTGGCACTTTGACCATAGTTGGTAGCATGGAGAAATTTTGATGGTTATATTAATGCATTCAAAAGCTTACTGAAAATTCCTAAGAAGGAGAATTTTCTTTTTGTTGCTGTTAACATTTAATGACAATAGGGAACTAAGCATTGTAAAGGATATAGAGGGCATGCTATGAGCAGATTTTGGTTCTCTGTTTAAAGATGAGCGGGGAAACCATGGGGCAGACTGTCTCTAGTGTTCTTTTTTTTATTTAAAGGAACAGTTTAAAAGTAAAGGTTTAAAAGTTAAGCCATTTGGTAGTCTGCTTGTGAAACTGCACTTGCTCCAGTGGAGTTTATTCTATACAGAGAAAGTTCAAGAATAAATGGCCAATTTATGGCTTTTTATGCTGGTGGTACCACATTATTTGATGTTCTGCCCAAGACCTCAAATGGTGATGTTGAAAGCTTATATTAGTACAAATAATGAACTTCTCTAGCGTTACCTTGTCAGTAGAAGTGAACCTTTTTAAGAATCACAGCCTAAAATCAGATCTGCTTCCTAATTTCTCAGCCTCTACAGTTTATATCATTTTGAAGATGGATTTTCTGAGGTAGTGAATATTTAAATATGGGAACCTTAAGATGATAATTCGGTTTCAGCTAGTTGGCTTCCTTTTTAACAGTTCTATGAATACCACACAGATAAAAATACCTTAAACCCCTGGAATGTATTTTGTTAATGGACCTTTTTTCTTGTTTTCAAATGTCACTTCATTAATTCTCTTGATCTATTATAATGTGAAGAAACTCTTTAAAAAGTTACATATGACACTTGCTGCTTCTCAATCTAATGTAGTGCCAAAAATATAACCCATTCCTGTTAAATGACTCATACTGATTTTAAAATGATTCCCTCCCCACTTTGTGTAAGACCACATTCTTTTTCGTTATGAATTTCGTCTCTGTGAAATCTTTCAGTATTGTGTCATAGAACATAGTTAAATGGCCTTGCTTACTTCAGTGACCTGGAAAACATCCAAAATATGCAGGTTCTCAGAATGTGCAGGTTGTCATTTAAATGAGAATTAACTAGGTACCTTTGATGTCTCTTGTGTGGTCACCATTCTCTCCGTTACCCTTTTTAAATCCTCAGATCTAAAACATACTTGTTTTGCAGGCTCCTGCATCTTCATGTAGCTTACCTCCTCCAGGGGTGCCGCCACCACCACCACCACCTCCTCCTCTTCCAGGTGGTGCAGTCTCTGCTGCTGCTGCTGTTTCTCCTCCACCTCCACCACCATTACCTGGTGGTATTCCACCTCCTCCACCTCCTCCTTTGCCTGGAGGGTCTATACCACCTCCACCTATGTTTGGAGGTCCACCACCACCACCCCCTTTTGGTGGCTTTCCTTCTCTACAAGCTGCACCAGCACTGCCTTTTGGAATGAAGCCCAAGAAAAAATACAACCCTGAAGTGTCTATGAAGAGAATAAACTGGGCAAAGGTATATAAAATGTGACATCACAAACATTTTCACAATTTTTCTGATCTTAAAAGGAAAAAATAACAGGAATTTTGTTTTGAGTATGCAGATTTTAGAATCTACTAAGCTTGAGGCTCATAATTCTTCTATATAGTGTCAATATGTTATCCTTCAAAATCATTTCAGGGATAGGATAGTCTGAAAGAATTTGGGACACTCTTACTTGGAGTTGCAACAACCATAGAAAGTGATGTGTGTGCTTGTGGAAACATGCCTTAATCCTTTTCTGTCTGAATACATTCAAATAACAGCTCTTTACAAAGTTACCACAAACAAATCTCATCATAAACAGTTATCATTGTACCTGTATTAAAGGAAAACAATTAACTGTTTCAGCCTGACTTGGGCTGTCTGTAGTGGTCTATTTGAAAGGGGGCTGTAATTTTGATTTTAATAAATTCAGTGATTTTGATCTCTTTAAAACTCCTCCCTGCCCCTGTGGAAAAAATAAAATAATATGTAGACATTTTCCTCCTTGGGTATTACTAAGCACATGTTCTTATATGCTTTGTATAAGTATGTTTACTGTTCTGAGCTTTACTTCACAGATACAGGTTGTATTAGTAAATATGTTTATTGCTATTCATTCTAGTGTAGTAGCTGAACAAGAGGAAGCTGATATTTATGTGCATGATTTTATATACAGTGCCTTGCAAAAGTAATCAGACCCCTGACCAATGATCTCATATTACTGAATTAGGAATGGTACATTGTAATTTTGTTCTGTATGATATTTAATTTTGAAACACTGTAACTGAAAATCAATTATTGTTAAGTGACATTGGTTTTATGTTGGGAAACCTTTGTAAGAAACATTAAATCTGAAACATGTTGCTTGCCTAAGTATTCGATCCCTGTGCATGGAAGCTCCCAGTTTACACAGATGAAAGAAATTGCCCTATCGAGGACACAGTTACCTTACCATTGGCCTCCACCTGTGCACCATTAAAGTTGCTGTCACATCGTCAGGATAAAAACCCCACTGTTGAAGGATCATTGGTCAGGCTGTGAATCTGAAGGAAAATGAAGACCAAAGAGCATTCTACAGAAGTGAGAGATAATGTAATACAAATGCATAGATTTGGAAAAAGGTACAAAATAATATCCAAGTGTTTGGATATCCCAGTGAGCACAGTTGGATCCATAATCAGGAAGTGGAAGCTGCATCACACCACCCAGGCACAGCCAAGAAAAAGCTGTCCTTCTAAACTCAGAGCTTGAACAAGGAGACTTGTGAGAGAAGCCATAGAGAGACCAACCATCACTTTGAAGATGCTACAGAGTTCAGTGGCTGGGAGTGGAGTAATGGTGCACCAGTCAATCATATCAAGAGCTCTGCATAATGCTGGCCTGTATGGGAGGGTGGCAAGAAAGAAGCTGTTACTCAAAAAGTACTATCTGAAAGCACGTCTAGAGTTTGCCAGAAAGCATGAGAGTGCCCCAGCTGCGATGTGGGAAAATGTTTTTTGGTCAGATGAGACCAAGATAGAGCTTTTTGGTCAAAACTCAAAGCTCTATGTGTGGCACAAGCCTAACACTTCCCATGCCTCAAGACACACCATCCCTACAGTGAAGTGTGGTGGTGGAATCATCATGCTGTGGGGATGCTTCTCATCAGCAGGGACTGGGCATCTTGTTAAAAGTGAAGGAAGAATGAAAAATGGAAATGGACTGCCCTCAAGTCAATTCCAATTTATGGCAACCCTATGAATAGGCTTTTCATGGTAAGTGGTATTCAGAGGGGGTTTACCATTGCCTTTCTTTGAGGCTGAGAGGCAGTGACTGCCCCAAGGTCACCCAGTGAGTTTCATGGCTGTGTGGGGATTTGAACCCTGGTCTCCCAGGTCATAATCCAACACCTGAACCACTACAGCACACTGGGTCTTGAAGGAAGAATGGATGGAGCAAAATACAGGGAAATACTGCCAGAGAACCTGCTTCAGTCCACTAAAAAACTGAAGCTTGGGTGGAAATTCACTTTTCAGCAGGACAATGATCCTAAGCAAAGGCCAAAGCAACATCGGAGTGGCTCAAGAACAAAAAGGTGAATATCCTGCAGTGGCCCAGTCAAAGTCCTTATCTCAATCCCACTGAGAATCTGTGGCACTCTTTAAAATTGCGCTCCACAAGTGACGTCGAACCAGCCTGAAGGACCTGGAGTGAATCTGCCAAGAAGAATGGCCCAAAATCCCTCCTCTAGTTTGTGACCGTAATAAATGCTACTACTACTACAACAACAACAAAATCCCTCTGGCACTGTGTGCAAAGCTGGTACATATTTACCCCAAAAGACTTAAAGCTGTTATTGCAGCAAAAGGTGGCTCTACCAAATATTAGTGTGTGGGGATCAAATACTTATGCAAGCAACGTTTCAGGTTTTTTTGTTTCTTACAAACATTTCCCAACATAAAACTAATGTCATCTTACAATAATTGATTTTGAGTCTCAGTGTTTTAAAATAAAATATCATACAGAACAAAATTACAATGTACCATTTATAATTCAGTAATATGAGACCATTGGGCAGGCTCTGATTACATTTGCAAGGCACTTTAAGGTCAGGCCAGAAACTTCTGAAGGTAATACTTTCTGAAGTTCACATACATTAGGAATGCGTATCATAATACAGTACACTTAACATTCTGTCAGACTCAAAATTCGGATGTATAAACACTATGTATTATTCAACTTGACCAAAGAAATGCGTCTGAATAGACCTTCATTTTGTCTACATATGAAATTATTGAACAATATACATACCAGCTCCAATATAATGAGGTAGGTTCTGAAGAGCAGACAAGAAAGCAAATAGTAACAAAAGCCCTTGGTCTATTCAGTGTGTCTCTATATGTTATTGGATTACAATCCCCATCACTCCTAGCCAGCATTGCTAGTGGTCAGGGATGATAAAGGTTATAGTCCAGCAACATTTACAGGTTAGATGCTCCTGCTTCTGGATGAGTTCAGTCCCCATTCTGAGGACTCTTGAGAGGAAAGGCCTTTGATCATTTTTTGCACGTTCACGAAAGTATCAGAAGATGCCATATTCTTTTGAAGCCTGTTGTACTATTTTTGTGAAGAAAACCTCCTGAAGCCTACACTCCAACTTCTTTCTTCAGAATCTTGATTTTGAAAATGCCCCGAGTTTGATTTTAGTGTGTGTGCAGCTCTAATAATCTGCCATTGACATGTATTATATTTAATTGATAATTGCTCATTCACTAAGCACCTAACACATTTTATTTTGTTTCAGGTTGAACCACAGGAAATATCAGAAAATTGTTTTTGGATAAAAGCTAAAGAAGAAAAACTTGAAAATCCAGATTTGTTTGCAAAGCTGGCTCTCACTTTTGCTACACACATGAAGGGTAATTAGTTATTTTTCCTTAAATTATAAGTAATGGATATGTAATTTCCAGCTGTTAATGTTGTTACACCACCAGTGTGCATGGTGTTTTAAAGAGTAGTGGAAGCAAAGAGTAAAAAAAAAATCCTTGGCAATAATTGTTGCCCCCAAGGATCATACCATCTAATTTTGAAGGGGGGGGAGATAACAGGGAATAGTGAAGAGGATGGAGGTGAGAATATGGGTAAGTTCAGATAAATGTAGTTAGGCTTAATTTCCCTAGGTATTGTTGCCTGAAAGGTTAAACAAAAGGTCAAACAGAAGTGGTGAATTTTGAGGAGGCATTTTGAAGTGACAAAACATGCATCATATAGTTGTCATGGAAGGGAGACCTAGCATAAAGGACAGCAAGGAAGAAAAGGCAGCGTTAGTTACGGGAGCAATAGATCTTCTCACTGCTGAGGGTAGTAGTGCTTGAAGAGCAAAGGTCATGGGCCAGAAATGTTTTATAGAATAAGGTGGAGGGGACAAGGGCAGTGGCAGAGTTTTGATGCATATAAGGGTGAGGAATAAATTATGTGTATCATTCTCAAGGCCCAAATCATTGCAGGATATTATGAAATTTTACAGTTGCAAGACAATTAAAATACTTGGAACTTTTATTTCCCGATTTCGTGTTAGAGGCCTTTCTGTCTCTCCTTGTGTAGATTCAGATTCCTGGATGATAAACAGAAACCAGAAATAGGTTTAAATAAGGTTTTATTGAGTATCATAAGATATGGAGTACAAGGGTTTCAAATTTGCTTGTTCTAGCCTTTGGACACAAGACATATTTTTTGTGTAAATTGCACAACAGCATGGTAATTGTGCTCTTGGGGTATGCTAGACATGGATTTTCCATATGAGGCCGGCCATCACTGCGGGTTGTAGCTCCACCTATCGTGCGAAGGCAAGAATGTTTTTGAAGTCAAGACTAGGGGCGTCAAGCCCCTCCCACTCTCCAGTTCATTCTTGCCTTCGTACGAACAAGATTGAGATTTCTATAGCGTAGCATTTAGCTAAGTCTTTTGTGTTCGTTTGTCTTTGTATGACAGGGCGTGAGGGTATTGTCGTTTGTGTGTATCCAAGTGCTTCCCTTCCCTCTGTCTTGTCTTTAACACTGTTTGTTTGAAATTCCTGGGGAATTCCCTTCGGGGGGGGTTCTCCCTGGCCGGGGCCATTTTCTTTCCCCGGCTTATTTAGCCTTAGATCTTAGAGAGACCGCGGTTGCAGTTCTCTCCAGCCTTAGCGGGAGCTTGCGGCTGCAGCTCCCTGCCTCACTTCTCCTAGGAGGTCGTTTGTTTTTCGCTGCCGTCCCGAGCTCTGCCGCGGCGGTTTGCCTCGCGTATGTGCCTTTAAAATTCACTCCTGGAGCCTGCGGCTGCGGCTCTCACCATGGAGATTTTTATTCGTTGAACTGCTTCCCAGACTTGTGGCTTTAAGTCTCGCCGCGAAAGTCTCTGTAGTCGGCGGCGGCGGCTGCTTCCACTACCGACTCCCTTATCTGCTACGGTGCTAACTATTACGAGCTGTGATTGTGCCTTCCTCACACGGCTATCGCACGCTCTCGAGACAGCGCTAGACAGCCTTTCGGTCAGTTCGTTGTCGCACCTCAGCGCCCGCCATTACTCCGCTTCCTCCGCCATTTTAAGTGTTCTTTTCCCGCTCCCTTTACGGACGCCATCTTGATTGTCCCGTTTTTTCCCGCCCTTTTTGTTTTCGTCTCTCCTGAACTAAACAAAGGGGGTTTCTTACCTTGAGAAGGCTGTCTTGTATGTGAGTTTTCAGATAGGACTAGTTAGCTCTACAAGAGTTCCTCTCTCACTGTCTTATACTACTGCCTCTTGCAACATTAGCCCTCTGCAGCTACTGAACGTACCTCCGCTGCTGTTTGCTCTGCACAACCAGTTGCTCCTGTACAAACAACAACTTCTTTGAACTGTACATTCTGCCCCTCCACTGTGTACTAGGGCGCTCTGTACTGTACATTCTACCCCCTCTGTGGCCGTGTACCAAACCTGCAGTCTAGTCTGCATTATATTGACGCTGTTACCATCGTACATTCTGCCCCCTCTGTGGCCGTGTACCAAGCCTGAAGTCTAGACTGCATTATATTGACGCTGTTACCATCGTACATTCTGCCCCCTCTGTGGCTGTGTACTTAGCCTGAAGTCTAGTCTGCGTTATATTGACGCTGTTACCATCGTACATTCTGCCCCCTCTGTGGCCGTGTACCAAGCCTGAAGTCTAGTCTGCATTATATTGACGCTGTTACCATCGTACATTCTGCCCCCTCTGTGGCCGTGTACTTGGCCTGAAGTCTAGTCTGCATTATATTGACGCTGTTACCATCGTACATTCTGCCCCCTCTGTAGCCGTGTACTTAGCCATCTGCCAGTGCATTCTATCCCCTCTGTGGTCGTGTACTGCGCCTGTTCGGGTCTCTACATTCTGCCCCCGCTGTGGCCGTGTACTGCACCCATAGTCAATATAAGATGGCGGAACAGCCAAACATGTCTCAGACAGCCAAGGACTAAGCATGCCAAAGCACTGGCTAAGACTAAACATCTTTCCAGCCATAGCAAATCCAAGCGTCCTTGCTATGCTTCTGTTCCAACCCCCACCACAGCAGTCCAGAAACAGCTAACGGATATATTTCATTCTCCTGCTGCTTCTTCCGATGAGGAGGGCTTTGCTGGCTTTCCTACTCAGCCAACACTTAACCAGCCTCCTCCCATATTGCCGCCCAGGGCCTATCCTACGTCACAGCCCATTGAGCCACCTACTCAGGCACAACCATCTGCTTCAACGGGGCTGCAGCTGTTTCATGAGTTTCTTTCACAACTTCAGGGCACGCTGTCATTTTTCACTCAAATGCAGTCACCTCCACAAGGCGCCATACCTCAACACACTATGGACCAATACGTATGTCATGCGGCTGCGGCTAGTGCCTTAACTCCATTGCATCAGCAGATTCATTGTTTTTTCACCAGCCTCCCTACGTCCTTGACGGAGCCCCTCTACTGGACGTTTGAGCCGTGCTTCACAACTTTGTCTCAGTAGTAGCTGGGTTCCTCAGCTATTCGCCATTACTCCCTTGTCATATCGCCATTTTGATTGATATTCTTCCCGCTCATATTGCAGGCGCCATTTTGTTTGTCCTATTTTCCCGCCCTTTCTGTTCAGTCTATTCCGTACTAACCAAGGGGGGTTTAGCTGGCAAGGGCTCCTTACATGTGTGTTGCAGATAGGATTCCATAGTTCAACGGATTCCTCTACCACACGTCTCCTGCTGTTGGCTGTGGCAACCTTCGGATTAATGTACTTCTGTGACTGCTCTATCAAGGCTGTGGCTGTGCACCAAACTATTTGAACTGTACATTCTGCCCCACTCGTGGCCATGTACTAGGCGGCTGATACTGCACAAGCTGTTTGAACTGGACATTCTGCCCCACTCGTGGCCGTGTCCCAGCCCCTGTACAAAACACAACTTATTTGAACTGTACATTCTGCCCCCCCGTGGCCGTGTTCCAGGGCGGTCTATACTGTACATTCTGTTACCTCGTACATTCTGCCCCCTCTGTGGCCGTGTACCAAGCCTGAACTCTAGTCTGCATTATATAGACGCTGTTACCATCGTACATTCTGCCCCCTCTGTAGCCGTGTACTTAGCCATCTGCCAGTGCATTCTACCCCCTCTGTGGTTGTGTACTGCGCCTGTTCGGGTCTCTACATTCTGTCCCCGCTGTGGCCGTGTACTGCACCCATAGTGAATATAAGATGGCGGAACAGCCAAACATGTCTCAGACAGCCAAGCCACAACCATCTAAGGCAACTAAGACTATCAACCTCTAGCTTGCAGGGTAGTTAACACCCTTGGTCTCCAAGCTGCGCTCCCAACAGCTGCCGCTCCAGCTATTAAAGGGGCCAGGGTTCTCACATCCCCTGCACCTACTGAGCATTACATCCCAGTGCCGGATCCCATCGCTAAACTGGCCACCGAAGAATGGTCTCACCCATTCCAAACTCGCCGCTTCAAAAACCTGGCTGACAAGCTTTACTCCCTGGCTCCTGAATTTGCCTCCAAGCTGGCCGTTCCCGGCATAGACGAGCCGATCGCTAGCCTAGTTTCGCGATCTCTTTTGCCTAGGGAAGGAGAATCCCAACTAAAGGATGCTACTGAGCGAAGATTAGACTTCGCTCTCCACAAAAATCATGAGGCCACTGCCTTCTCCATGTGAGCCTCCACATCAGCTTCCGTCTTCTCCAGGGCAGCAATGATGTGGCTGGATGATATGCTAGAGGACCCTACCCCTGATCCTGTTTCTCTCAGATGATAATTGATTAAGTTGCGCAAGACAGCGGCGTTTGTGGCTGATGCCACTTTGGATGCCACTCAACTGAGGGCACGAGCCATGACGGCTCAGATAGTCGCTTGACGGACCCTCTGGCTTCACCACTGGCAAGCTGACTCTACAGCCAGAGTGAATCTTTCTAGAGCTCCTTACGCTGGATCTTTGCTCTTCAGCGAGGAAGCTCTAAAGGCAGTGCTGGTTGATCCCAAAGACGCTCACAAACCGTTTTTGGCCAATGTCTAGAACATCGATCATAGACCTTTCAGGCGATTTCCCTCTTTCCGCACTAACCAGCCCTTTCGAGGAACGTGGCCAGGAGGACGAGGCCGCGACTTCCGATCCTATGACTCCAATTCTTTCAGGGGAACCTGGAACCGACGTTTCCAGGGCAGAGGCCTACGGCTGGCTTGTCAACTTCAACAAAAGCCATCTTCAACCGACCCAATGCCTACTACATCTAGGGGCAATGTTGGACACCCTGCAGGCGATGGTGTTTCTGTCTCCAGATCGCATAACTGCCATCACAAACATCGCGAGGTCTTTGATGCAACAAACAACCGCAGACGTCATGCTTCTAGCCAGGGCGCTCGGAATGTTCATCTCTACCATCCACATTGTGCCATGGGCTCGAGCCTACTCTCGCCACCTTCAGTGGGCTTTGTTGCCTTTTCAACAGGACATTGCCAACTCCAATAATCGCACAGTTCGTCTGAGCCCCACACTGCGCCTTTCATTCCGGTGGTGGACGAGGGTCCAACATCTTTCCAGAGGCACTCCATTCAGAGAAACTCGCAGGACTGTTGTCACCACGGATGCCAGTCTCATCGGCTGGGGAGCACACTGCAACTCCCAGTACGTTCAGGGAGTTTGGTCCACAGCAGAGCAGACTCAGAACATCATTTGTCTGGAGCTCAAGGCGGTCCACTTAGCTCTACTTCATTTTCAGTCTCTGTTCCCTTTGGACCATGTCCTCATTCGAACGGACAACACGTGTGTAAAATCACATTTGAACAGACGGGGGCACCAGGTCCCGTCCTCTGCAGGACCTAGCTTCCCTCATCTTCGTCTGGGCAGAACAACATCTACAATGCCTAAAAGCAGAGCATCTCAGAGGGATTTGGAATGTGACAGCAGACTGGCTCAGCAGACAACAGCTCATTCCGGGAGAATGGAAACTTCATCCGACCATATTCCAGCGTCTCCAGCGTCGGTTCGGCGTCTTCTCGATCGACCTGTTTGCTTCCAGTTGCAATTACCAGCTTCCAAGGTACTTTGCCAGATACCTGGACACAGCAGCGGAAGCAGTGGGTGCTCTGTCCATACCGTGGCCAGACGGTCTTTTGTACGCCTTCCCTCCCATACCGCTGTTAGCCAAAACACTGCGGAAGGCGCGGAGCGAGAGGGCACAGTTGGTTCTGATAGCACCATATTGGCCACGCCGACCGCGGTTCTTGGATCTTCTTGCAATGTCGGTGACAGATCCCTGGACACTTCCAGTCAGGCCAGATCTTCTATCCCAGGGTCCAGTATGGTATCAGGACCCCACTTGGCTCAATCTAACAGCGTGGCATTTGAACGGGGACATTTGAGGTCGGCTGGTCTGTCTGACGCTGTTATTGATATTATCTTAGCCTCGAGACGACCATCTACCACCCGTATTTATTAACATACTTGGGTGGCTTTCTCTAAGTGGTGCCAGTCTCACCACTGTGATCCATCCCAGGCCACCATGCATCAGGTGCTGCAATATCTCCATAGCGGTTTTATGATGGGACTCAGACCCAACACTCTACGTCGACATGCGTCCACTCTTTCATCCATTCTTTCAGTCTCCTCCACTGGTGCCCCTATTTCCTCACATCCGTTCATTACATGTTTCCTCAGAGGCACTGCTTTACGTTCGCCGGCTGTAGTCCATCGTTTTCCTTCATGGAGTCTGTCCAAGGTCCTACAAGCTTTACAACGCCCTCCGTTTGAACCCATTAGGACTGTGCCTTTACGTCTACTGTCCCTCAAGGTCTTGTTCCTGGTCGCCATCACTTCTGCCAGACAAGTTTCGGAACTGGGCGCATTGTCTTCTGCCCGCCATCTCTGTGTCTTTCACAAGGACTCTGTTGTGTTGAAAACTGATCCTTCCTTCCATCCTAAGGTCAATTCAGTTTTCCATTGCAATCAGGACATTGTACTCCCTTCATTTTGCCCGACTCCTGTTCATCCTCTAGAGAAGGTTTGGCATTCGTTGGATATTCGGAGGGCTCTCAAGACCTACCTGTCTAGGACCCAAGAGATTCGACGAACGGAGTCTCTGTTTGTATCCTTTCATCCAAGGTCTATGGGGCATAAAGTAGCCAATTCTACCTTATCTCGCTGGCTAAGGGCATGTATTACCTTAGCATATGAGTCTCTTAAACTTCCAGTTCCAGCTAGTATAACGACTCATTCAACTAGGTCAGCGGCCACTAAGGCTGCTTTTGCTACCAACGCTCCTGTTGCTGATATCTGCAGGGCTGCTGTTTGGTCTACTCGTTTATCAGGCATTATAAAATAGCTCGTTATGCCTCTGCCGATGCCTCTTTTGGCAGACGAGTGTTGCAACAGGTTCTTAATGATGATTAGCATGTGGGTGGTCCCTCCCTCTTATGGGCTGCTTTGGTACATCCCACAGTGATGGCCGGCCTCATATGGAAAATGGACCATTGGTCTCACCTGAAGGGTGATTTTCATATGAGGACGGCCATCACGACCCTCGCAGTTGGAGGATGTATAGATATTTTACTAAGATGTTATATATTACTGTTACGCTATTGTATTTAAAGTTACTAGTGAAGTCAAGACTACTAGTTCTGTTATATCGCTATGTTAGAGTCATGTTATTAGGCATGTTATTTTCCTGCTGGCAGGCCTGTTGGCCCTGTCCTTGTATTTTTAGTTTTTTCTCTATAGACTCGCTGTGAATGAACTGGAGAGTGGGAGGGGCTTGACGCCCCTAGTCTTGACTTCAAAAACATTCTTGCCTTCGCACAATAGGTGGAACTACAACCCGCAGTAATGGCCGTCCTCATAAAAATCACCCTTCAGGTGAGACCAATGGTCCATTTCATCTACATGGTGAAGGCAAATAACTGTCAAGTGTTGTCAGATTTGTTACAGCATTGCTTCTCTAGTCAAATTCAGTGAAGAGATATCTACTGAATGCAATAGTAATATATCAAACTCTGATTTAGCCTTAGTTTTTTCTTCTTGCCTAGTTCTTCTCTCTCACTCTTCTCCTGTTATATCCAAATTGTCTTCTACTTATCCCTGTTGAAAATGTAAATGGAGACATCACCAAATCCTCAAGGTCTAATTTGGTAGCTTTATTATGAAGGATTAAATGAGAGTTAACCTAGATTAAATATTTCAGAGGAGTGAGATTTATGGTTGGTAATAGTTAAGGGAGTGACAAGTTGAGAACTAACAAGTCTAATAAACTGATGGACACAAAGAAAACTCAATTAAGTAATGGAATTGCAATGAATGGTAAAAAACAATCTGCAACACTAAAAATGCTGCCAAAATTATTAGCGTCACAGTGTTGATTACAGCAGATGTGCTGCAGATGTCTGTCAGAGTTCAAGCTGTGATATGTTATTGCCGGGAAACCTAAAAGGATTATCCTGTGTGTTCACATCTGCCTTTACTACGTCTGTAACCTTGTTGTCAACCATTCTTAATTTGGGCATGTTACTAGTTTAACAATATTTACTGACTTTTAAATGTTCATTCATTAACTACTGCAAAACAAAAGTTGCAAAATAGTTACTAAAAACAAAACATTACTTAACCACAGACTTAATAATTTTGGTATTATATACTATTATGGAGTTGAAGTCTATGTATGAGGGTTAACGTCCATGATAATTCCTAAACCTGTGTCCATGCTACTGCGTGACTGACTATGTCTTCAAGGGCTATGTGTCTCCTAAAAGAATTCAGTAGTTCTGTTACCATGTCAGACCCAGTTTTATGTTGCTTTCAGCTGACTTATTTGAAGGTGCAAACTCTACAATTGTAAAAGGCACATTTATAGCCTGGTGAATAGAAAAGGGGAACTAAATAAATGGCAAAAACCTTGACTTTCACCCCTAAGGCTGTCAGCATGTTTGGGAACTAGCTCTAGCTGCCATGGAATTGGTGGTTCTGAAGGTGTGTTTGTAGTTTCGTGAAGCAAAGATGATGATTGATAGGTACCATTAGTTGTACTGTTGCCTCTTGAAAAGTCTGAAAACTAGTTCAGGCAAATGCACTGATAGATTTTCTTTGTGTACATACTGTAAGTTTTCAAGGGGGAATATAAACTTCTGCAATTTTCTTTATGAAGCTGCATTTAACATATAATCCAGATGAATGCCAGATTATCAAGAAGATATTGACTGGCAAATACGTTAAATTAGTTCTCATCTCTCTGTGTCACCTTTCAGCAGAATGATGGGGGAAGTAGAAACATACAGTTGTGGGAGCTCCAGAAGCATTTGAATTATGTTTTAGTTTTTTTAAAAAAAACCCTCTTTAGTCTTCTGATTAAAAACAACAGCAACAACAAAATGGTGTATGTGAAAGGAAGGGGTGAGGGGTGAGAGAAATTTACTAATGTGTGATAGCATACTTTTGTCTATATGGCAGGAGTTCCCAAACCTTTTGGACTGGGGGCACATTTCAAATTTTGAGAGAGTGCTGAGGGCACCAGTCACAAAATGGCTGCCATAGGGGTGTGGCATGACACAAAATGGCTGCCACAGCAGGCATGGCATAACACAATCATTGCAGCTTTCCCCCCCCTTTTATATTTGCCATGGGAAAACAATTAGGTCTTGCTGGTCGTGATTGTGGAGATACAGCTATTAAAGGCACAAGAACCCCATTTCCCAAATGCAATCCTAAATCAAAGCCTACACTGCCATCCTGTGCCCACTTACCTGGGAGTGAGCCCTATTAGACATAAAGATAGTTACTTCTGAAGTAGAAGTAGATGTGTATACCATTGCATTATTAAGTTGCATTAAGTGAATTCTTAATGAGTCTCTGGACATCAGCTCCTGCACAGCAGGAGTCATATGTAAGTCTCTTTGCAAAGTTTTAACATTTTGCATTTGCCATTAGGGGAGGGTTTTTTTTAATATACACCTGCGCTTATTGTGTAGTAGTATTTGCAGAAAATAATATCTAGGGAGTACCTGGTGTCAGACAAACTCACCACATGAAAGATGCATCCTAGTCGCTAGGAAAAAAGAGACTACTAGAAATTAAGACTGAAGAAAACAGACACTCTTCAGGACCTTAGGAATTCCTATTGCCTTGTATTCAAACAACTCACTTAACAGTCACAGCTCTGACTTAATCTTAATTCTTTTGACTGCTCTGATTGCTTTTAATTCTTTTATTATTTTTTAAATCTTTGCTGTCAGCTGGGTATGCGTGTAAAGCAAACTGCATTTCAGCTTTCTGTTCAGGCTTTTCATTCAGTGAAAAGTGGCAAATTCTTGGACCTTTTTTTCTAGAGTTAGCATAATGAGAACATAACTTTAGGTGGTGACTTATTTTTAATCCATTTGTTAATTTTCATTTCAGACTTATCAACTGTTTCTTGCTACAAATGTGCTTGCAAAATAAATATGTTTGTGCTTGCAAAATAAATATACATATAAAATAAATATATTTTCTCACCCCACCAGATAGAACTTTTGCAGACATCTGCTGTGTGCATTTGTTGTCAGAAAAAGCCTTCTCAAGTATGCATGCACAGAGGTGACTCAGGTTGTTTACTTTTATGTGGAACTGATCTTAATATATTTTGATTGGCAAGCCATGAAAATACTTGTCAGTTACATAAACAACACTTGAAATCATAGAAACATGAGCAGTGGTAGAAGCATGAAGGGATTTCCTCATTTGATATACTTTGTTTAAAATGTGAAATCACAAGAGAAAAATGGTAAATTACTCAGGAAATAAACAAAAAAAAAGACCGAGATCTGAGGAAATGTTTTAAGCACGCCCAAAGACTTAAGTAAGGCTAGTGGGATACTGATATCTCTGTTTTGAACAGCAGACCCCATGCCTATCACAACACAGCTTTTGAAAGTCCCTTCAGTTTCAGTAGTAAGTTGGCATGTTTTGATGGTGGAGAGAGAAGTTGGTTATAAAGAAACAAAGCCACAAAGCCTATTTAAACATGTGGACACACTTATTTTGATTTAGGCAAACTATTTAAAGAACTTTGTGTGGGTGGCATGCCACAAGAAAATACTATTGCTGATTGGGAGATGGATAATAACCTTAGTCTCTCCAGCCCTTTTCTGTTGCACCCAGATAAAAGTAGCATGTTGGAGGAGCTATGTTTGGGTGCGATGATATTTGTTCCTCTGGACAATGGGTTGTGGATGGGCTTGTGCTTGGGTGAGTGACTGAAGCAGCCAGGGGAGATATACATAAGTGGTAGGTCTACTGCTGGGGAGCTGTGTCTGTGATGAAAGTGTGAATGCAGGTCACAAACACATATCCAGTATGATTAATGGTTGATATTTTAGGTTTTATTTTTTATTTTTAAATTTTCTGTGACATATTGTGGGGTGAATTGGATCATCAGAGAACTCTGGTGGGGTGGGGCAAATGTGAATGTGGGGTAGTGGTTATAGAGTTGAAAGTTGAAGTGATTGTGTTGAGTGAGTCATTCCTAGCTTAATTAATCACCATCATGTTGTGGCTGGTTTACTGTGTAGGTAGGTAGCTATCAGGTATTGTGTGATTTTGCTTTTTTATTATTTTGATGGTTCACATTGTATTTATTGTACTTCTATTGTGTCTTTTTCCCCAGGTAGCATGCCATCAGGTGGGTTATAGTGTTTCCTAGTGGTTGAAGATGGGAATGCATAGGAGTTAGGACTTGAGCTGCTCCTTCCAGTCCTCACCCGAGTCCATTCCTGCCTTTGTTTGCGGTTGGATCTCTTAGCATTAGCTCTTTCTCAGCTTGTTATAGTGTGAGTCTGTTTTCTGTTTTCTGTTGTGTCTCTACTTTAGTTTGCCAGTCCTCTGTCCTTTTGACCTTTCTGTTTAGCAAAAAACAAGCAAACCCCCCCCCCCCGGTTTGTGTTATAGGTCCTGCCAGCTTCCCTGTTTGGATACTTGCTACTGTGGCCTTCTTTCTTGGGCCCATTTGGGTGGCCTTCCTTTGTCCCTCACCCAGGCCTCTTGTCCAGTCAGGTGCCTGTCAACCAGCTTCTCCTTGCTGCCACTCATGGTTGTGGCTCTGTTTCCTTACCCCTCAGAGCTTGTGGTGTTCCTCTGTCTCCTTTGGCCACCACTCGCTCTTGGATGCCTGTCGTCCTCCCTCCTTGACATTGCCCACTCTATGGCGTTTGCAGCTTGGCCTGAGCATGAGCTCTGTCCTGACTCGCCAGCTCTTCCCTTCCTTGGCTCATGGCTAGTGGCTCTAGCCTGTTCCCTCCTAGCTGCTTCTTCCACCACATGCAGTTCACACCTCATAGTTGCAGCTCTGAATGCTCCTTTCTGCGGCCGTCCTCCTTCCCACATGTCTCTTGGAGCTCACGGTTGTGGCTCCGTTTCCTGCTACTTCACCTGCTGTCGCTGCAAATGTCTCAGAGCATGCAGCCGTGGGTCTACCAGAAGGCACTATAACCCATTTGATGGTATGATACCTGGGAAAACCACCTTTCAGGTGAGACCAACAATCCATTATATTGATACCCTGTTCATCATTTTGGGGATCTTTGCACCAAAAAGCAGAATATGAATAAAAACAAATGACATTTTTTAATCCCCGAAAACTGTATTTTTCTATATTCATGTTAATTTTATTATAAGTTGGATGTAAACTTATTTAGTCTGTCATCATATACTTTCTGTCACATGAATTGGAACCACTAAATTTTCCAATTCCTTTAAACCAGGGGTTTAAACCTTTCCTAGGCAAAGGGCTGCACTGACCTATGGTCAACCCTCCAGTTAAAACTGGATAATGAGGGAACAGCTTGGGGTGGCACAACCCCACTTTTGACATTACAATATGGTTATAAGTGAGGTACCTATGAGTGTAATCAGTAGAACTTTTTTTAAAAAAAATAAAGCTAACAGATTATATCAAATTGATTTTTGTGTGTATAGGGACAGGCTTGGAGAACCACAAACACTGGTGACTATAGGGATCCAGAGCAAGCTTGAGTGAAGTTCTATTTGTTGCTTTCTAAACTGTCTAATCACAATTACGTGTTTATATATATATATATATAAATGGGAAACTTTGGAGTCAATGTGGAACACAAAAAAGGTTTAGCATTATGGCTTCACAGTAGAGGACCTATCAGAAATAAAGTTTTTTTTGAGAGGGGGAGGCAGATTTAACAGCAGGCCAAACTTTACGTGATATTGATAGTTACTGTACTCTGGAACTTCATGACGCTGGTAGCCATTGTGGTGTTCTTCAGATCTTGTGGGACTATCACTTCCATTATCTCTGACCGTTAGGCATGCTGGCTGGGACTGATGGAAGTTGGAGTCCAACAGCATCAGGATAAAACCATGTTGGTTACTCTTGCAACTTAAATGTGGAGTTTATAAATAAAACCAGCAATTATCTGTTCTGAAGTTTGAGTTTGCAATATGAAGCTAAATGGCCCTCAGAATTATACTGCTACAGAGGAAGCACAGTTATGTGAAAAAATAGGGTAGAGACATACAGGGGAAGATACCAGAAGACATTTGGACTTTTATATTCAAAAAGGGCTAAACTTTTCCAGTGGCTACCCACTGTTTGTCGACACCCACTGTCTACCGACACCCACTGTCTACAAAGAAAACTGTGTTAAAATATCAACACTATGGAATTGGACCCCATGGAAAAGTTAAGTGGAAAGTAATATGGGGGAAAGGAACTGGTTTGTGAGCAAGAGAACGGAAGAGTAACGTGATGCATTTCGACAAACCTTTAATGTGTAATTTATATTTGAGGTAGGGATGGGAAGATCTGTCAATTTCAGTTCTCTCCGTTTCTCATTTTTCCAATCTTAAATTCGGTTTTCCACATTTCTTCAGCAGTTTGCAATTTTTTTGAAAAAAATCCTCATGAAAATTCTCCAGCATTTTAGTGCGAATTTTTCCTAATAAACACAATTTTGTCAGGAGTTTTGACTAATGTACACATTTTTGTAAGCTGTGTCTCATCTTATAATGCATTTTTGCATGTTATGTTCACTCATATATTCATTTTTATGCACACATTCCCATAATATATACATGTTTGTAAACATTGTTTAGTTGGCGAACTGAATCACAAAATTTGAATAAGTTTAAATTTTGAAAGATGGCTATGTTTCAGTTCTCATATTGTTTTGGAAATTGCAAATTTGATAGAATTGGCTTGAAATGTGAACTGAATCAAAATTCTCATCAATCACCAATCGGTTAAAGAGAACATATTTCATTTCCTAGAACATGCTTTCTCTGGTAGGAAGGCTGTAGCATCATATGTACAGTTGCTTAGCACTGATATGTTATCATAATGGTAGTGACTTCGAAAGGGGGAATGGCCATTTAATGTCAGCAGATGATTTAATAATGTTCTTTTCTGGAAAAATGTAAATGACCAAGGGGGAAAACACTTCTGGTCTTATCGTCTTTGGATTTTGAATATATGATTGACTGAAACCAACTTTATAATTAACAGGAATGGATATAATGTGCAATATGTTTTGCTGACAGTAAGACAAACCAAGTTGACTGTTAAGTGGTTTCTGTTTAACTTACCAGTCTTTCAGTAATTGCTATCTGATGCATAGTTCTTAATAATTGAGATTGGCCAAGTCACAAGACTATGGAAAAGTCTGTCTAGCTTGTTAATTCACAAAGCAGGTTGAGATTCTCAGACACTTTTCTTCCACTGACTATTGTGTTTTTTAGTTGGTAAAAGGGAGTAGAGTTGTATGAGTGCTGTAGTTTAAATTCTCTGGGTCTGTTAATCTTAGAATAATACTTGTGATGTGAACAACAGCATTGCACCCACTGTTCTATGCTGCTTCACAAATTAAAAGAAAGGTCCTATTTCTTTATATGTTTCTGTTTTTGGTGGGGGAAAGAAGCACATAATGGAACCTATTTCTGAGTAGACATGTATAGGATTGCACTGTGAATATTTTAATAAAGGGGTCCCAAACTGTGGTCTGTGGACCAGCAGTGGTGCATGAGCTTAATTCAGGTGGTCCACAATATGCTTGTAAAAACACAATTAAAAAATCATACAGTATCTATAGCATAGTGCATTGCAATTACCACAACAGGCAGAAAAATCATTAAGTGGTCGACAAAGACCCTCAGCAATTTTCAAGTGGTCCATGGGGAATAAGTTTGGGGTTTTACTGCCTAGTGTTGTAGAGATGATATACTTAAAAACAACTATTTTACTGATAAAGCACTGTACTTGAATACAGCTCAAATAATTCTTGAGGGGGTAAGAGGTTATGGGGACCTGAATTACATTTGACCTTATTAATTTTAATTGTGCAGGATTTAATGAAAATAACATGATTTTACAGGCTACTATATTCTTTATACTTTTAAGTAATGACCTTGTGAAATGTCACACTCTGGTGTTGTGGTGTGTCAAGAGTGCTTGATGTATTTCACCTCTTCTTTGAAGGTCAATAATTCTCTTAGGCGATTTTTGTCAAAAATATGTTGATACAAATTAACTATGTCTCAATGCTAGCTGACGGTGTTACTTAAAAAAAAGTCTAGCAGTTTGGTTGGCCTAAAAGATAAAGTTTAGGTGAAAAAATACTCCATACTTAAACAAGTTGAAAAATAAAACTTTTAGCTAACATTCTTGGCAACTTTATGTCATTAGTTTGATTAAATAAAAAGTCATGTCTTATATATGGCTTCCCAGCTGGCTAGAATTGTGTGTTTATAGTTCACTATATATTATTAAAGCCACCTGCCTGCTGGTTTAGCTAATATATATTTGTTTGTTTGTCTTTGAGTGTTACGCCTAGGCCAAAATATTTAGCAAAACATTTAGTGATGGTTCCTACCCTCAGTGATATGGATAAGATCAAGTATTTGCTGTCCAATTTTGACAGGTTTGTAATGTTTAATATAGCTAAATTAACAGGAAGGCTGATCAACTTACCTAGGAGTAAGTCTCATTGAACACAATGGAGCTTACTTCTGAGTAGATATGTACTGGATTGCAGCCTTAGACAAGTATATGATGCCAGTCTTGGGACTTACGATTCTGTTTCTTGTGTATGTTTTACTGTTGTATGTTGTATTTTCATGCTTATGTACAATTAATGTTCATTTGTGTTTTTATCTGGCTACAACCTGTATTTGGTTGCATTATTAATTAAACTGAATTTGTTAGTAGTGTTCTTCAGCTAGAAGTGGACAGTGACCACAACTGGCCTGAATGTGAATATGAAGCAGCTTACACAAATGGTGACACCGTAAGATTAGTATACTGAATATTGTAGGCTACGATGTATGTATACTTTATATTGTATATTTAGTATACTATGTACACATGACACATTTTATAATGTTCAAATGCCACTCTGGTTAACCAGGTAAGTGTCTGTGTTCTTGACTATGTGGTGCAGGTACCATATGCAGTTTGGTTTCTTGGCAGCTAGACATCTGTAGATAGACTATCCAAAATGAGAATATCAGAAGCCAATACGCATAATGTAAAACAGTCACCCAGGATCTAGTTCTTTGTATTTGGGTATCACCAATGTTCTTTTAGCATACTAGAATTCTCTACTTTTATCTGCACTCTCGGCTTTTTACTGTTATACTCGCAGTCCAATAATGAAGCTTTATAAAACAAAACCTTCTCCCTAAAGGATTGTGTTAATTTTTGGCTCTTGAATTTTATGATAGTAGCACTCTTAAGAAATTACTTGTGTGTACTGTAGATCAGTAAAGGTAGTAATTGGTGCATAATAGCCTCTAATAGCTGTGACAGTTTATATAGACAAAGTTCCACTGCCACTTTTTAAAGGAACAACACTGTTCACAGAGTTTGGTTGCATTTTTTATCATTTCACAGAAGTTGTGTTATATATTTTTTTAATTTTTAAATGGAATGCAATATAAAATTATCTCTTTATCATAAATTTGAGATGTTGCTATCATGCATTCTTATTCTTACTATTTAGAACCATGACATCAAACGTAAACTACTACTATTTATGTGAATTGGGCTACATCCTTGCAGTGTCCTTTCTTAGAAATGGTGACTAATGGAAATAGATATGGCATGGTATAACTATTATCTTGTTTTGCCCTTTTCTTTGAAAGCCACTCTGAAGTTTACCTGTTTTGTGCCCAACAATTATTATTGTCCTTAAAACAGTTAAAGTGTTGAATGCAAAATTATCAGATACTTGGCAACAAGCAGATGTCTCCTCAGATGAGAGAGACTTGTATCATTTTGTTCACTTGCACCCAGAAATTTCTATATGTAAACATTTGGCTTAAAATTAGTATAATGCATTTCTGTAGTTCTTGGTTGCATGCATGAACATCAACAGGTAAAACTTTCCACAGGTGGAGTGTTGTGGGAGATAAAAGTGTCTTGGGTTTTATTCTTTATTTATATATTGTAAAGGAAATATTGGACCCCTTTTCTTCTGCATGTGGAACTTCCTCTGATTTAAGAGAAAGCCACAACTATGAACAAAGCTGGCTCTGAACTTGCAAATGGATGTTAATCACAAGGGTGATGTGTGCTTGCTGTGATCCAGGTACTGGTTTGGGAATTAAAAATCTCTAAAGGTGATTAATTGGAATAAAATAATAAATAGCCCTCCTTCTGGGTTTCAAACTGTAGGTGGCTCTCTTGATCTTCTGGTTAGCTCATGTTGAATATCTCCAGCCTAGCCTTTTTTTAAAAAAGAAATCACTCCTCATACCACATTATGTATGTGAATGCCATGCAGATAATGGATGACTGTTTCAAGAGTGAAACACTAATTTTTAACTGGGGAATAGGGGACTGAAACAACACAGAGGTATCTCAGTATATGAACAAGACAAATATCTAGATTGGCAGCCAAAAGAGTGTCAAATTGCACACATATGTGACTCTAGGACTGTGCTGTTCATTAATCAGTAGGAATTCATTGGTACAGTTAGTTGTGGCTTGCTGTGCTCAGTTAAACAAAATGTTTTAAAACTTGGGATGATACTTAATATTTTAAATAAATTTCAGATTGTTTCCTTGACAAACTAGCCCGGAAGATAAATAGGATAACTTTCATAAAGTTTTGAAAAAGAAAGAAAATAAAAGATGATCAATGAAGATGAGCTATTGATCCCATCTGAGACTGTTTAAAGAAATAATGCATTTTTTTCCATTTTATTTTTTGTAAACGGATATTGTAATTGTTATGTTACCTCTTTAAAAAGTGAAGTGCAATTGTTTTGTCAGTCAAAAAACAGTTGTGCTGATACTGAGTAAATTTAAAGATGGTTAGAATTCTATGCAGGTGTTTCTTTAGTGATTTACAACTTTGTAATTATGAAATATACTTTCTCTTGTTCTTGTAGCCTTATCTGATACGTGCTTACTTGGAAATGAGTTCCACTGATTACATCAGGATTTGCTGTAAAGCAAGGGTGTGTAGGATTACAGCCTTAGTCATTTTCATCCTTTTAATTATGTTAAAACTTAAAATACCAACAGCAAATAATTTAACAAACACTTTCAGCAAATAATTTAATAAACACTTTCTTTATAACAAAATTCACCCCAGATTTTGAATCCTCATTCTCATTGAGCTTTCATAACTAATGTTGATACAGAAGAACATGGCTTGCAAATTGACCTTAACTATGCTAAATGTGGCTTTGCTGCAGCTGGGCTATTGTTTAAGAGCTTCACTGTGTGGGCCTCCCAGGAATTGCCTGTATGTTCTATCTTTTGTGTAAACTTTTTGTTTGAGAAGCCACTGTGCAAACACTAGCCCTTCGATAGCACCTGCTTCTGTTGTAGGGTATGTGAGTCTTTTTTTGTTGTTGAGACAGCATCAGTAGCTATTTCATTCATCCCTATACAAAAGGACTCCATAAGAAGCAGCATTCCAGTGACGCCAGACCAAACCAATGCTTCCAGCAACATTGAGCTTGTAAACATTGAACTTTCTCTAGTTCATCTTTTGTTCAACAGACAATTATACAGGAACCTGTTTTCAAAGTAAAATGGCCACAATGGGAATTTAGATTTATTCTCTCTTAGTAGGAGATCAAGGGCATGGAAATGCACTTTACATTTGAAATTATATATTTTAAAATTGGCAAGACAACATTTCTTTTTCAAGGCTAATTTTTCAGTTGAGTGTATTACTTGAAGCAGTGGCACAGGATGCCAACCAGATTGGTCAAGTCTCATCTGAGAGTTTTTCAAGAAAGGTTTTCAAGGTATTTGTTTTGATTGCTTTAATGGAAGAGGGGTTCCAGAAAACTATACAACCATGTTTCTGCTATGGAGCATCAAGCTTTGTCACTTAGTGTAGTGTTCAATAGCTTTTGCTAAATTTTGTGAGTTTAAAACGGTGATTAGCTTGTTTTATACGGAGAACCCAGAGCGGGGGAGGACTGTTCACAGTTTGAATGAAACACATGGAAAAGAGACTATGTCAGAACTGGGTTCCAGAAGTAAGGGGTAGACATATTGATCCAGTTTGAATGTAACATTAAACCACAGTTTAGTGCTACATGAAAAAAATATGCTTGAACCTTGGGCTTAAGTGCTGCGTTTCCTCTTCCTGCTGCATGCCAGAGGAAGAAATCTGAAGCCTCTGCCTCCATGTTTAAAAAAGTGTTTTTAAATTTGTATATTTGTTTTTAATGTTTTTAATTGTAGTAAACCGCCCAGAGAGCTTCGGCTATGGGGCGGTATACAAATGTTAATAATAATAATAATAATAATAATAATAATAATAATGATGATGATGATGATGATGATGATGATGATGATGATGATGATGATGATGATGATGATGTTTAGGCTAAATGTAGTTTGTTGTTACGGCCATAGTTTATACTATCGGTTTTTGGAACAAGCCAATCAAACCATTATTTCTGATCCTGAATATTTCCAATAATTTAATCTAATTTAATCTGACTGCAGTTTCCTATTTACATGTAATGGCAAACTGTGGTTTGTAAAACTTCAGAAACATCGGATCTCCTTCTGGTGCTTGCCCGAGAGAGGAGGAAGGAACATTCAGTAGGCTCATGCACATCATGCTAAACTATGGCTTTGTGTTATGTCCAAACTGGGCCAATATTTTAGCATAACTGTTGGGTGCACATACTTTACATATTAGCATGGTTGCTGCTGTCTTTCCTGTTGCTTCCATGTCAGGGACTTTGTACAGGCTTTCATTTATGTGGTTGCTTCCAACATCATGATTACAGAACATATAAGTGATGCCTGGTCACTTGGCATGTTCTGTTAATATGCAATTGGAAGAAACCACATGACTGAAAGCCATGTGGCAGTTATATCACTAAGAAAATACGTAAAGGATGGTTTGCTCTTTGGTGTGTGATGAGGGAGGGACTTTTTGCTGAGCCAAAATAGAGAGAATGAGAGTGAATACCTTGTTTGAGTGTAGTCACTTACATACTGTACATTGCATGTATGGATCATGACTGCTGTTAGAATTGAGGAATTAAGAGTATCTTATCTTCAGAATACCAGGAGCTATCTTTGAAGGAAAAGCTGGCCCTCTAGGACTGGTCTGGTCTAACACGAGAGAAGACAAAAGGGACTTGAAGAAAAATATGGGTATTAAATGAATTCATCCAGTGCACTTGAGACTTCTCTGCTCACTTTTATTCATCCTAACTACCTTCTGATCCTTGTGAAGAATTAATTTCAAGTGATCCAGCCTAGGTGGGAATGTTATCTTAGCTACTTTGTTTAATATTCTCCATGTTAAAATTAAGTAATGGCATAGGTGAGGGGGAATGAGTGAGTTTGGGATTTACAGTCACTGAAGAGACTCCTCAGTATAACAGTGAGCACTATATTTTTCTCAACATTGTTGGTCTCCAAGGTCCCCATTAAACAGTATAAGGATTGCTACTTCTCAGAACTTGTCAGATCTAGGGCATACAACCTGCATGCACAATTGAGGCACTAAAGACACTAGTCTACCTTTGCGATAACCTTGTTTATACATTAGAGAACATATTGACTACAGTATACATTATTTCTACAGAACAACCAGAGCTTTACTTGTAAAGATTTTGTAAGAAATACACAGGAGGAAGTTAGCAAGAGGCTTTGGATTCTAAAACGTCTAATTCAGTCACAGTGATACAGTGCTCAAATGAACTGTGGCAAATTTAATGAGCAATCGAGGACAGAGACACATGTACTGGACACACTAGGGAAAGAGATTACGTGTACAGGGACTAATTAACATGAAATATGAATACATTCGTATAAGTAGTCTTGATCTATGGGCCTCCTATATTATAGGAAATGATTTTTGCATGAGTTTAACAAAGAGAAATTCATAACTTGGACTGTGTTAGATAATTTTAAAATAGTACTTCAGCTTTCAGGTTAGGATTTCAGGAAACTTAAATGTTGTAGGGAAAGTTGTGCTAGTGATGGTCCAAATTAAAAAAAAACACCACATACATATATACGTGTGTGTGTGTGTGCACGCGTGCAAGTTGCAAAACATTTTAACACTGAAGGCCACAGCCTGTTGGACTTATCTATAACAGCTATGGATTGACTAAGAGGGAGAACTTCTGAAGATACTCCCTGGATACATTGGCACCACATGGCCTTAACCTGGAGGACAGTACAAACATCACTTAGCTTCTGCAAATGAAGTCCCTCTGAGCATTCCATCCTCAAAGCTCTGTAACTGCCACCTTGGTAACAGCATTTGTATGTTAGCAGCAGATGAAGGTGGAAGCGGAAACATTTTGCTAGACAAATAAAAACCTGTTTTGTTAATCACAATTTATATAACTCTGACATTATTTAGGCCATTTCCCCCCTCCCTTCAATTTCCCCTCTCTTCACTTCTAAGAAGCCACCCTGATTATTGTAACTGCTTTTTTCCATTGGGGGGGAGGTGTCCAAGAGCCACAGCAGTGCAAGGCCTTTCTTAAGACCAATTAAAATATTGCAACTATTTTTAATGGCTGCTCTGTTCCAGTGCATCTCTCCCTTACATGGCTGCTCCATTGTATGTCCTGCATATCTCCTCATGGCTGTTCTGTCCCTCCCCCCCCAAAAAAAATCTCTCCCCACGTGGCTGCTTTGTTTTTTGCTCCTCCTACTCCTTATTTACCTTTCCTTTTCACCACAGGGATAGCTACCTCTCCTTTTGTCTCTTTCTCTTCTCACTTCCTTGGTGTCTGCTGGCATCCAGTGAGAACACTGCTGTAGTCTGTGCTCAATCATTGCAATAGGGGGCCTCAGTAGGCAATGTGGGCAGCTTGCAAGAAACTGGGTCTGCTTCCTCAACCTTGTACTTAGAAACTAGCGCAGATGGGAATACAGAGCCTGACAGGTGCTTTGGTAAGAGTTTGTGGCCCCTGTGGCACCCATAGAAACATAGGAAGCCACCTTATCCTGAGTCAGACTCTTGGTCCACCTAGCTCATTATCATCTACATTGACTGGCAGCAGCTCTCCAGGGTTTCAGGCAGAAGGCTCTCCCAGCCCTACCTGGAGATGCTGGGGATTGAACTTGGGACCTTGTGCATGCAAGACAGATGCTATACCACTGAGCTATTGTCCTGCCCAGAGCGAGACTCACGAGACGAGGGTGGAATCAATTCCTGTTTTATTAAAGTAACATCAAAGGCAATACATTTCATAGGCACCCTACGCTAGCTCAGTGCAGTCCCTAACTAGGCTACCTCTGCAGCGTGTGAAGGAAGTTGAGTCAGCACCCTGGTCAGGGGGGAGCAGGCTTAAGTAGGAAAGGTCTTCACCCGTAATCGCTGGCTCCTTCGAAGAACCTCCTTCTGAAGCACTTCTCCTGGCGTCTGGCGCGGGGTGAAAGGGGGCGTGCCTCTGCTGGCTCATCTGGCAATACAGCCTTCAATAGGTGCCGCCTTGGCTTCAAGAGGTAGGGAAGTGCTTGATGTGCCAAGGGGGGAGCTCAGGGGGTGGAGTTGGCATGCGCACCAATACATCCCCCAATGGCTCTATGGGGGCATCTGGTCTTCGGCAGGAGAACTGTCCGTGGGAACTGGCACAGTGTCAAACAATCCCCCTCCCGCCTCGTCCTTGAAAATCTCAACACTCTCTGATCCTTCCCCTTGCTCTAGCAGCTGGCACTGATGCTCATCTAGCCGCCATCCTTGATCCTCCTGAGAGAGCTGGGACTCGACAGCTATGGTCATTCCTCATCTCATGGGTACCATGTTTGGGAACCCAGATTTAGCACTACCTGCATAAGCTAGAATAAGCCTTAGTGTTGCACATGCCCCTTTTCTCTCTGCATAGATAGAAGGACTTTGCTAGCATTTAGTTGGACTTTCAGAGAATCCCAGGTTCTTGTTGCGTACAAATTAAATACGTTTTTGTGTTTGTAAACAAACAGATCCGTTTCTAAGCAAAATCAAAATGAGGATGGCACTGCATACAGAGAAAAAAACAGAAATTATGTTGCTAAATGGTGCTAAAATTATTTTGTCTAGTGCATTTCAGAATTAAGAAATTCCTTCATTGGGATTATGATGATGGCTTATTTAACTAACCAGAGACTGTTTAAAAGCTTTGGCCCTCCAGATGTTGCTGAACGACAACTCCCATCAGCCCCAGCAAGCATGGTCAATGGCCAGAGGTGATGGGAGTTGTAGTTCAGCAACATCTGGAGGGTCAAAGGCCCTCCCCCATCTGTTTTAAAGAGTAGTCTCTAATTCAAGTGTTGGCAGGCTGGCTACGAGATATAAACCTGAGAGACACTCCACCCCAACATGGCCTATATGATTTTTAACATGGCTTCAGTTTGGTTCATTTTGCAAAGAGGCTGCTTGAAACCTGATGGAAAAGGTAGCTGAAAGAGTTAAGTCTGTTATTTCAACCACTCATGTGCCACTCATATGCCACTCATATGCACAGGACATGGCCTTTAGCAATCCAATCAGTGCGATCCCAAATGCAATTTAGTTTAAGTTTACGTTTAAGTTTAAAAGTTTAAGTTTAAAAGTTTAGCCCTCAGGAGAGGAGCCCAATGTTCAAATGTTATCAAGCTAGCTAAAAGGTGAATGCCACCACCTGTCTTCACAAAAGAAAAGCCCGTTACCCTGACCATACGACTCATAATTGGTATGGAAAGTAAGGAAGGACACCTGCCTGGTCCAATCAATTCTGCATTCTCTTTTGTCCAGAAAGGCATAAAAACTGGACTCCAAGAGCCATTTTCTGTTCTGGTTGCTGGTTGCCCAGTTCCACTATGAAATCACCTGCTGAATTGCTGCTCTGGGTATTGGTCACCCACACTGCTGAATATAACTCTATCTGAAATCACCTGCTGAATCGCTTAGCCACCCAGAGCCCAGTGAAGGGTCTGACTCTTCCCTCCTTTTCCTTCACTATCTCTGGACCCCTGCCTGCTGAAACAGAGGTACCTGCTTGCTGACGCTACTTCAAAAGCTCTTTTCAGGCTCTACTACTTTTCCTGCTTTGCTCTGGACCTTTGCAAAGCAGAGATCCAAGAAGCCATTTCAGGGCCTGCCTGCTGCCTTTGCTGTTTTGCTGGCTGATCCAGGAGTTTCATTGTGTTCGACTTCCAGGTTGCCCACCAGGGCTGGGAAAGGTATATTTTGCTATCTGTCCTGTCTTCTGGAGGTCCTTTCCCTACAAATTGTAGCCTCCACATCTGCTCCCTCTGTCTGTCTGACTGCGTGTGTGACTGTATTTCAGAAGCCATATTCTGGTCCCCTCTGCCCAGCTGCACATGACTGAGACCTAGTCTGCAAAGTAAATCCAGAGAGAGAGAGAGAGAATAGGGCAGTCTAGTGTGCCTTCCTCAGTTGTCTTCTTGCTCCTTCTTGTGTGTGTGTTAATTTCTTTATGATTAGGTTTATTTAGCTAATTCCCACACACATATTGTTACTGAGCTATTGCCATTGATGTCAGTAGATATGTACTGTTACTGAGTTATTCCCCATTGAAGTGTTAAACGTGTATATTTTGATTCTGTGTATATATGCTCAATAAATATCCCCATGTTTAAGATCTGTGTGAGTGTAAGGTACTGGGTAAATCTGTCAAGACACACTATTGCCAATGTCTAAAGATCCTAATTCACAAGACTTCTAGAACGTGTGAATGTGAAACCTATGTCTACAGAGGAGTCTTGCTAACATAGGATTCTTTGAAAGTGAAACCAAATGGTAGCAGACTCCCATCTCTCTGCGAGAAGGAAAACGTGTGGGGTGTCTGTACGCGTGATGCTGAACCTTCACTGAGAGTTGATCTAACTTGTGCCTATAGTACTTAAACCATGGTTCAGCATTATGTGTGAATCAGCACAGTCAGTCAGCCTTGGTGGCTCTGGTATGCAGTTCTGTAGATCTGAAATAATGAACTATTTAACATTTCTATAGGGCTGGTCCTTTATTATTACATGATAAGAACATTGTTATTAGTTATGCATTTTTATTTTTGTTTTGAGATACAATAAATTACATGTGGAATATGAATGAATATAAATATAAACATTCAGTGCAGAATCACAGTTGAGTAAAATGCAGTCATCTTTGCCTAGGAGTAATTTGGGTTTCTTCAAGTGTATTGCTAAGAATTAATCCGTTATTGAACAATTGAAATCTTTTAGTAAAGATGAGGCTTCTTTTTTCAACAATAGTATGTGCAAAAATAGTCAAATATCATTTAGATAAGCAAATAAAAGGTTTTAGGATTCGAATTAATAATGAGATATTACTGAAAGCTGACCATCTTGGGGAAGGAGATAGCTTTACATTTATTTTTCTTAATACATTTATTTTTGTATATGTGTACATTGTATATGTATACATTTATGTATACATAAATGTATACATTTATATGTATACATTTTCATATGTGTGTGATGCTTTTTGTAATTGCTTTCTGTCATAGGCAGTACTAGAAACTTCTGGAAAATCATATATCTAATCAGCCTAACTTTATGTTCCTATTCTGCATGCATATTATAGAGAGTTCACTTTCAGAATACTGATTTTTGAATTATTGGTGAAAACTGACAGCAAAGCTGAATAAGACAGTTGGCAGACAGCTTCCAGCATCTAAAAGTGTGTTGATTAGACAATGTGAGATAATACGGCATTTGTGTCTTATAGAAATACTTCAGTCTATGCAACAAATGATTAAACACCCAAGAAATTATTCATAGGATGTACATCATACATATACTAATCTTTTGTATGTAGTTGTCAGATGTTTTTTTCAGTCATTAAACTAAAACTGGCTTTGATCATCATTAGTGAAGAACAGGAAGCTTGATGAAGAATTTAGTGGTTTATTGCTACTTGTATTGCCTGATGTATGTGTAAAGAACAGTGGGGGAAACACCACAAAGTACACACAGGCCAGGGAGAGGGGAGAATCTTCGAGATGCCAAACCAAAATAAAATGCAGGGTTAGAAAAGTAATGAAGATAACTTATTGTAGATAAACACATTTTGGGTTAACACACATTTATCAAGGGTGATCCTAAGGAGGTTTAAGACTAATTCCTTGTAAAAATGACAAGTAAAATTCGAAGGAGCCAGCACTGAGTCACTTTGCCTGCATTAAAACAGCAACTGCATATCACCATTGCATGTTTTTTAAATAAAGTGGCAATTTGCTAATGAGTACAACAACCATCATATTTAGTCTCTGTCAAACTGGTGTAAATTTGTTACCTACTAAGCATAAAAAAGATGAAGAATAAATACTTATTTCATCCCCGTTTGTGAAAGACACTGGGAACATGAACTCCTGATAGAGACTTGACCTGTAATGCTCTTATTAGCTGAAACACTGTGAAAGTAGAAATATATGTGCAGCAGGTCTAAATAAATAAATAAATAGTTTTGCACATCAGTTGTGAAGCTTTCTCATCAGGACAGAATATTGAACTTGGACAGTTTTTTGCACTAGATATTGTTATTAGACAGGAAATGCCAGATTACCCTCCTTCCAGGAGCTCCAGTTTCCTGGTTTACAAGCCATAGGTTTCTTAAAACATACATATTTTCATCCAAATTCCTTGCTGTTTTGCAGTTGTCCATTTCTGACATGAATGGGAAAAAGACATTTCAAATTCTAGTATCTGCATTGCATCCCTATATAGGTTGGTGACAAAATGTATTTTTTTAAAAAGTCTTGAAACTAGCTAAGCTTTTGAAATTATACAGCCACAAGAGTGGCTGTATACTATAGTCAGCATGGATTTTTCACATTCCACAATGTTAAATTGAAAATAGCTCCCATGCCATTCTGATCCTTCCCATAAGCTAATTTCAAAACAAAACCTTACAAAACTTATAGTCCTGAACTCAGAAACGCTTGCTTAACAACCCTCTAAATTTTCATGGCCAAACCCAAAACAGACAGAGAGAATCGAGAGTTCAAAGTGTAAAAAGAGAGAGAGAGAGAAACCAGACCCCTTTTGGACTTTTTTATGTCATTGTTCTCATAAGAGTTTCAACTATCCTAAGCATGATTGCACAGGAGTAAATCCCACTGAACTCAAAAAGCATGCAAATGATCAAACCTGTCCTCCCCTCCTCCTCCCTCCTATACTCTCCCTCTTGCCCTTTCCCTCCCCCTCCCCCTTGCCCTTTCCCTCCCCCTTCACCCCTCCATTCCTCTCCCCATCCCCTCCCCTCCACCCTCCCCTTCCTCTTCCAGAAACAAACAAAACAGAAGCAAAAGAGAATGATTTACGATAGGAAACTTCACTTAAATTGCAAAGTAAATCAAACATATTTAAAGTGAGTATCTGAACGATATCAACTATTTTAATATTGTTGCTTCCTCCCTGCTAAAACAACATCAGCACAGCACGTCTTCTTTCTGTTATTTGGGCCGATTGGAGGTTTTGCCACCACTCACCATATGCTCAGAGGCACATGTTACCAAATTATTCCAAGCTACACTGGAAGTGGATTGGACTGTGAAAGACCAACTCAGATTGTGTTTGCATAATGCACATTGCAGAAATTTAATCTTGAGTTTACAGAGCATAGCTTACTGCAGACAAATTAGCCCTATCTAAATAAGGTCATAGCTGGGTTTCCTGCTGAAGCTGGTGGAAGGCAGTCTGCACCTCCAAGGTCACCTGCATCTCAAGTGACTCCCAAATTATGGACCTGCTTTTTCAGAGGGATTGTCATTCTAGCAGAGATTGAACGTCACTCATACCATCTACTTCCAGGATCTCAGTCTTGCCTGGATTAAGCTACAGTTTATTTGTCATCTTCAAGTTCATTATTATGAACAGGCACCAGTTTAACACATTCACAGCCTCACCTGCAGAATGTGAAAAGGAGAAATAGAACTGCGTGTTATCAGCATACTGATGACAACACACTCTGAAACTCAAATGACCTCACTCAGTGCTTTCATGTAGTTGTTAAATAGCATGGAGAACATAGCATAAGAACATAGGAATAGGCTGCTGGATCAGGCCAATGACCCATCTAATCCAGCATCCTGTTATCACAGGGCCAACAAGTTGCCTATGGGAAACCCACAAGCAGGATCTGAGTGCAAAGAACACTCTCCACTCTTGTAGTTTCCATCAACTGGTATTTGAAAGCATACTGCTTCTGACTACGGAGGCAGAGCATGGCTAGTAACCATTGATAGCTTTTTCCTCCAGGAATCTGTCTAATCCTCTTTTAAATCCATCCAAGTTGGTGGCCATCACTGCCTCTTGCAGGGGTGAATTCCATAGATTAACTATGTGCTGTGTGAAGAAGTACTTTCTTTTGCCTGTCCTTGAATATTCAAGCATACAGCTTCATTTCTAGTGTTATGAGAAAGAGAGAGAGGAAAAAACCATTTCTCTACACACGTTCTCTATCCCATGCATTATTTTATACACCTCTGTCATGTATCCTCTTACTTGTCTTTTCTCTAAAAAAAGCCCCAGATGCTGTAACGTTTCCTCATAGGGGAGTTGTTCCATCACCTTGATCATTTTAGTTGCCCTTTTCTGAACATTTTCTAGCTCTGCAAGATCCTTTTTTGAGATGAGGCAATCAGAACTGTACCCACACACTGGGTCGGCATCTTCATCAAGCTATCTACTACAACCCTAAAGTCTCATTCCTGGTCATTGCCAGTTCAGACCTTATGAACATATATGTGAAATTAGGAGGACAAGCCTCCAGTATTGGTGAATCCATAGGACTGAACAATATCTCCCAAGCAGCACTGTCTAGAGCTGACCATCCAAGTAGGAACTCAGTCCCCTGGGTCACCCCCGAAGAATATTACTGTTGATGGTATTGAAAGCTACTGAGAAGAATCAACAGGGTTTCATTCCCCCTGCCTCTCTCCTCACATAGGCTGACCAAGACCGTTTCTGTTCCAAAACCTGGCCTGCATCCCAATTGAAATGGATTAGAAAATCACTCTTCTCTGAGTGCCCGGATCTGGTCAGCAACCCCTGAGCAAAGACCTTATCTCCAATGTTGATATTTATTAGCTTTAATCGGGGTTTAACATACTTTGAAGAACTTAAATAGGAAATTGCTGACACTGCCAATCTTTGTGAAGCTTATGAGATATGCTCCACTATTTGTTATGAAGCTATAGTTATGATCCCAAGACAGTGTTGTGACACTAGGGCTGAAGTGATTGTGTTAACTTTAGTGTTGGCTTGGAAGAACCTAGAACTGTGATTGTCAAATTCAGGCCCACATTCCACAGGGGAAACAATGAAAAACAAAGTGCTCCATTTGGAGGAGGACATTGCAGAATAGGGAAGGCAAAACTTTCCTTTAGTTGCTAGGAGTTTTTCAAGTGGCTACTGTTTCAGAGCAAGAAACCTTAACAACATCTACCTTAGAGGAAAAAGTCCTTTCTTTTTCTTAAATATTCTATACTTCCTTTCAGAAAGGTAGTGACATTTAGCACTCAAAGGGGCATTCTCTTTTAAAATAGTTATAGTTGATCCTTACTCCTCTCTCTTTTGTTTTAATTTTTAAACAATTTGTACAGTGACTTTTGTAAGCATGGAGTGATTTATGGATCTTGAGTCAGTGATACAGTTTTCTGCGGTAATATAAAGCTGTATACATGAGTTTTCCATGTGGTAATCCGTGCTTACATTGGATAAGAATGCATAGTAATTTGTTCCTATAAAAATAATTTGCAATTAAAGACCTAGCTTCTTCTAATTCTTTGTAAATTCAGTTTATATAATCCCACTCTTCACCAAAAGGTCCCAGAGTGGACCACACATAATACAACAATAAAAGAAGAAGAAATATGGAAATTAACCAGCTAAACATATCCAAGTACAAATAAGCAGCAACAGAAAAAATAAATAACGGGCACACTAAGCCCTTTCCAAAGTCCTGGGCAAAGAGATGTGTCTTAACCACTATTGAAGGGTAACAATATTAGTGCCAGATACATCTTAGAGGGGAGATCATTCCAAAGATGGAGACCAATACTATGAAGACTGTATCAAGTTCTTTATGTGGTGATGGGACCACAAGAAAGGACCTCCCCTATTGAGCTTAATACATGGAAAGGCAGGTGTAGCGGGAGGGGTTCCTTCACATTGTTTAGAGCTCCACATTATTTAGACCTTTAAATATCAACACCTTGAATTTAGCTGAGAAACAGATAGGCAACCAGTGCAGATCTCTCAAGTTTTGTGTCATATGTACCAGTTAGCATCATGACAGCTGCATTTTGCAATACTTGCAGATTCTGAAGCATCTTCAAAGGCAGTCTGTGATGTTCCTATATTAATGTATGTATGGTAAGTGTTGTTGTTTTAGAAGATACATGGTAAGTGGAGTGAAAGAGGGGGAGTGAATGGGCAGTAGAATGCGAGATGATTGGCTGAGTGTTTAAAATGGGTGAATGTATAAAAGGAAGAGTGAGAGTGGAATCTGGGGGGGAGAAGAGAAAGAGTGGATTGCTTGGTGGGGTTTAGAGAGTTGTTTACCAGGAGGGAGGTGGAGTTCGGATTAGTATTGTGTAAACCCATATGCTTATGTGCCTTAAGAAGAAATCTTGTTAATCTTGTTAGCTTTGTTATCTTTAATAAATACTTAATTTGGTTTACCAAAGGCCTGATCCTTGGCTGGAGTTTCACAGACCAGAAGGGAGGGTAAGGTAATGACCAAGGCTGAAGGGGAACTGTAACAAATGGTGGCAGCGGTGAAGAGAATAACAATACCAGTATTCAGAGTCTCTGGGAATACTAGTATTGGGACGTTACTGGTGGTTGCCTAGCAGGGGGATCTGTTGAGATCTGTGCTAGAGCGGATAGGTAAACCATAAGAGAGTGCGGTCCGGACTGGTGGAGTCCCTGGTGGTGCCTAGAGACAGGCAGTAACCACGCACAGGTAGGAACCTGACAGGGAGAGCCAGGGAAGGACGCATCACATGTGGTGTCAGTAGCGGTGGGATACGAACAACAGAGAATCCAGATACGAATACTAGAGAATCCAGAACAGTGGTGTGGCAAACAGAAATAACAAAACAAGATTTCTTGTGAGAGTGACTGGCAAAGAGTGTGTGGCAAAGAGTGAGTGAACTCAAACACCATGGCTGAATACATAAAAATGAAAAGAGAGGAGCTGGTGGAGAAGTGCATAACATTCAATTTACCTCACGAGGGTAAAGGGGTAGATGAATTGAGGGTAGCACTTATAGGATTTGCTACTGCCCAGCAAAAACAACCTGTCAGGGAAGAGACCCCAGAAGGATATTTAAGCAATCCCGCTTATATAGAGTACTTGAGAGAGAAGTTAAGATGTCCTTAAAAAATAAACAAAACCCACAAAAAACCACATTGTCAGGATAGTTGGCTTTTATGATTACAGGGAGGATTGAAATGCAGCAGAGACGCTTTATTTTCACTGCAGGAGCTGATAAATGTGCAATTTGCATCGCTTCCAGGTGGCATTGTGTGTACGCAGTTAGATCACGCAGCTGTTGACTTAATTGGCAAAAAAATGGGTGTGGCTAGCAGATGTTTTAAAGATCTGTGATGAAATGTTATACTAGTTTCATGCTGTATTGTGTTGTCTTCAGTAGGCTGGGAAATAAAGATAATGTCATCAACAGCATCTGATTCTCTCTCTCATTCTCTCTCTCTCTCTCCTCCCCCCCCATGGTAAATGCATGTTGAAGATCATAGTGGATATCTGCCACCATAAAACCCAGCTGATCATATGCTAGCATAACTTTCTCTGAAAACAACCTGCTTGCAACATTAAAGAATTTCTGTGAAGTTGCTAGAATGTTTGTACTTCTTGTTTCTTGCAGTTTTAAAAAAATTAACAACGCTGTGACTCTTGGTAGTAATTCTTGGTAGATTAGCTATCTGATTTTTCTATTTCTCTTTAGTGTAGGCTTTCACTTACTGATCCTGGTAACATAGGGAATAACTTTGGATATGCTGCTGCAGCACCGAGAAATATCTTCCTTTTGAGTCCAAATCAATAATGGGAAAAGTCTTTCAACTTGCAAGCCCCGAGGCAAGCTTGGGGAGTCTTTAGGAGGTTAGAAGTGTTTTAGTGAGCTCTGAAAGCCTTCTTACCCCTCTTACCCCTTTTTACTGCCACAGCAGTGTACTAAGCGAAGCCAGGGTTTGGCTTAGCATGCCATCTGAACCGACTTGTGGTTATTCTTGTTCATCACTAACTACTAGTTTAGCTAAGGAGAGTTGAAGGAACCAAGCATAATAAGCAACAAATGTTTCTGAACCAGCCACACTCTCATCAGTTAATTTGCTCAGGCTAATTGCCATGCTTCAGTGGACACAGTACACATTTTTCCTTCTCTTTAAGTCTTCCATTTCTTCTCAGATCTTACCCCTTTGCCCTTCTCAAGATTTCAGCTGAAGTGTGAACAGTGCTTTCTGCTTCATCATTTTTCAAGTTATGAATTGCATTTAAACTAGCACTTTTTTAGTGTCATGTAGGTTTAGAAACTCAGCTTCATCAAAATATTCGGTGATGCTAGATTTTAGAGATAATTTGTTGGTATTGAATTTTGGGAAGACATCTTTTACCCAGGAGAAACAAAGCACCTGGAGGAAAGTAACGTGGAATGACAGGTATTATTTATATATTGCCTTCTCTAAACATGTTATTAAACAGCCAGGAAAGATGGCTCTTGTGCTATAAAGTGTGTGTGTTTGGCTCCTCTTTCATTGTATCACTTCACAGAGAACACCTCCTTTTCCCTTAGGAACAAAAGCTTTATTCTCTTTCCTATGAGTTACCTGAAAAGAGTCAGAACTGCACTGTAAGCAAAAGCAGAATTCCATTCTGATATGACCCAGGAGCAATTCTGACTGTCACGAACAATTTGTCCTTGGGGATTTGGTTGCAGTGCAGAATACACCACTACTCTTATTGTGTCCAAAGCTAAGTAGTCACTTGTACAAAACAGGTACCTGGGGAGGGGACGAGGGGGGGGGGAAGTTACAATGATTTTGTAAAACTTTTTCTTCTATAAAATCAAACTTTAGCTATTGAATCCACATGGTTTGCGTTAATACATACTGAAATTGTACAATTTAAAACATCACTTTTATACTGTTGGGGAAGGGGGGGCAATGTCATCATAAGAATAATACTGTTAGACATAATTGTATATCACCTTGAAAAAAGAATGATCGTTGAAGAGAATTAATGATGTTGTTTCCTGGCAACCCAATAGAGGAGGGGGGAGATCATTTAACCTCAGCTTGAATAATGTTTAAAGGCTAACAGTTGTTAACAAAGACTCTTCTACTCTGTTATTTTTAATAGCCAACCATAAATCTGACTAGGAAAATGAAAGAAGTAGAAAGCTATCTATTTTCTGTTCATTTTCTCTGCATACTGCAAATGCTTTAGAATGCTTCCGTGTTTTGCCACATTTTAATTAAGTGTGGATAAAATGTTATGATTGAGACGTGCTCAGAAGGTAACATGCCCATTTATTAAATCCTGTGCTTTATAACTTTATCAGAACAAGTTTCACATATAATAATCATCATGGGGAAATTTAAATGATGCAGTGCTCACCTCTTGTTAAATACTTTGGCTTCTTTTCTTCAGTAGAACTGTGATCTCATCAGTCAAAGTTGAGTGCAGTGTCCCACATACACTACATGCTGACTTTGCATACCTCTTGAAGTTGAAATAGGCTCTCCACAATGGAGGGTTCACAAGTAGTAAAGCATAACAGTCTCTTTTCCAGGATACACACTCCTATTTACATCGTTCTTTCCGTATGGGGATCATAAACCCTAAGAGAAATATCTCTCTGGTCCTGGATTATGTATGAATGTATTTTTATTTCTAGCTAATTCTGTATCTGGGAGTTCAGGACAAACAATTAACAACATATAGTAAAGTCTCTTAAACTTGAAATCAGCCAGTTAACAACTCTACCTTGCCCCCCAAGCATGAATGCTTATGCAATTATAAAGCTATTAGATTGATTTCAGCTTCCCACCACACTTTTCAGGAGGAATTTCCAAATGACAGGAAATAAGTATGATGATGTCCGAACATAATGTTATTAGTTATTATGATCAGGGTTTTAGTGCTGAACAAGAAGGTTTCCCTGTTATATATTACCTCCTGTTTTGCCCCCTAATGCTAAGCTAAATTATATTAGGGGAAAGTTAGAGGCATTTTCTACTGTTTCCCCAGAATAAGTTAAGTTTCCACATCTCCACAGAATCATAGAATAGTGGAATTGGAAGGACCTATAAGGCCACTAAGTCCAACCCCCTGCTCAATGCAGGAATCGAACTTAAAGCATCCCCGACAGGTGGCTGTCCAGTGTAGGAGATCCCACCATCTCCCTACGTAAGAGTTTATGATTTTGCCCAATTAATAAAAGTGCTAATGTGAATACATTCAACATGAAAAGGGGTTTTTGGAGAAGACCAAATTGTTTTCTGAAATACTCCACCCAGCTTAGTTTTTTGTACCAGTTCATTACTGTTTGGAGCATCAGTTGACTGCAGCTTTAGTGACACAGTTATTTGAAAGTCATTACTTCTTGATAATAGTGAGGTTTGGTTGTGTGATGAGGCCACATAGGGAAATAAAGTTGATTTAGAGTGAAGGCAGGGCTTTTTGAATATGACATTTCCCTCACTCGAATTAGTAGGGCCTTTTCACTGGCACCTCCAATACTTTGGAAAAATCTCCCAGCTGTGATGTGTTTTGCTTCAACATTATGACAAGTGAAGGTGTTTAGTTCACCAGGCTTTTGGAGGCAAGAAGGTATAATTTATAGAGGTTAGTGCATGGTGCCTTTTGTGATCTTATGGTGTCTTCTGTTACTTTAGTTTATCTTGAGTATATTTTATATTGCTTTTTAAATTGGTTTTAGAAATATGTGTTATTCACCCTGTGACTGAATGGTGAAGGGTGATATAGAAATATCTAAATAAATAAAATAAACTTAATATGCCCTCAGTAATGGCATCAGTGTTACTAGGAGGAAGTATTTGATAAATCAATGTGCTGCAATACTGGGACTACAAAAAAGGGTTCACCATAGAGTGGGTTTCCTGAAAATGTACTGGGTGGGTAGGTGTGTCATCTCACAAGGAAAATATTTTCACAAAATTCATCCTCCCATTTTGGTTCTGTCCTAATTAATAATATACAAAACATGCATTAAGATTACCAAAACTGTCAGTACAGATGTTCCTTTGTTTCCTAAGAGCATATGCTATTAGGTAAAACAAGCCTTATCAGCCAATTAGATTTGAAAACTTGTTCCTGGCTGGAATATTGGCATAAGATTTGTTTATGGGAATAGATACTGTTTGTTTGCACCTGTTGTGTAACCCTGCAGAAGACTTTATTAGTGACAATGTTAGATAAATAAGTATTTAGCAGTTTACAGTGTGATAGACTTAGCTCATGATAACCTGGGCTGGCATCCAGAGAATACCAAGCTGCATGATGCTTGGGTACACCATCTTGTATTAAATTATGGCAGATTTCTTTGGGGGGGCGGTCAAATCTCCCTGTCTAGCACAGGGATTTTGGAGGTGTTCGTCCATGTTAGCCAAGCAGTTGCTAATAGCAGTTCATATCCATTTCCTGAGTGTAGTTTACTGTTACCACTGATGTTTCATCTACCACATCTGGAGGTTTAGCTTCATAAATATATACTGTAAAACAGTGAAGGAGTACCACCAGCCTGTAGGTGTAATTAGGCCTACCAAACCTCCCCATTTGGCTCATGATGCCTTTTCAGCCAAGCCACATCTATCTGTGCATCAGCTGACATAAAACATCAGTGAATTCAAGCCATGGCTCCAAAGGAACACTCATTTACAGCTGCAGCTTGAATTTGGCACTGTTTAAATTTAGTGTCTGCTGCCAAGTGTATTTTCCCTATGAGTCCGGCTATCACAGCAGGGTAATAGCTCCACCTATCGTGCGAAGGCAAGAATGTTTTTGAAGTCAAGACTAGGGGCGTCAGGCCCCTCCCACTCTCCAGTTCATTCTTGCCTTCATACGAACAAGTTCTATATTTGCAGATAGCGTAGCTTAGCTAAGTTTCTTGTCTACTTGTGTGTTTGTCTGACAGTGTGTGGAGGTTGTTATATGTAATTCCATTCTCTCCCTCCCCTCTGTCTTGTCTTTAATTCGTTTGTGTCTCCTGGAGAATTGTTGGGGGGGATCTTCCCTTCCCGGTCCCTTTTTTCCCTGTTTCTTTTGAGTCTCTCAGTTCAGCAGAGACCGCGGCTGTGGTTCTCTAGCTTTTCAGGCGGGAGCTTGCGGCTGCAGCTCCCGATCTGCCCCGTTGTTTGACTCTCATAGGAGCCGGCTGTCGCTGCCTCCTTACTTCCCCCTCCAGGAGCTTGCGGCTGCGGCGACTCTCGTCGTTCGGCACCGCCTTTGACTCCGTCTCCCGACCCCTTAATTTTGCCGCGGCTGCTACTGATATCGGCTGCCTCCTAGCCGCTTGAGTTCTTTCCCCTTTTTATTTTTGGCCGTTTCTCCTCCCCAGATCTGTTCCCGGCCTTGGTAATTTACCGCGGCAGCGTTTGCAGCCGGCGGCTCCGGCTGATCTCCATTACCGCCTCAGCGCCTAGTCTTTTACTCCCTGAGGCTCGTCACTGACTTAGAGCGGCATTGTTTATATCGGGTCTGTGGCTACAACCCGTTACTGAGGCAGCGCCCGACATTTTTATAGTCCGCTGGGTTGCTCAGTGCCTTTGCCTCCCCCTTCGTAATTCGCCATTTTGACCGTTATTTTCATCCGCTCCTCTGTCGGACGCCATCTTTTTTCTCTTTTTTCCCTCCTTTTTGTTCAGTCTATCCCATACTAAACAAAGGGGACTTAGCTGGCAAGGGCCTCTTGTACGTCTGTGTTAGATAGGGTTCCTTAGCTCTACTTGGACTCCTCTATCACACGACTATCGCTGCTGCCTCTGACAAATAGCTGACAGCTAGCTCCTGTACTTCTGTGGCTGATTCATTCTCGCTGTGACTGAGCTCTAGTCCTTTGAAACTCGTGCGCTGGGACTGTGATATTGTGCACAAGCTGTACCTAGCCTGAAGTTTATACTGTACATCCTGCCCCCTCTGTGGCCGTGTACCTAGCCTGAAGTTTATACTGTACATCCTGCCCCCTCTGTGGCCGTGTACCTAGCCTGAAGTTTATACTGTACATCCTGCCCCCTCTGTGGCCGTGTACCTAGCCTGAAGTTTATACTGTACATCCTGCCCCCTCTGTGGCCGTGTACCTAGCCTGAAGTTTATACTGTACATCCTGCCCCCTCTGTGGCCATGTACCAAGCCTGAAATCCAGCCTACAATACTAACGCTGATACCACAGTGCATCCTGCCCCCTCTGTGGCCGTGCACTTAGCCATCTGCCAGTGTATCCTACCTCCTCTGTGGTCGTACACTGTGCTTGTTCGGGTCCCTACATCCTGCCCCCCTGTGGCCGTGTACTGCACCCAAAGTGAAGATAATATGGCAGAACAGCCAGGCATGTCTCAAACAGCCAAGCCACAACCTTCCAAGGCAACTAAGACTAAGCGTGCTAAAGCACTGGCTAAGACCAAACATCTTTCCAGCCACAGTAAACCAAAGCGTCCACACTATGCTCCTGTGCCAACCCCCACCACAGCAGCTCAGGAATACATAACAGATATCTTTCATTCACCTGCTGCTTCCTCTGACGAGGAGGACTTTGCTGGCTTTCCTACTCAGCTTTCGCTTAACCAGCCTCCGGCTCAACCCATGGATCCAGCTACTCAGACACAAACATCTGCCCCAACAGCTACTCAGGCACAAACATCTGCTCCAACGGGACTGCAGCTGTCCCATGATTTCCTTTCCCAACTTCAAGGCATGCTGTCGTTCTTCACCCAAATGCAGTCACCACCAAAAGTCCCTGCCATACCTCAATGCTCTATGGACCAATGTGCGTGTCATGAAGCACAGCCTTCCTGTTCCCCAAACCCCTTTGATGTAGCCAGAGGCAGATGTATTGACGAAGCCTCGTATGGGGAGGAGTCAACCTTCACTGACCACGTTGAAGGAGATGACTGGAGTGACTATTCGGATCATGAGGAGGATACATCATATCGCCTGTTTAATCCATCAGATTATCAGCCCCTGGCACGCAGGGTAGTTAACACCCTTGGTCTCCAAGCTGCGCCTTCAACATCTACCACTCCAGCTATCAAAGGAGCCAAGGTCCTCAGATCCCCTGCACCTGCTGAGCACTACCTCCCGGTGCCGGATCCCATTGCAAAACTAGCCTCTGAAGAATGGTCTCATCCATTCCAAACTCGCCGCCTCAAGAACCTGGCTGACAAACTTTATGCCCTAGCTCCGGACTTTGCCACCAAGCTAGCTGTCCCTGGCATAGACGAACCGATCGCTAGCCTAGTTTCACGATCTCTTTTGCCCAGGGAAGGAGAATCCCAACTAAAGGACGCTACTGAGCGATGACTAGACTTCGCCCTCTGCAAAAATCATGAGGCCACTGCTTTCTCCATGCGTGCCTCCGCATCAGCCTCGGTTTTCTCCAGAGCAGCTATGATGTGGCTGGACGATCTTCTAGAGGACTCTAATCCGGATCCTGTCTCTCTCAGAAGGTCATTGATAAAATTGCGTAAGACAGCGGCGTTTGTGGCTGATGCCACTCTGGATGCCACTCAACTGGGGGCACGAGCCATGACGGCTCAGATAGTTGCTCGACGGACCCTCTGGCTTCGCCACTGGCAAGCTGACTCTGCAGCCAGAATGAATCTGTCTAGGGCTCCTTACTCCGGATCTCTACTCTTCGGCGAGGCAGCCCTAAAAGCAGTGCTGGTTGATCCGAAAGATGCCCACAAACCAGTTTTGGCCACTGTCAAGAACATCGACCACAGGCCTTTCAGGCGACCTCCTCCCTTCCGCACTAACCAGCCCTTTCGAGGAACGCGGCCAGGAGGACGAGGCTGCGACTTCAGATCTTATGACCCCAGATCTTATGACCCCAATTACTTCAGGGGATCCTGGAACCGGCGTTTCCAGGGCAGAGGTCAGTACCAAGCGCGCAGGGGTACCTCATCGTCCTCATATAGGGGAGGGCCTCGCCAACGCAAGGAGTATTAACGCACCTCCTGTTGGCGGCAGATTACTAATGTTTGGAGACCAGTGGCTGCGCCTCACTACGGTCTCCTGGATCAGGGAGCTCTTCTGTTACGGCTATACAATAGAGTTCTGAGTGACCCCACCAGACAGATTCCATCCGTCACCTTGTCCAAGGACACCAGCCAGGCACAGCATCATGCAGTCAGCTATACACCGCCTCTTGGACATAGCGGCAATAGAGCCAGTCCCCACAACTGAGAGGTCGGAAGGGGTGTACTCCCTCCTATTTGCTGTGCCTAAACGAGATTGTCATGGAGGACGGTATTGGACCTCAAGTTCGTCAACCATTTTGTAACATATCGCAGGTTCAAAATGGAATCTCTCTGCTCCATTACAGAGAGTCTGCATGAAGGAGACTTCCTGGCTTCTATCGACCTTAAGGAAGCGTATCTCCATGTGCCCATTTGCATAGCCCACAGAAAGTTTCTTTTAATACAGAGCGATGCCGTTCGGCCTCTCCTCTGCTCCAAGAGTATTTACCAAAGTGCTACTCATTCTAGTGGCTTAACTCCGGATTCAAGGGGTTAATCTCTACCCATATCTGGATGATGTGCTAATACGGGCAAAGTCTGAAGAGCTGGCTCATCATCATTTAATGATCACCCTCAATGTCTTGCAGGCCTACGGCTGGCTTGTCAACTTCGACAAAAGCCATCTTCAACCAACCCAATGCCTACTACATCTAGGGGCGATGTTGGACACCCTGCAGGCAATGGTATTTTTGGCTCCAGATCGCATCACGGTCATCACAAATATTGCAAGGTCCCTGATGCAACAATCATCCGCAGATGTCATGCTTCTAGCCAGGGCGCTCGGAATGTTCACCTCTATCATCCATATTGTACCATGGGCTCGAGCCCACACTCGTCCCCTTCAGTGGACTTTGTTGCCTTTTGAACAGGACATTGCCAGCTCCAACCATCGCAAAGTTCACTTGAGCCCCACACTGCGCCTCTCCTTCCGCTGGTGGACGAGGGCCCAACACCTTTCCAAGGGCACGCCGTTCAGAGAACCCCGCAGAACTGCTGTTACCACAGATGCCAGTCTCATCGGCTGGGGAGCCCATTGCAACTCCCAGTACATTCAAGGGGTTTGGTCCATCGCAGAGCAGACTCAAAGCATCAACTGGCTGGAGCTAAAGGCTGTCCATTTAGCACTACTGCATTTTCAGTCTCTGTTCCCTTTGGACCATGTTCTTATTCAAACAGACAACACGTATGTAAAATCATATTTGAACAGACGGGGGCACCAGGTCTCGTCCTCTACAGGACTTAGCCTCCCTCATCTTTGTCTGGGCAGAACAACACCTACAATCCCTGAAAGCAGAACATCTGAGAGGGATTTGGAATGTGACAGCAGACTGGCTCAGCAGACAACAGGTTTTTCCAGGAGAATGGAAACTTCATCCAGCCACTTTTATTTATTTTTATTTAATTTAATTTGATTTATATACCGCCCTAAGCCAAAAAGGCTCTCTGGGCGGTGTACTTTCCATCGTCTTCAATGCCGGTTCGGCGCACTCTCAATCGACCTGTTTGCTTCCAGTCGCAATTGCCAGCTTCCCAGGTACTTTGCACGATACCTGGACTCAACAGCGGAAGCAGTGGATGCGCTATCAACACCGTGGCCAGAAGGTCTTTTGTACGCCTTCCCTCCAATACCAATGTTAGCCAAAACTTTGAGGAAGGTGCGAAGTGAGAGGGCACAGCTGGTACTGATAGCACCATTTTGGCCACGCCGACCATGGTTCTTGGACCTTCTCGCAATGTCAGTAATGGATCCCTGGACAATCCCAGTCAGGCCAGACCTTCTATCACAGGGTCCAGTATGGCACCAGGACCCCACTTGGCTCAACTTAACAGCGTGGCGTTTGAACGGGGACATTTGAGTTCGGCTGGCCTGTCTGACGCTGTCATTGATATTATCTTGGCCTCGAGAAGACCATCTACCACTCGAATTTATCAACATACTTGGGTGGCTTTCTCCAAGTGGTGTCAGTCCCACCACCATGATCCATCCCAGGCCACCATGCAACAGGTGCTGCAATATCTTCATAGCGGCTTTCTGATGGGACTTAGACCCAACACTTTACGTCGACATGCCTCTACTCTGTCGTCTATTCTATCAGTTTCCTCTTCTGGTGCGACTATTTCCTCACATCCGTTTATCAAACGCTTTCTGAGGGGAGTCGCCCTACGATCTCTGGCTGTCGTCCATCGGTTTCCTTCATGCAGTTTGCCCAAGGCTCTGCAGGCTCTGCAATGCCCGCCTTTTGAACCCATCAGGACTGTGCCTCTATGTATGCTGTCCTTCAAGGTCTTGTTCCTGATCGCAATCACATCTGCCAGATGAGTTTCGGAGTTGGGCGCATTGTCTTCTGCTCGCCATCTCTGCGTCTTCCATAAGGACTCTGTTGTACTGAAGACTGATCCTTCCTTCCGTCCCAAGGTTGATTCAGTTTTCCATTGCAACCAGGACATAGTTTTATTTATTTATTTTATTTATTTATTTATTTCATTTCATTTTTAAACCGCCCATAGCGAATAGCTCTCTGGGCGGTGTACAAAAGATTTTGCCTTCCTTTTGCCCGAAGCCTAACCATTCTCTCGAGAAGGCTTGGCATTTGTTGGATGTCCGGAGAGCTCTCAAGACCTACCTGTCCAGGACTCAGGATATCAGAAGGACCGAGTCTTTGTTTGTATCCTTTAATCCAAGGTTTATGGGGCAAAAAGTAGCTAATTCCACTTTATCCCGCTGGTTGCGGGCTTGTATTGCTTTAGCTTACGAATCCCTTAAGCTTCTAGTACCAGCTAGCATAACAGCTAATTCAACTAGATCAGCGGCCACTACGGCTGCCTTTGCTTCCACCGCTCCTGTTGCTGATATTTGCAGGGCTGCAGTTTGGTCTACCCCACACTCGTTTATAAGGCATTATAAAATTGATCGCTATGCCTCTGCTGACACCTCTTTTGGCAGACGAGTGTTGCAACAGGTCCTTAATGAGGATTAGCATATGGGTGGTCCCTCCCTATTATGGGCTGCTTTGGTACATCCCGCTGTGATGGCCGGACTCATAGGGAAAATGGACCATTGGTTTCACCTGAAGGGTGATTTTCCTATGAGTACGGCCATCACGACCCTCCCAGTCGGAGGATGACTAGATATTTTCTAATGTGTTGTATATTGCTGTTACGCTATTATATTTAAACTTAGAGTGAAGTCAAGACTTCTAGTTCTTTTATATCGCTATGTTGGAGTCATGTTATTATGCATGTTACTATTGTGTTATTTTCCTTCTGGCAGGCCTGTTGGCCTTGTTCTTGTATTTTTAGATATTTCTCCTTAGACTCGCTGCGAATGAACTGGAGAGTGGGAGGGGCCTGACGCCCCTAGTCTTGACTTCAAAAACATTCTTGCCTTCACACGATAGGTGGAGCAATTACCCTGCTGTGATGGCCGTACTCATAGGAAAATCACCCTTCAGGTGAGACCAATGGTCCATTTGATCCTTTCCAAAAGCAGCATGATGGGGTAAGGTGCCAAATTCAAACGACACCAAAGCTAAGTTCACAGCTTCACACTCCCGATTGATCCTTTGTAGCCATAACTGTACCTTTCCTGCACTTTGTGCTATATGACATCAGGTGATGGACTGTAAATGTGGTCTGAGAAGGGTTGACCACTTGTGGAACTAGCCCTCTGGCCAAAAGTGGCTCCCCACCCCTGATGTAAAATTATACCACCCTCACTAGTGTTCCCTCACTAGTGAAAGTAGAGAGGTTGATCTATAAACATTATGTGCTAAGGAAAGTGTTTTATGGCGCCCGGTAGATTCTGTCAGGAGATGCCTCTGAAGGATATATTCCTTACCTCATAACTTAAAAAATAAATAAATTCTAAGCCACCCTTCATCAGAACATGATATCAAATGGGATACAACAAGACATATAGGAACTTCAAATACAACATCAAGTAAAACAGAGCAGATAAGCAATAAAACAATAATGACAGACACAGCCGGGCCTAGGCTAGAGAATGCCAGTCTCTTTGGTTGGGGATAGCAGGCTGTTGTCTGGAGTTGATGGCAGTACATAGTTCCAGAAGAAGAAAGTGAAAAATATCAGCTAGCTTGAATAATGAAACTAGTTATATTTGTGGATGAAGATTTCAGTAGCCTTGTGTTAGTCCATGCAGACAACACTTCTGCCAAAACATATGGCAATCAACAGGGAAGCACCAACAGGGAAGCACCGCATCACAGAATCTACATCTGGAATTGACTGCATGTGGAAGGAAATCTCTCCTCACTGAGTAACAGCAACCTAATTAACACATCTTATATATTTTCATGGGCATAATTGATCTCAATCCAGTTTCTTGTCACAGGTTTGTTTGACAATTAAAGGCTGGTATTGGCATGGGGCATTGTAAATCTTAGTTCAGTTAGTTAATTCTGAAGAAATCTTAGTAATTATAAATGTAAGCTGCTATTCTATAAGTATCTGACAACTGAAGCTAGAATTAGAGCCCCTTGATGTTCAAACTGCTATGTAAAACAATCAATTCTGGCAGGAACAGCTTGTGGTGCAGGGGTGAGAAGTTAACTTTTTGAAATTCCTTATTCTGATTAACAGTTTAAGAACCCCTGCCTTTTGCTATATCTGGTCACGGTTGGTGACAATATTTTGCTTTGTCTTAACATTAGAATGGTTAAATCATGCAAAGGTAATGTTTAATGGTGTTCAGTAATTGAGTTAATGATCAGGTATGAGAGTACATTAGGTATTGTGCAGCTGTTAATTTTCTGTTTCCAGATTTTGGGATGAGCTAACAGTGAAGTTTTACTTAATTAAGTCTCTGAACCATTACAGCCTTCATGTGGGTTTTCCTTGTCACCAGAACAATTGGCTGCATTTAATTTCCTTTAAATTTCTGGCTCACTTTGGCTAATGTCATTGTTTCTTGTGTGGGCACCAAGCAGGTGTCATAATAAAATTATCATTTCAGGGGAATACATTAGTTTACAGGTGTGGGCAATGTAACAATAGATCCATCTCTCAGCTGCACATGTAGTACATAACATTAAGTGTACAATGGAAAACAATCTCTTACAGCATGTTGCATCAGCTTTTCCTCCCCAGCTTTGATAAACAAATACGTTATTGCTCACAAAATAGATCACTGTATTAAATGAAAACAAAATCTTGGTTGCTTACCAACAGGTTTAATTTAGATCCTCTTTTTCATTTGTTTTGTTAAGCATTTAACTCTGACTTTCCCAACACCTGAACCTTCCCCCCCTTCTTTTCTCTTCGCTATGTTCAAATTCATGTGTGTTCATAGAAATAAATAACATAGAGATCAGTATTGTGTGGTTGCAACCAGTAGGAGGCTGTGATGTGCTGAAGGTAGAAATTCTAGTAACCAATTTACTCTCTCAGAGATGAGCTGAAAATGGCTGAAGTAGATGGGAAAGGAAGGTAGATGGAAAATTTGTTCTGAAGCAGTTCATTAACCAACTATGGTCTTTATTTAGCAAGAACATCATTTTTGATTCCACAGTAAAGTTAAAATGCCACTGCACATGTGTTACCAACAGGATTGCCTGAGCTCTGTTATTTAATGATGGAAATTCTTAAACTCATTAAAAAAGCACAGCTCTGCAACCATTTTAAAGGCTTAAACAATTCTGGATGTGGAAACATTGTTTCTGTTAAATCTATACATACTGATAAATGTCCCTTTTGTTTAGCAGTTAAAAAGGCGGTCGAGGACACCGAAGAAAAGAAGTTGGTTTTGCCTAAGAAGAGAGTTAAAGAGCTACGGATATTGGATGGGAAGACTGCTCAGAATTTGTGTATGTAATATGTTTTTTTATGGTCTGAGCCCAAACCTTAAAGTTTTTTTTTAAAAAAAAATATGTTGTCAATCATTTGATAGAAAGAAATGTCTTAATGTGGAAACCGCCTTACTGGACAGGCATTGTCTTTATTGGCTGTGGCTCCTTGGATTCCATGAAATTTAAAACAAGAGCTAATGTTATCTTATGGAGATTGTGACTCTGGATGTTGGCAGTAGATGAAATTATGTCCAAAAGAATTCTAATTCCATAACAGGATGAGTGAGAGACATGATTCATGGTTATGTCAAACTTGAAAACATGATAGAGAACACTTCTGTAAACCTATGCCTCTCAATGCTTGCCAAAGCTTTTAACAATGAATGATGAGCAGCAAGTTGTTGGAATAGTGGCTGGGAAGATTATATTTTTATAAATAAATATGTTGAAACTGTAGCTTTGCAGAGGAGCCCTAGGTTAGGGAATTGTTATTTTTATTTATTTAAAGTATTTTTACCTTGAACTTTAGCCAAAAAGCCTTCCAGTTCCAAAAAGGGAATAGCATACAACATGCTGCTCCCATCTGTAAAAAGTAGTTGCACAATCTGTGCTCTTTTGATTAAAGTTTAAACATTCAGTCCCCCTCCCCATTTATTCTCATGTAAACATCTAGCAGTATACTGCCTCTGAACTTGAAGGCTCTGTGTAGCTACATTTGCTATTTGCAATGATAAATGTAGCCTCTGGATTAAGAGACCATATGCCTCTGAAAATTAATTGCATAGAGAGAACTATTGCTTTCTTATAGGAGCATCAACAGGATTTTCTGAGCCTTGTACACACTATGTTCATTGGGCCTTTTCTCTGCTTGCAAAAGAAGACAACATTGCATATTGCATGAAGCGAATGTCATGAGTTGTAAATCACTTATTATTACTCTAGGGCTTTCATTAATTTATGTTTGGCTGGTTATCCTGTATAGGGCCGGTTCCAGGAATGCCGGGGCCCTTGAGTATCAGCTTGCCCTGGACCCCGGTGTGTGTGTGTGTGTGCGCACGTGTGTGTGTGTGCACGCATGCATGTGTGCACACATGCACGCATGCGCCCTTCTGCCCCCCACCTACCTGTCTGCTGTCTTTTACCATTGCCCTTAACGAAGATGGCTGCCGTGGTTTCCCTAAGGGGATGATGCCTCCGCCGCCATCTTTGTTGATGGCACACGTGCGTGCTACACGCACACATCTCTGCCATCAACTAAGATGGCGGCAGGGGCTTCAGTACCTTAGGGAAACCGCGGCCACCATCTTCGTTAAGGGCATTGGTAAAAGACAGCAGACAGGTGGGGGGGCATGGGGGGCCGCAGATCACAGAAGGGGAGTGGAGGGGCGGCTGAGGGGCTCCACTTGGACGCCCTTTAGAACCAGCCCTGATACTATACTCACTGCAAGACCAGGTGTGGTATTTCAAATAAAGCTGGTCAAAAGAGATTTAAGATTTATAGCAGCCCTTTTGATTTGATTTGATTTGATTTTAATATTTCTACCCTGCCTTTTCGGCCAAAAGGCCCTCAAGGCGGCTTGCAAAAGAGCACCAATATAAAGATACACCAATAAAACATCAATAATAAATCAATAGAACATTAGTAATAAATCGATAAAACAATAAAAATAATACAATTTGCAATACATTCAAGGTTGTAACAAACTACCTCCTCCCTCACTTTGGCAAAATAGGTGTTATAGACATTGGACTACTTTGCAAGGCTAGCCACACTGTCTCAGTCATAGTCCTATCCCCTGTAATATAAATATAATAATTATGAATTTTATTTGCATTGGCATTAACGGAGTCATTTAAAAATGTTTACATTAGAAGAAAAGTACACATTACACTCCTGTATTTATGTCTACATTTTGTTTTTGAACTGACACACTACTCCCAGCCACAGCTGCACTAAAGTCCTGGATGCCTGAATTGTTTTCTGTGGGACGACAATCATTTCTCCACCAGGGAAGACCAGCAGAAAAGGAGCTTGCACTTTACCACTTAGGAGCACGATCAATCCCAATAGTAGTATAATTTGTGAAACCTGCTCTGTCCGGTGTCGAAAATGGAGGCACTGAGAACTTCTCATGTTTATCTTTTGCTGCCACCCCTGCATTCTGTAGAAAACTCTTCCAGTTGAAAGACGGATTGTAGATGGTCATAATTCCCAGTATGTTGCGGCGGTTTCCTTCATTGCCTCTATGAAAGAGATGGCAAACCTTGCAGAAGTCTGCCTGCTTTATAAAGATGAATGCCCAGAGCAGCCTCAAAGTTCTCAGAGGAGATGAAATTCCTGCTGCTACTGCTGCTGCCTCCTCTGAGCTGGTGCGGCCACCTTCGCCGCCACTGGCCTTGCCTGCGTGCCTGAGGCCGAGCCCAGGCCGCTGCGGGACTGGCGTGAGGAGGGGGTATGCTGCGTGGGGAAGGGTCTCGGTGGCCTGCTGGTGGTGACGGTGCTGCTGGTGGTGCTGGCGGCAGCGGGGCTCTTGCTGCCACTGGAGGTGCAGTTGCTGGGGCCCCAGCTCCTGCTGTGGGGCTCGTGGGCGCCCGCCCCCCCCCTGGCTGCGCGTTTCCCCTCACTCTCTGGCGGTTGCTCCGCCTCGGTGTGGCACTCCAATTTACACTGACACCACTGGCAGATCCCACACAGGACAGTGGTGACACTAAGGCTGATGGTGATGATGGTTGAGACCAGGATGACATCACGAGAAGATGCCCCTCGCTCTTGTAAGAACCCCAAAGGAACAATCCCCTTTGGTGTCTTCAGGTCAATCAGAACAAAGTTCAGAACAAAGCAGCAAGAAGACAGAGATTTTTTCTCCATGGCCTGAAACTCCCATCTAACGGAAAATCTCAAGCTTCCAGAAAGCTGGATTCTGCCTTTCAACAGGGACATCTGCCTCATATGAAGAAAGGATGGCCAAATCTCTTTCAGACAAGAGCTACATGTTAAGTTACATGCCAAGGCTTGTGAACCCAGCAAGACATGAATTGATGCTATGAGTAGAGCAGAGGAACTTCTGCTCAGCAACAGGATTAACATTTCAAATGAGGGTGGAGATGGAAACTCCAGGAAAGAATCTATGACAGATAGAATCCACAAAAGACTTCCAGAGGAGAACTGGTCAGGGCAGAGTATGTGATAAGCCGCCTGTTGCAATCAGGAACACACAAAGGTAAGGCAACATGGAAAGGCAAATTGATCAACTAGCCAGCTTTGGCAAGCAATTGAAGAAGACTACCTTCACTGCATGCACTCAGCTTTGGAGACTCCACCCCTAGGCTTGTTGGTGTAATCCCATCTCAGGCTTATTTTGTGGCAACGATGTTGGGAAAAAAAATCACCTCAGATGCTCACACTTGGGTTAATTCAAGATTTAAATTATTGAAAAAAGCAAGCAGTGGGTTCTAAAATAATTTGTTGTGGTAATTAATATCATAATAACTACAATCATGGTATAAAACAGGTCAGACAGCCACTTGTTCTTTTTTCCCCTTTTTTGGCGCAAAAAGTATTTGAAACTTTGACATGAATATATCTAAGTGTTTATAGTGGTGGCAGCAACTTGACCCCAAGAACCCCCTATGGGTGAGAATGCAATTAATCACTCCTTTTCCTCATCATGTTGCTACAATCAACTTTACCCTCCCTACACCAACAGCATTTCCCTTACATACATCCAAGATCCTGGATATCAACACTTAGTTGTGAAACACACAATAAACATTTATCTCTGCCCCACCATTCCACTGCTACGTTCTTGACATTTTAGAATTAAAACAACAGCAACAAAACATTTGGACAACTGAATAATGTATTTATAAAATAAAATAAATCAATGAAAATGAGCATGTTCAGCTGTACAAATGTAATATACACAGGTCTAAAGAGATTATGAGGCACTAGTAATAAACACACACAAAGCCAGGAAAAAGGCATCTCCCCTACTCAAAGTAAAATACAAACAAAAATGTTTACCATCTTTGATAACAACTACATATACTCTGAGCATGTGCAGTTTAATATTTTAAACTTACTTAAAAACATCATTGTTTTTGTTCACTTACTGACTTGGGCCAGTCACCAACTCTCAGCCCAACCTATCTTTTCATGGCTGTTGTGAAGATAGGGGTCTTGTTTTATCAGCATAACATTTTGTGTCTTTTAATCCAAGTATCTTTGCAATATAAAGGGCCATGTTTTTCTTGCAAATGAGTACAGTTCCAGTTCTTAGATGCATAAATCTCACTTGTGCGCAGTCGAGCTTACTCTCAGGTTGGTGTGCACAGTGGGCTGATAACTTTCACCACAAACCCTTCTTTACAAGAAATCCTAGGATGCAATCCTGTGCCTATTTTACCTTACATGATCCAACTAAATACACAGAGATTTACTTCTGAGTATACATGTATAGTGTAAGTTTGAGTACCTGGATCTTAGCTCCTGTACAGCAGGGGACACAGCTAAGTATTTTTGCAAAGTTTTCACACTTTGCTTTTTGGGGGGGGGAGGGAAGGGAGTTTCTTATAACATCCAACATTTGCAGAAAATAATTCCTAGGTAGTACCTGATCTTGACAAACTCAGCACAGGAAAGATGCATCCTGGTTGCTAGGAAGAAAGGCTAGACATCAGGAGATGAAGGGGACATGAGGCCATCAGAACTATGGAAATTGCAAGGACTAGAAAATGAGACATAAACAGGAAGGAAAAGTGCAAACACCAGCTCTTAAGGACCCTAGGGATTCCTATTGCCTGGTGCCCAAGCAACTCAGTCACAACTCTGTTGTCACTCATTGGCTAAAAAACAAGGAAAGACAGGAGCTGTCACACTTGTTCAACTCACGGAAATCACTGAGAAGCTTGCTTTATATCTTTTTGCTTTATATCTTTCTAGGAGGGCTAAAGACATTTTTAAAAAACGAAAGCTCAGAGTCTGGATCCCCTCCTTGCTTCAGGCCTGGTACATCATTATCCCTTGTACTTGCGTCTTGGGGGGGGGGAAGCTTGCTTTCATTTTTTTTTTTTCAATAATTTTTATTCAGATTTTCATAAAACATACAAGACGAAATCATAAAACATTCAAAGACAAAAAACAAAATCAAAAATAGTTAAACAAAAAGAAAAAAAGAAAAAAAAAACAAAAATAAAAAATAAAGAGTAAAATATTGACTTCCCATTTGTCAAAGATCAAATCAGTTATAAGTCTATAATATATAACAATCCTGTCTCTTAAGTCATATTATAAAATCACTTTCCTCCAGTAGTTATCTTACTTAATCATCAAATCTCATAAACATTACTTTATTCTTTCCACAAAAAGTCAAAGAGAGGTTTCAATTCTTTAAGAAATATATCTATCAATTTTTTTTCCCAGATAAGCATATCGATTAATCCATCTCATTACTAATTATGATAATCTTATTGTCATAACCATAGTCAAAATAAACATTTCAATTAATCCATCACATCAGAATCTGTTAGGTTCAATAATTTCAGTAGCCATTGTTCTATTATCCCTATTAGTTCCATTTTCCATCTTCCATCTTCAGTAGTCTTGTTAAGTCCAGTAATTTCAGTATCCAATCTTCCATTATCAGTATTCCATAATAATCTTGCTGTCAAAGCCATAGTCATATAGTAAGAGTCTGATGGGAATTACCTCTATCCCAAATATTTTCTTGCCATCCATTCTGAATAGGTTGCTGAAATACTGCTGTAAAATCATATCTCTGTTCTTTTTTTCAAAATACACTGGGTCATCTCTTGAAAGTTTTTCCATTGTCACATGGCTGCAGTTAATTCCATAGATTTTCTCAATATTGGGCTCCATCACATCATTCCAGTCCAGAAGATTATCCATGCCATTGATAACTTTATCTCTAGAATCTTCATTAATTTCTTCAGAGATAACATTGAGTTCCAAACAATAGATTTTATTTCTAAAGTCCATAGACTCCAAATCTTGTTCCTGTTCCACGTTTGTTCCAATCTCCGGGATCTCCTCTCTCACAGGGACCCCTGTTCCAGTCTCCAGGGTCTCCTCTCTCACAGGGACCCCTGTTCCAGTCTCCAGGGTCTCCTCTCTCACAAGGACCCCTATGTCTTTAATCTCCTGTGTCTCCAAACAATAGATTTTGTTTCTAAAGTCCATAGACTCCAAATCTTTTTCCTGTTCCACGTTTGTTCCAATCTCCAGGGTCACCTCTCTCACAGGGACCCCTATATCTTTAATCTCCTGCTTCATTTTACTCAATTCAATTTTCAGCTCCTTACAACCCTGTCGCAGGTTTTGTTTCGTTATCTCAATCTCATCCATTATTTTCTGAAACATAGTTATTTCCAGATTCTCAGCCACTTTCTTAATTGCCATTTTAAAAGAAAAATATAGGAAAACCACTTCTTATTTCAGCAACAATTGGGTTAATACTCCAAACTTGGTGACATCACAGTATAAACAGAGCAGACAGCCTTATCTCTCCATGCTTAAGTAAACAAAATGCAGTTCCCAGGATCGAAACAATTAATGGCGGTCGTCAGGAAACAGATTCGTCAAAATAAAATAGACCAAAAAGAGAGTAGTCTCAGACAATATAATATTCTTCAAAATAAAAATCTGGAATAGAAATCCCTCTTCTGTGTATATCTTTAGAATGCAAATCCAGGACAGCTTTTTGCAACAAAAACAGAGATAAGCTATTAATTAGTGAGTAGCAGAGAGAAGTTATGGCTCCCCAGTGAGATGTCAAAAACCGATCAATCTGGCAAATCTCTTTTAAACAGCAACAATTTAAGTCAAGTAAAAGAAAAATATAGAAAGAAGGGTGCTTGCCTGTTAGTGCGTTCTCTCTTAGAAGATAAGATGAACGTTCGCTTTATCAGATAGAGCTTGTTGTTGAAAATCCGTCCCACCTTCGTCGGCTGGACCTCGTCCCATAAATTAATGAGATCTGGTCGTCCCAACAAAAATAGGCTTTGAGGTTAATCTCTTCGTTTCTCCCTACCCGGGAGAAGTTTAATCAGTCAAAAAAAAAAAAATCTGACTGATATATCTGAATAAGCTTCTTTTGAGGCAGGAGCCCGTCTCAAAAGCAGGCACAGGCTAAGTCACCCTTCCCGGAAGTCCGGGAAGCTTGCTTTCATGACCTGTTTGTGGGCTTCCTAGAAGAACCTGTCTGGCCACTGTGGGAAATGAGTTACTGGAACCTTGCTTTGACCCAGCAGAGGTCATTATGCTTTTCATGAAATGTGATAGGCAAATAAAAATATGTCCAAATTGTTTTTCACATCAAATTATTTTGCTGGGTCTGAGTAATAGATTAATGATTATAAAGGCCTATAATCCAGTCTATTGTTGTTACTACATTTTCTGAAATAGTTCTGTGTATGAAAAGGATTTTGAAATGTGAATAAAGCTTCCGTGGAATGTAAAAAAAAGGTATGGTGGAAATCATAGCTCATAACTATTTCATCTGCATTCCTCACAGGCATTGTATTGTTTAGAATCTAAGTGCCTTTTTAAAAAAATGGTTCCCCCCCAATAAATAAATAAATATGTCAGTTGTTTCATACATGGTAGCATATCAGATTATGCTTGGATTTAGCATGCTATTTTCCCTATGAGTCCGGCCATCACAGCGGGTGTTAGCTCCACCTATCGTGCGAAGGCAAGAATGTCTTTGAAGTCAAGACTAGGGGCGTCAGGCCCCTCCCACTCTCCAGTTCATTCTTGCCTTCGTATGAACAAGATTGAGATACTATAGCGTAGCATTTAGCTAAGTTGTTTTTGTATTTGTTTATTTGTTTTGACTGGGTGCGAACCCAGCGTCGCTTGTGTGTCTTCCCAGTCCTTCTTTCCCTACTTTCACTTACCTCTGTTGCTTGTTAGAGGGTTTTTCCCTCAAAGACCGCGGCTGCGGTTCTCCCTGATTTGGCTTTAACATTTTATTTTCGTTCTCTCTCCTGCTTGTCTGGCGACCCCCACAGAGACCGCGGCTGCGGTGTTCTGTGTTTCTTGGCCGTTTTGAGCTTCGGGAGATCGCAGCCTTTTCTCTCCCGTAGCGGTTCTGCTTTTTTCAAGTCGCGCTCTGTGGAGCCCTTGAAGAGACCGCGGCTGCCGTTTTCTCCGAGGCGGGAGCCTGCGGCTGCGGCTCCCTCCAACCTTTTTTAATCTACCAGGGTTCTGCCTCCCTGGAGCCTGGCGATCCGGCTTTCTCTCCGCTCCTCTATTTCGCCGCGGAGAGCCCTGTTCCCGCCGGCGACAGCGGCTTGCCTCCTGCTGCCTCAGCCCTCACAGGCTTTTCTTGGCACGTTAGTTTTGCTGCGGCTAGCCCTGCTCCCCGCGCCGGCAGCGGCTTGCCTCCTGCTGCCTTATCCCTCACAGGCTTCTATCTGCACTTTCTTTTTGGGGTTTTTTTGGAGCCGCTAGTGCAGTTATCGGCCCCGCGGCTCCCCCTGCTAGTCTGTGCTGGGCAGCCCTTCCCCCCACTTCGTCCCCAGACGGCCGCCATTGCTCCTTCTCTCTCCGCCTTTTTTGATCGTTTTTTCCCGCCCTTTTTTCCGGGCGCCATTTTTTAAATTCAAAATTCCCGCCTTTTTTGTTACCCTTTATTAACCATCGGATACCTTCCCTGCAGGCTATCTATCCGTATGTGTGTTGTATACGTGCTGCAAACAGACTTACACAGGGCTCACTTGCACACGAATTTACTGTGGTGCTGCAAACAGACTTACACGGGGCTGATTTGCACACAAATTTACTGTGGCTGTAATCCTAGTGGCTGGATTATATTATCAAGGCTGGAGCTCCAATCCTAGTGGCTGGATTGTATTATCAAGGCTGAAGCTTTAATCCTAGTGGCTGGATTGTATTATCAAGGCTGGAGCTTTAATCCTAGTGGCTGGATTGTATTATCAAGGCTGGAGCTTTAATCTTAGTGGCTGACTTGTACTAAATCTGATTTATATTGGTATATCCTGCCCCCTCTGGGGCCGTGTACCACGCCTGAAACCCAGCCTACAGCACTAATCTGAGTGTGCTAAGTCTAAATACAGCCTATAACATATTAACGCTAATACCTTAGTGCATCCTGCCCCCTCTGTGGCAGTGCACTCCGCCATCTGCCAGTGTATTCTACCCCCTCCGTGGTTGTACGCTGAGCCAGTTCGGGTCTTTACATTCTGCCCCCTCCGTGGCAGTGTACTGTACCCAAGTTAATATAAGATGGCAGAACAGCCAGGCATGCCGCAATCAACCCATATGGTGCCAGATCAGCCAGGCATGCCACAAACAGCCAAGCCACAACATTCTAACACGACTAAGACCAGACACGCCAAAGCCCTGGCTAAGACAAAACACCTTTCCAGCCATAGCAAACCAAAGCGCCCACGTTACGTCTCTGTGCCAACCACCACCACAGCGCCTCAGGCACACATAAGCGATATTCTCCATTCCCCTGCTGCTTCCTCTGACGAGGAAGAATTTGTTGGCTTTCCCGCTCAGTATTCGACTAACGAACCTTCCTCCGATTTACCGCCCCAAACATCTGTTCCAATAGCTCCTCAGGCACATACATCTGCCATATCCGGGCTGCAGCTGTCTCCTGATTTCCTCTCCCAACTTCAAGCCATGCTGGCATTTTTTACCCAAATGCAGTCACTACCACAAGTTCCTGCCATACCTCAACTCAACATGGAACATCGTGCGTGTCATGAAACTCACCCTTCCTGTTCACCTAACCCCTTTGATTTAGCCAGAGGCAGATGTATTGACGAAGCCTCATATGCGGAGGAGTCAGTCTTCAATGACCACGTTGAAGGAGATGACTGGAGCGACTATTCAGATCATGAGGAGGATACATCATATCGCTTGTTTAATGCCTCAGACTATCAGCCCCTGGCACGCAGGGTAGTTAATACTCTTGGTCTCCAGACAGCGCCTTCAACTTCGTCCGCCCCAGCTATCAAAGGGGCCAAGGTCCTCAAATCCCCTGCACCTACTGAACACTACATCCCGGTGCCGGACCCAATTGCCAAATTAGCCTCTGAAGAATGGGCCCATCCACTCAAAGCTCGACGCTTCAAGAACCTGGCTGACAGACTTTACGCCCTAGCCCCAGACTTTGCCACCAAGTTAGATGTCCCTGGCATAGATGAACCAATCGCTCGCCTCGTTTCACGATCTCTTTTGCCCAGGGAAGGGGAATCCCACCTAAAAGACACTACTGAGCGACGAATAGATTTCGCCCTCCGCAAGAATCACGAGCCCACTGCCCTAGCCATGCGTGCCTCCGCTTCAGCCTCCATCTTCTCCAGAGCATCTATGATGTGGCTGGATGACCTTCTAGAGGATGCTAACCCTGATCCTGTCGCCCTCAGAAGAGCACTATTGAAATTGCGTAAGACAGCAGCTTTTGTGGCCGATGCTACTTTGGATGCCACTCAATTAGGGGCACGAGCCATGACGGCGCAAATAGTCGCTCGTCGCAACCTCTGGCTTCGCCACTGGCAAGCTGATTCAGCGGCCAGATTGAATCTGTCCAGGGCTCCTTACTCCGGATCTCTACTCTTCGGCGAGGAAGCTCTAAAGGCAGTGCTGGTTGATCCAAAAGACGCCCACAAACCGGTTCTGGCCACAGTCAAGAACAGCGACCACAGGCCCTTCAGGCGATTTCCTTCCTTCCGTTCTAACCAGCCCTTTCGAGGAACGCGGCCAGGAGGACGAGGCCGCGACTTCAGATCCTATGATCCCAACGCATTCAGGGGCTCCTGGAACCGACGCTTCCAGGGCAGAGGTCAGTACCAAGGGCACAGGGGCAACTCTTCGTCCTCATATAAGGGAGGCCCTCGCCTACGCAAGTAGTCTTAACGCCCTCCCCATAGGTGGCAGATTACTTAATTTTGGAGTTCGATGGCTGCGCCTTACTACGGTCTCCTGGATCAGGGACCTTTTCAGTTATGGCTATGCCATAGAGTTCTGGGCAACCCCATCAGACAGATTCCATCCGTCCCCTTGCCCAAGGGCACCAGCCAGGCACAACATCATGCAGACAGCTGTCCACCACCTCTTGGACATAGCGGCAATAGAGCCAGTTCCCACAACTGAGAGGTCGGAAGGGGTGTACTCCCTCCTATTTGCTGTGCCTAAACGAGATTTATCATGGAGGGCGGTATTGGACCTCAAGTTTGTCAACCGTTTTGTAACATATCGCAGGTTCAAAATGGAATCACTCCATTCCATTACGGAGAGTCTGCATGAAGGAGACTTCCTGGCTTCTATTGACCTTAAGGAAGCGTATCTCCATGTGCCCATTTGTATAGCTCACAGGAAGTTTCTTCGGTTTGCTTTTGGCCACCAGCACTTTCGATATAGAGCGATGCCATTCAGCCTCTCCTCTGCTCCAAGAGTGTTTACCAAGGTGCTACTCATCCTAGTGGCTTACCTCCGGACCCAAGGGGTTCATATCTACCTATATCTGGATGATCTGTTAATACGGGCCAAGTCTGAGGAGCTGGCTCATCATCACTTAATGATCACCCTCAATGTTTTGCAGGCCTACAGCTGGCTTGTCAACTTCGACAAAAGCCATCTCCAACCAACCCAACGCCTACTACATCTAGGGGCAATGTTGGACACCCTGCAGGCAATGGTCTTCTTGGCTCCAGATCGCATCACTGCCATCACAAACATCGCAAGGTCCCTGATGCAACAAACATCCGCAGACGTCATGCTTCTTGCCAGAACGCTCGGGATGTTCATTTCTACCATCCACATTGTGCCATGGGCTCGAGCACACACTCAACACCTTCAATGGACTCTGTTGTCGTTTCAACAGGACATTGCCAGCACCAACCATCGCAAAGTTCGTTTGAGCCCCGCACTGCGCCTCTCCTTCCGCTGGTGGACCAAGGTTCAACACCTCTCCAAGGGCACGTCGTTCAGAGAACCCCGCAGAACCATTGTAACCACAGATGCCAGCCTCATCGGTTGGAGAGCCCACTGCAACTCCCAGTACGTTCAGGGGGTTTGGTCCACCGCGGAGCAAACTCAAAGCATCAACTGGCTGGAGCTAAAGGCTGTCCACTTAGCTCTACGTCATTTTCAGTCTCTGTTCCCTTTGGACCATGTGCTCATTCGAACAGACAACACGTGTGTAAAATCACATTTGAACAGACAAGGGGGCACCAGGTCTCGTCCCCTGCAGGACTTAGCCTCCCTCATTTTTGTCTGGGCAGAACAACATCTACAATCCCTGAAAGCAGAACATCTCAGAGGGATTTGGAATGTGACAGCAGACTGGCTCAGCAGACAACAGGTATTTCCGGGAGAATGGAAACTTCATCCAGCCATTTTCCATCGTCTCCAATGTCGGTTCGGCGCCCTCTCAGTCGACCTGTTTGCTTCCAGTCGCAATTGCCAGCTTCCCAGGTACTTTGCCCGATACCTGGACTCAACAGCAGAAGCAGTGGATGCTCTGACAACACAGTGGCCAGACGGTCTATTGTACGCCTTTCCTCCCATACCATTGTTAGCCAAAACCTTGAGGAAGGCGCGAACCGAGAGGGCACAGCTGGTTCTGATAGCACCATTTTGGCCACGCCGACCGTGGTTTTCAGATCTTCTGGTAATGTCAATGATGGATCCTTGGACACTTCCAGTCAGGCCAGACCTTCTATCCCAGGGTCCAGTACTGCATCAGGACCCTACTTGGCTCAATCTAACAGCGTGGCGTTTGAACGGGGACATTTGAGGTCAGCTGGACTGTCTGACGCAGTGATTGATATTATTTTGGCCTCGAGAAGACCATCTACCACTCGTATTTATCAACATACCTGGGTGGCTTTCTCCAAGTGGTGTCAGTCCCACCACCATGATCCATCCCAAGCCACTGTGCATCAGGTGCTGCAATTTCTTCATAGCGGCTTTATGATGGGACTTCGACCCAACACTCTACGTCGACATGCGTCCACTCTGTCGTCCATTCTCTCAGTGTCCTTTCCTGGAGATCATATTTCCTCACATCCGTTCATCAAACGCTTTTTGAGGGGAGTCGCCCTACGCTCTCCCCATGTTGTCCATCGGTTCCCTTCAGTTCTGCAGGGTTTGCAACGCCCTCCGTTTGAACCCATCAGGTCTGTGCCCCTACGTATGCTGTCCTTCAAGGTCTTGTTTCTGATCGCAATCACATCTGCCAGACGCGTTTCGGAGTTAGGCGCATTGTCTTCTGCTCGACACCTCTGCGTCTTCCATAAGGACTCTGTTGTACTGAAGACTGATCCTTCCTTCCATCCCAAGGTCGATTCAGTTTTTCATTGCAACCAGGACATTGTTTTACCTTCCTTTTGCCCGAATCCTACCCATCCGCTCGAGAAGGCTTGGCATTCGTTGGATGTTCGGAGGGGTCTCAAGACATACCTGTCTAGGACCCAAGAGATTCGAAGAACGGAGTCTCTGTTTGTATCCTTTCATCCAAGGTCTATGGGGCATAAAGTATCTAATTCTACCTTATCTCGTTGGTTAAGGGCATGCATTACTTTAGCATATGAGTCCCTGAAGCTGTCAGTTCCAGCTAGTATAACGGCTCATTCTACCAGGTCAGCTGCCACTTCGGCTGCTTTTGCCACTAATGCTCCTGTTGCCGATATTTGTAGGGCTGCAGTCTGGTCTACCCCACACTCGTTTATAAGGCATTATAAAATTGATCGTTATGCCTCTGCTGACGCTTCTTTCGGCAGATGAGTGTTACAACAGGTTCTTAATAAGGATTAACACGTGGTGGTCCCTCCCTGTATGGGCTGCTGTGGTACATCCCGCTGTGATGGCCGGACTCATAGGGAAAATGGACCATTGGTCTCACCGGAAGGGTGATTTTCCTATGAGTACGGACATCACGACCCTCCCAGTTGGAGGATGACTATATATTTTGTAATGTGTTATATATTACTGTTACGCTATTATATTTAAATTTAAGAGTTAAGTCAAGACTTCTAGTTCTGTTATACCGCTATGTTGCAGTCATGTTACTATACATGGTACTATTGTGTTATTTTCCTGCTGCCAGGCCGGTTGGCCTTGTTCTTGTATCTTTAGATATTTCTCCTTAGACTCGCTGCAAATGAACTGGAGAGTGGGAGGGGCCTGACGCCCCTAGTCTTGACTTCAAAGACATTCTTGCCTTCGCACGATAGGTGGAGCTAACACCCGCTGTGATGTCCGTACTCATAGGAAAATCACCCTTCAGGTGAGACCAATGGTCCATTTACAATGCTAAAGTATGTCTAAGTTTCTATAGTATTGACAATTGTTTTTAAGGATGTACTTTAAACTGTTGTAACCTGCCCTGAGACCTTAGGGTGAAAAACAGATAAATAACAACAATAACAATATTCCTTACATAAAGTGAGAGGTGAAATCTTAGATTGAAATGAGTATTCTTTGTTTAATTCATATTATTCCAATGACAGTTTAAATGTAATAACACAAAATCTCAAGCCATTTCCATTTGGTAATATATTCTGAAATTGTAGTGTTTCATTTCAGCTATTTTCCTGGGATCCTTCCGCATGTCGTATGAGGAAATAAAATCTATTATTTTAGAAGTAGATGAAGAAAAACTGAGTGAACCACTGATTCAGGTATGTTAACGTGATATCTTTTAAAATCAAAATTTCACTCTTCAGAACGAAGACCTATTTGCCACAGGAGATACTTAGTGTGGTATGGAGTAAATGATATCACATATCCCTGGGGTTGCCAATATAGTGGCTTGAACTATAATTCCCGTCATTCCTCGCTACTGGCGATGTTGGCTGAGACTAGTGAGAGTCCAACTAGTATTCCCACAGTGGTATCTGTATGGATAATAATAAATAGAAGAAAATAGGTATAGCCTTCATCAAACTCATTTTGACAGGAGGGGACACCACATTGGCTACCCCAACATACCCACTATAGGGAAACTGATTTGAAACTGGGCTGTATGTAAACTAAATGTCTTAAATTAACACTATCATTGACCTAGATATGTTCTCTTGAGCTACTTTGTTTTCATTTGTTCATCTCAATTATTAATTCACATTGTTTGTTTGATATAGATCAGAGGCATAGAATCTGTAGCCCTCCAGATGTTGTTGGATTCCAACTCTCAGTAGTTTCAGCCAGCATAGGCAATAATCAGACATGATTGGGAGTTTGACTCCAGCAACATTGAAGGGCATAGGTTCCCCACCTTTGATCTAGAGCTTGCTGTACTGCTTATAATAGTTATAGAATATCATTCAATATTTTTTGGTAGAAAGGTCTAAAGCTTCACTACAAATATGGCACTGAATTTTTGTTGGGTAGAGAGAAAGCAACAGATGATTTTGTGTCTATGGATGTGCTTAAGGACCCCATATTTGAAATGGCAGTACACTGACACCTATTTAGGAGATAAAAACTTCCAGAGTAAAGTGTTCTTGTTTTCATGCTTACGTTTCCAACAATCTCTTTTAAAGCATAAAACACTGAAATGCTTTAGCAATTTGAGAAACATAAACTAGCAGTCATAAATAAGATAATAAAATAAATGTTTTTATAGTACCTAGTATCATAATTCTTGGGAAGGTGATGCCTACTGTGTGTGTACATGAGTGTGACCCTTGCCCTTTCTGGCTTATAAAAGCTGTCTGAGGAGGACTAGCCAACTGAATAAGTGAATGGTAAATTCCTTCTAGGATGAGGATGAGGCTGTCAATAATGACTAGCCATAACTGCTATGGACTTTCTCCAGTGTCAGAGTCAGTATCCCTCTGAATACCAGTTGCTGGGAATCACAAATGGGAAGAGTGCTATTATGCTCATGTCCTGCTTGCAGGCTTCCCAGTCTTGTTGGCTGCTGTGAGGACAAGATGCTGAATTAGATGGGCTTTTGGCTTGATCCAGGAGGGGTCTTTTTATGTTCTTATAAAGGATCTTGTGGGATACACCATTTTATGGTGGTTCTGGTCCTTCTGGAGGGACATTTCCAAGGTGCTGGGGCTTCCTGTTCAATGTCTTGGCTGCTGGTTCATGGTGTTTCATGGGCTTCCACCCTCCCTCTTCTGCTATTCAACATCTACATGAAACTGTACATGAAGCATATATGACACCCATCTCAAGGAGTTCTGATTTGATACTTGGTGTCAATAGCGGACTAGATGATGATGAAGAAGTCATACCTTTATCAAGGTAGGACAAAGGTATTCCGAGTCAGTAGGGAAGCAGATTGAGGGCTAGAGTTGGAATAGATTTGGAATAGATTTGACTTGCATTGCAAATCTAGACTTGTAAATTATAGGTCTTCCTGGACCAAACTTTGGTGGTGGTGGCCACTAATGTCTTCATACAGCTGAGGCCATGGTAATATATGCCTTAGTTACATCTTATCTGAGTTACCAAAATGTGCTTTACATGGGCTTGCCTTGGAGTGTTTGGAAATTTCTGTCGGTTCAGAATTTTGCAGCAGACTGTTGACAACAGCATGTTACAGGGAACACATTACTGCAATGTTATGGCAGTTTCACTGGCTGCTGATTCATTTCTAGACCAAATTCAAAGTGTTGGTTATAAATATCTAAGTAGCTTAAGACTGGGTAACTGGAAAGACTGCCTTTTCCCCAGGTGTACCTGCTTATCTCTTGAAGTCTTCCAGAGAGATCCTTCTCCCATTCTTGTAAATTCTGGTGTTCTTGGTTGGAATTCAAGAGGAGCCCTTTTCAGTGGCTTCATCCCATAACTCAGGTGTGGGGAACCTTTGGCCCTGCAGGTGTTGCTGAACTACAACTCCCATCAGCCCCAGTACTCATGACCAATGTCCAGGGATGACGAGAGTTGTGGTTCAACTACGTCTGGAGGGCCAAAGAATTCCCATACCTACCACATTTGCAGCTCCCTATCTAGGAAAACTCACTTTATGTATTTTTTTTTATTTTATTCTGCATGTCTGTTATTGAAAGCTATCATGGGTATAAAGCTGGAAGAATTTGATCCAAAAAGGTGACTTAGAAATATTTAAATAAAAAAAGCTTGCTCTCAATATTAGGAGAAAATTCAGTTTCATTTAAATGGCAAACTTTTTCTTCTGGCGAGTTTCTTGCTCTGTGCATATTAAATATAATAAAAATGAGCTTTATAAGGAACTGTATAATAAATTGTAATGAACAATCTGGATATTTTGCAGTGTAAAGTCAAAACAGAAGTTTAAAGCATGTATGTGCTTTACACACTCCAGAAATATTTAGCTAAAAATATCTGAAGTGAATTAACATAGCCTTTAGACTTGCTTTATTTTATCAGGAATTAACATAGTCTAATTTAGGGCAAAATCCTGTGCAAACCTCTGCAGTTCTATGCATGCTTACCAAAAAATTGTTCCCACTGTAGTAAGTGAAGCCTAGTTGTTCTTACTGAGTGGGAAACTTGCTTATAGACCAAGCCTCCTCAGTTTGGAGATGATGGGTTTCAGTCAAATAAGTAGCTTGTTGACATAAAACTGGGCTAGAATCCTTGATATCTAGTTTCTGCAATGGGGCCATAGAACAAAATGTTCTGGAATATGCGCATTACCTGAAGATGTGGCTGAGGAGTTAACCTTACACCCTTCCCCCCCCAAAAAAGCATAAAACATAGGAGTCTCTGCTCGACTAACTTCATGTGCAGTGTTATACAAAAGTTTTTGAACACTGAAAAGTGCAATAAGTCTGCATGCAAGGCACACCTCAGTCTATCAATTCATATATATAACACAGAGAGAGAGAGAGAGAGAGAGAGAGAGAGAGAGAGAGAGAGATTGCACACTATATCTGGTATACCAGCAAATATAAAGAGTCATAGGTATACGAATTTGGAGCATATTGTTAATAATTTTGTGAAATATATGCTTGAATTTGATAAGTATCCATTCTGTGTACATTATGATGGGGTTAGTAATGGAATGTGTGACCAAGGCTTGAGTGACTTAATGAGATGTTTTGAGACAAGAAAGAAAGGTTATGTTTTTGTATGCAAGAAAGGGCACTATGCTTCAGTATCTTCACTTAACTAACCTTTAAGTGTGCAATTAACATTTAAAGAAAATAAAGTTAGTGGAATACTGTTGAATAATTGCAGAAATATGGAAAGTATCTAAATGTCTCAGTTCTGTTTAACAGACAGTTTTTTAACATCACAGTGCTGACATGCCATAAAATTAGAGCCATGAGGCATGAAAGATTGAATCCATTGTGTGCTTCAGTGCTGTCACAAACACTTTCTTTTGACTTTCCTGTCTAAAACTGGATCAGTAAGGTGCCACTTGAAATGTGAGTTTATGCAAAATATTGTACTGTACTCTCTGTTATGCTATGAATGTGTTGAGCTAATAATGGGTGCATGTATGGAGTGTATTCAAAATAGACCTGGGGACAACTGTCATACCTTCATCATAATGAAGGGTGCTTGTTAATCCAAGAGTTCTAGCCTTTGTTTGCCCTCTGTAGAATTTTAGAAACTAGTCTGTAATCTAATGCCATTTCCATCTGGCCATTTCCGTAGGAAACAGAGTGAAACTTTCTGAAACTATTTTGCAACATAACACATAAATGAACCTCACTTACTTCCAATCAGTGTCAGAAGTTCTTTAAGTATATGGATCCCATAACTGATTCCCGTAACTGAACAGAGGTGAAAAAACTGAAGCTGGGTTGTGTTTGGTGAAATATTAGGTAATGATGGTTAGCTGTGATATGGCGATTACTCTCCTCCCCTTGCAATTTGAGATGAAGGAGTCTCTTGTTCCAGTAAGTGGTAGTGCCACACTTTAGCAGGTGATGGCAAATTGAATTATTGTCACCCAACAAAGTATTTAGTATAACTCAAAAATACATCTTGAAGTACAGTTAGATACTTCTATTTCATGGGGTCAATGCCAATTTTTACAATAATATTTTAATACGTACCCCAAAATGAGCAAAACTATTTATTTTCTTTTAAAAATGTTTTTAAATGGCAACCCATGTGAAAAACAACTCTGTCAGCATCCCTTCCCAAAATCACTGATTGGAATGCATTAAGGCAGTGATTCCTAAACTTTTTTTCCCTCAGGGATCACTTGAAAACCTCTGAGAGTCTTGGCAGACCACTTAATTATTATTTTCCTGATTAAGCTATTGTAATGTGCTGTGCTGAATGCTGTATGGTTTCTAATTGTATTTTTATTACGTTACAATTTACTATTTGCCACAGAATTCAAATTATAAGTGTTCTTTACAGACACTCCGTGGACCATCTGAATTTAGCTTATGGACCACCTGAATGAAGCTTCTGGACCACTGGTGGTCCGCGGATCACAGTTGGGGAATTCCTGCACTAGGGAAATAATTCATTGTGATGAAAAACTTGATCTGTTCATCCAAAGAAATGTTTCCCCACTTGTTCATACTCTCCCTCCTCCCCTCTTGTGTCTTTCCGCAGTCAGCCTGGCTTAATTTCTCAGAAAAGGAAGAGGGAGTTGGGAGTTGGGAGCTTTAATTTTTTGAATAAACAAAGGCAACAGAACTACTTGGAAGGTGGGGGACTCCTTGATCCGCCTCAACAGGCCTTGATTAACAGCAGGAACATGAGTGTCTGCTCTGAATCACCCTGATTTGCCTTGTTGCTTTGAGATGTGCACAGAGCCAATATGCACCCCTAATAAATGCAAATGAGTCACAGACCTTTCTCTCAGGATTGCAAACTCAAGGAAAAGAAACAAAGGGGGACTCTTTTAATCTTTGTATGACAAGGAAAGAGGACTGGTGGGATAAGGCAGAGGTGGGAGGCATTTACATCCAGTTGGAACCAAGGTGATATTCTATTTTCCATATGAGGCCGGCCATCACTGCGGGTTAGCTCCACCTATCGTGCGAAGGCAAGAATGTTTTTGAAGTCAAGACTAGGGGCGTCAAGCCCCTCCCACTCTCCAGTTCATTCTTGCCTTCGTATGAACAAGTCTGATATTCTATAGTGTAGCTTTAGCTAAGTTTCTGTGTTTTTTGTTGCTGTATTTGTCTGACAGGGTGTGGAGGTATTGTTACTTGTGTGTTTACTGAGTGTTTCCCTTCCCTCTGTCTTGTATCTAACGTTGTTTTTCATTCCTGGGGAATTCCCTTGGGGGGGTTCTCCCTCGCCCGGGCCGTTGATTTCCCAGCCTTTCGCCCAACGGCCGTCAGAGAGACCGCGGCTGTGTTCTCTCTATTCCCAGCGGGAGCTTGCGGCTGCAGCTCCCGGCGTTACTCCCTCCAGTACCTGGCCGTTTGAGTCGTTCCCGTCCCGGGTTCTGCCGCGGCTCCTCGCCTCACGGCAGTACCTTTTTTGGAGTATCTCCTTGAGAGCCTGCGGCTGCGGCTCTTTCTCTTTTTTGCGGCTTTTGTCTTCTTGAGCCTTGCTTTAGCATTTTCACGCCGCAACGGTCCCTGCAGACGGCGGCTGCGGCTGCTTCCCGCTCTGCTTTAGCGACTGCGGCTTTTTTGTTCTCTTTCCTAGCCATTCCCTCTTTGTGTTCTGCGCCGCGACTTCGCTTATCGGCCCCGCGGCTGCAGCACAAGCTGCTCTACCTCAGTCCGCCATTGCCCCTTCGCCATTGTCCGCCATTTTTTATTGTATTTTCCTGCGCCTGCCCCGGGCGCCATTTTGTTTGTCCTCTTTCCCTCTCATGTACTAATAAATAGAGGGCTGCCAGGGTTACCTGTAAATGTGGGGCAGTTAGGAACCTGTAAACATACAAGGGTTCTTTTACCACGTGGCCACTGCTGCTGCTCCTTGCTACTATTTGATCTCTACAGCCTCTGTGGCTGTATCTCAAGGCGGTGACTGTGATCTACGCTGTCTGCAATCTGCTTCTGTGGCTGTCTAGGCTGTGACTGTGCTCTAAACTGCTTGACCTATACACTGCTGCGGCTGTGTGCTGAGACTATTGATATTGTACACAATTGAACTGTACATTCTGCCCCACCTGTGGCCGTGTGCTGAGACTGTGATAATCTGCACAAGTTGAACTGTACATTCTGCCCCCTCTGTGGCCGTGTACCTGACTGCCTACGCTATACCTCCTGCCTCACCTGTGACTGTTGAACTGTACATTCTGCCCCCTCTGTGGCCGTGTACCTGACTGCCTACACTATACCTTCTGCCTCACCTGTGACCGTGTGCTGAGACTGTGATACGCTGCACCTGTTGAACCATACATTCTGCCCCCTCTGTGGCCGTGTACTTGACTGCCAGCACAGTACATTCTGCCCCCTCTGTGGCCGTGTACTTAGCCATCTCCCAGTACATTCTACCCCCTCTGTGGTCATGTGCTGTGCCTGTTCGGGTCTCTACATCCTGCCCCCGCTGTGGCCGTGTACTGCACCCATAGTGAATATAAGATGGCGGAACAACCAGACATGTCTCAGACAGCCAAGCCGCAACCATCTAAGGCAGCTAAGACTAAACATGTCAAAGCACTGGCTAAGACTAAACATCTCTCCAGCCACAGCAAACCAAGCGTCCACGCTATGCTTCTGTTCCGAACCCCACCACGGCAGTCCAGACGCAGCTAACGGATATATTTCATTCCCCCGCTGCCTCTTCTGACGAGGAGGAATTTGCTGGCTTTCCTACTCAGCCAACACTTAGCCAGCCTCCTCCCGTGTTGCCGCCCAGGGCTTATCCTCCGACTCAGCCCACTGAGCCACCTACTCAGGCACAACCATCTGCTTCAACTGGGCTGCAGCTGTCTCCTGATTTTCTTTCACAACTTCAGGGCATGCTGTCATTTTTCACTCAAATGCAGTCACCACCACAAGTTCCCACCATACCTCACTGCACTATGGACCAACATGTATGCCATGAGGCATCTCCTTCCTGCTCCCCAAATCCTTTTGACGTAGCTAGAGGCAGATGTATTGATGACGCTTCGTATGGGGAGGAGTCAACCTTTGCTGATCATGCTGAAGGAGACGAATGGAGTGACTATTCGGAACATGAGGAGGATACATCGTATCGCTTGTTTAATACCTCAGATTATCAACCTCTAGCTCGCAGGGTAGTTAACACCCTTGGTCTCCAAGCTGCGCCCCCACCAACTACCGCTCCAGCTATTAAAGCAGCCAGAGTTCTCAAATCCCCTGCACCAACTGAGCATTACATCCTGGTGCCGGATCCCATTGCCAAACTGGCCACCGAGGAATGGTCTCATCCATTCCAAACTCGCCGCTTCAAGAACCTGGCCGACAAACTCTACTCCCTAGCTCCTGACTTTACCACCAAGCTGGCCGTTCCCGGCATAGACTAGCCGATCGCTAGCCTAGTTTCGCGATCTCTTTTGCCTAGGGAAGGAGAATCCCAACTAAAGGATGCTACTGAGCGCAGATTGGACTTCACCCTCCGCAAAAATCATGAGGCCACTGCTTTCTCCATGCGAGCCTCCGCATCAGCTTCCATCTTCTCCAGGGCAGCAATGATGTGGCTGGATGATATGCTAGAGGACCCTACCCCTGATCCTGTTTCTCTCAGAAGATCATTGATTAAGTTGCACAAGACAGCGGCGTTTGTGGCTGATGCCACCTTAGATGCCACTCAACTAGGGGCACGAGCCATGACAGCTCAGATAGTCGCTCGACGGACCCTCTGGCTTCACCACTGGCAAGCTGACTCTACAGCCAGAGTGAATCTTTCTAGAGCTCCTTACTCTGGATCTTTGCTCTTTGGCGAGGAAGCTCTAAAGGCAGTGCTGGTTGATCCCAAAAACTCTCACAAACTGGTTTTGGCCACTGTCTAGAACATCGATCATAGGCCTTTCAGGCGATTTCCCCCCTTCCGCACTAACCAGCCCTTTCGAGGAACGCGGCCAGGAGGACGAGGCCGCAACTTCCGATCCTATGACTCCAATTCCTTCAGGGGAACCTGGAACCGATGTTTCCAGGGCAGAGGTCAGTATCAAGGGCTCAGAGGCACTTCATCGTCCTCATATAGGGGAGGGTCTCACCAGCGCAAACAGTATTAACGCACTTCCGGTTGGTGGCAGACTACTTATGTTTGGAGACCAGTGGCTGCGTCTGACTAAGGTCGCCTGGATCAGGGACCTTTTTAGTTCTGGCTATGCAATAGAGTTTTGGGCAACTCCACCAGACAAATTCCATCCATCCCCTTGCCACAGGGCGCTGGCCAGGCACAGCATCATGCAGACAGCTATACATCACCTCTTGGACATAGCAGCGACAGAGCCAGTCCCTACAACAGAGAGGTCGGAAGGGGTGTACTCCCTCCTATTTGCTGTGCCCAAACGAGATTTGTCATGGAGGGCGGTACTGGACCTCAAGTTCGTCAACCGTTTTGTAACATACTGCAGATTCAAAATGGAATCCCTCCACTCCATTACTGAAAGCCTGCAAGAAGGAGACTTCCTGGTCTCTATCGACCTAAAGGAAGCGTATCTCCATGTGCCCATTTGCATAGCCCACAGAAAGTTCCTTCGGTTTGCCTTTGGCCCCCAGCATTTTCAATATAGAGCGATGCCGTTCGGACTCTCCTCTGCTCCGCGAGTATTTACAAAAGTGCTTCTCACCTTAGTGGCTTATCTCCGGATTCAAGGGGTCCATCTCTACCCATATCTGGATGATATTTTAATACGGGCAAGCTCTGAGGAGCTGGCTCATCGTCATTTAACGTTCACCCTCAATGTTTCGCAGGCCTACGGCTGGCTTGTCAACTTCGACAAAAGCCATCTTCAACCGACCCAATGCCTACTACATCTAGGGGCAATGTTGGACACCCTGCAGGCGATGGTGTTTCTGTCTCCAGATCGCATAACTGCCATCATAAACATCGCGAGGTCTTTGATGCAACAAACAACCGCACACGTCATGCTTCTAGCCAGGACGCTCGGAATGTTTATCTCTACTATCCATATTGTGCCATGGGCTCGAGTCCACTCTCGCCACCTTCAGTGGGCTTTGTTGCCTTTTCAACAGGACATTGCCAACTCCAATCATCACACAGTTCCTCTGAGCCCCACACTGCGCCTTTCATTCCGCTGGTGGACGAGGGTCCAACATCTTTCCAGAGGCACTCCATTCAGAGAACCTCGCAGGACTGTTGTCACCACGGATGCCAGTCTCATCAGCTGGGGAGCACACTGCAACTCCCAATACGTTCAGGGAGTCTGGTCCACAGCAGAGCAGACTCAGAACATCATTTGTCTGGAGCTCAAGACGGTCCACCTAGCTCTACTTCATTTTCAGTCTCTGTTCCCTTTGGACCATGTCCTCATTTGAACGGACAACACGTGTGTAAAATCACATTTGAATAGACAGGGGGGCACCAGGTTCCGTCCTCTGCAGGACCTAGCTTCCCTCATCTTCGTCTGGGCAGAACAACATCTACAATCCCTGAAAGCAGAGCATCTCAGAGGGATTTGGAATGTAACAGTGGACTGGCTCAGCAGACAACAGATCATTCTGGGAGAATGGAAACTTCATCCGACCATATTCCAGCGTCTCCAGCGTCGGTTCAGCGTCTTCTCGATCGACCTGTTTGCTTCCAGTTGCAATTACCAGCTTCCCAGGTACTTTGCCAGATACCTGGACACAACAGCGGAAACAGTGGATGCTCTGTCAATACCGTGGCCAGACGGTCTTTTGTACGCCTTCCCTCCCATACCGCTGTTAGCCAAATCCTTGCGGAATTCACGGAGCGAGAGGGCACAGTTGGTTCTGATAGCATCATATTGGCCACGTCGGCCGTGGTTCTCGGATCTTCTTGCAATGTCGGTGATGGATCCCTGGACACTTCCAGTCAGGCCAGATCTTCTATTTCAGGGTCCAGTATGGCATCAGGACCCCACTTGGCTCAAGCTAACAGCGTGGCATTTGAACGGGGACATTTGAGGTCGGCTGGCCTGTCTGACGCTGTTATTGATATTATCTTAGCCTCGAGACGACCATCTACCACCCGTATTAATCAACATACTTGGGTGGCTTTCTCCAAGTGGTGCCAGTCTCACCACTGCGATCCATCCCAGGCCACTATGCATCAGGTGCTGCAATATCTCCATAGCGGCTTTATGATGGGACTCAGACCCAACACTCTACGTCGACATGCGTCCACTCTGTCGTCCATTCTCTCAGTGTCCTCCACTGGTGCCCCTATTTCCTCACATCCGTTCATTAAACGCTTCCTCAGAGGCACTGCTTTACGTTCACCGGCCGTAGTTCACCGTTTTCCCTCATGGAGTCTGTCCAAGGTCCTACAAGCTTTACAACGCCCTCCGTTTGAACCCCTCAGGACTGTGCCTTTACATCTACTGTCCTTCAAGGTCTTGTTCCTGGTCGCCATCACTTCTACCAGACGAGTTTCGGAACTGGGCTCATTGTCTTCTGCCCGCCATCTCTGTGTCTTTCACAAGGACTCTGCTGTGCTGAAAACTGATCCTTCCTTCCATCCTAAGGTCAATTCAGTTTTCCATTGCAATCAGGACATTGTACTCTCTTCATTTTGCCCGAACCCTGCTCATCCTCTAGAGAAGGTTTGGCATTCGTTGGATGTTCGGAGGGCTCTCAAGACCTACCTGTCTAGGACCGAAGAGATTCGACGAAAGGAGTCTCTGTTTGTATCCTTTCATCCAAGGTCTGTGGGGCGTAAAGTAGCCAATTCTACCTTATCTCGCTGGTTAAGGGCATGTATTACCTTAGCATATGAGTCCCTTAAACTCCCAGTTCCACCTAGGATAACAGCTCATTCAACTAGGTCAGCGGCCACTACGGCTGCCTTTGCTACCAACGCTCCTGTTGCTGATATTTGCAGAGCTGCTGTTTGGTCTACTCTACACTCGTTTATCAGGCATTATAAAATAGATCGTTATGCCTCTGCCGATGCCTCTTTCGGCAGACGAGTGTTGCAACAGGTTCTTAATGATGATTAGTATGTGGGTGGTCCCTCCCTCTTATGGGCTGCTTTGGTACATCCCACAGTGATGGCCGGCCTCATATGGAAAATGGACCATTGGTCTCACCTGAAAGGTGATTTTCATATGAGGACGGCCATCACGACCCTCCCAGTTGGAGGATGTATAGATATTTTATTAAGATGTTATATATTACTGTTACGCTATTGCATTTAAAGTTACTAGTGAAGTCAAGACTACTAGTTCTGTTATATCGCTATGTTAGAGTCATGTTATTATGCATGCTATTTTCCTGCTGGCAGGCCTGTTGGCCCTGTTCTTGTGTTTTTAGATTTTTCTCTATAGACTCGCTGCAAATGAACTGGAGAGTGGGAGGGGCTTGACGCCCCTAGTCTTGGCTTCAAAAACATTCTTGCCTTCGCACAATAGGTGGAGCTAACCCACAGTAATGGCCATCCTCATATGAAAATCACCTTTCAGGTGAGACCAATGGTCCATTTTAGGTGCTCTTGCTCAAATTAATGCAGTTAATTGCCCAGCAGCTCTGGTCAAAGTGCTCCTTCCCTCACTACCAAAGAGAAAGGTAAACGTGAAAATGACTCGGAACTTGTCTATTATAAAACAATATAGCCCTACACTATTTTTAAATGTCTCAATTTTGTGTTTTATGAGGCAAACCTGTTTTCAGTGTGTTCATTGTAACATTCCAAGTGGAACATGCAGCTGCACATACACAATGAACATGCCCTGAAGAGCATGTCTGGTTGCAACTCTGTGCCTATTCCATATTGACAGATGTTCTCTGTTTCCTTGTATCACACTGTTTGCCACATGAGCGTGTTCAAAAATGCAATTGCTGTGTATAGAGGTTACCAAAGTATGGGGAGAAACTCAAGATACATGTTAGTATTTTGGATGCTATTTTTTAAAATAATTTTTTTATGTGGTATTCACTGACTTTCCCCTCCAATCCTGTTGTGGAAAAGCATTCTTTTCCATAGGAGGTATGCCATCAAGCGGGTAATGACTCCACCTATTGTCCGAAGGCAAGAATGTTTCTGAAGTGAAGACTAGGGACGTCAGGCCCCTCCCACTCCCCAGTTCATTCTTGCCTTCGTCCGTGCAAGATCTATAGCTAGTGACTAGATAAGTTTTTTGGTTTTGTGTGACAGAGGGTGGACTTCTTGTGTGTCTATTTTACCTTTTTCCCTTCCCTCTGTCCTGTCTTTTCCCGCTGTTTGTGTGTCTGCTGGGGAGCTCCCCGGGAACGTTCTCCTTGCCTGGGTGTGTTTTCTTCCCAGGACAAAGCCTAACAACGTTTTAGAGAGACCGCGGCTGCGGTCTCTCTCCCTCAGCGGCGGACGCGGCAACTGCGGCTGCAGTTTCCTCCCCCGGTCCACCGCTTCTTTTTCGTGCCCTGACGATCGGGAGCCTGCAGCTGCGGCTTCCTTTTGTCTTCGGATTTTTTACGGGGCGGCGCTTCAATCTCCTGCCATTCTTTTCATGCCATGCCACCAGTGGTGTTAAAACTGAAGACACTATAGCTTATGTCTAAACCCTAAAGGGATTTATGCAGGTTTGGGAATGCCATCTTGTATTCTGTGTTTTGTAAATGACTCATGGTTATTTTAAGCAAAATTTTCCTTTTTCTTGGAGGAAATATAGGTCCATATCTAAGCAAAAGCAAAAAAAAAGTGGTAATACACACCATTTAATTAATACCTTGGCCCTGGTTGTGCATGCCTCTTTACCCAAGGCTCAGCAGAAGCATGCCTGTGCTGTAAAAAGGCTGCTGGCTGCAAAGGCTGATGTAAAAAACAATTTATTAAGCTTTTCTAACAATTTTAGGCAGAGGCTTATATATCTATGGATCAGATAGTTATTGCATTTAGCCAAATTCTTTTTTTATGCAGAACACAATTGCAACATTCATGTGAAAACAATCCTTTAAAATTATGATACATTTTCTACTTTAGGAATCTGGGAAAAAAGATTTGATTTTAGAACCATTGTAAATTTAGCTATTCTAGTATGGTAGAGTAAGATTTTATATGTATTTTCTTCTTTTTTTAAAGTCTTCAATATCGTAACCCTTATTTCTGTTCCTTTTACTAGAATTTGGTAAAGAACCTCCCTGAACAGAAGGAGCTCAGTGCCTTAGCTGAGTTAAAGAATGAATACAATGATCTCTGCGAGCCAGAACAGTTTGGAGTTGTGGTAAGTTGTTTCATAAATTCAGCCTGTAAGTGCTATCCATTGTGCATGCTGGGAAGTTTGCTAGAGATGTCTGAGAGGGTATTGTTGTTGTTTTCCCAAATTATTTTACTTATTTTTGGTTAATGGTTGTATGCTGTAAAACAGATATTTTGGAACATATTCCTCCTATTTTCTATTTGCTTATCATAATAAAATGTATGCAATTTCCCTCCAAATTTGTATGATCTTAAGTCAATATAGGTGCATCATATGACACTCCAGAGAGATAAAGACTTTATTTATTTATTTATTTATTAGAAAATATTGAAAGATGTCTACCCTATTAAGTATTTGTGGTAGTGATGGTTAAGGTATGAAGGTGGCTTTAAAATAAGCAAGCAAACAAAGCATGGCTATCAAGGTGGTTAACAATAAAAACAGGATTAATACAACAATAAAAATAATTATTAAACAGAGTGGATATAAAAGTAGAGCTGAAGATCATAATATGTGGGGAAAGCACTTTGTCTCGGCTGGAAATTCATGAGGCTTGGTGCTAGGCGGCCCTTTCTGTGGAGACAGTTCTGTAAATGGAGCTCTGCAGCCAAAATCACATTTCACTGGTTGCCACCCTTTCAGCTTCTGATGGTAAGAACATTCAGAGAAGGATCTCTGCAGATCAGAAAAGGTACCGCCAGGGCCAAGAAGATTCCAGCATGGTTAACGAGCAAAGTCAAGGAAGCTCTTAGAGGCAAAAAGTCTTCCTTCAAAAAATGGAAGTCTTGTCCAAATGAAGAAAATAAAAAAGAACACAAACTCTGGCAAAAGAAATGCAAGAAGACAATAAGGGATGCTAAAAAAGAATTTGAGGAGCACATTGCTAAGAACATAAAAACCAACAACAAAAAATTCTATAAATACATTCAAAGCAGGAGACCATCTAGGGAGACAATTGGACCCTTGGATGATAAGGGAGTCAAAGGTGTACTAAAGAACGATAAGGAGATTGCAGAGAAGCTAAATGAATTCTTTGCATCTGTCTTCACAGTGGAAGATATAGGGCAGATCCCTGAACCTGAACTAACATTTGCAGGAAGGGATTCTGAGGAACTGAGACAAATAGTGGTAACGAGAGAGGAAGTTCTAAGCTTAATGGACAATATAAAAACTGACAAATCACCGGGCCCGGATGGCATCCACCCGAGAGTTCTCAAAGAACTCAAAGGTGAAATTGCTGATCTGCTAACTAAAATATGTAACTTGTCCCTCGGGTCCTCCTCCGTGCCTGAGGACTGGAAAGTGGCAAATGTAACGCCAATCTTCAAAAAGGGATCCAGAGGGGATCCCGGAAATTACAGGCCAGTTAGCTTAACTTCTGTCCCTGGAAAACTGGTAGAAAGTATTATTAAAGCTAGATTAACTAAGCACATAGAAGAACAAGCCTTGCTGAAGCAGAGCCAGCATGGCTTCTGCAAGGGAAAGTCCTGTCTCAGTAACCTATTAGAATTCTTTGAGAGTGTCAACAAGCATATAGATAGAGGTGATCCAGTGGACATAGTGTACTTAGACTTTCAAAAAGCGTTTGACAAGGTACCTCACCAAAGGCTTCTGAGGAAGCTTAGCAGTCATGGAATAAGAGGAGAGGTCGTCTTGTGGATAAGGAATTGGTTAAGAAGCAGAAAGCAGAGAGTAGGAATAAATGGACAGTTCTCCCAATGGAGGGCTGTAGAAAGTGGAGTCCCTCAAGGATCGGTATTGGGACCTGTACTTTTCAACTTGTTCATTAATGACCTAGAATTAGGAGTGAGCAGTGAAGTGGCCAAGCTTGCTGACGACACTAAATTGTTCAGGGTTGTTAAAACAAAAAGGGATTGCGAAGAGCTCCAAAAAGACCTCTCTAAACTGAGTGAATGGGCAGAAAAATGGCAAATGCAATTCAATATAAACAAGTGTAAAATTATGCATATTGGAGCAAAAAATCTTAATTTCACATATACGCTCATGGGGTCTGAACTGGCGGTGACCGACCAGGAGAGAGACCTCGGGGTTGTAGTGGACAGCACGATGAAAATGTCGACCCAGTGTGCGGCAGCTGTGAAAAAGGCAAATTCCATGCTAGCAGTAATTAGGAAAGGTATTGAAAATAAAACAGCCGATATCATAATGCCATTGTATAAATCTATGGTGCGGCCGCATTTGGAATACTGTGTACAGTTCTGGTCGCCTCATCTCAAAAAGGATATTATAGAGTTGGAAAAGGTTCAGAAGAGGGCAACCAGAATGATCAAGGGGATGGAGCGACTCCCTTACGAGGAAAGGTTGCAGCATTTGGGGCTTTTTAGTTTAGAGAAAAGGCGGGTCAGAGGAGACATGATAGAAGTGTATAAAATTATGCATGGCATTGAGAAAGTGGATAGAGAAAAGTTCTTCTCCCTCTCTCATAATACTAGAACTCGTGGACATTCAAAGAAGCTGAATGTTGGAAGATTCAGGACAGACAAAAGGAAGTACTTCTTTACTCAGCGCATAGTTAAACTATGGAATTTGCTCCCACAAGATGCAGTAATGGCCACCAGCTTGGACGGCTTTAAAAGAAGATTAGACAAATTCATGGAGGACAGGGCTATCAATGGCTACTAGCCATGATGGCTGTGCTCTGCCACCCTAGTCAGAGGCAGCATGCTTCTGAAAACCAGTTGCCGGAAGCCTCAGGAGGGGAGAGTGTTCTTGCACTCGGGTCCTGCTTGCGGGCTTCCCCCAGGCACCTGGTTGGCCACTGTGAGAACAGGATGCTGGACTAGATGGGCCACTGGCCTGATCCAGCAGGCTCTTCTTATGTTCTTATGTTCTTAAACACTTTTTAACCTTCACACCAACTTTTGCAATGCTGTGTTAGTTAATTTATCCTGAATAAAGTACATATATAAGCAATAGTATGCTAATTAACAGCAGCAACAAACACATGTCTTACTAGTTGCATCAGCTTCCTAAAATGCCGTCAGAAGCAATATTGTGTTCACCAATGTCTAAAGTAATAGAATAGCTTATTGAGCATCTGGTTAGTACTAAAAGTTCCTTGAAGCAGCAAATGGCCTACTCTTTTTTTGCCTCCTAGCCAAATGTAACATATTGGCTAGATGACTTCTTTGCAAGTCATGCATTGGCACAAATTGTTATTTTGCTCCTTGTGTAATCACTTCTACATTTAGGGTCTGCTGCACAGTGGAATAACCACATGACATTTATTTATTTATAAGATTTAGAAACCCACCCTTCTCTTAAAAATCCCAGGACAGGGTACATACATCATTAGAACCAAATGCAATACAATACAATACAATCCTACATATAAATTACACACAAAAAAATCAATATACAAAAATAAAAGCTGCCAATTTTAATGTATGGACAGTTTGGCATGAAAGGAGCTGTTCCTTCAGATAGTTGGATCCCAAACTGTTTAGGACTTTATAGGTTAACATCGGCACCTTGAATTGGACTCAGAACCATATCTGCAACCAGTTCAATTCCATAGGGCCAGTGTTACATGGGTCCAATAAAGTGTACTGTTAAAATTCTGCCAACTTCGTTCTGCAGTACTTCCAGCTGCTTGAACCATCTTCAAGGGCAGTCCCAATCTGGAAGTTACCAGGGCATGAGTTACTGTGGCCAAGATTTTTCTGTCCAGGAATGGATGTAAACTGGCAAATCAGATGGAGCTTGAAGACAGCACTCCTTGCCACTGAAGCCACCTGAGCTTCAAGTGATAAAGATGGATCAAGGCATATCCCTAAGCTATACATCTATTCTTTCAATGGGAGTGCAACCTGATCTAGAACAGGCTGTCTATCCAGTTTCTGGATGCTGGAGCTTCAATCCAAAGCAGCCTCGACTTGTCTGGAATCTGTTTAAATTTTAGCGTATGGATATGTCCCTATGGACACACCAAAAGCCCATCTGATCCAGCATCCTGTTATCACGGTGGCCAAACAGATGCCTATGGGAAGCCCGTAAACATAATATGATATAGACATTTGACACTTGAAAAGTGAAATGTCCCTGAAATTATGCCAAGGCAACAACCAGTGTAACAGAGCAAGAACCAGTGTAAAAGAGTAACTAAACTATTGGGTTTGCCTGTGTGAAGGTCAATTTTAATTCTAGCTCAGCCCTGAAATTCAAAGAGTGGCCTTGGGCTGTCACTCTGTCACAGTTAAACCTCCCTGAAATGTTTGTTGTCAGGATGAAATATTCTAACCCAGTGAATGGTTGCTCTCCTCCCCAAAAGGGCAGCTATGATATGTGTGAGGAAGTTTTTTAAAAAAGTGATTTGACTATCTTCATATAGAACATTTCTCTAACTACTGATGTTAGCTGTGAATTAATTATGGTCAAAATACTGCCCATTTTAAAGCTGTGATCAACAGTAAAAACAAGTAAATAAAGCTATAATGCAACAACAACAACTAATATCACTCCGTCAACTTGGGCTGCTTCTCTTTATTAACAGTTTTGTATGCAGTAATGTGATTTGAGTGCAGCCTTTGTGGTTTTGTTTCTACTGCCGTGTGCAAAACCTGTTTTCCTGGGTAGACATTTTCTCTTCCTATAGGACTATATTCAAGTCATGTGAATATCTTTTTCTAGGAACATGGTTACAGTATTTTAGCGTAGTTGTCATTTAAGCTTCTATTAGGTCCCTTTGGTTTCCCAAGGTGTTTCACCACTTGAGTTGTTATGATCTTTCACGTTGATTACGACTTATGGCGACCCTATGAATCAGCGACCTCCAACAGCATAAACCCCCCTGTTCAGATCTTGTAAGTTCAGGTCTGTGGCTTCCTTTATGGAATCAATCCATCTCTTGTTTGGTCGTCTTCTTTTTCTACTCTCTTCTGTTTTTCCCAGTATTATTGTCTTTTCTAGTGAAATGTGTCTTCCCATTATGCGTCCAAAGTATGATAACCTCACTTTCATCATTTTAGCTTCTAATGATAGTTCTGGCTTAATTTGTTCTGACACCCAATTATTTGTCTTTTTCGTGGTCCATGGTATCCGCAAAGCTCTCCTCTAACACCACATTTCAAATGAGTTGATATTTCTTTTATCCACTGTCTTCACTGTCCAATTTTCACATCCATATATAGAAATCGGAAATACCATGGGTCTGAATGATCCTGACGTTAATGTTCAGTGATATGTCTTTGCATTTGATAACTTTTTCTAGTTCTCCCATAGCTGCCCTCCCCAGTTCTAGCCTTCTTCTAATTTCTTGACTATTGTCTTCATTTTGGTTAATGACTGTGCCAAGGTATTGATAATACTTGACAAGTTTAGTGTCCTCATTGCGAACTTTAAAGTTACATAAATCTTCTGTTGTCATTACTTTAGTCTTCTTGATGTTCAGCTGTAGTCCTGCGTTTGTGCTTTCCTCTTTAACTTCCAACAGCATTTGTTTAAAATCATTATTGGTTTCTGCTAGTAGTATGGTATTGTCTGCATATCTTAAATTATTGATATTTCTCCCTGCAATTTTCACACCTCCTTCATCTTGGTCCAATCCCACTTTCTGTATGATATGTTCTGCATATAGATTAAACAAATAGGGTGATAAAATACACGGGTCTCACACCCTTTCCTATGGGAAACCAATCGGTCTCCATATTCTATCCTTACAGTAGCCTCTTGTCCAGAGTATAGGTTGCTCATCAGGACAATCGGATGCTGTGGCACCCCCATTTCTTTTAAAGCATTCAATAGTTTTTCATGGTCTACACAATCAAAGGCTTTGCTGTAATCTATAAAGCACAGTGTGATTTTCTTCCGAAATTCCTTGGTTCGTTCCATTATCCAATCTCTGTTTATGATATGATCTCTGGTACTTCTTCCTTTTCTAAATCCAGTTGGACATCTGCCGTTTCTTGCCGGATATATGGTAAGAGCCTTTGTAGAATCTTGAGCATTACTTTACTTGCATGGGATATTAAGGGAATAGTTCAATAATTACTGGATTCCTCGGGATCCCCTTTCTTTTGAATTGGGATATATATTGAACACTTCCAGTCTGTGGGCCATTGTTTTATTTTCCATATTTGCTGACAATTTTTTGTCAAAATTTGGGCAGATTCAGTTTCAGTAACTTGTAGCAACTGTATTTTTATGCCATCTGTTCCTGGTGATTTGTCTCTTCCAAGTATTTTAAGAGTAGCTTTCACCTCACATTCTAAAATTTCTGGTTCTTAATCATACAGTTCCTCTGTGAATAAATCTGCCATCCTTGCATCTCTTTTATAGAGTTCTTCAGTCCATTGCTTCCATCTTCCTTTTATTTCTTCGTGGTCAGTCAGTGTGTTTCCCTGTTGATTATTCAACCTCCCTACTCTTGGTTTAAATTTCCCTTTCATTTCTCTAATCTTTTGGAATAGGGCTCTTGTCCTTTTTTGTTGTCCTCTTCTATTTCTATACAATAACTATTGTAATAGTTCTCTTTGTACCTAAGTACTAGTCACTGTATTATTGCCTCTAGAGTTCTGACCATGTTTATATCTCTTTTTGCTTTTGCTTTCCTTCTCTCTTTAACCATTTTAAGAGTGTCTTCAGTCATCCATTGAGGTCTTTCTCTCTTTTTAACTAGTGGTATTGCCTTTTTGCATTCTTCCCTGATAATGTCTCTGACTTCAATTTATAGATCTTCTGGTAATCTATCAACTAAGTTTAAAGCCTCAACTCTGTTCCTTATTTGATCTTTATGTTCTTCTAGGATGTTATTTAAATTGTATTTTGGCATTAGGATTGCTTTGTTGTTCTTCCACCACTACTGCTGTTAATTGCCCCTGTGTAAATTTCTCAAACATTTAGTACTTCATTCTTTATGACCTTGTAGCACAAACCACATGATTGGATAAGATTGCTGGCTGTCTAAAATTGTATGTTAAGCAGTTTAATACTATAGTTCTCCAAATAGACCACTTCTGTGAAAATAATAGTTACTTCTAGGTGAGTATTTTGCCGTGTTCAAGCCATCTTCAGGTCCTTGAAGATGTAAACTAAATTTTGAAGTAGGTGTGTGAGTGTTTCCCATCTGTGTGTGTGTGTGTGTGTAATTGTATATATTTGAAAACCCATACTTCAGACAACCTGAAATCATTACTATCCATTATCCTTACACATATCAGAAGTAATTCTGCAGGACTGAATAATTTTTTTTCTTGCTATAGATCACTGAACTCCGACTTCAGTGTAAAGTGATTGTGAACTTTATGTTTTGCCTGAGGCTGTCCTTTTCATTTTTAGCATGCATTCTGACTCTTTCTCTGTCTTTGTATTACAATATAATCTGTTTGCTTTGTATAAAACTACATTCTAATGCTTCTTTTCAGGAGACTGTGAAGCTTCCATCAAAAGCTATTTCCACCCTTTTCTGTCTGCTGTAGATGCATGTTTGCTTGCTTATACCCGGACTTTTAAAATGTATTCATAGTAGCTAAGCCTTCCACAACTATCCCCACTGAACTTTAAATAGAAAACTCATATGTAATGTAATGTTTAATGCTATTTGCATAGCATCTCATTGTCTCTTTAAGGAAGAGTTATGGTGGTTTTAAGGAGTTGTTTTTCTACTATTTTTGTTTTGAGCAACAGAGTCCAATAGTGTTAGGGGCAAACTTCATGTTATACACATGTGGGTATTAAACCTCCAATAACTTGTTCTAAAAAGAATACTACTTCAGAGGGAGTAATTGAGACTGTGCAGCCTACTGTGAAAAATCACATTTGTATATTATACTGATATGGCTAGGAACTCTTTGCCAAGTACAGCTGCCCAAAGCATACATGTGTATCAAAACAGGTGATACCATGTAATACATATGGATTAGGTATACACATAGATGTTCTCTTTTCTATCCTGTTTGTTGGACAGACCTCTAAGAGGCAGAATTCAGTTCTATACACATATTTTTGACATTGAAGCACTAAGGTCCCATTAAAAACCTGTTTAACCTGATAGTTTATAGAGATTTCCCCTATTCGGGTGGCAGTTATAGATTATAGCCTTGCTAAAAGGCCTCTTGTTAATCTGGATACTGCTGTTAAGAACAGGTTAAGTAAGAAGAGGATGATTGGAAGATTGCCTTATATTTAATGTTTTTCTTTTCAAAATATGTATACCTATTTGCATATACAAATTAGGTAAGTTAATTATTAATAAAGTATTTTAATTGGATAATCAATATACCCATCAAACCTAATAAAGGTCAGAATTAATTGTTTAAAATTCATTTAGAAGAGTCACACTTTGTAATTAGGTTACTTATTATAACAGACTAATTAGCTTAATATTCTTATTTGTGCATGAAAATTAGAGCATCACATTTTCATTTAGATGAAACATTAAGATGAATTATATATTCAAATTAAGTACAGATTTTGGAGTTATATCTTAGGATCAAATGAAGTTTCACATCTAATGTGAGTGAGATGAAATTTAATGATGAATAGCAAAGGGGAGTTACCAGTCTTTGCTGCCAAAGTTTGCTGTTGTAAGTCTCAGAAAAACAACAACCCCCCTCACCTGTTTTTCTTGAAGCAATACTGTTTCTGATGATTCAGTGTGAGATATGTATAGGTTAGTGACATATCATCATAGTTTATGATACTGCTTTCCAGTCAGGTCCTGTAATCATATTTGGATGATTAGTTATCATTATTATTTAGCATTTTATTTAGCTTGTTCATTGTGCCAGCAGTTGTCATAAATGCATTATACTGGTGTGAAGACAGAAACTTGTCTTTAGATTTGTCCTTAAAAACTAAACAATCATTTCTATAAATGAATAAAGCACAAATGCTAATACTATGCCAATCCATGCCGAGAAAAGGAAGCAGCTCAGAGTGTTGCAGTTCTCTTCAAATGATAAAACTGTTAAAGCCTAAGATTAGTTTTGTGGCTCCCTTGCTGGTGAAAAAAAAATGCAGTAGGCAAAGCCCATAAGGTGTAGTAATTATTTAATAAACAATTCCTGATGCATTTTGCTGCTCTTCGTCAGGGAAACTGACAAAAAACAACATTATCTACAAGTGTATAATTTTACATCATATACACAAAAACCTCTCTTAAATTGTAACTGAATATTAATATACCTGCTCTATTCTGAAGTTTTTGGTTCAGCCTCCTCTTTTTTGCTCTCTTGTTGTTGCAGAACAACAGGAAGTGAGAAGAGAATTGTGTTTAAAATGCTGGAAGCAAGTTTTTGAAATATACATAATCTTTGTTGAAGTAGGACAAATCTTAGACAAGATTTTCTTAACCTGGCTGTGAGCTCTGTTATACAGATATACTGAATTCCTATAGACCAGGGGAGGGCAGACTAAGTTTGCAACACCTGTCCCTTCCCCAAAGAATCCCAAGGTCCACCACTTAGAGCCACATGCAAAACCGTGGTTTAGAAAGGGAATGGATATACCCTTAGAATTAAGGAACAGGACACTTCTGAGTGTATCTTACACCAGGAATTTGCTTTCAGTGATTGCTGTGGCTTAGAGCAAATGTGCTGGCTCCCAGGGAGGAGATGAGAACACAAGAACAGCCAGCTGGATCAGGCCAGTGGCCCATCTAGTACAGCATCCTGTTCTCACAGTGGTCAACCAGTTGCCCACTGAAAATCCATAAGCAGGACCTGAGTGCAAGAGCACGATCCCCTCCTGTGGTTTCCAGCAACTGGTATTTGGAATCATACCACCTCTGACTATGGAGGCAGAACACAGCCATTATGGCTAGTGGCCATTGATAGACAAATTAATGGAGGATAAGGCTAATTCTCTTGTAAAGCCATCCATGCTGGTGAACATCACTGCCTCTTGAGGGAGTGAATTCCATAGTTTAACTATGCACTGTGTGAAGAAGTACTTTCTTTTGTCTGTCCTGAATATTCCAGCATTTGGCTTCATTTCTAGTGTTATGAGAGAGAGAAAACTTTTCTTTATCCACTTATTCCATGCCATGCATAATTTTATATATTTTTATCATGTCACATCTTTTCTCTAAACTAAAAAAGCCCCAAATGCTGCAACCTTTCCTCACAGGGAAACACTCTATCCTCTTGATCACTTTTTCCAGCTCTCTAGCATCCTTTTTTAGGTGAGGTGACCAGAACAGTGTTGGGTGAGAAAAGAAGGAGGCACAGTGAGATTGAGATTGAATCTCACCCAACAATAGTACACATCGTTTCAAATGTGGCCGCACCATAGATTTGTATAACAGTATTATGAAACTGACAGTTTTATTTTTAATACCTTTCCTAATGATTCCTAGTATGGAATTTACCTTTTTCATAGCTGTCACACACTGGGTCGACATCTTCATTGAGCTATCTACTACAATCCCAAGGTCTCGTTCCCAGTCAGTCACTGCCAGTTCAAACCCTGTGAGCACATATGTAAGATTAAGATTTTTTGCTAGAATATGCATAACTTTCCACTTGTTTACATTGAATTTCATTTGCCATGTTACCACCCATTCATTCAGTTTGGAGCTCTTCGCAATCCCTTTTTATTTAACAGCCCTGTACAATTTAGTATTATCAGCAAACTTGGCCACCTTAATGTTCACCCCCAACTTTAGGCTGTTTATGAACTAGTTAAGAAGCACAGGCATTCTGAATCAGGCGATACTTATCCTTGGGGGTAACTCAATTTTTGACATCTGTCCACTGGGAGAACTGTCCATTTATTCCTACACTCTGCTTCCTGCTTTTTAACCCATTCCTGATCCACATGATGACCTCTTCTCTTATTTCATGACTGCTAAACTTACTCAGGAGTCTCGGTTGAGGTAACTTGTCAAAAGCTTTTTGAAAGCCTAAGTGAACTATGTCCACTGGATCACTTCTATCTCTATGCTTGTTGATACTTTCAGATAATTCTAATAGGTAAGTGAGACAGGATTTTCCCTTGCAGAAGCCATGCTGGCTCTGCTTTAGCAAGGCTTATTTTTCTATGTGTTTGGTTAATTTATCTTTAATAATACTTTCCACCAGTTTTCTTGGGACAGATGTTAAGCTAACTGGCCTGCAATTTCCAGAATCCCCCCCCAATCCCTTTTTAAAGATTGGTGTGACATTGGCCACTTTCCAGTCCTTAGGTATGGAGGCGGATTTGAGGGACAAGTCACATATTTTTGTTAGAAGATCAGCAATTTCACCTTTGAGTTCTTTAGGTGAATGCCATCCAGATCCATCAATTTATCTGTTTCTATTTTGTCTATTAAGCCTAGAACTTAATCTCTCATCACTGCTGTTTGCCTTAGTTCCTCAGGCTCCCTTCCTGCAAATGTTAGTTCAGGTTCAGGGATCTGCCTTATATTCTCTACTGTGAAGACAAGATGCAAAAAATTGATTTAGCTTCTCTCCAATCTCCTTGTCCTGCTTTAGCACACCTTTGACGCTCATATCATCCAAGGGTCCAATCGCCTCCCTAGATGGTCTCCTGCTTTGAATATATTTAAACAACTTTTGTTGTTGGTTTTTATGTTCTTAGCATTGTGCTCCTTCTGGGAGGAAGGACAGGATATAAATCTATTTAATTAATTAATCTTTTTTTAGCATTCCTTATTATCTTCTTGCATATATTTTTCAGAGTTTGTGCTCCTTTTTATTATTTTCATTTGGACAAGATTTCCTTTTGAAGGAAGTCTTCTTGCCTCTAATAGCTTCTCCTGTGCATGTAAAAGATGATATCAGGTGGAGTAGCTAGCTCCACCTAGCGGTTGAAGGCAAAAGAGCACTGTTGAAGTTTTTTTGCAAGTCCGTTCCTGGTCTGTGCCTGTTCCTGCCTCAGTTCCCTTACTCGGATGACTTTTTGATCCGATGCCCATCATTGCACAAGGCCTGGGAGGACCTCCATGTCACCTTGGCCAGTCTAAAGGACTATGGCTTCCTGATCAACAAATCCAAGATGTATAATACATCTGAGAGCGACTATAGACTTGCACAAGGAGCTCTTAAGGTTGTCCCAAGAAAGAATCAACAAGATATGCAGAGCAGTGTTGAATATTTATTTATTGTATTTGATTTTTATACCGCCCAAAGCCAGAGGCTCTCAGGGCGGTGTACAGCATAAAGTAAATACAATGCAAAAATACAATAAAATGACAATAAAAACACTAAAAACTTACATTTTAAGCATTTAACAGCCTGGTATATATTAACAACAGTAAAATATGTTAAAATGCCTGGGAGAATAAAAAGGTTTTAACCTGGAGCCGAAAAGATAGAAGTGTAGGCACCAGGCACACCTCGTCGGGTAGACTATTCCATAGTTCGGGGGCCACTACTGTGTTACCATCTACTGACATGCAGTGAGAAATGTAGTTTTGATCCCCAAGGATGCAGGGGAATAAAGGGTTAAAGAGTCATGAGTGAGCTGAAACAAGGCTCAGGTTGCAGCAATCACACAGCTGCAGGAATTTGTCTCTAATTGCTAGAGGGCCATAAAACTGTGTTAGAGGTTGCAGCAAGCGTGGGGGTTTGAGGAGAAAAGTCTATGCGGAGTTTGTTGCTGAAGGTGTTTGTGCTGCATAAGTGTCTCTGTCTGTTTATAGAGCTTATTTGTGTGATACAAATAAAGTTCTTCTTTACAACGCTCCTGTGTACGTCTGCCTATTACGTTCTACCTGGTTCTGAAAGTCCACCGCTAACATAGGGTTATGGGCCCAGATTACAGCCGGACCCAACAGAACCAGTAAGCAGACAAACTGGAAAAAGGAGCATATGCAGGCAAGGAAGGAAGCACCATCGAGCTCCCGGAGAGAGAGGCTAGGAGGGCGATGTCTTACGCATCTGGACTGCCTCTAGAGCGTCTCAGCGAAACTAACTATGTGAGTTGGTGCATTAAAATGCAAATGCTGCTCATGTGAGAAGATGTATGGCATGTCGTTGAGGCAGACGCTCCAGACGACTCCACAGAGGAATGGCAACACCAGGACCAGAGGGCAAAAGCCACAATAATCCTGGGAGTGCAAGACTCTCAATTGCTGTATGTGAGAGACAAAGAGACAGCAAAAGATGTATGGGAGGCACTTCGGAACGTGCATGTACGTACTACGGCTGGCAGCAAAGCGTTACTCGCAAGAAGGCTGTTTCAAACCCGCTTAAAGGAAGGCATAAGCATGCACGACCATATTCAGACTGTACGTAGCCTGTTTGCACAGTTGCAGGACAGAGATGTGTATTATTCTGACCAGCAACAGGTTTACGTGTTATTATCATCTTTAGATGCCTCTTATGACGCGGCAATCTCAGCGCTCGAGGCTTTACCTGATGAAGAACTGAACATGCTGTATGTTACCGAAAAGTTACTCCAGGAGGCGGAGAGACGACGTGAAAGCAGCGCAACTCAAGCCGCCGCTGGTCCAAGTAAAAGGAAAGACGTCGTTAAAGACTACACGAGTGTAAAGAAATGCTTCAGATGTGGTTCCACGAAACATCTTCGTAAATACTGTGATATGACAAGAAAACCAGAGAAAGGAATAGACTTTTTGTCTGTACAAGTAGTTAAAAGTGACACGAGTAAAGACATCAGAGAGAACTCCCCTGTTTGGGTGGTCGACTCTGGATCTACTCATTTTCTCGCAAATAAAAAGGAACAATTTAAAGTGCTCTCTTCTACACGTGAGCAAGTCATTTTGGCTGATGGATCGAAACGTGAGGTAATGGGGAGGGGCACTGTTTATGTAAAATGTTTAAAAACAACTCTGTCAAATGTGTTATATGTTCCACAAATGGACATGAATATAGTGTCTGTGTCTAAACTCAACAGTATGAACTAGGATGTAACATTTTCAAAAGGGACTTGCACTATAAGCAAAAAGGGAGAAGTGCAAGCAAAAGGACATTTACAAAATGCTCTGTATGTTATAGACCAAAATCCAATAGCTGCTGTTAATGCTGTGTTAAATAAACCCACCCACGATGGGTGTATTCACGATTACCACAGGAAGCTGGGGCATGCTAGTTTCTCAACACTACAGTTAATGCCAAAACACAGTGTTGATATTAAGTTTAAATGTTGCAAAGAATTTGTGGAATGTTCTGTGTGTAAAGAGACAAAGGCAGAAGCTGCACCGGTAAAGAGAAGCAGCGACTGCAAAGCGAGCAGGGTGTTTGAACTGCTAAGCATGGATTTAGCGGGTCCATTCCGTAAATCCAAGGGAGGTGCCAGATATTATTTAGTACTGGTGGATCACTTCACAAGATATAGTTTTGTTTACTTGCTCAAAACTAAAGCAGAAGCAGCTAAGCATATTCGTCACTTTGTTAAATGGGTGGAAGCAAAACACTCTGTTAAGGTGGCACAGCTGCATTCTGATAGGGGAGGGGAATTTCTCTCCAGCTCTTTGCAGAGATTCCTTAAGGAGAGAGGGATTAGACATTCTCTCACGGCCCCTTGGTCGCTGTCTCAGAACAGGACAGCGGAACGCTGTAACAAAAGCCTGCAAAATATGATGCGCACCATGCTGTCTGGCAGTAATTTAGCATCGGATTTTTGGGGAGAAGCAGCAATGTATGCGAACCATGTACTCAATAGGTTATACTTGATAGCTGTGGATACAACACCATACGAAATGCTATATGGGAGAAAGCCGAAAAACACACACCTCAAAGCTTTTGGTGCAAAATGTTGGGCGCATGTACCGAAAACGTGTAGAACTGGGAAGTTAGCTCAAAGAGCAGAAAGAGGGCATTTTCTTGGATATGCAGGAATACCATCAGCCTATCGTGTCTGGCTTCCTTCGCTACAGCGTGTAATAATCAGCAGAAGTATACAAATCAGTAAGGAATGGAATGCTGTTAAAAGCCCTATTTCCAAGCATAGTGACCCTCCAACGTCCCCAGATTCTGAAAGGGAAAGTCAGCCCACCATTAGCCGGGGTGGAGAGGACGAAGTATTGCAGGTACATCCAAAAGCAGAGCCAATACAACTCCGTAGGTCACAAAGAAGTAATCTTGGTAAACCGCCGGATAGATTTCAGGTACAGATGGTCAGAAGTGAACAAGTAGAACCAACTACATATAACGACATCTTAAATCTGCCAGACACTGAAAAAGGAAAGTGGCTCACAGCCATGAGGGAGGAAATGGACGCTATGAGTAAGAATAAAACATGGACACTTGAAATGCTTCCACCTGACAAGAGAGCAATCGGATGTAGGTGGATTTATAAAATTAAATGTGACAGTGCAGGTGAAAGTACAGCGATATAGGGCAAGACTGGTAGCAAAAGGATTTCACCAACATATAGGAGAGGACTATGATGCCGTGTTTGCACCAGTCATACGCCATGAAACTATCCGACTTATATTAAAAATAGCTGCCATGGGCAATATGAAAGTGTTTCACTATGATGTAAATACTGCATTTTTGTACGGTGACTTGACAGAAAACATATATATGGAACAGCCCCAAGGTTTTGATGACCAAACAAAGCGTGTATGTAAATTACACAGATCAATATATGGACTGAAGCAGAGTGCTAGATGTTGGTACGAAAAACTGCATATCGTTTTAGAATCTATGGGATTCGAAAGAGGTACAGCAGACCCATGTCTTTATATGCATAAACAGCAAGGAAAAACGGCTTACTGTCTTGTGTTTGTGGATGATATATTACATGTGTGTGACACCATAACACAAGATCATGTTTTTTCTGAACAGTTAGCCAGCCATGTAGACATTAAGAAGCTAGGTCCTGTAGCTCACTACTTGGGAACGGAAATATGTCTGCATGAAGATGGTAGTATCTCAATGCATCAGGAACAGAAAATACAACAGCTGTTGAGTGATCATGGTATGAAATAATGTAACCCAGTTAAAACTCCAATGGCCGTGGGTTTCCAAAGCGAGCATAGCGATAATGCATATGCAAACCCACGACAATACAGATGTATTATTGGAAAGCTATTATATATTGCGAAGGTAACCAGGCCAGATATATGTACTGCTGTACATATCCTAAGCAGGGCTGTAGAACACCCCACTTTACATGACTGGAATGGGTTAAAAAGGGTGTTAAGGTACCTACAAGGTACAGCCAGTAAACAGCTGTTACTTTCGGCCCCACAGGAGGGCGGTCTCGTTTGCTACGCTGATGCAGACCATGGAGCTGACTGCACAACCCGAAAATCTATATCAGGTTCGGCCATACTATACAATGGGGCACTCATAGAGGGGCACAGCATAAAGCAAACCATGGTAGCTATCTTGAGTACAGAGGCTGAATATATTAGTCTTTCCAGTGCATGTACATAACTTCTTTGGTACGAACTATTGTTTAAAGATGTGTCCGTATCTGTTTCCAAACCTTATGTGCTTTTTGAAGACAATCAAGCCTGTATTCACTTGGCACAGGCAGAGAGTCACACGAAACGTACAAAACACATAAGTACTAGATTCCATCACATACGAGACTGTATTAAACAAGGGTTGATTACGTTAAAGTATTGTGATACCGATAACATGTTAGCAGATGTACTCACAAAGCCTTTGCCCGAAGAAAAGCATAGGAAGATCATAGCTGCTCTGGGAATGAAATAAAAATATGATTGAAATGTATCATATGTAACACATGTATGTATCATACTGTACATTGCCTGATGCAAAAGTATGTATAATACAAGGACTGCATTCTATAGGAATCAAAAGGTGGGGGATTGTTACCATCTACTGACATGCAGTGAGAAATGTAGTTTTGATCCCCAAGGATGCAGGGGAATAAAGGGTTAAAGAGTCATGAGTGAGCTGAAACAAGGCTCAGGTTGCAGCAATCACACAGCTGCAGGAATTTGTCTCTAATTGCTAGAGGGCCATAAAACTGTGTTAGAGGTTGCAGCAAGCATGGGGGTTTGAGGAGAAAAGTCTATGCGGAGTTTGTTGCTGAAGGTGTTTGTGCTGCGTAAGTGTCTCTGTCTGTTTATAGAGCTTATTTGTGTGATACAAATAAAGTTCTTCTTTACAACGCTCCTGTGTACGTCTGCCTATTACGTTCTACCTGGTTCTGAAAGTCCACCGCTAACACACTGAAAAGGCCCTAGATCTCGTTACAACCCTCTGAGCCTCTCTCTGAGTCGGAGCTCGGAGGAGGGCCTCTGATGTTGACCGTAGTGAACAGGTAGGTTCATATCGAGAGAGGCGTTCTGCTAGGTATTGTGGTCCTGCACCGTGTAAGGCTTTATAAGTCAAAACTAGCACTTTGAATTTAGCCTGGAAACAGATAGGTAGCCAGTGTAAATGCGCCCGAACAGGTGTTATATGTGCGGACCATCTGGTCCTTGTCAACAGTCTGGCTGCTGCGTTTTGCACTAGCTGTAGTTTCTGGACTGTTTTCAAAGGCAGCCCCACGTAGAGCGCATTGCAGTAGTCCAATCTAGAGGTTACCAGAGCATGCACAACTGAGGCGAGTTCGTCACTGTCCAGATAGGGACGTAGCTGGGCTACCAACCAAAGGTGGTAGAATGCATTCCGTGCCACCGAGGCTACCTGAGCCTCAAGAGACAGGAATGGATCGAAAAGAACCCCCAAGCTACGAACCTGTTCCTTCAAGGGGAGTGTAACCCCATCCAGAACAGGTTGAACATCCACCGTCTGGGCCGAGAAGGCACCCACCAACAGCATCTCAGTCTTGTCAGGATTGAGCCTCAGTTTATTAGCTCTCATCCAGTCCATTATTGCGGCCAGGCAATGGTTCAGCACATTAACAGCCTCACCTGAGGAAGATGAAAAGGAGAAGTAGAGTTGCGTGTCATCAGCGTACTGGTGACAACGCACTCCAAAACTCCTGATGATCGCACCCAGCGGCTTCATGTAGATGTTAAAAAGCATGGGGGACAGAACCGATCCCTGCGGGACTCCACAATGGAGAGTCCAGGGTATCGATCCATGCTTCCCAAGCCCTACCTTCTGGAGACGGTCCACCAAGTAGGAGCGGAGCCACTTCCAAGCAGTACCTCCAACTCTCAACTCCGTGAGTCTCCCCAGAAGGATACCATGGTCGATGGTATCAAAAGCCGCTGAGAGATCCAGGAGAATCAACAGAGTTACACTCCCCCTGTCTCTCTCCCGGCATAGGTCATCATACAGGGCGACCAAGGCCGTTTCAGTGCCGAAACCAGGCCTAAAACCGGATTGAAATGGATCAAGATAATCGGTTTCATCCAAGAGCACCTGGAGCTGGCTGGCAACCACCTGTTCCAAGACCTTGCCCAAGAATGGGACGTTCGCTATTGGTCTGTAGTTGTTCAAATTATCTGGGTCCAAGGAAGGTTTCTTCAGGAGTGGTCTTACTACCGCCTCTTTTAAGCGACTAGGGACCACTCCCTCTCTCAAGGAGGCATTTATCACTTCCCTGGCCCATCCGGCTGTTTCAACCCTGGCAGCTTTCACTAGCCAAGAAGGGCAAGGATCTAGAGCAGAAGTGGTTGCACGCACCAGTCCGAGTACCTTGTCAACTTCCTCAAGCTGTACCAACTGAAACTCATCCAATAAATGAGGACAAGACCATCCTCCGGATACCTCATTAGGTTCAACTGCTATAATATTGGAGTCTAAGTCCCGACGGATGCATAAGATTTTATCTTGGAAGTGCCCAGCGAACTCATTACAGCAGGTTACCGATGGTTCTATAATATCCTGAGGGCTGGAATGTAAAAGCCCTCGGACAATTCTAAAGAGCTCCACTGGACGGTTGAGAGATTATTTAATGGTGGCAGCGAAATATCGCTTTTTCGCTGCCCTCACCACTTCTGTATACAATTTCATAGAGGCACTTACCAAGGCGTGATTGCATCCGTCAGGAGTACGCCTCCATCTGCACTCAAGCCGCCTCCTCTCTTGTTTCATTGCTCTGAGCTCCGGGGTATACCACGGCGCTGCATGAGCTCGACATGGGAGAGGGCGCGCAGGAGCGATCGTGTCCACGGCCCGGGTCATTTCCGTGTTCCACAGTTCGACCAGGGCTTCGACAGGAGCGCCAGTCTTATCAGCCGGAAAATCCCCCAGAGCCCTTTGGAAACCCTGAGGATCCATTAGTCTCCGAGGTCGGACTAACTTAATAGGTCCCCCACCCTTGCGGAGGGAGAGGGTCGCTGTAAGCCTGAACTTCAACAAGCGGTGATCCTGTCCTCCAGCTCAGCAGACCTAATGGAATTACCAGTGCTTCTAGGATTGATGGTCTCCATATTCCAAACTACACTGTGGTCATGTCATCATTCCCGCACACTTTAGTGGGCACTCCTACCCTTCCAAAGTGACATAGCATCCAGACACCATCGCAAAGTAGCTCTGTTGCCATGGGTTTGGCAGTCGCTGGTCTGGTGGACTCACGAACCCACTGTTAAGAGGCATTCCATTCCAGGATCCCCCTCGGACTCTGATCATGTCAGATGCCAGCCTGTCAGGGTGGGGAGCCATCTGTGATGGTCAGATGATTCAGGGCACATGGTCGTCACAGGAATCCATACTGCTGATCAATCTTCTCGAACTTTGAGCAATCCGTCTGGCCCTCAGACACTTTGTGGAGGGCAGACGGTTAGAAGTGGTGCTCATCAGAACAGAGAACGTATAGGCCAAACCTTATTTAAACCGTCAAGGGGGCACATGTTCCCACCTTCTCCAGAAGGAAGCATCTCTCCTTTTCCAGTGGGCGGACAAGAATGTGGACTCTATAGCAGCAGAATATCTCAAGGGGGAGGACAACAGCCAAGCAGACTGGCTCAGTCAGGAGAAACTGAATCAGGGAGAGTGGATGCTTCTCCCAGGGGGTCTTTCATCAGATAGTGGCACGTTTCGGCCGAATTCAAGTGGACCTGTTTGCCACCAGTCACAATTGGCAGGTAAGGAGATTCTTCTCCAGGTATGTGACACCAGATGTGGAGGGGATAGATGCCTTAACATCCCAGTGGCCTCCAGGCAGGCAGTACGCCTTCCCTCCACTACCAGTTGTTCCCAGGGTGATCCAAAAACTTCATGCGGAGAGGACAGCAGTTCTACTAGGTGCTCCCTGATGGCCTAGATCAGCCTTGTCCAACCTTTGGGCCACAGATGTTGCTGGACTACAGTTCCCATAATTCCTGACCATTGGCCATGCTGGCTGGGGCTGATGGGAGTTGCAGTCTAGCAACATCTGGGAACCCAAAGGTTGGACAAGGCTGGCCTAGATGCTCCCTGATGGCCAAGGAGACCCTGGTTTCTGGATCTCCTCGAACTGTCAGTGGAACCCCCATGGAAAATTCCAGCAAAGGAGGACCTGCTCTCTCAAGGGCAGCTTCTTCATCCAGACCCGGAGTGGTTGGCGCTTCATGTATGGAATTTGAACAGAAGCGACTCTTAAAGAAAGACATTTCCCCACAAGTGCTGGAAACCATTATGGCTTCTAGACGCCCATCCACAATCAGAATATGCAAAGGCATATGGAAGGCCTTCTTATCCTAGTCACAGAAAAAAAGGAATTTTTCCTCAGTAAGTGGGGATCAATGAGATTTTATCTTTCCTGCAAGATGGCTTATCATTGGGTCTCAGACCTAACACCCTGAGATGCCAGGTTTCAGCCTTATCGTCAATACTCTCCAGATCTCTGGACAATCCACTCGGATCTCATCCTTTCATCAAATGTTTTCTCGGGAGCAACAATATCAGCACCTCCTACTGTTCATCGCTACCTGACATGGGATCTGCACAAAGTGTTAACAGCCCTTCAAAGTCCTCCATTTAAGAACACAAGAACATAAGAAGAGCCTGCTGGATCAGGCCAGTGGCCCATCTAGTCCAGCATCCTGTTCTCACAGTGGCCAACCAGGTGCCTGGGGGAAGCCCGCAAGCAGGACCCGAGTGCAAGAACACTCTCCCCTCCTGAGGCTTCCGGCAACTGGTTTTCAGAAGCATGCTGCCTCTGACTAGGGTGGCAGAGCACAGCCATCATGGCTAGTAGCCATTGATAGTCCTGTCCTCCATGAATTTGTCTAATCTTCTTTTAAAGCCATCCAAGCTGGTGGCCATTACTGCATCTTGTGGGAGCAAATTCCATAGTTTAACTATGCGCTGAGTAAAGAAGTACTTCCTTTTGTCTGTCCTGAATCTTCCAACATTCAGCTTCTTTGAATGTCCACGAGTTCTAGTATTATGAGAGAGGGAGAAGAACTTTTCTCTATCCACTTTCTCAATGCCATGCATAATTTTATACACTTCTATCATGTCTCCTCTGACCCGCCTTTTCTCTAAACTAAAAAGCCCCAAATGCTGCAACCTTTCCTCGTAAGGGAGTCGCTCCATCCCCTTGATCATTCTGGTTGCCCTCTTCTGAACCTTTTCCAACTCTATAATATCCTTTTTGAACATTTGAGTCAAGTTTCTCTCCATCTGCTATCCTTTAAGGTTTTGTTTCTTGTGGTCATTACTTCAGCCCATAGAGTGTCTGAGCTGAATGCCGTATCTGCCCATAATTTTTTTTTGTGTTTCATAAGGATAGAGTAGTCCTACGCACAGTCCCTTCCTTTCATCCCAAAGTAATCTGTCATAATCCTGTCCATCCTTCAGAGAAGGCCTGGCACTCTTTGGATGTGAGGAAAGCCCTTAAAGTTTATATTTCCAAGACAAAGGCGATTTGGAAAACAGATGATTTGTTTGTTTCCTTTCACCCAGCATCTCTGGAGAATAAGGTGTCCACTTCTACACTAGCCAGGTGGATCAAGGCACGCATTTCTTTGGCATATGCCTCTCTAAGACTAGCCCAGCCAGCAGGGATAGTGGCTCACTCCACAAGAGCGGCGGCCACATCAGCTGCCTTTTCTCACAACGCCCCTCTAATAGAGATTTGTAGGGCAGCGATATGGGCCATGCCCAATACCTTCATTAAGCATTGCAAAATAGACGCCTATGCATCAGTTGAGGCAACCTTTGGGAGGAGAGTGCTACAGCATGTCCTCTCAGACCAATAGTAGCTGCAGCCCAGCAAATTTCCCACCCTACATGGGTCAGCTTTGGTATGTCCCACCTGATATCATCTTTTACATGCACAGGAGAAGAGACATTTGGTCTTACCGTGAAATTGGTCTTCGCTGTGCATGTCAAAAGATGATATCAGGGTCGCTCCCTAGGGGGGCTGGGCTGCCATTATAAGCACTAGGAACTGAGGCAGGAACAGGTACAGACCAGGAATGGACCTGCCCAAAATTTTGCCTTCAACAGGTAGGTGGAGATAGCTACCCCACCTGATATCATCTTTTGACATGTGCAGAGAAGTCCAATTTCATGGTAAAACCAAATGTCTCTTCTTTGACTTTAGCCACACTTAGTAGCTTTGCTCCTCTCTCTCTCTCTGTCTTTATTTTATTTAGTCAGTATTTGGTAGCTAAGACAAGATTTGGCTTAGTGTGTCTTCCAAACCAGGAACTGGGATTAAGTTCTGTCCACTCTTAACAGCCTTGTCCTATGGTTACATGGCCATGATAGAGGAGGAGAAACCTTAAGCATTATCTCTTGTCTGGACAACATACTAAGCAAAATTTTGGGGTAGCTGCCATTTCACGCTGCCATGAACTCCTGTCTGGGTGTCAGTACTTTCTCAGTCATAATAAGCGATACTCTTTCTTACCATGATGTGTGAACCAGGCCCTCATCATGAGCTTACAGTCCTTTCACATAAAACTCCTGGTTGCTGGTTCATTATCTCTCCCCTCCCCAATGCTCTCTTCATTATAACAGCCTTATTTTTTTTAGAGGGAAGTTGTTCCTATCATTAAACAGTTAGGAGTGGGAAATCCTTTGTGATCTATTAGGAATGATCCAGTAGCAGATCCCAATCAACCTTCTGCCCACCTCTGCTTTAGACCATCAAATTCCCCTTGATTCTCACTTCATGTTGGCTGAAAATGGAAATATTTGTGTGTGTGTGTGTGAGAGAGAGAGAGAATGGTTGTCTGAACCCACCATCTGTCCAGGGGAGGGAGAAGTCTGATTGTTTCAATGGCAGAGTAGAACACGGTAGCAAAACTATTTGATTGAAACCAGTGACAGTTGTCAGGTGTGATCCTTTGCTGCATTTCAGATGACTTACATTATTTCATTACCTGAAGTGCTCTGGGACACTGACCACAATTGCACATTATGCAAGCCTTTATTTGTATTATGAGGTCTCTGTCCATCAAAATGCTACCTAGGGAATTTCATTATTTTTAGTTGATCCTGTGCTATATTAAAAGGGGGAGGGTACATTGACAGCTTTTGATAGCTGTTACAAGTGCCTTATTTCCCTATGGAGTTTCTAATAGATTTATGTTTTTAGGTGCTTATGTGCCTTAGTCTGGCTGTAATGCTGTTGTGAGACTCAACACTTTTAATGATTTTGTCTGCCTATGACATTATTTGTATATACCCAATAACTATTACATTCCTACCAATTAATGGGTGGCTTTGGATTTGGCTTAAATAATATAAAATGGAGTTCAACATCCTTTTCTCTCTCCTATTACCAAAGGCAAAAAGGCTTTGGTTAAATTAGTATTACCCAAATAATATTTCTTCCGTGACTGATCATAGGAATTTTATTTGATCTAGTTCTGCCTTAAGATGATGATGATGATCTTCATCTTCATCATCCAAATGGTATATCTTTAGAAGATATTCATTTCAAATTAAAAATGAAAGGGCATCGAACACAGTAATTAGCATTACAGCTCATGGTTTGTTTGAAGGAGACAAGCCATGAGCCTAGATTCAGACAACGTGCTAAGCCAAACCATGGCACAGTTGGAGGAAGAGGAAAATAATTGTGGTTTCCTTCCTGGGCACCTGCATACTCATGCATTTGTGCTAAGCTGTGTTTTGGCTTAGTGTTATGTGTAAACTGAACCAATGTCTCTCTTGCTCTCAGTTTTTCTATGTACGGTGTCTACAGCAGCAAATGAAATAATTATTGAAGCAGGATTTGGAAACAAGTTGCAACTTTGCCTATGAGTTGCCTGTCAGAGTTCCCCCTCCCCTTTCCTTTCTTTACCACAGCCTTTTTGAATAGTAGGAATGGGGAGAAGAGTGCAAGAGTCATGCAGTGTGTGGACGAGATACTAGGAAAAAAGAAATAAAGATACTTGGGGATGATGATAGACATCACCTTGAGTGCTTTCTTAACTTTTTCTTCCTTTTATCTCCTTTGCTTGCAAGAACAAGAGAGAGAGTAAATGTGGTTGGAGTGGGCTATTACATTGTGAGCAACAGTGACAACAACAATTAAATATGTCAGCAACTAGGCATTCTACTGCAATGATATTAAAAGGAACAGATCCAGTCAATAGGCAAAAGCATAAATAAGAGGGAAAGAACACAAAAGAAAAGGGGAAAAGGTAAAGGAGAGGCAGAGATTAGGGGTCAAATATTTGGAAGAATGTTTTGCGCACTGTTTAATAACTCATTGCTGAGAATTGTAGGGATGAGTAAAAATGGCAAAATAAGATGTTTAAGATGTTTAAGTTTCCTAAAAGGAGGGGGGAAATCATCATCATCATCTATTACCCGCCCTTCACCCAAAGGTTCCAGGGCGGATTACAACAATTTAAAAACATATGATAAAATACAGTTAAAAACAACCCAAACAACATTACAGAAAAAAGGGTGAGTCCTAAAAATATATATCTCAGCTGTCGAAGACCAGGGCAAAGAGGTGCGTCTTCAGTATTTGCCAAAAGTTGTACAATGGAATTGCCAGACGTACCTCAGTGGAGAGGGAGTTCCATAGTTTAGGGGCTGCCACAGAGAATGACCTCTTCCAGGCCACCACCACCTGAACTTCTGAAGGTGGTAGAAGTACCAAAAGGACCCCCTCTGCTGATCTCAACACTCGAGAAGGCCTCTATAGGGAAGGAGGCCATCTTTCAGATATTTGAGACCTAAGTCATTTAAGGCTTTAAACACTAATATGAGCACCTTGAACTGGGCATGGAAGCTAGCTGGCAACCAATGCAACTGTTTTAAAGCGGGTTCTGTGAGTTCTAAAGGGAATCACAGCCAGTAATCTGACTGCTGCATTTTGGACTAGTTGAAGTTTCCGAGTCATCTTCAAGGGCAGCCCTGCATAGAGCGCATTGTGAAAAAAGGCATTCCTAGCCACTGAGACCACCTGAACTTGCAGTGTTGGACTGTAGACAGTGTTGGATCAAGTAGTACTCCCAGGCTGCAGACCTGCTCCTTCAAGGAAAGAACAACCCTATCTTCCCACCGCCTGGGTATGAGAACTCCGGACACATAACACCTCTGACTTTTCAAGATTCCACTGTAATTTATTGGCCCACATCCAGTCCATCACTGCCTCCAAACATTGGTTCAACACTGCCTTTCCTCCTACAGTTTATGTATACATGGTATTCTTGAGCCATGTTACTCACTTGAATGGTAAAAATATTATGCGATTAAGTGGCAAAGAAAGGTGTACTTCTACCGTGGCAAATTGAATGCAGGTGGCATATATATATATATATATATATATATATATATATATATATATATATATATATATATATATATATATATATATATATATTCCCATTCTGATGTTTTCCATGAAAAGTGTTTTTGCACACGCTCCTCTTCCTTACCTTGCAGATGAGCTCAGTGAAAATGTTACGGCCTCGCCTCAATGGCATCCTTTTCAAGCTTACATTTGAAGAGCACATAAACAATATCAAGCCTGGCATCATGGCAGTAACGATAGCCTGTGAGGAACTGAAGAAGAGTGAAAGCTTTAGCAGGCTGTTGGAACTTGTCCTACTGATTGGAAACTACATGAATTCAGGATCAAGAAATGCCCAATCATTAGGCTTTAACATTAGCTTTCTTTGCAAGGTAAGTCTTAATTATACAAAAATGCATTATTATTATTATTATTATTATTATTATTATTATTATTATTATTATTATTATTATTATTATTATTATTATTATTATTATTGTTTTGTTATTATTGTTTTGTTGTTGTTGTTGTTGTTGTTGTTATTGTTATTGTTATTGTTATTATTGAGCCATTTGAAATGCAGGTTGAAGTGGATTTATGTTACAGATAAGACCGTTAAATATTGCTTTCCTTTGATTTCTGAATGCTTATTTATACAGGGGTATTTGTTGGCAGATATTAGCTTGGCAACAATATTTGAAAGGAAGTTCACATGCTGTTACCTGGTATTCCCCCCACACACACACACACATACACAGTTAGCCTACTTATGTGAGTAGTGTAATGTGAGTCAGGATCCCAAAGAAACTACATATGCTCCAAAATATATTTAATGGATTGTGGAAATCATTGCAGAAGCTTCATGTGCTCCGATATGTTTTTAATGGATTCTGAAAACCACTCAGATGAAGAAAGCATGGGTTAACTTGGCTAATAGATTAACCCCCCTGCCCCCCCAAACAGCATACTGTTAAATTTGGAGCATAGATAATTAGTTTTGCTTTCAAATGTTACACACACTTCTCTCTCTCTCTGACTCTCTCTCTCTCTGTGTCTGTGATTCTTGAATATAACAAGGCAGTATATAAAGCTACCCAGTTGGTAATAAGCTTATGTACTTCAACCAGCAATGATCTTATTTCATTGACCTCCTAGAAAATTCTGAAATGAATCATTCATTTTCATTGGCGATCACTCGTGGACCAGTAAGATTGTCTTCCAAGATAACTAACTGTGGAGGCCAATTCTAGATCCACACAGACTCCCACAGTGAGAACATAGGTTTCCAGATGGAAGACAGTCGCGATGAGGATTTGCTTGACGTGCCTTCCACTTAGCTTGTTTGACCATTTCACCCTGTACTCGTGCTTCTTCAAAGTCCATAGCACTTTTGATAATCTCCAATTGGGACACTCATGGGCCAAAGCTTCCCAGTTCTCAATGGTCATGTTACATTTTTTTCAGATTTGCTTTAAGAACATCTTTAAATCTCTTTTGCTCTCCACCAATATTCTGTTTTCCATCCTTAAGTTGGGAGTAAAGTAGCTGCTTTGAAAAATGGTGATCAGGCACTTGAACAACATGGCCAGTCCAGTGAAGTTGATGTTGATGATCATTGCTTCACCACTGGTAGTCTTTGCTTCTTCCAAAACGCTAACATTAGTCCATCTGTCTTCCCAAGTAATTTGCAGAATTTTCCAGAGGCAGTGTTGGTGGAATCTTTCAAGAAGTAGGGAGTGGTGTTTATATATGGTCCATTTTTCATAGGCGTACAGTAAGGTCGGTAGTACAATGGCTTTGTGAATAAGCATTTTGGTCTCCCTGCAAATATCCCGATCCTCAAACACTCTGTGCTTCATTTGGGAGAATGAGGCACTCACAGAGCTCAGACGATGTTGAATTTTAGCATCGATGTCAGCTTTTACAGAGAGATGGCTGCCAAGATAGGAAAAGTGGTCAGTGTTCTCCAGCGTCGCACCACTAAGCTGGATTGATGGTGTTACAGAGGGTCTAGTTTGCACCTGTTGATGAAGCACTTTGGTTTTTTTGATATTAAGTGAGAGCCCAAGCTTTCCATATGCTTCTGCAAAAACATTTAGGATAGTTTGAAGATCTTTCTCTGAATGTGCAGAGACCACACTATCATCGGCATATTGAAGTTCTACGACAGAGGTTGACATTACCTTACTTTTTGCTTTCAGCCTAGTGAGATTCAAAAGTTTTCCATTTGTTCAATATATAAGTTTCCCCTCAATAAGGTGTAGAATCATAGCAATGAAGATAGCAAATAAGGTTGGAGCAATGACGCATCCCTGTTTTACGCCTGATCCGACTCTGAATGGATCGCTCTGAAAGCCATTGTTACCCAAAATTGTCACTGTCATGTTGTCATGAAGGTGTTGTAAAATATTCACAAATTTATCAGGGCATCCAGTTTTCAGAAGGATGGTCCAGAGAGCGGTTCGATTCACAGTATCAAAGGCCTTACTCAGATTAATAAATGCCATATATAAAGGTTGATTCTGCTCCCAGCATTTTTCTTGAAGCTGTCATGAAGTGAAGATCATGTCCACTGTCCCCTTGGAAGGGCGGAAACCATTCTGGGATTTGGGGAGGACATCTTCTGAGATAGGTAGGAGGTGATTTGCGAGGATCCTTGCAAGAATTTTACCTGTGGTAGCAAGAAGAGAGATACCTCAATAGTTCCCACAATCTGTTCTATCACCCTTCTTAAAAAGGGTAATAATTATGACATCCCTAAAGTCTTTCGGGATCTCCTCCCTCATCCAGATTTTTTCAATGAGCTTATGAAGTTGATGTGTAAATTCAGGCCCACCTTCATTAAAGATAGCCATTTGTTGGCCTATTAAAAAAAAAGTTACCATTCTGGTTTTCTGTGGTCATAGTTCGAAATTAAACTGAGTAAATGCATGTCTAACAGGGAAAAAAGCTAATTTTAACAAATAAGCATCCCTTTTATGGTCAGATTTAATGTTTATATACCAGACTGAAAACGTAATATAATTCTTCATGTATTTAAAGTCCATTATGGCTTCTTCAGTAAAAATTACATCACAGATCTTATACTCTGTCTCAGAATGACTAATTGGTATTAGAGCCTTATTCTGGAACTTCCTTTTTAACTGCACCTTTGTGAAATTTCCCCTACCCTCTTTGCTGGTCTATTCTTCAGGCCATTTCCACGCTTGCCCTTGGAACCCTGTTCTTTGAAGGCTGTATAATCTGTGTTGGGCATTTTTTTTGTCTTAAAAGTGGGGTAAACGTATAAGAAGAGGCATGCACAGCTTGTGAGTCACTAACACAGTCACTAGTCATACACTGTGGTCTGCCAGGTGACTGGCACAACTGTTTTTACATATATAAACTGGCTCCTTGGAATACAAGAACAATTTATTTATTTTTAAAAAAAGAGATTTAGTATTAGTTTCACGGAAGGAATTCACAGCAATTTCCTATGTTTGGTTACTAGTTTTTTCCAGAGCTTGAAAAAGTAACTTTTCCAAGCTCTTTTTTTTTCCCCTACCAAATAAACATTCTTGTGAACACATAGCATTCTGTCCAAAGGTTTTTGCCAACTTCAAGTAAAATAAAAATCTGGGAAATTTAATCCTATTGTAACAGTAGTTCAAGAGTGAGTGGGAGAGAGAAAGATGCCTCACATCAAACAGGGCTTCCTTTGAAAAGTAAAGATGCTGTCTAGTGGTAAATCAATGTTTTAAACAGGGAGACACTTGACATTTCATTGTAGGAAGTAATTTTATTCACATATTTTAGGTTTTGTTGTAGGTTGTATTTTAGCAAAGTGCGATTTTGTTTTTAATATTAACATTGTAATCTTCCTTGGGGAATGTAAAAGTTGAAAGAGAAGATATATACTTAATAATGTATAAATAATTCACAGCCTGCCTATATGTGGATCTTAGTCTGTATTTGAGCTGCTTCTTTATTTGCCTATACTGTAAACCCACAGCCTGCATTTTAGACAGTTGCAGCAGGTGCAAGTGTGTGCACAAGGCTTGTTGATATATCATCTTATTAAACTGAGGTACAATAAGATGAGATATGAACAAGCTTTGTGCTCCCACTTGTACCTACCTTGCTCATCCTTTCTCACAAGCCAGGATATAAATCAAGAAGTCTTGGTTAATGATAAATTCTCATCTTGTTTCTCCAGATGACTACATAAGCTCACAGATTTCACCATAAAGAAAGTCTATGGACCTAATTTTATGACCATGTTTTGATGTCATATCTCAGCTTACTGAGTCATGAACAAACCTCGTTTCTTTGCTCCTCCCTTTGTACAAGTGAAGAAACATATCAGGAAGCCTCAGTTAACTGCCATTTTCCATTATGTCTGAACTGGGAAACTATGGTTTAATTGCTTCCAAACAAGTCAGAATATGGAGCTATGGGGTTTTTATATCGTAACATGTTTGAAATAACATAATTTCCCATTTCTGACATTACAGGAAACTAAAGTTTTATTTTAGTTTTTTGAAAGTGAGCTAAATTGTTTCCATGGTAGTCTGCAGTTATGGTGTGTACTCACAATATTATTCATCAAATACATTTTGTAATGAGACCAATTAAAAAGTCACAGTTCATAATCACTGAGATTTTTTTTTAAATGACTGAGTCAAAATGTCAAATGAAACTAAAATTGTGCTACTAATATATGGCTGCAAGAAATATCTGTAGGATACAAATCACACCTACAGGTTGCTATTGTGTCTGAGTACTTAACATAAAAGTCAAAGAACTAGAATGAAGATGTAGTTCCAGACACAGTATGCTTGGCGATACACAGAGACTTACCATTTATTCTTTCTTGTTAGTTCATTACAGTGGTGATCTGTAGCAGTGCTTAAGTGAAGGTCTAGAATTGTGGAATAGTAGAGCTGGAAGAGGCCTATAAAGCCGTTGAGTCCAACCCCCTGCTCAGTGCAAGAATTCAACCTATAGCATACCCAACAGGTGGCTGTCCAGCTGCCTCTTGAATGCCTCAAGTGTTGGAGAGCCCACCACCTCCCTAGGCAATTGGTTCCATTGTCATACCACTCTAACAGCTAGGACTTTTTTCCTGATGTTCAGTCGAGATCTGGCTTCCAATAATTCCGTGTCCTGCACTCTGGGATTATCAAGAATAGATCCTGATCCTCCTCTGTGTGACAACCTTTTGAATAGTTCTATCTCCCCTCAGTCTTCTATTAAATATTTATGAAATTTTACAAGATATTAAGTAACAACAGTCCACTCCTCCCCTTCTAAAAGCATCAATATACCCGGTGAAGATGAGTTCCAGTGAAAATACAAAGAAGGGACCCACAATCCAAGGAAAGGATAAAAGTATGTTAGGGCTCAAGCAGTCAGCCAGACATTTTTGTATGATGTTGGTAAACCACTATTATCTCTGTCATTTATATATGTAATAAAGCAAAACCTGTCCGCCATGAATGAGCCCACTTATTTCTTCCCTTTGGCCACGCTAATGACTGCTGTTAATTTTTCCAGTAAAGCAAAATGCCACAATTTTTTATACCATAATGTTAAAGAAGCTTGCTCCATATTTCTCCAAAACGTAGCTATAATCATTTTTGCTGCAACCAGCATAAAACCAATAAAAGGTTTGATGAGCACATCCCAATTGTGTCTCTGAAAACTGTTCAATAACACTAACTCTGGAGACGGGACAAGATTTTTGCCTGTGGTGCTGCATATTTTCCTAAATACCACAGACCCAACACCAGAAACTTCCACATGTCCACCACATAGGTTGAAATGAACCTTGGACAGAGCATCCTCTCCAGAAAAAGGGGGAGAGGGTAGGGCAGATACGAGACAGGCGGAGAGGTGTTGAGGTGCCAGTTTTGTATGACTCTAAATGCCTGTTCTCTTTTGGAATTTGAGATGGATCAATATGGAAATTTGGTCCACATATTCTTCCAATCATGTGGGTCTATCTGAATGGCCCAGTCTGACTCCCAGAAAAAGCTCAGCCCATCTACCATTCCCATAAACCACATTCACCAGAATAGTATAAAAGGGAAAAGCCAGGAAGAAGACTTCCTTTTCTTCTACACCAGTACTTGGAAGGCAGCTTAAAGTGTGGTACTTTCATTCCAGAGAGTGAGATGAAGATCTTTCCGAACATATGGGGTCCGCTGTAACAGCAGAGGGTGCAGAGCAACATTATCAATCTGCACCCACTGCTGACCATCAGACTCCTGTACTCAGTCTTCTCTTCCCAAGGATAAACATGCTCAGTTTTTTCAGTCTCTCCACATAGGGCTTTGTTTCCAGTCCTCTGATCATGCTTGTTGCCCTCTCCTGAACCCATTCCAATTTGTCTGCATCCTTCTTAAAGTGTGCTGTGCAGACCTGGATGCAGTACTCATGGTGAAGGTTAACCAGTGCCAAATAGAGGAGAACTAGCACTTCATGCAATTTGGAAACTGTACTCTGTTAATTTAGCTTAAAATAACATTTGCCTTTTTGCAGCCACGTCACATTGTTGGCTCATATTCAGCTTGTGATCAACAACAATTCCATGATCTTTCTTGCCACAAAGGTTGCTTTGAAATCAACCACCACAATGCTGGCTATTTGTACAAAGCTGGCCTTAGACTTTTCCTTTTTTGGAGCACTAGGGAAGGGCATTGTTTAGTGGCAGATGTAGAAGTGCATCCAGGAAAGCATGTATTAAACCTGTCTTGTGCTAGCTACAAAACTAATGTCTTTATGTTGATTGCAAATCCTTAAAAATGCATTATCTTTCCGGATGTTATATTGCAACATGTGGTGTTATTGAAGAAAGCGGTGATTTGTAAACAATCCTTGGCAGAGAGCACAGAACTTGATTTTGCTTAAATAAAGGAGACTGCCATTAGAATTCATGTACTGTATCGAGGCTGGCAAGCAGGAGCACTAGTTTTGATATATGCACTGAAGCATTCTTGATTGTTGATTCACTGAATAGTTAATATTTATACAGATATATAGAAAGGAGCAATGTTTGAGTGAAAGCAAAAATGCATTACCATTTGAGAGATTAGCACATCTTGTTGGTAGTTTTGAAAGTGACTAGGTACATTTTTTTACTTTGAGGTACATAATAGCATGTGTGTGTGTGCACGCACTCTCTGTCTGTCTCTCTGTCTCTCTCTCTCTGCCCCTGAGAGACAGGCCACCAAGTTTGCATCTAGTTGCAGAGACCAAATGTGTTTACACCTTCTTTTTGGTGTCACTATTCTCAGGGTAAGTCTATTCTGCTATTAGGAAGCTTCTTAGAGACATTTGCTGCATCTTCTGAGATGAGAAGAATACCACCAGAACAACTCTTAACAGCAAAGATGATAATTATAACTTTATCTTATATGTAGATTCTCTGATAAAGAAAAAAAATCTAATTTAGCAAAAGGTTCTAACCTGCATAATGACATTGTCATTATTCTCTTTCAGACCACTTTAATGTATGTTGTAGAGCCGGAAAAGGTGAACAAAAGAAAAACTAAAATGACCAGAGGGGTTTAGCAACTCCCCTATGAGGAAGTCTATTTTAGTGTAGAAAAAGAGGCAAGTAAGGGAGGACACGAAGGCCAGCATCAGACCGCAGCAGGCTCCTGCCCCCCCCTGCGTGCATGCTTAAATAATCTCGTTGTGCAACCTCTTGCGTTGCCACGTCAGCACACATGCCTGCCATTACCTAAGATGGTGGCAGGAGTATGATGGTGGTGGAGGCGTGTTTACGCTTTTCAGGGGGCTGCTCGAGAGAGGGCAAAGGGAGAATTAGCAAAACGATGTCCCCTTCCTTCCATCATCTGCTGAAAAGTAGTCTAGATCCTATAACTTAACCTAAGTATAAAAACCTTGTAAAACCACATTTTGTGTCCAGATATATCTTGAAATTCATTTTATTTATATCTGGAAGCAGATGTTAGACTGTTGAAAATGATAAAAAATGTACCTATACAAATAATAGGAAAATGTATTGCTAAGAAATAATGCATCTCACTCCTTATTTCTTTCCTTTTACAGATTAGAGATACTAAATCCTCTGATCAAAAAACAACACTGTTGCATTTTCTGGCTGAAATTTGTGAAGAGAGTTATCGCAACATCATAAAATTCCCAGATGAACTTGAACATGTGGAAAGCGCAAGCAAAGGTATATGGAGAGATAAGGCACTAGGAGTAATTTGTATCTACTTAGGTGTGGAACGTGCTTGGAACATTTCATTTTAGATTTTAGGATTATGTAACCTGTAAACATTAATAATCCTCAGATACATTTTTTCTCCTTCTAGATGTTTATTGATCTAAGGAAAAGGAGAAAAAATGTTTTGCTCTGAAGTTCATTACAGTAATAACACAGTACTGTGAACTTCAGATGAGGCATCTTGTAACATCAGTGTCATTAAAATGTTTAGCTCATTAACTACCTGGCAACCTTGTTTTATTATCCTTATGTACAATTATAATGCTCACAGTAATGTTTTTCCCTATCACAAAACTATTTAAATCAGAGCTGTTCACAAAAACATCACACACACAAGACATGCCCACACTGCCACACAAATCTGTATATATACGTTTTGAAAATGGATGTTCAAGTATTTAAATAAAGAAGCAGAGTGAAGGCATTGAAACCCTTTTGCTATTTTGATAACTATTTGGACCATACATATTAATTTATAGTAGCCCCCTTGTAATCTAACTTTCGTAAAGGGATATCACATGAGCTGTAAGGCTGTGCCACTGCACCTGCCCTCCTGCTGTTTTATTAACACATTATTACATTGTTGCATGCCTCACCTAGCCTTGCCTCTGATGCATGAGTATCTGAAGAAGAATCACTACATATAAGTGGGTGCTCACGTGTAGGGGTTCTGATGTACACTGGGCAACTGTGTAATTGGTTCGCAAGGAGAGAACCATAAGCCCATGTTTGGACGACACACTAAGCCAAACCTTGGCTAGTTCAGCACAACATGGGAGTAAAAAAAAAAAAAGACCGGAGAGGAGTAAAGTGGTTGTAAACTCCTCTCCAGGACCACACACATTTCCGTGGTCCCAGTGTGCAGAACAGTCCTAGTCATTATATTCCTTCCACTCACAGTTCTTTAGATCCAGACTATAGTGATTTGTATCAGAGCAAACTGAGTAATAGCTGCATATCCCAGAATTCACAATGATAATTTTACTAGACTTTGACAAAAATGATGTATTTTGCATAGTGATAATTTGCCGAATATGAGTTTCTCTATATATTAAAAAGAAGAGAAAGATCGGAAACAACGTAAGGGCTAGGTGATCAGATTAATGCTAAACATGGCTTTGATACATCCTTGTTAACTTATTAGTCTACGTAGTAATTTTGGAGGTTCTTCTCTTTTTTTAACTTATAAAAAATTCTCTTTTGCAAAGCCTTACTGGTTTACTAGACATGTTTGATAAATCCTTTATTGGTTTTCTCCTGTGGCTAACACTTTAAGTTGCAGCTTTGAGGATTTTATGCAGTTTGATTTAAAACCTCTAGTGTGTGAGAGGTCAGCTCAAGGGATTAAACCAAAAGGGTTGGTGAAATTTAATTAAAACCATTGCATCAGTAGGAGGGGGAAAGATTTATGAATGGATCTTAAATCCCTATTAATCCTAATTTTTTGCATAAATCTAAAATGGGTTTTGTTTCAGTTAAATTTGTTCCTTTTTATAAGATAAAAGATTAAGTTTTCTATAAACAGCATTAACTGATAAGCAGCATAATTATTCTGTACTTTTATAACAAAACTCAAATCTTAAGGTCCTCTATACACTATTTTTTTCAGAAGTTTGATCATGTGGGGCATTCCCTTGTCTTGCATGTTTGAGAAGAAGGAAACATTAACTATTTCTTACGATATTTTTGTGTTGTAGCTAATCACATCATTCTATGGCAGAAGTCAAATATCATTTTCTTCAGAAGGAAGGAGTCACATGGAAATGCAGACACATAAGATTGCTAAGCATATTATATTGCATACTATAAAAAGACTAGGATGTAATATACTAACTTAATACCTATGGTTTTTATTATATTATAATATTAATAAATCCCCTAAGGTATTGTCACATTTATATTTTATTTATTTAGAAATTTCTACATTCTCCTCATTTCAAATATAGTTTTCCAAGACAGCTTATGCTAAACATGTCAGTAAAGCAGTCAGCAATATAAAAGACAAAATACACAAATTAAAAAGTAACAAATCTACATCAGATTAATTGGTTCAGTTTTAAAATGTTTTTTTAAAAAGCCTTGACATCTGCTTTATGCTGAAAAGATGAGGACACCGAGTAAGCTTTCCTGGTGAGAGCTTTCCACAAATAGGGCACCTCCAACAAAAAATATTCTTTCCTCAGTCACTTGCAGTATTGTAGTTGGGGGAAGTATCTGGAAGAGAGCCTTTGAAGATGATCTCAGGGCTTTTATACAAAATTAACTGTGTATATCTGCAGGAAAATATTTTTTAAAAAAAATCTTGGGCATTATAAATTACAAAATATTTTATTCTGCATATGCTTTTTAAAAGGATATAAAAATCACATGGGCAATCAGAACAAAAGGACAAAAAAGTTCTTATATTTCAGATGACACTTAAGAGCTAAACTGTCCTGTACGAGCAGAATGAAAATCAGATTTGAATACGGAAAGGTCAGGAGGATTGAGATAGCAAATAATATATGTCCCAGAATCTTCAATAATCTGTTCTTAATTCATAGCAAAACCTTTCATAGCAAAACCTTGTAGTGCGTACCTACAAGCTTACTCAAGTGAAAAATAAACAGACACATAATTATTTCAGCCCTTTCTGGAAAATGCTATGAAGGTTTAGAGAAAAAAGAAAAGTGGGAAAAAAGATACTGAGAGTGGATTTCTTTGCGTGGAAAACTAATAATGCTACAGCTTGCTGTGACAGTAGATACACTCCTCAGACTTAGCATATTGTCCCCAAACCACAGAAGTGTTGCCAGCCGTGATCACGGAGCAGTGTGGATATACCACACCCTCTAATAGTGAACTAATAGTGAACTAACCGTTAGCTGGAACCCTGAATTAGGAGCAGTTCTGTTAAATCAGGTGTGGGGAACCTTTGACCCTCCAGATGTTGCTGAATTACAACTCCCATCAGCCCCTAAGCAAGCATGGCCAATGGCCAATGTACTTCAGCAACATATGGAGGACCAAAGGTTCCCCACAATTGGAGAATGAGGACATACTGTCATATTTTGTTGTACTACTTGTGATAGTATAGTTTACCATTAGGGTGTCATCTGGTAATTTGTTTGATTCTGCTTGTGCTGTTAATTCTTGTTTTAGTTTGATACTACCTCTTTGTTGGTATAGTTTTGGCAGCAGATAACATATTGCATTTCTTCAGAAGATATTAATTAGATTGGTCATATTAGCAATAAACACAGACATAAAGTGTGGCAGAGTATACATTAGTTTAGATGGGTGTAATGGTTGTGCCCCTTACTCAATAGTGGATTATTTGGGCTGCATTCAGATGGCTATCTATTCCTTTTTCCCTACGTTTCCTTACCTACTAATTTCCACATTGTATTTGATCTTTCATATGACATAAAAGTCATTTCTGGAAGTCTGGTAGAATATAGTGGAAATTTAGCACTCATTTCCATGTTAATTGCTTCCAGAAAAAAATCTATTTGCAACCCCATGACCTAGAAAATTGCAGGAGTAAAATGATGAAATTTGGGGCTGTATACCAGCATACAGTTCTTCTGTTTTCATAGGTAAATCATGGAGGAACAAACATGCACATGCACAGAAAGGGTGGGAGAATAGTGACATGTCCACTGATGTTTATTGCTGTGACACACCATGCCCACTAGTGTTAATTAAATTTAGTACAACATGGCTGTATATTGGTCAAAAAGCCACAGTTCCATAATGCAACAAGTACTCGAGTGTGAAAGGAATGTTAGAAATCGGGAGAGAAGTGCTACCATTATAATCAGTAAAACTAACACAATAATGCCTATTCAGCCTTAATGTGACTGTTATCTGTAGATCTATCCATGGAAATACTAAAATTATTCCTTATGGGAGATGTCAATGACATCAACATATATCTCCTTTTCCCCCAGGCAGCATGCCATCAAGTGGGCTGTAGTGCTACCTAATGTCCGAAGGCAGGAATGCAGAAGAGTCAAGACCCGGGCTTCTCCTTCTGGTCGTCCTCAGTTCATTTCTGCCTTCGTCTGTGGGCATTTTGTTGCAGCCTTAGCTCTGCTAATCTCTGTCAATGTGTGCTAGTGAGTCTCTGTTCGTGTGAGATGTAGTGGTTGTGTGGAAGGGTGTGTTTGTGTTATTTTGCTAGTGGTGGTTTCTGTATTGATTTTCCCCATTTTAGTGGGACTTCCCTGGGGAGGTTCCCTTTCTTCCTTCCTAACAGTTGGGTTGCGGCGGCAGCCCCACTGGAGGCTTTCCCCCTTTTCCCTCCCCCCTTCCACTTTGGGCTTGCTATTGCAGACTGCAGCTAGCAAGCTGATTACAAACAGCGGCTGGCTCTCCCTTGCTTGTGGCTGTTGTCCTGTAGCTTGTCTTGCTTCTTACCCGGAGCTTGCGGCTTCAGTTCCGGGCTTCAGTTCTAGACTGTGGAGGCTTCTAGCTTGCGGCTGCAACTCTGGGCCCCGTCTGTCCCAGAGAGTTGTTTTGTTGCCCAGAGCTTGTGGCTGTGACTTTGGGTCTTCACCGCAATGTCAACAGGTGCCCCATCCTCTTCCCAGAGTTTGCAGCAGCGAGACAGGCCTCAGAGCTAGAGGCAGCTAGCAGCACAGTTGCTGAGGCAGCAGTAGCAATATTAAACAGTCTCGCCTCAGGGGTAACTAACTTTGCTTGGAGCTTGTGGCTCCCGGCTGCTGCTGCTGCTGCTGAGGGGTGGTAGTCCTTTCAGAGGCCTTTACGACTTTTCCACTGTCATGCTTCCCATCCTTTTTTCCACAGTTGCCATTTTGTTTGGATAAATTTTTCCTGCTTTTTCCCCCCTTTAAATTTTGGTTAGGTCTTCTGTACCTCTGATCTTCTTCACTGTTACCTGTTTTCCTGTGTTTTTCTCCTTCCCCTTCTTCTTTGCATAGAAGGCTGGGAGTAATGTTATACACACACACACACACACACACACACACACCACACTGAGTATACTATATAGTATATATAGTATATACATATATTATTTGTGGGTGTATACACACAGAGAGAATGAAACAAGAAGGTTATTATTAGTGGACTCTCTCCTATAGTTGGGGCTGCACTGCTCCCCTCTACTGTGTATGTGTGCCTTTGCTCCAGAATCACCACACCCCTCCTACAGTGCATGTGTTATACTTCAGTTACCCCACCCCTCTACCATGTGTGTTTATACCATTTTGGGCTCAGTTACAATGGTGGATTCCCTTGACCAACTCTCTGTTGGGGAACAGCAAGGCATGACTACATGGCCTCTACACAAATCTTGTTCAAGCCTGAGATCCAAGCCGTCAAAGCACAAAATCTCTAAACAGCACTCCAAAGCTACCACTAAGACCAAGCATGCTTCCACTCAGCTTGCTGCTAGGCAGGCATGGTATGTGACTGTTCCTAGCTCTCTGGAAGTGTCATTCACTACTGTCATCAGTGCTGAGGATGGGTCATGCTCAGAAGTACCTGTTACAGGTCAAGAGCAGTGCTTTTTCACTCTCCATCTGTGTCATCGGATGAAGACTTTGATGGTTTTCCTGAACAGCAACCAGCACCTGCTTTGCCAGCTCGACAGTTGCTCCTGCCTCCTACTTCCAGTCAGCCTGTTTTTGAGCCCAGGGTTCAGGCCTCTAATACTGGCATATTGGGGTGAGTTTCTGCTCTGGTTCATCTGTTAGACATGGCAGTTGCATCACCCCCACAACAGGTGCCCTTGGTGTCTGCACCTCCAAAACTTGGCACTCTGCCTCCTGCACAAATTCCCTTGCTAGGTCTGCAGTAGACTCCTGAGTATGTTTCTCAGCTGAAGGATGTATTCCTGGGCTCCTTTCTGCAAGCATAACCCCCAGCACAGCCACTCATCCAACCTTCTCCACTTTCCCATGTTCAACCGCCTCTGACAACTCACACCAGAACCTCTACTGTTTCCTCTGTTGTTCACCATCATTCAGAGGGAACTTGGGTGCTGTCTCCAAATCTATTTGACATCTCCAGAGGCAGAGCTCGAGGAAATGAGACGGACCCAGTTGATGCACCCATATTGCCAGAATGCAAGGTTGATGAATGGAGTGGTGAGTCTGAAGTGGAAGAGGATTCTTCTCACTACCTCTTTGAGTCAGCTGATTTCTTGTCGCTATTTCGCAGGATACTGGACAACCTGGGCCTTCAGTCAGCTCCATCTGAACCCACACTTCCTCCAGTTAAGAGCACCAAGGTGCTGAGGACCCCCAAGTCTGTGATCTACTCACTTCCCATTCCCGACCCTCTAGACAAGTTGGCAAAGGAAGAATGGGCTTGGCCTCTACATGCTAGAAGAGTCTCCGCCTTGGCTAATAAATATTGTTCCTTGGACTTCATGAATTGTTTGCAGATCCGGGCAGTTGATGAACCAATTTCCAGTTTAGTAACCAAATCTCTCCTTCTGATAGAAGGGGACTCCTAACTTAAGGACTTGTCTGAATGGAGATTTGATTTTGCACTCTGGAAAAACCACAATGCAATGGCCTATTCCATCAGAACCTCTTGTGCTGCGTCCATATTCACCAGCACTTCCATGATCTGGTTCAATAAGCTCTTAGACAATCTCAGTCCGGATCCCGTCAAACTAAGAAGAACCCTGTTGAAGCTTCACAAGTCAGCAGCTTTTGTAGCCGATGCAACACTGCTTGCAGCTCGTGCTATCTCTATAGGGGTGGTGGCAAGGAGGATGTTCTGGCTCCTTCATTTGGATGCTGATACCATGGCCTGAGTCAGTCATTCTACTGCTCCATATACAGGCACCATGCTCTTTGGAGAGGAGGCTCTCAAATCTGTCTTGGTGGATCCTAAAGATAAACAGAAGCCTGTTTTAGCCACAAATAAAAAAAGAGGATTGGAGACCATTTAGAAGGTTTGCTCCATACTGTTCCTTTCAGCCATTTTGAGGAATGTATTCTGAAAGAAGTGGCTATGACTTTTGGCCTTCCAAGGGGTCCTGGTCCAAGCAGTGCTTCCATGGCCATTCACAGCAACAGGGCAGGGCAGGTCCCTCTTCTTCCATTCCGGTTGGAGGCAGATTATTCCACTTCGCCCAGAGTTGGCAACACATAACTATGGACTCTTGGGTAAGGGATCTGATAGCCTATGGTTATGTGATAAGAGTTTTTGCAGCCTCCCCCAAACAGGTTCCTGCCCTCCCATGTGTCCTACTCTCCAGAGATATGTATGGTGATGGAGGAAGCCATACAACATCTTCTGGACATAGCAGTTAAAGGACCAGTTCCACCTGCCAAATGCCACGTGGTGGTTATTCAATGCTGTTTGCAGTTCCCAAGAGAGATCTCTCCGGTAGAGCCATTCTAGACCTCAAATTCATAAACAGGCTTGTGAGATACCGTCACTTCAAAATGGAGTTTCTAGCCTCAATCATATAGGTGGTATAGGAGGGAACTTTCTGGCATCTTTTGATTTGACAGAGGCATATATCCATGTTCCTATTGTCTGGCCTACAGACAATTTCTGAGGTTTGTGTTCAGCCAACACCAGGTCCTGCCTTTCGGTCTCTCATCAGCCCTGAGAGTGTTAACAAAGGTGATGGTTACCTTGGTTGTCCATCTCTGCCTCCAGGATGTTCGCATCTACCCATATCTGGATGACCTTCTGGTCCAGGCAGACTCCGTGAACAAGGCATGACTCATATGCATCTTACTCTCACAACCCTGAGAGACCACCATGGGTTTTGGTCAATGTCAAAAAGAGTAATATCTTCATCTTCCCTACTCAGCAGCTTCAGCACTTGGGAGCAATTCTGGACACAACTTGAGCCACAGTCTTCCTATCTCCGGAACAGATTGCAGCAATCAAAGACATGGCATGCCTTCTGATGTGCAGCAAAGTGGCTGGTGTCATGTTGCTTGCAAAAGCTCTGGGCGTGTTTGCGTCAACCATTCATATTGTTCCTTGGGCTTGTCATCCCGCTTAACTGCTCCAATGGGCCTTATTACCTTTTCAGTTGGTTATTGCCAGTTCCACATACTGTGAACTTCATCTTTCCCCCTCACTGTTGTCTTCCTTCCGGTGGTGGTCATCAACTCAGAATCTCTAGAAGGGGTCACCATTCTGAGAGCCAGACAGGACTTTGATCACAACAGATGACAGTTCTCTCAGCTGGGTGCCACACTGCAACTGTCGCTTCACTCAAGGCACTTGATCTGTGTTGGAGAGAGGCCACAGCATGAACTGGTTAGAACTGAGGGCATTTGCAATGAATGTCCCTCTCACAGACATTTGCAAAGCTGCGGTATGGTTGACCTCAGACGCGTTCATTCAACATTATAAGGTAGACCATTATGTCTCTGGTGATGCCTCATTTGGGAGGTGTGTCCTGCAACAAGTAGTAGCTCATGTTTAGGCAGCGGTGTGGACCCCTCTACCAGGGCTGCTTTGATACATCCCACTTGATGGCTTAGTACCTGGGGAAAATGGACTGTTGGTCTCATCTGAAAGGTGGTTTTCCCAGATATCATGCCATCATGACCCTTCCTGATAGGGGCTGCCTGTGTGTTCTTGTTTGTTTTATTAGTTTTGCTTATTAACTTTCTTATATGTTCTTAGTGCTAAAGCTTTCCTTGTTAGTTTGAATGCATAATATTTTCCTGAGTCCATACCTTGTTATATATATTTTCCTGGCTATGGCTGCTCCTTTGTTCATGCAGTGGTCTGTTTCTTTCATTGTTTCGTATGCTCTGTATGTGACTTCTGTCAAGAGGTCTTCCTTTGGCCTCATCTGGAATGAACTGAGGAGGACTGGAAGGAGCAGCCCAGGTCTTGACACTTCTGCATTCCTGCCTTCAGACACCAGGCAGTGCTACAGCCCACTTGATGGGAGGGTACCCGGGAAAACCACCTTTCAGGTGAGACCAACAGTCTGTTTTTGTCTTTCTCATGTATGGATTGCTTATTGGACAGCACATGTTAACTAACAACGGTTTTGGGGGACATTGTAAATAAATGATGATACATTTATGTGCAGGCATCCTGATGTGTGCTTTCATGTATTTACATTATTCATAATATTTTCATCAGTTAAGGTTTGAGAAATAGTACATAGAAGATGGTTTTGGTTTGTTAAAAATGTCTGTCTGCCTGTCTACCTGGCTTTAAGTGCTTTTAGCTCCTTTTTTTGTGATGTTGTATTTTATTGTGAACCATCCTGAAATAGTGTAGAAATGCTCCAGAATAAAACAAATAATTTGTATCTTGCTTCTTCAACAATTTTCCAAAGCTGTTAATAACAGTGTGTTCTTGTTTACATTTAATTGCCATATTATTCCACTGTTTACAGTCTCTCCCGGACTATGGCTGTGTATACATCATACTTTTAAAACACATTCCCCGTCTCCCCCAATAATCCTGGGAACTTTATTTTGTTAAGGGTGTTGGGAATTATAGCTCACTGAGGGGTAAACTACAGTTCCCACGATTATTTGGGAAGAGGATGTTCTTTAAATGTATGGTGTGTACACAGCCTATGTACATGCCTGCCAACTGAGAATAACATTTCATGCATTCAGTGAAGTGAACTCTTTTCCAAGAAAGCAGATGTCATAATAAGTATGTTAGTCTGTAAGGTGCAGCAAGTTTGTTTTAGCTGCAATAGAATAATATGCCTACCCCTTTGGGAGGGAATAATAATAGTCCTATCCTTTTTGTCTTGTTAATGGAAGTGAATAATAGTCCAGCATTATTAAAATAATGTAGTGTGAGGCTGTGTGGTGGTGATAGCCATTGCTGCAGAAATAAAATGTTTAATATTTTGATTTTATAAATGGGCAAAAAGAATGTGGCAGGGTTTGGCTTTTTATAAGTTTATTGCATCTCTGAGTGGGCTATATTTGGTAATTGTATGTCTCCCTCCCCTTTATATTTTCTGCTATGGAGCCAGGGCATTGAATTAAAAACATTTAGGAAATCTCCCCCCCCCCCAAAATGGCTTAAATTGTTGAGTAACAATTAACTGTTGCAATTGTTGAGTCATCATGTATTTAAATGCAGAGGCAAGAAAATAAGGGCAAAACTAATTAATATCTTAAGAAATATTCAGTAAAGGAACTGTAATCAATGGTGCATTGTTATGTAAGTGACATTCAGTGACATCCACAGAGAAAACATGAGTGGACATTTCAGAGTTCCTCAGCATATAAGTGTCAGCAAGGAACTCCAAGTTTATTTGTTCAATATAAACTTTTGATATACAGTATTAGGGTATTAGCTGACTTCAAAGAATGCTCTGTTCAGAATACTTTAATGCTAATTAAGTTTAATTTTGTTGCTATGAATGTGCAGGCAGCACATATAAAGAAATCATAAGAACGAGCGAATGTGTCTGATTTCTTAATTGGAGTTCTGTTTCTCAATTTTTTTGTTGACATTGCTATGGAAATCCTCGAAAGAGTAAAAATGATTGACGAAGTAGGAAGAAAAATAAGTAACAAAACATTTAAATGATTAAAAATACATTTTTTCTAGAGTTGCCAGGTTGGAAGCATCCCAAACCCTGAGATTTCAGGGGTGAGCCCTAGTGATTTCACAGCTATGGACCCTAATGATGCAATGGGGGTGGACCCAGAGCTTGGAAAAGTTACTTTTTTGAACCACAACTCCCATCAGCCCAATCCAGTGGCCATGCTGGCTGGGGCTGATGGGAGTTGTAGTTCAAAAAAGTAACTTTTCCAAGCTCTGGGTGGGCCCTAGTGATGTCATTAAGCATGATACATTAAGCATCAAACACAATTGCTTAGAGTATACCACTCAAACAAACAAACAAGAAATCTGCTCGATTAACCCTAGCCAGGTTCTGGAGGAACCTTTTTGGATCCACAGTTGATTATTGGCATTAAAAATCTGGAAACTGGCTGTGGCGGAAAAAAATCACTGCTAAATTAAAAGTATTGAGGGGGTAAGTAAAAACTGACTGTTTTATAGGAGAATGGTATAGTTTCATTTGTTTTGTTAATGATGATGCTAATATTATGCTCCCTCCAGCACAATATGTACGGATATGAAATGTTTGATCACCTTTACAGTATTATAGTATCAATCTTTGCTTGGTGCCGATGCATGTTAAGAAATGAATGGTATTTGATAATGTTATGTCCCACTCAGCAGTTTCAGCAACATGATGGTCTAGCTCCCAACATATAGCAAATCACTGGATACATAGCATTTGACAGCTTTAATACCTCTTTAAATACTTACCTGTATGGCTTCCTTTGCAGGGTTCATTTAGTCAGTTAATTAGTTTAGTTGTTTAATTTTTTGTTACTATATGGGAGGAATAGAAAGGGACTTAGATTATCGACAGCAATAAGTGTAAAAGGATATAGTATACTCCATTACCCATAAGCAGTATGTCCGTGAAATTTCTTCTTTTATTGTTGTGATTGCTGTCTATTTTTCTGGAGTCAGTGTAGACTGAGATTTGCCGGCTTCCCCCAGGCACCTGGTTGACCACTGTGAGAACAGGATGCTGGACTAGATGGGCCACTGGCCTGATCCAGCAGGCTCTTCTTATGTTCTTATGATCTTATGTTCTTAGATCTTTCTTTTTCTGTAAAAATTAAAAAGTTAAAAAAAAACTCTCGTTGGAAATTAAGATAGAAATCTTAGCTAGATGAAGGTGTTCCCAGGTCCAGCTGAAGTGAAATGAAGCTGTTCCTTCTCACCGGTTTAGGGAGCCTGGATAAGGAACATTTAATCTAGCCTACTTACTTCTGGCAAGAAGGGCTTAAGTGCCCTCAGGCAGGCCAGTCACCAGAACACCATTGAAAGAAGAAGGGAGCCTAGTGTTGTAGCTTAGTGTTAGATGGATGCCCTGAAGACTGCAATTCTAAACACACTTTACTAAGGGACTAAGCCCCATAGAACTCAACAGGACTTACTTCTGAGTAGATATGGTTAGGATTGTGGTGTTGGTAAAGCTTGACTAGGGATCCTCTGCAAAGATATTGATATCAAAGCAGGGTTGGCAACCCCCTGCGTGGAATGGCCTGCCTGCCTTTTACCATGGCTGCTCCAAACTATTTACAGACTTGATTCTTAACTGCAGTGCAGAGAGAGGTTTGAGAAATGAGTAAGAGTTAAGAAGAATCTCTACTCTTTTCTGCCTTCCTTGTGGGCTGCTATAAACTCACTTTGACAGCCAACCCAATCCAGTGAGTAATAATTGACAGAGAGAAGACACACATGGATTGGTCAACCTTCACAGGCAGTAGCTTGGGAGCAACAGCAATTGAAGCCACACTCACCAGTTGTGAATTCTCTTTTACCACTGTTGGGGAAGAAACAAACCATTAGGCAAATAACAAGGTGCATCATCAGTGGGTTTAAGGGGGTTGAGCTGACCACATGGAACCACTGTTGTTGCTGCTATGGATGTAAGGGAGTAAGGTCAGAGGTAAATGAAATGCAAATAGAAAAACAAAAACAAAAAGACAGTGAAGATTTCCTAAATGCAATACCATACCAACCACAATAAGATTCCTTTGAGTAAGACAGAAAACTCAACATCTCACAACTAGTCAGCATTCCTAACCAAAAACCAAAAGAATCCTGGCATCCAGTAAGTCAAGGTTACAGAAATCCCCATGCAGCACAACCTGACCTATAGACTGCAGGATATTGTGGCACAATTGAATGAGACCTTATCAGCACATAATACCTCTGCCCTGAACTCTGCACTAGTTGCTGATTTGCTATCAGGCCAAGTTCAAGGTGTGCTTTCCATGTTACAGGTGCCACATAGTACTTGTTCTGCTCTTATAAGAAACCAGTCCTTTAGTGTGGCAGTACCTACGCTTTGGAACTTCCTGCCTACTGACATTAGGCAGCAGCCTTCATTGTACTATTTTTGGCACCTGCTAAAAACATTCTCGTTTGGGAAAGCCTACCCAGGTACATAGAAGCTATTATGTTTGTTATCTGTTTTTAACTCATTATTGGTTTTAATATTTTGAATGTTTTTAAATACCTGTCTTTAACTGTTTTTGCCAATAATGTTATTGTTATTGTCTTTATCTATTGTCTTTATGCCACTTTGAGGTTTTTTTTACAAAAAAAGTGGTATATAAATGTTGTAAATAAAATACATAAATAAATGTTGGAGTCACTGTGGCCCTTGGCTCTCTTCCCTCTTTTAGGAACAAAGGGATCTACATTATACCAACTCAGGTCATTTGGTACCATCTAGCTCAGTACTGATGAGATGGACTAGCATTGACTCTCCAGGATTCCAGGCAATAGTCTTTTCCAGAGATTGAATTTTGAACTTTGCATGCAAAGCTCGTGCTTTACCACTGAGCTACAGTCTTTCCCCTGTTTAAAAAAGTATCTTTTAAAATTGTTCTTTTCAATTCATTAATGAATGCACAGCATACCTAGGGTAGATCCACACAACTCATTTAAAACACATTCAGCACACATTTGAACCACATGAATCCCACCACAGAATCATGAGAACTGTAGTTTATTAAGGGTGGTGGGAACTATAACTGTTGGGGAAACCACACTTCCCAGGATTCTTTGGGGGAAGTCATGGGCTTAAAATGCAAGTTGAATGTGCTTTAAATGTATTGTGTGCATCTACTTTATAAACTTTGCCTGCATATAAATTGTTTTAATTCCCCCCCCCATGGAAATCAGCTACAAAGTTTACTGGGTGACCATGGGCTGCTCACCATCTCTCAGCCTAATCTGTCTCTCAGGGTGAAAACAACAGAGTGGGGACCATGACAACTCCAAGGAAGGAGGGCACACTTAAAATGTAGAGGAAATAATAATCCACAACCATAGTGTGAAATCAGACACTTATATGGACATAGTATGAATAAATATTTATAGAAACATGAGTGTCAGAGATGCTTATTATTTACACAACCTGTAAAGAGGGCAGATAAAGATTTACAACACAAACACAATCCTTTACTATGTTCACGCAAGCGTCCCATTGATTTACAGCACAATCCTAACCATATCTACTCAAAAGTAAGTCCTGCTGAATTCAGTGGGGTTTACTCCTGGTATGTGGGATTAGCATTACAGCTTTACTCCTAGAAAAGCCAGTAGAGGATTAAAGCTTCGTAGCTTTGCAAGTTTTCAAAACAGGCTATGAATTAGACAAATAAAAGTCCCTCTTCAACAGCACAGGAAAATGTAAACTTGTTTGACTCCTCATAATTAGAAAAAGTATAACACATTGTAATGATATCATAAGATGCATGTATACTTCTTTTACATTTCTGTTCAAAAATTATTTGAAAGATAAAATATATAATACACTATTTAAAGTAATTTTTAAAACCCTGCATTGTATACTTTTATTATAGTCATAACTGAAATTGTTTACAGTAAACAATTGCCTACCAAGATCCTGCTGTGATTTTTTGTTCTACATCGCCTACACACATAGAGAAAGGGACTTTTACTACTGCTGAAAGCTGTAAACTTACTCAGTTTATGAGATTTTCAGACAAGCAGGAAAAGACAAGTTTTCTGGCCTTGCAAATGGGTTCTAGCTATTGCTTGGACTTCAACAAATTCCTTGTCAATAACAACTCTGACTTCACTTACTGGGTACAAAGTTGAAAGAGCAGGGTTAGAGCAGCCAGCTACAAGCTCAATTAACAGAAGCAGGGGTAGCAGCTGATGTTTTGGTGTATATTTCTTGAACCAGACTGTGTAGAAACTTATGGATTTTTTAAATGAAAGCTGAGAATCCAGAGATTGGGGTGACTCACCTGGAGACCCGGAGAGGACCCCAAAATCCAAAGTCTTCAGGTGAAAACCGGAGTGAAAATCTGGCAATTCTAATTTTTCCCCATTTTTAAAAACTAATTCTGGCATTTAAAAAAATGTTGAGGCAAAGTTTAATTGAACTAAAGGTTTTTGCTTGAAGAAGAGTCTTTGCAGGGTCACTGATTGTAGCTGATAAGATTAGCTGGCTGGTTCTTGATAAGTGAAAGACTGGGCATGGGTTAAACAAGATATGTCTGGATGAAATATCACTCTCCTTGCAGCTATTCTTCCCCTGCAGACTCTCCCCTTTCCCAACCCCTTTCAAATTACCCTATTCCCTGCTTGGGTTCAGGAGATGGATCTTAAACTAGAAATAGTGATGAGAGATAAGACCACTGTCTCCAGATAAGAAAGATAAGGCAAAGTTATTAGGAGCCCACTCCACACTAACTCAAAGCAGGGCTTTCAGTGTTGCTGTCCCTGTTTTGTGGAGTAACAGTCGTGTTGAGATACTACAGGCACCCATTATCTGCATTTTCCAGAAATAACTGTTTTTCTTCTGATGGGCTTTCCCATCTGGACGAATGGGTCTCTGCCATGGGTGTTGAGTTTGTGGGGTTTTTTTGTTCTTTTTTAAAATATATCTGCTATTTTAACTGAGGTTTTTCTGCGTGGTGCTGTTTTTATTGTACATTGCTTTGAGGTGATTGTGTAGAAGGTGATTAATAAATTGTTAATAATAGTGTTTTTTTTAAAAAAAGAAGCAATATGGGAAGACAGCTACTTCTTGACCATCTAGTGAATATGACTATTCTAATTAAACACTGTACATGTGTGTGGGAAGAAATTCCTCTGTTTTCTATCCCCGCCACATCTGAATGTTTGAGGAGGAAATAGTTTGATTGACTGACTTCTCTACCCACCTCTACCATATGTTTGTATTACAAAAGTTGAGGTGTCTCCTACTATGTCCTTCCTGCTTTATACAGTTTTAGAAGGCTTCTGGGAAGGCTAATTCCTTCCCTCCCTGAATTCTGAATCTTTCCATCCTGGCTGTTTGTGGCTATATGCCTGGCTGGTCTCTAGCTCAGCTTTGCTTTCTAGCTGCCTACCTCCCCCACCTCACATGCTTTTGGTTTGGTCAGATACTCCCTCCTGTTAATGAGAGCCTCTTATAACAACCAGTGGGTTCCAGCTGTTTTAGAGTCTTATGTGCATGAGTCTGGTGGAACAGCCTTACTGTTTTAACATTTAACTTATACTTGGATGCCAGGATCCAAAACAACCCTGATGGGCACATGCTTAAACTCCAGGTGCAGAATTGGCAGGAAAGGGTTGTGTCCAACTCAGATGTACCTGGAGGACTGCAGAGGGGTAGAATATCAGTAGAAAAGAAAAAAAATGCTTCAGCCTAGTTGGTCTCTTTGCCTTTTGAGAGTCCAACATTGAGATGTGAAAGCAATGAACAAATTTCTGGAAAATCCCTTGTGCAATTAAGTCTTTGGCAGGAGGATAGGTTCCAGACCAGGACAAGATGTGGCCCCCGTGGAAGCTATTTTGTCACAGTCTGGAGATGGACTAGTGGAGAGATTTCACTGGTCAAGTGGAATTTGATTTGTAAAAGGAATAAACTATCATCAGTTGATACTGCATCCCTGGGAGATTTTTTTTTCCCACATGAACCAGCCATTAGGAGATATTTCCATTTCCGAATCTCTCCACTTACAAGCATAGAAAGAACAAAAGGTTATGGCTGAAGGTTTTTGGCCATTTTCTTTTGTAAAGAGGCAGCAGAAACATAACTAATGATAACATAGACTTAGTTCTCCCTTTTAGTATAGTTAACCAGGAGGTGTGGCTTATGTTGAGCAATGGGAAGAATTATATGGAGGGGTATCTGGCAGAAGTTGGAGCTTGAATACTTAATTAAGGGCCCCCATAACGTGGGATAGTGCTGTAGTTTTATCTACTCTTGAATCCTTTTCATAAAAGGGTTACAGCTGATTTTTGTTCAGATAGTTGTATTAAATACGCAGCCACAACTGGCAGGAAATATCCAGGTCAGTAGCAGTAATCCTTTAATTTTGTGGTTTTGCCTTTTAGCTGTAATGCTTATTACAGGCCTTCCACATACTGTGAGTGGCTGGATGTTGTAACACCTTAATTAAAAAGCATAAATGTGGTGCCACTATTAAACTAGGGCTTTTTGAACTCAAGTGCTCTATTTTTCCTCTTGTCTTTTTAAGATTTGCATTGAGAGGAAGAAACAGTCCTTTCACATTTAAGCTGGGGGAGGGGAGGTAACTAAACAAAATCTGAAGTGCTAATTAAACTGTTGTGGAACAATATTGCCCTCTTTAGTTTTACACTGACAGTTTTAAATAAAATTCTTTGTAACGGGCTTTCTAATCAGATGGCATTCGGCCTCTCATTATTTTTCCTAATTCAGTGAACAAATCCATTCCTAGCCATCTTTTAAAAAGGCAAAACAAGGCAATGATAATAATAAAAGCAAAACAAGCCAGTACAAAACGTGCTTGCACCCCCAACCGCCTTTCCACATTTATTCCATGAAAGTGTCATTAGTACCTTTATGAGGCTACGAACAACAACATCAAAATCCCCTTTCCCAAGGAGTCAGGTGGTGAAATTAATTCATGCAGAAGGTTTTGTAGCAGGCAATAGTTGTTTCTTTAACCTTTAAAAAAATATGTATCTATTAAGGCATTACAAATAAAATTTTAAACATTTTAGATGTTGAAAATCTGTTAATAACCTAGCTCTTTTTGAAATGTAATAATTGTTGCATAGGTATATCTTCACATACTGAGACTTGTTGGGAGCTAGGCTATAATACATTTTCTTTTTATAAAATTCTCTAACCTTGTGGAACACATAGTTGTTTATACTGAACCAGTTTGCATGTCACAGTAAGCCATGAGCAGGTACTGCAGATTGCTCAATCATTCCTCCCTGCCTGGAACAGCTCATGACTTTGTCATGCAAACCCATTCTTAAAATTAAGTAGTAGTTTCTCATTTGATTAGCTGAAATGGAAATGGTTCAGGGACAGGAGGAGTTCATAGTGATTATATATATATAATAAAAACCTCTGTTTGGTTAATCACAATTACGTTCATATGAACGTAATTGTGATTAACCAAACAGAGGTTTTTATTAACAAAACGTTTTAGCTTCCGCCTTCATCAGCTGCTAACATACAAATGCTGTTACCAAGGTGGCAGTTATAGAGCTTTGAGGATGGAATGCTCAGAGGGGCTTCATTTGCAGAAGCTAAGTAGTGGTGGTACTGTCCTCCAGGTTCAGGCCATCTGGTGCCAATGTGTCCAGAGAGTAAATCCAAAAGTTCTCCCTTTTGGTCAATGCTGCTGCATCTGCTGGCATCTCTATCGCTGTAATGGAAAAGTCCAACAGGCTGTGACCCTCGATGTTAAAATGCTTTGCAACTGGTGTGTGTGTGTGTATGCAGTGCCTTGAAAAAGTAATCAAACCCCTGACCATTGCTTTCATATTACTGAATTACCAAATGGTACATTGGAATTTTGTTCTGTATGTTATTTTATTTTGAAACACTGAAACTCAAAATTAATTATTGTAATGTGACATTGGTTTTATGTTGGGAAATGTTTGTAAGAAACATAACAAACTGAAACATGTTGCTTGCATAAGTATTCAACCCCCACACATTAATATTTTGTAGAGCCAATAGCAATAACAGCTTTAAGTCCTTTGGGGTAGGTATGTACCATCTTTGCACCCAGTGTTGGAGGGACTTTGGCCCATTCTTCTTGGCAGATTTGCTCGAGGTCATTCAGGTTGCTTGCTTGTGGGAGTACAATTTTCAAAGAGTGTCACAGATTCTGGGTCACTGTAGGAAATTCACCTTTTTGTTCTTGAGCCACTCCAATGTTGCTTTGGCCTTGTGCTTGGGATCATTGTCCTTCTGAAAAGTGAATTTCCTCCCAAGCTTCAGTTTTTTTAGTGGACTGAAGCAGGTTCTCTTGCAGTATTTCCCTATATTTTGTTCCATTCATTCTTCCTTCACTTTTAACAAGATGCCCAGTCCCTGCTGATGAGAAGCATCCCCACAGCATGATGCTTCCACCACCATACTTCACTGTAGGGATGGTGTGTCCTGAGGCACGGGCAGTATTAGGTTTGTGCCATACATAGCGCTTTGAGTTTTGGCCACAAAGCTCTGTCTTGGTCTCATCTGACCACAAAACCTTTTCCCACATCGCAACTGGGGCAGTCTCATGCTTTCTGGCAAACTCCAGATGTGCTTTCAGAAGATACTTTTTGAGTATCAGCTTCTTTCTTGCCACCCTCCCATACAGGCCAGTGTTATGCAGAGCTCTTGATATGGTTGACTGGTGCACCATTACTCCATTCTCAGCCGTTGAACTCTGTAGCTCCTTCAAAGTGATGGTTGGCCTCTCTGTGGCTTCTCTCACAAGTCTCCTTCTTGTTCAAGTGCTGAGTTTTGAGGGACAGCCTTTTCTTGACAGTGCCTGGGTAGTGTGATGCAGCTTCCACTTCCTGATTATTGATCCAACTGTGCTCACTGGGATATCTAAACTCTTGGATATTATTTTGTACCCTTTTCCTAATCTATGCGTTTGTATTACATTATCTTACTTCTGTAGAATGCTTCATTTTCCTTCAGATCCACAGCCTGACTAATGATCCCTCAACAGTGGGGGTTTTATGCTGACAATGTGACAGCAACTTTAATGGTTCACTGGTGGAGGCCAATGGTAAGGTAATTGTGTCCTTGTATCACAGCTCAGTGGTAGGAATGAATTTTGGGAGATATAAAAGGCTATTGGTTGCCTTAAGGAAGACCGATCCATAAAACTTGATACAAGTACATTGATAACTGTTCAGATTAAGATAACACTTCATTTTGCCAGTTTTATCTTTTTTTTAAAAAAAGTGATACATTTTTTCACATCCCTGTACTATGAATTTGTGAGTAAGCTTCACTTTGTTTTGCTCCTCTATTTTGTGCTGCAAAATTGATTACAGTGCTTGCTGTTAGAATGGGATTCCATTTAAGTTGTGCTCATTTTTCTAGTTCACTGCACAATTTGACTTGTTGTACAAACAGTAGACCACAGAGCAATATAGATTTCACATAAACACTTGGTGTGTTTCATTTTAATTTCCTGGCAAGATGGCAGCTCCAAATATAAATCATATTACGAGAACAGAAAACATTTTGAATTATAGCTACTATGCATTTAACTTCAAATTTGAGTTACATTGGACTTGTGTAGATGTGACACTGCCAGTTGTTGAACCATGCAACCTTGTACTTTCTCCCCTAATCCCTCTCTTCTAAGGAACAATTGCCCCCTACCTTGCCCTTGCTTTGCTTTGCTTTCTTTCTGTCTGTATCTCTGTTACTAAAGGCCAATGGAAAAAGGGAACGGGCAAGCAGGTCTTCAAATCAAGGTTTGCCTTTAGAAGTTCAAAACTATGATTAGAGTATATTGTGGTTTAATGCAATTCCTGTGTAAAGTCAAAGAATCCGAGGGATTCGGGTGACTTCCAGGAGAAGAATGTTCCACAGTTTAGGTAGATTCTCACCGACAGTACTGTTTTATGTGTGTGTTTTTTTTAATTTGCATGCAAAATGAAGTAAACGTTTGAGCCTACTTATCTTGAAAGATAGCTTATGTGGTAAAATGGAATTACAACAAAGATATCTGTGACAATTCTCTCTCTCTTTTTTGCTATAACAGACTAACATGGTTTCTGCCTGGGTATATATTTATTTGTTTATTAAAATCAAACAAGGTACATTTAAACTAGCTTATTTTATTATTTTCTTGTATTTCTACTTTTTGTTTAGTGATAGTGTAAATGCTTTTTCTTTTCTTTTTGGTTTGATGGTTTACATTTCATTTTTTATGATTTTACCGTTCTTGAGTCTCTCACTACCAGCAACTATTAGTTATATGGACTTTTCGTTCCTACACAGTCTATTAAATGTAGGTTTTAAAAAGCCACTTGGCATGTTTTTCAAAATCTATCTACTGCACACATCCATTTGAGTTGAATTGGCTTAATCCTGCCTGGATCTGGATAGCAGCGATAAGCACTTCTGAGGATGTCAGGTAAAAACAGCTGAAATAAAATTGCCTCTAAGGCATTCTCTCTGTCCATTTGTATCTTGTTATATTTTTAAATCTCCATGAACATAGGAGGGGTATTATACTACTAGGATCTTAAACGTAAGTCTATTGCATAGTAAGATCAACTTCCACAATTTATTTTATTTTCTCATTGCTCAACACTATTTCATAACCTTGAGACTACAAGTCAACCAGAAACATTTTAGAGCAAGTAGATAAAATGGGATAACCCCCATGTACAGTTTGCTAAATTTAATTCTTATATTGTATTAACACATACACACACATAGATCCATGTTACACTACTGTAAGTAGCACACTATACATGGGGCTGACTTTGAAGAATGTTTGTAAGCTTCAATTAGTGCACAATACAGCAGCTATATTATTAACTCAAATTGGGTGTTATGATTATATTACTCCTATGAGATGCCAACTGTGCTGGCTCCCAATATGTTTCTGGGCTGATGTCAAAGTGCTGATTTTTGTCTTTTAAAGCCCCTTATGATTGACCCTGTCATTAGAGGTAATGCCATTGGCTACCAGAGAAAGGATCTTCATGATGGTGGTGCACCAATTGTAGAAAGTTCTTCACAAAGAAGTTTGCCTAGTACCTACCTTATTGTGCTTTTGGTTCCAGGCAAACACCTTCTTATTTTCTCAAGCTTTTTATTTATTTATTTATTTATTTATTTATTTATTTATTTATTTATTTATTTATTTATTTATTTATTTATTTATTTATTTATTTATTGCATTTATATACCACCCCATAGCCGAAGCTCTCTGGGCGGTTTACAGCAATTAAAAACATTAAAAACAAATATACAAATTTTAAAACATAAAAACAATTTAAAAACACAATTTTAAAAAATTTAAAAACAATTTAAAAACACATGCTAAAATGCCTGGGAGAAGAGGAAAGTCTTGACCTGGCACTGAAAAGATAACAGTGTTGGCGCCAGGCACACCTCGTCAAGGAAATCATTCCATAATTTGGGGGCCACCACTGAGAAGGCCCTTTCCCTTATTGCCATCCTCCGAGCTTCCCTTTTAAGATGCTGTTTTAATCCTGTTGGCTGTTTTATGTACATGTACTATTTTGCAGCCTTTTTATTTTATCGGGTCTTTATTATTATTATTTATTTAATTTAATTTATTAGTCGCCCAACTGGCTGGTTGTCCAGCCACTCTGGGCGACGTACAAGATAAAACAATACATTAAAACATTAAAATTTAAAACCATAACAGTAAGAAACCTAACCCACCCCAAAAGCCTGCCTGAAGAGCCAGGTCTTCAAGGCCCGGCGGAAGCTTATCATAGAAGGGGCATGGCGGAGATCATTTGGGAGAGAGTTCCACAGGGTGGGGGCCACTATTGAAAAAGCCCTCTCTCTAGTCCTCACCAGTCTAGCTGTTTTAACCGGTGGGATCAAGAGAAGGACTTCAGAGGCTGATCTTGTTGAGCGGCATCCCTGACGATGCTGGAGGCGCTCCTTCAGATAGACTGGGCTAAAACCGTATAGGGTTTTAAAGGTCAAAACCAACACCTTGAATTGGGCCCGGTAAAGAACCGGTAGCCAGTGCAACTCCTTCAGCACTGGAGTGATGTGATCTTGCCGGCGGCTGCCTTTAATCAGACGAGCCGCTGCATTCTGTACCAGTTGCAGCTTCCGGACCGTTTTCAAGGGTAACCCCACGTAGAGTGCATTACAGTAGTCTAGGCGAGAGGTGACCAGGGCATGTACTACCGGTGGGAGCAGATGGTTGGGAAGGTAGGGGTGCAGCCTCCGTATCAGATGGAGTTGATACAGCGCCGCCCGGCTCACAGCCGAGACTTGAGCCTCCATGGACAGCTGGGAGTCAAGAATGACCCCCAGGCTGCGGACCTGGTCTTTCAGGGGCAAACGTACCCCATTGAGCACCAGGTCCACATCCCCCAGCCTTCCCTTGTCTCCCACAAACAGTACCTCGGTTTTGTCAGGGTTCAGCTTCAGCTTATTCCTTCCCATCCAGCCACTCACCAACTCCAGGCACTTGGACAGGGTTTCTACAGCCAACCTCGGTGAAGATTTAAATGAGAGATAGAGCTGCGTGTCATCCGCATACTGATGACATTGCAGCCCAAATCTCCTGATGATTGCCCCCAGCTGCTTTATATAGATGTTGAACAGCATTGGGGAGAGGATGGAACCCTGTGGCACCCCACAAGTGAGAGGCCAAGGATCCGAGACCTCATCCTCCAATGCCACTCTTTGGTACCTACCAGAGAGGAAGGAATGGAACCACTGCAATACAGTGCCCCCCATGCCTAACCTCTTCAGGCGGTCCAGGAGGATAACGTGGTCAACGGTATTGAAAGCCGCTGAGAGATCAAGGAGGACAAGGAAGGTGCATTTGCCCCTATCCCACGCCCTCCTCATATCATCTACCAAGGCGACCAAGGCTGTTTCAGTCCCATGTCCAGGCCTGAAGCCCGATTGAAATGGATCCAGATAATCCGCTTCCTCCAAGTGCGCTTGCAACTGCTTTGCCACCACCCGCTCAATCGCCTTGCCTAAGAATGGCAAATTTGAGACTGGGTGAAAGTTGTTCAGATCTTGGGGATCCAAGGAGGGCTTCTTTAAGATTGGTTTTATTACTGCCTCCTTGAGCGATGATGGCATTACTCTCTCTTCGAGAGATGTATTTACCACCATCTTGATCCCCTCACCCAGTCTATCTTTGCAGCTCATAATAAGCCACGATGGGCAAGGATCAAGTAAGCAAGTGGTTGGCTTTAAGGTTGAAAGCACCTTGTCCACGTCATCAGATGGAAGAAGCTGGAACCGATCCCACACCACCAGAGCACCACTGGTCACCTCTGGCTCGCTCACTGTGTCCAATATTTTAATTGTTTTATTCTTTCTATAAACTTCCCTGGGAATATTACTGAAGGAGCAATATAAAATTATAATCAATAAATTATTAAATAAATGTGCACCTATTGTAACTTTGTTTTCTCAGGGCTGTGCAAATCTAAAAGTAAGGGGTACAATCCAGGATTATGAATTTCATCAGTTTGCCATTTACCTGAATGTAATGTAGATTTCCCACATAACATCTGTGGTGTATTAATGTACACTTTCCCCCTATTTAGTATTCATTGGATTTAAATTATGAAAAAGAGATGCATTAGAAACAGAAAAAAATGCATAAATAATATATAATGGTTTGCAACAACAACAACAAAAAGAGATAACATATTTTTTAAATTTTTATCTGGTGATATAGGAATGCCTTTTCCTGTGCGTGTACAACACTATTTTCTTTCTAACAAAAATAAGTTTTCTGAAAGTAGCCTAAGGTAAAGCAAGTCTGTCCATTCCACTCCAAATCATTGCACTGCATTATTTGATAAGTGTGAACCCCAGTTTGCTTAAAGACTTTAAAAGAACTCACTTTACTTGTCACATAATGTGCGCACTACTTACCAGCTCACCCTTTATTTATGTTTGGTGCTCCCTTTTATTCTTCCAGCACAGAAATACTTGAATGCTCGGGTGTTAATAAATTGGTTTTGTACTACTTATGCTAATGTCTCTTCTTGTCACCTCCTGCCTTTTGCAGAAGATAGGGTGAGAGCTGCATTAGTGTGCTATGCAAGCTGTGATAAGAAAGTAAATAAGGTGTGTGGAGAAGCCCTGCTTTATATTGTAGCAAGACATTGGCATAGATTAAACTTGTACTTGGCAGAGTAGCTTTTTTTACTTCATGAGTAAAACTAAGAACTAATATTCAATCATTCTCCTGCATCTATATACCTATTTTCCAAGATTATCAATTTTAATGTAAAACTGAACACATCGAACTCACAGCAATTTTCTGGGGAAATATTTTATACTTTGGAGGGAACACAAAAAATGATGTAGTGTATGTGGTCATCATCTCACCAGCAGTCTGGTTGTTTTGCACTAAAAAGAAGAGGGGTCACTAACTCAGGCCATATTCAGTCCTCCATAAAAGATTTTTCTGGCCCTCCCCCAATTTTATTGTCGTCGTCGTTGTCATCATCATCAGTGTTTTTTAATTTAATTTTATTTTTGTATTGAGCACTCTGTTTTCTGTGGTGCTTAGGTATTCTGTCAATTTGTTATTTATTTATTTATTATTTAAATCGTTTTATATTGAAACATACATATATAAAAAACCCTCCAAATGGTTTACAACCTAAATGAAATAATCAAATAAAACATTACAAATATAAATGCAAATATCATTACAGATGAAGGTCAGATATAAAATATATATTTATAGCAGCTTAACTAACAAGAAAACAAGATGTTCTCTTACATGTGTTTGTTATGCTTTCTTTCACATTGGTCATGCCTACTGCAGCTAGCATGTGGCCCTTAAAGTAAATGCCGCCCTCTGGCCAGAAAGGCTTAGCTAGCCTTGATGTAGAAAATAAGTAGCCAGGATACCCATTTGTTTTTTTATCTTTCTATTTTTTCTCTGAGTTGAAACAGTTATCACTACTTGAATGTGTTGCTTGTAGGACATTTTTTTTTAATGATTGTGAGTCTCAGTTTAATTTTACTTTGCACAACTAGTTTATTTTAGTTGGCACACTTTTATCCTGCCTTTTTTTCAGAGAGGTCAATACTGTTCATCCCTTTTTTATCCTCACAATAGCCCTGTGAGTTAGGTTAAACATCACTAAGATGCTGACAGGCCCATGGTCACCAAAGTAGCTTTGTGGCTGCGTGAGAATCATACAAAAATAAAATATTATGATAAGATATTGATATGCTTCCTTGTAATATCTAGCAAGGTACAAATTGAGTGGGGTGTACATTCTGTGGGGTGGGGTGCCTTTGGTAGTGTCAGTGGTTTAAAATATATAATTGTTGAAAAATGTCTGAAAGTTTTGCACTTGAGTGGTTTGGAACGGAATCAATATGACAGGGTAGCCAATGTGGTGTCCTCCAGATGTTTTGGACTACAACTCCCATCATCTTTAACCATTGGTCTTGCTGATTGGGGCTGATGGCAGTGTAGTCCACAATATATGGAGGACATCATGTTGGCTATCCCTGCATTAAGAGCTCCATTAATTTTAAGCTAGGTAGATTAGTATTCTGAGACATTACTCAGTGAATATTCGTTCAGATAGAACACATTCGATTTGTTTTAAATAATTTAATAATTAAATACTTTCTTGTATTTAATTTCATGTGAAAGCTACCTGCTGAAATCCCGTTATGTATTAATAGTTATTAAAATTACTTCAATTGCCCTGATACATTGTTTCAAATAACTGTACACTCTCTTCTCACAAGCAACAAAATTTTGGTTTTCAGTTTTCATATGCAATGCTGTTAATATGAGGGGACTGACAATCTGGTGACGTTGTTTACAGCACTGCCCAAAGTAGCAACTAATTAACATCCTGGGATTAAAATGCTACAGCATTTGAATTTAGTGGTGTGTATTGTACTTTCCGCAAGTGTAATGAATTGGATGCAATAGCCTCTGATTATCATTAGGGCATCCAGGAGCTTGAGGTTTGCTCTGGAAAGTTCATTTTAAGCATTTGACAGGGATGAGAAGATTAATTCCAGCTGAACTGAAAATAATATTTGACTGGAAGTCAGGTATCTTAAAGGTAGGTTATTTTGGAGAGAGTGTGATTTACATTAATGCAATCTAAATTATGTGACAGAGTTCTTGGCTTTCATTTGTGCATCATTCTTCAGTATATGGAATACTCAGTGCTGTCATATGTCACACCAATAAGGTTCTGTAGCAGTCCCCCATGTAGTCTATATCTGATTTACAGTAAACTTGTTTATCACTGTATATATGAATGGAATAAGTTAGCATCATTCTGTTATATTTTCTGAGCAGTGCAGGGCCAATTCACAGGATCAGTTCAAGTGGATAAAGCTTTATTGTCTCAATTCTTGCCATGATAAGAAACCAGCTGATCCCCTATAGCAACTTCACATGATCATCCAGTAAGTGATAGTTCTTCTCATCAAATGAGAACCAGGTCATGAATTTACCAATAACAGTTGAATATTTTACAGGGGTCTCTTTCCTCTCTCCCCTACTTTGTAGGGATGGGGAAGATGCAAAATGCAGGAATTAAATTTACAGATGTATCTGTTTGTGTCTGTAGTCTGTAGTGTGGTGGCTAATAATAAACAGAATTTCTCTACAAATGTTTCAGCTCAATTCAGATACATCATTTCAGTAAAAACCATAAGATTGGTCAGTATTATTGCCTTCAGGTGACAGATAATGAGGTATGGCACAGAGAGAAATCAAATGTGTACATAGTTGAGGAGAGATTTCAGCTGGATACTTTCAGGCCAAAACTCATATTGAACAGTTGCACAACGTAACAGTGTACCCTCCTTAGAAGAAGTTATTAGAAATTATTGGAGAGGGGTTGTAGCTCAGTGGTAGATCACATGTGTTGCATGCAGAAGGTCCCAGGTTCAGTCCCCAGGTAGGGTTGAGAAAGACATCTGCCAGAAATCCCAGATAATGGTTGCTAGTCAGTGCTGACAACACCAAGCTAGATGGACAGGTGGTCTTGGTATAAAACAGCTGAATTGTTCCTAAGCTGGGATTTTTAATGCCTTCTCTTAAGAATCTCTGTTTACTTGTGTTGTTGGTGGCTCTCCAAGTTCATAAAGTGCCATAACCCTCCCAAGTGTCCCATATGCTGACAAATGATGCACTACTATGTGTAAGGGAACATGGGTTTGCATTTTTAACCATGTAAACAAACATTGAAATGCAGCTCATCAGGGATAAAGCTAGACAAGAGCCCTTCTATCTTAAATAGTACCTTTTCATTGGCAGGAATGCCACCCCTTCCCCAATGTGAGTCTGCATAGATGCCCCCAGCAGCACTGTACCACATGCTTGTTTGAATATGTAGGTCAGCCTGGGGACTATACAATTTTGGAAGAATGCTACTAGGCTTAAAGAATCTCCTAGTTAACATGCACACTGTACTTTTGGACAGTTGTGACTACACCACGAGCCCCCCAACTGGGATATGTTTATTTTACACAATGTATAGTCTGCCTCTCAATATGAGTGCCTCCAAGGCAACTTACACTCTATCCAAATAAAATCAATAACTGCAGTATCAAAATTATGATACAATAAGATTAAATAAGGCTATATATTTGTGACATCCCCATTGCAAATTCATAAAATAGTCATGTGACAGTTATAGATCATGTGTCTTCTGCAAAATGTGAGGCTTGGTTTGTTCCATTGTGATAAGGATGTTGTATGTAGCACAGATTAATAATACATTACTGTTTATTAAATACAGGCAATGCTATTGTACAAAATAGAGTGATACTTGCTTTATCTCAGACTGATTTTGAAAGCACATTTGTAGAAAATGGAACTGAGCTGCTCAAGAGATATTTCCATGAGCACTGCATTCTTTTGCAGCAGAACTTTCAAGCTGAATATTATAGATTACTGTGAAATGCAAATGCTGCTATTTTGTTTCACAGCTATCATTAAAAAGGGTTGTGTATCCATTAAAATTATATGTTGCTTGGACAGCAAAACTAGGAAAAGAAATGGAAACTTGCCCAGTAGAAGCTCAGCTCTTAGGGAATCTGAAGAAATTGTTTGACTTCAGACAGCAAAGAGCTACTATTCCTATGTTCAGTTTTACTTCTAAATTTTGAATAACTACAACAACAAAGCTGAGTTTGAAAACGTTGCACTAAGATTCCAAAGGTCTGATAATTAGAAATGTATGAACATAATTTCATGTTGATTTTATTTGTAAGAGCATGGTGAATTTGTTTTCTTGCTATACTTTGGCTTTTATGGTTTATTTTGTATTTATATCATTTTTATGTTTATTGTAACCCACCCACAGAACTTTATGGGGCAGCATATAGGTGTCATTGGATGATATGCAAGAGTATCAGACCACTTATATAACTGTCTTCTGCTCACAAATGGGACTTTCCCTTCCATTCCTCCACATTGCAGCCCCCTTGTGCCCCCAAAAAACTGCTCCAGAGAGTTGGAGGGTTGTGGGGGGAGGAGAGGGAAGTCATGTGAAGCCTAGAAAGATCATTAATAATTTCATGAAAACAGGAAAAGTGATGATATAAATAAAAGGCAGTCTAGAATTGTACTGTCCTGTGTTGTTTAACTTCCTGCTGAGAGAGGTCACTTCAGGAAGCATACCCCTGCAGGGTTGACCTTGAGCATAGAGAGATTATTTCTTTCATGGTCTCTACCACCATTGAAGAGGAAGGCAATGGTAAACCACCTCTGAATACCGCTAACCATGAAAACTTTATTCATAGGGTTGCCATAAGTCAGGATCGACTTGAAGGCAGTCCATTTCCATTTACCACCATTAGAGACTCTGATCAAACCATCTGGACTCTGGTCTCAGAATGGCTGACAGTAATTGAAATATTTTCTTCTTCTTCTACTTGTTCTGTATGCCACCACATAATGTACAGTTGGGCTATCATTTGCCCTGTAGTCCAGAGGAGGGCAGCATGATAGGAAGTCACAGGGTGAGCAGTGGGCAAATCACCTCTGCTACTTCCTTGCCTAGAGTCTGTTTAATCCTGAACATTTATCAAAAGATATATTGTTGCTGATGTACCATAAGGCTGTAAAGTTCTCCACCAACTCTATATCACTTAGAGTAGTATTTAAAAAAAAAAAAAGGTGGGCCTTTAGCCACTTTCAGATAGGCCTCAGTGCCACAGCCTGCTCATTGCCTATCCTGCCCGCAAGCCATGCCATAGCCTTTTGGTTGGACCAATGCCAGCACCAGCAACTCCTTGCATGCTTAGTAAAGCTGATTAGGAGACAGAATAGTTGGGGGTGGTAGGAAGGTCTCCCTCGTCTAAGGGGAAAGGATCAGAAGAGATGTTAGAAAATGAGGTAAAAGGTTAATATTTGTTATTAATAATAAATCAATAAACTAGGACTGGAAAGGAAGGGGAAAGAGGAAAGCTGTTACAGGAAGGCAAAGTGAATGTAAAAGGAGCAAGGAGGATGGATGAAAGGAATGGACATATTTGATGGTGAGAATAAAGTACAAGTTGAATGTGAGAAGATAATGGGAGAAGAAATTAGAGGGTATGAGTAAAGTGTTTTTGAGAGGCATGTGGCAGTGGGAAGGAGAAAAAAAATAAAAGAAGCCTTCTCCACTAAGAGCCTCTGGATCATCAAATTCTGCCTAAAATGTGGATCCTGAGTTACAATACCTCCTGAGCCAATGCCTGTACTTTGCTCTAGGAAAACTGAGCTGTGGAACTCCTTGCTTCAAGGATAATACTGTGGCAAAGAGTTTAGAAATTTCCAAAATTGCATTAAATATCCTTATAAAGATGTTAGTAGTTGTCAGCTGATTATGCTGAACTCTGCCTCTATCTGCCACCATTTTATGAATGATTCTGTCTCTGCATCACCATTTTCTAATTGGTGGGACTCAGAAATTTTTAGCCGTTTCAAGTGGGTCCTGTGGGGTTGAAAATATGAGAACCCCTGCCTTAGAGTATATACCATGGTCTTTATTCCAGAATGAGAGCAACATTCTATATCCATGTGCATTATGGAAGTACCATTAACTGCTATAGAAACTTAGAATGTTCTGAATTTTCATTTTCCCTAGGGATTTATACCTGATACTTGACTTAAAATATTAAACTATAAATATTAAAATATTAAAATATAATTCAGTTATTTCCAAAAACCTTCAGATTGGGTGTGTTTGAGGGCAAAAATACATTTGGTACTTGCTGTGTTTTGAGGCTTCCTTGGAAGAAAACCAAATTGTCACAGCCTATAAACCTCTAGAGAGTGTCAACATTTAGCTCTTTTCTCTCTTTCTATATGAAAGCTAAAAAGAGCATGAAAGGCACTAATGAAGTAGAAGCCTAATATTTTCATTTTGCTCATGTGGGTGAATGCAGAAACCTAGCCTATTGAAAGACAGCTAACAAGCAGGAACAATTGCACTTTAGATATGGGGAAACTGAGAAACTGGAAAATGATTGTAGGGAAATGTTTTGCTGTGACAGTGTCTGCGTTGGCACGTCCTAAGTAATATAGAACATTATCTTTGTCCCTCTGTTTCTGTCATAGGTGCATTCATTTAGTTATAGCCACTGTTCCAGTTGCTTTACATAGGGATTGGAGTGAGTTGAGTATTAGACAGGCAACCAAGCAGTCCAGTAAAATTAGGAATCCAAAAGCTTGGTGTGCTTGAAAAAAAACAAGTTTGTACTAAGTAGCCAGGGCACAGTCTGCAGAACACTGGCCCAGGTGGACCTCACTTTGCTTCTTGTCAGATGACCTCTACTGAACTGGTAAGAGCAACTCTAGTCTTGCCTGGGGTTCTGCTGCAATGAAACAAAGAGCACGGCAACATTTGTTCCTATGGCAAGCTGCCACAGTGATGCAGGTGAAAGTAAGGTGGGCGAGTCCTGTTGCTGGAGTTCCCTAGTTTGAGTCCCTAGCTCTGCACACTCCTTGTATTAGAGTTCTCATGATTATACTTCAATTACAAAATAACAATATTTCCAGTGCAAGTTCTTTATTCTCACTAATGAACAATATGCTGTTTTTTAAACACGCATGAGCACTGTCAATTTTAATTTTCTTTTTCTCCCCTGCCTGTGCATGTGTTCTACATGGTGCAGTGCCTTTGCAGCCCACTATTGCCTTCAGTATGCAGTTAAATTAAGTTGTCAGCCTGTTTTTTTAATTATTATTCTGTCTCTCACACTTTATTAATCTAAATTAGAAGTGTCTTGTCTGAGTGGGAAGGCCTTATATTTTTAGAAAGTTTAACTTGTGCACTGTGTTGCTTTACTGAAGTCATTTATTATCTTTATTTTTGCTCTTTTTTCTTGCCCCTCCTATCTCAATTGTTTCCATATACATACCCTATCTCGAAAATATGCACACCTGGAGGTTTTATTCTGTGGTAAAGTGGTCTCAGGAGTTTCTGGAAAGGCAGTTCAGAATTTTGTCCCAAACAGTTAGGAATATTATGCTTGTCTCAGCCATAAAGGCTATAATTGTCAGATTAGATGATTTTGTCCTTGAACTCAACATTTCCATTTACTTCAATAGCTGGCTGCCATTTCCATATTACCCCAACTATGTGTGTGTGTGTGTGTATGTGTGTGTGTGTATATATATGAACGTAATTGTAATTAACAAAACAGAGGTTTTTATTGTATTAAAACGTTTCAGCTTCCGCCTTCATCAGCTGCTAACATACAAATGCTCTCTGTCTGTCTGTCTGTCTGTCTCTGTCTCTCTCCCTTTCTTCCTCCCCCCCTCTCTCCCCCTCTCCCTATAAGAAATTATAACTAAAGTAATAGATTATGAAATTCCATTAGATATGTGGACCATATGAGAAAGCTCAGTGAAACAGGGTTATAAAGGATGAATCTCACACATGATAACATCAGTGATGAAAGTTGTGATTACAAGCTATACCAACAATAAGTGAGTGGATGGAAGAAATGTGGGAATTGATACATTATTTAAGAACTAAAGTGTAAGGTAAAAACAACAAAGGATAATTTTATGGTAATGTGGAACCCTCAAAATCAACCCCCCTCCAGGGTTCTGAGAAATAAAGGTAATTTTATGATATTGGATATATAATATAGGTTATTGGTCACTATGATGCTTGCTAGTAGAAAGGATTGGGTCTAGGTAAAATTCTTGAATTATTGCTCCTTGTTTGGGAAAAATGTTTAAGTAGACTTTAATTTAGGGATGTTTTCTCTGCCTAGTGCCTGTGCTATCTGGAGTCTCTTGGAAGGTTCAAAGTATTTAAGTACACAAAGGGACATTTGCTAAAGTAAGAAGAATGCAAGTATTGTGTATTTGTAGTTGAGAATCACCAGGGTGGATATGCGTTTGTTAACCCTTCCAGGTATCATATGTTTCTTCTGAATCTGCTTTCTCCCAAAGAGAAATAACTTCCATTGTCAGTGTCCAGCCGGAGGAGGAAAATAATATAAAATGTTGTTGGGGAGAGTCCCTATAGGAGATTTCAGTTTTTAACAACATATTTCTAGGCAGCTTGATTACCCAAAAGCTTTGGGGGGGGGTGCTTACAGTGTCTGCTGCGAGTTCAGATATGGAAGAGGGAACTAATGTTGGAAGATGGACTGGCTGCCCATTTGCTACCGGGCCAAGTTCAAGGTTCTAGTTTTGGTGTACAAAGCCCTATACAGCTCGGGACCAGGATACCTGAAAGACCGTCTTACCCCTTATATACCCAGTCGATCACCGCACTCTGCAGATGAGGGCCTCCTGCAGATACCATCTTATCAGGAGGTTCGTTCTGCACAATATAGGAAATGGACCTTTAGTGTGGCAACACCTACCCTGTGGAATTCCCTCCCTTTAAATATTAGGCAGGCACCATCTCTGCTATCTTTTTGGTGCCTTTTGAAGACTTTCCTCTTTCAACAAGTCTTTTAGGTTGAGACCTATCCCAGTCTGTGTCTGTATTAGAATTGCTTAATATGTTTTTAATAATGTTTTAACCCTTTTAAAAAGTTTTTTAAAATGTTTTTAATGCTGTTTTGTTTTAATGTATTTTAAGATCTGTTTTTATGATGTTTTAAAGTGTTTTTAGCACTTTGTTTGCCACCCTGGGCTCCTGCTGGGAGGAAGGGCGGGATACAAATGAAATAATAAATAAATAAATAAACAAATAAATAAGATAGATGGAATTAATTTAAGAAGAGTTGGAGCTTTCATACTTAGATTAGCTAACCATGGCACTTTTCACATCTTACTGAAGATCCAATGTTTTGCAGATGCCAATTTTTTGCAATCAACAGTGTGCAAACAGAATGGGCTTTCACAGTTGTGCTTTGTGATACTGACATCCTGGTTTTGTGATTGTATTTGTTTTTAACTTCAAAGCACCAAAGACTTGCCATGCACAACAATTTATATACTATGGTTGAGAAATTACTCAACGTTCCAAACAGAGAGAACTCTGGGTGACAAAGCTCAGTTGTAAATAAAAACATTAAAATGCGCTGTTTAAAATGTTGTATGCAATATTGTACAAATTGTACTGTTTCATTGTGATTGCTAATGGAAACTCACAATATTTTCTAAATAACTGACACGGATCTTCATCAAAATGGCACAGTTTAGGGAATTTAAGTGATTGTGCCTTCTGCTGTGTTAAATTTAATGCCTGCATCTGTGACCATTCTGTCAAATATAGCATCTGAAAATTGTTGTTCAACCTTAAATTCAACATCTACCTTTATGCTTCCAAGTGGTTCCCATCATTCTCCCTTGCCAGTAGATCATTAGTGTGCTGTGCCTATAACAGTTGGGATGAGCATATTAATACAAAGAAATTAGGTACATCAGGCACAATAGACTTAAAGTGTCCCTTATGTGACATAGCTTTACTAAGACATAGTTTCAGTACTGAATAATGAATTGATTCTTCACACAAGAAAGCAAGTACTTTGATTTCGAAAGCAGATGACAAAAAAGGAAGTTGGATTTACTTTTTAAATCTTTGCTTTTGATATTGGCATGGCTTCCAGATGGATGGGCGGATATATTGGGCCATCTTACAATTTTTTTTGCACACTCTCCCTCATCTTTATATATATCTTAGTTTACTCAGGTTATTGATGTATTCAACATATTTTAGATTTGAATTACAAAATTGCTTATGTAATTAAGTAATATAAGAATAAAATATTTGTTACGTGTTTCATCTCTTCTTTAAATGATTATCAGTCTTTGAACCCAGACTGGCACAAGTAGCTACTGCTCTCACATGTGGGGACTTATATAATCCCCCCTTTAAGTGGCAGCATCTTCTTAAGGTTGTCTGGAGTAATGGATGGAAGAAACTGAAGGTATTTTTGCTCTCCTTTCCAAAGTATGAGTGAATGGGAAGTTGGGTTGATCTCATCCTATATTTCCAAAGTATGAAAAGTGAGATGTATAAATAAGAAGCTGATTAAGTTTTTTTAAAAACAACAACAGATGATAAGCACTGTCCTGCTTTTTGTCCCTTTTCTTACTAATTTTAAAATTCCAAGTACTGTTTGATCTCCCTTCTTGATGTGGCTAGGAAATGACTCACCTAACATGGTTAGGCCCTTCCAAGGAGTTGGAACATTTGCATAGTAGTCTAGTTTGTTACTGGATTCTTTTTTATCCTTTCCTTTTCTTGCCTGTCCTCCCTCTCTCTCTCTCCCCCCCTTTGCCTTTCATCCAAGCTGTCTGCTATTTTAAATTATTAAAATGACTTTGCATGTTAAAATATTAGCAATAGTATTAATATAAACTCACATTATACTTAAGTCACTTCTGTTTTATGGTTGTTTAAACTTCAACAGTATGCAAAAAAATAGAGAAGATTTATAGGATTATACTTATGAAAATGCAAAGAAAGCTTTTGAATGTGTGGCTTTGCATGCTGTAGCCCAGCCACAGGGGGCGTCTTGACTAGGCAAACTCGTCGTTGGACATTATTGCTTTATCTATCAGGCTTAGAGTAATGCAAAAACTTATTCAGCTGTCTCATTAATACATACATCTTGATGATTAGATGTAAGAAGATTGTTTCTGTGGAAATACTACATTTTGCAACAGACTTGGCTTTCTAATCTGGTCCCTGGTTTGGGAATGTAGCTTTGTTGCTGAAAATAAATCACTCCCATGAGGCATCCTGAAATGATTTACAATATAATAACATATGTAAAATAGTTACCTATATAAAAAGAGTTAAAATAATAGCACATATGCAAATACAGAGAGAGAGAGGGAGTTTAAAACTGTTGTAATCCTTATTGCAGAAATATCTTGGAGTGTACAGACTCAGCAAAGGAATAAGACTCATCCTCCCAGAAATTTTAGCATAAAAATTGTGATTCTCTATACTGTAATTTATATGCCACTCATATGCCAAAATGACATATAGTGAGTAGTGAACACAGTGCTGTCTGGCACCAGGGAAACCAGATGCAAATTCCTGTTCAGCCATGAAGTTTACTCAGTGATCTTTCACCCCTAGCCTAAGAACACTTGTACTAAAGAATGGAATAAGAAATAATCCAGGAGTTGACGGACAACTACTGAAAAATGACACCATTACCATTGATACTGGAAATACCAACGTTTCTTTACTTCCTTGGCCTGCTGCCCTGGGTCACTATATAGCCATACTTCCACCTTTCAGCTGCCTCACTGTTACCATCTGCCTTTTAAACAGTCAGCAAAGGGAAGTGTGTGTGTGCGCACAGATCCATATAGCCGTGGGGAAGTGGAGTTATGTTACTGTAGGTCTTTCACCTGCTGATCTTAGGTTGATAGTGCTACATTCAGTGCACAATCAGGTATTGTATTTCAGATGGAGGGGGTTGAAAACGATTTAAGGTTTATAGCAATTCAGATGCTGATGCCGGGATAAATTCAAGATTTAAATCGTTTAAAATTGAGCACTGATTCATTTGTTGTGGTTATCTATTAATACTTAATAACTACAGCATTTTTCTTTCTTTTTTATTTTTGAGCGAAAAGGATTTGAAATCCCCACTCAGCCATGAAGTTCATTTAGGCTCTGGTCTGAAGGCACAAGGCCAGCTCGCTGCTGAAGCTAAGCAGGGTCAGGTCTGTTCAGTGCCTGGATGGGAGACCGCCTGGGAACCATATGTCAGCTGCCTTGGATTTCTGTCATGAAAAGAAAGGCGGGGTATAAATGTAATAAATAAATAAATTTGATGCCCATGGGCCCAACCTACCTCACAAGCTTGTTGTGAAGATATATAAGTAGGTATAAAATGGCTGCAAAGGGGGACTTAGGCTGCAGTCCAATACATTGAACTCTGTTTCTGAGTAGACATGTATTGGATTGCAGCCTTAGTGCTTGCATCATAGGCATCAAATTTTGCTTCCTTTAATCAAAATGATGCAGCTTTATAAAGGAAGGGACATGTTTCTTTCTCTACCCCCTGCCCCTCTTAGTCCACCTCCAGGCTTCAACTAATCTGTCATGATTACTGTGTGTTTAGACACATGCATAAGTCCCAATTGCATTCAAGTGTGCTTACTCCCAGGTTGATGTAGACAAGGGGCCTTTCACCATGAACCCTTCTCTGCCCCTTCCTCACAAGAAAGTCTAGGTTATAATCCTATACACACTTACTTGGGAGTGAGCCCCATTAAATACAAAGAGACTTGCTTCTCTGTGTAGACTTGCATACCATGGGATTTTTTAACATCCACCCACACTTACTGTGTAGTAGAATCTGCAGAAAACAACTTCTAAGGTGTGCCTGATCTCAAATGGAGATTACAAGGAGACATAAGCCACTAGCTAAGTGCAGGGGAGGGGAAAACAGCAGCTGTTTAGGACCACAGAATTCCTGGTGTCCAAACAACTCACTTATCAATCACAGAAACTGAAAGCTTTTTTTTATTGAATAAAATACAATTTATCATATTGCAACCCTGGGCTTCTTCAGGATAAGAGCGCGATACAAATTCAATAAAATAATCTTAGAAGGTTGCATAAACTTAGAAGGGGACATGGCTGTGAGGGGCGTGGTATGACTATTATGAAGGGACCCTGCACTTTTAAATTCGCCACTACATTGCTGCTCATGGCCTTAGCCATGAACTTCTAAGGTTCACCGGTCTTTGTTCCACAGAGAGCCATTATATCCCAAACGATTGATAAGTCTTCTGCTTTATTCTCTGTAGGTTATACTGCTATTGTAGAATAGACCTTTTGCACATACCCGCTTCATTAAACATGATCTTACAATGTCAGTTAATTTATTTCTTAGATTGAATGCCTCATTAAATTCTGATGAGTCCGGAAGTCTCCCTGGGCTAGACTGGTTATGAAACACTCTTATCTTAAAATTTTGTTCTGTCCTAGCAAAGTAAATGGACAGGGCAGTATAAAACTGGGTGCACAATTCTCTCTATCTTTGATGAAATGAGATTGTTCTACAAAGATAAACTCAAAGAATGGAAAGACTAACAATACAAGAGTCAAGATCAGCATTTTGTGTGTGTCTGCCCTAAAGGTGTACTCTTTTTATCTTACACCTTTTTATTGTTTGACTGTGTTTGTCTAAATAAAATCCTTAAGAACTTAGATACGACTGTATAGTAAGGAGTGCTAACCTGTTTTAATGATTTTTTCATTGTAATGATTGAGCTAGATAGTGATCCATGTAACAAAAAATGTTTTATTTCAGCAGATATCCTAGACTTTTAGGAATAGTGTTTCTGATTAATTGCATGAGAGGGAGAGGGAGCAAAGGAGAGAAATCTGAAATACATTAACACAAGATAAAGTAGTTAGTAAATACTGTAAGGCAAGGCAGAACACTTCATATATGATGGTTATTTTTTTCATCTCAGGTTCTGTAACTGAAACGAAAGTAAAGGCTAAAAAGATACTGTGTTTAATGCAACACTAGCACAGTAGGTAATTTGATCATACTTCAGGGATCAAATCAGCATTGTTTCTAACAATGGTGTCCTCTTTATTGATTCTGCACAATACCTAAACTTGAAACTTCCATTATAAAGGCAAACCCATTGGGAGTTGAAAGGTATGCACTCCTGGTGTGCATACAAACTGTTTAGAAACAGGAGTATGTACAGGTTTTTCAGCTGCAAGGCACACTTCGGTTTTTGCTTCTCTTCTGATAGAAATACAGAAGTGAAAGTGGATCTACTCATTCTCCCTCCATGCCTATCTGCCTGCTTCAAACTGGCTGTTTAGTGTGTGCGTGTGCGTGCACGTATTTTGAAGGAGGAATTTCCCCAAGCACCTTGCATCTCTGTCTGCTTATGTGTTTGACACTTTAAATCAAGACCATCACCACCACTCTTTTTTTTTTTCCACTGTTGAAAATATGCCCAGAGAAGGGGTGGTAGTGGATGAGGTTTCCTGACAACATGGTCAGCCTATCTGTGCTGTGCACACCAAATCAGCTAAAACTGGAAGAAAATATTTTCTTGAAGATTTGGTACTATGACAAACATTGAGTGTTTTTCGAAAGTGGGCTCACCATTTAAACTATGTATATCTAGATGCATCCCATGCTTCAAGCTTATTCAGTCAGTTCACTATCTAGTAGTCTACCTAACCACATTTGGGGAGGGGGAGAGTTGATTACTGGAGCTTCATAACCCAGCTTTTTCATGGGCATGCATCTAAATTCAGTTATATATTTAAATAGCAAGGCTTGCATGCACACTTGTAAAACTCACCACTCACAAGGCTGGCCCACCTGCTGCTTTTGTAGATGATTTGTCTATCTCTGTCACTGTAGTCACTCTCCATGGAAGTGAATGAGCATAAATTCCATGTGTACATCAGAGTGTAGTTGGGATTTTGACTAGGAGCAATATTTTTATCTTTTGTTAATTTTTCATCAAATTCAAATTGTGGGGAGGCAGGTGCAGGAGGAATAATGAGTGTTCATAAGAATCCTTACATTTGCCCAGTGTTCAAAATAATGGCAAGTGCTTCACAAACACATGGAATCATTCCTTAGAACATCTGCTGGCATGAAAATCGTGTCAAATATTTATCTTTTTAAAATTTTAACTTTTTCATTTACATTACTTAGGTAGAATTATCTCATTCACAATAAAACAATTAGAAAAAAATAACCTTTTTACATCAGTCAAACCATTTATAATTTTGGATTTTTATTGCCTGATATAATAATAAAAATATCAAATTATTTACAGATGTAATTCTACATGGTGAACAGGACATTCACCACATGAGTACAGTTCACCATTGATTTTTGTAGCCATATCTAATGGGGAAGGGGCTGTAATCAACCACAGGAAGTATTTTGCCCACATCTTTGAAAAGCTAGTCATCAGTGAGGAGTTCAAATAACTTTCAGAGATTATTTCATTCATCCATTAATGTATTAAATGTATGTTCTGCCCTTTCTGCAAGGAGCTTAGAACATGGTTCTTCCCTGCTTTCCTATGTAAAATTGGTTAGGCTAAGCCTAGTGACTGGCCTAAGGTTACCCAGTGAGCTTTATGGCTGAGAAGGTTGTTGGTTTGTCCTGGACTTTCTAGGAATTGACCTCTACTTCCAGGAATTTCCTGAGGCCAGACCTATAGATTTGACAAGCCACCCCTGCACTTTCTCACACCGAGTGCTAGTTAGATGCATATGCAAGATGTTCCTACACAAATCACTAGTTAGTTGAGCCCTTAATAAAAGGCCACAGCTCCAGGGGATTGTTGATTGCCCCAGCTATAGGCCAGGTCAGTGGAGAAGCAAGCCTGGTAAAGTCACATGGAAGTGAGGACGTCTGAGCAGCAAGGTGCAGGAGATACAGAGAGGGGGTGTTAGTAAAGAGAAGGAAAAACCATGGAAGCCAATCCCAGGTAAATGTGGATGGAGTTACAAGACTAAAAAAAGTGGTGGGACAGAGAGGAGGAGCTAGGCATTTATTCAGTCTCCAAACTTTGGGGATTCATTCATTCCTCCAATAAATCTGTTTTCCTGATAATTCCCCATACAAGGGGAATATGCTAAGCTAGTGTGGCTAATGTGTGCTGAGAGAGAGTTTCAGTTTAATGTCACAGCTGTGGAGCAAGGACAGAAACGGGCTCAGTGATAGTGTTGTAAAGGCTGAACTGCACACACAAACTGAAGTGTGAAAAAAAGGAAGCTGAGGGCAAGCTAACCAATCTTTAAGGTAAAAACATCACATTTAATTTCAAATATTTCAGTATGGAGGTGTCATATCAGCTGCATATCTGCAGGGAGGAAGAATACTACAATATACCTGCTATTCTCCCCCAAGTGTACTGTTTAAAGGTGATTTGAAGGAGTGAAATTAGATCTATGAATTCTAAGCAGCATTTAGAGGTGTAAAGCAACTTGTAGAAATTTGGTGTCAGTTTTTAAAAAATCAGTAGAAATTTCTTCAGCCAGAGTTGACAACCCCATTTTGAATCTGGATCTCCCTGGTCCCAGTTCAATATTTCAACTGCTAACTGCTGACTGAAAGGACAAGGGAACATTCTGTTTGTGCCTTCCAATTTAGTAAGACATCCAAATTTAACATAGAGGGTTATTTATTATTTTCATTTATTATTTCTATGGTTGGAAGCAAATTATCTTTTTTTCTGCTGGGGAAGGGTAACTGTACCATTGCTTGGATAGCAGGTGACAACTATTAATGTGCCTCCTACTTGATTGTGTGTGTGTGAAAATGTCAATGATCCTTGCATTTTGCCTCGTTATTGTTAATATCCTCTCACAGTGCCTCACTAAAGAAATATTATAAAAATGTTAGAGCATTTTAAGAGTTCATTTACACACAAACACACTCACCAACCACAACCTAAATTCAAGCACACACACATACACAATATTCTTCCAAAAAAACCACAACCTAAATTCAATAGTAATGAAATTACAATAACAAACAATATCCAGTCTTAGTTCACTTTTTTCTTCTAGCATAGTATTCAAACATAGTATAATCAATAGTTATGAAAAATTGAGATCTTAACCATTGTTTCTCTGTTGTGAAAATCGCATAATAAGATTTTAGCTGGTAAGAATGTGTGAAATGTATCCAGTTGTCACAGTCCTAAATTGTTTGGATTGAAAGTTGTGTTCTTGGACTTAAATCCCCTATCAAGATAAACACCAATTAGATTCACTGGTGGGTTCTTCTGCTAACCAGTTCCCTAGAGTCTACACTTCAGGGTGCTGTCCAGTACATTTTTAACAGTTTGAGCAATGGTGTTCCTTGAAAATCAGTTTCATGGTTTAATTGCTATATGTTTCTTCAGGAAAAAAGTGCATGTATCATTTTAAAAGTTCATAATTAGTTCAAATATTTGTGAGTCTGTTGCTGGAAGTTTGTAAAAATAAAAATAGATATTTTATTTCATCATCCACCATCATCCATTGCCATCATTTATCAACTCCCACCTTTCACATTACCTGTGGCGTCGCTTGCGTTGGGCTGGATGTTGGGCTGCTGTCGCTGTCGCTGTCTGGACCGGGTGCGTTTTCCTTGCGGCCTTCGGTGCCTCGGACTTGGGTGCTGGTTGTTGCGGCCTCCTGGGTCGCTGCCGCTGCTACCGGGCCCGGGCTCCCATGGCAGCCTTGGCGCCGCGGATTCGGGCGCTGCTTGGGTTGCTGTCGCTGCTGCTGGGTTGTGTGCTGCGTTGTGCTGCATTGTGTCGCCCTGGTCGGGGCGGCATCTGGGTGCTGCCGCTGCCGCTGGGCCGGGCGTGGTGTGCTGTGCCACCCGGGCCGTTGTTGACTTCGGGTTGCCGCTGTTGCTGCTGGCGCCGCTAGTGCGGCGTCCCTTCTGGGCCGCTCTGGGCCTCGTCTGGCTGTTGCTGGTCGGGCTGGGCTGCCGCTGTCGTTACTGTGTGGCCGGATGCCGCGGCCTTGCCTGGTACGGGGCCATGGTCCCTGGGCTGCTGTCGGTCGCTGCTGCGGTCAGCTACTACTGCCATCTGGCGGCTGCTAAAGTGTGGCAGTTGTCGCTGGCAATCTTCGTAGACCTGCTTGTTTGGCTGCGGGCCCATTGTTCTCTGGTGTTAGTGCTGATGCTGGCGATTATTGTCGGCATTGCTCTCGCTGAGTTGGACTGATTCCATTGTTGAAGATCACCGCGGGTCATCACTACGAGTCATCGCTGCGGCCGTGGCTTCTTTGGACATGAACATCTCTTTGGGTATTAATATCTCCAGAGTAAATTGACTGATGGTCTACAGTTGCTCGCACTAAGCCTAATAAGAACTAGGCGACTTTGAAGATCTGGCTGAAGAAGATTCTACAGCTGTTTTAATCACTGTAAATTGTGTTATGAATGAATTTTGATGAATGATTGAATGAGTGAAAGGAAACTGAATGAATGGATGTATAGATCTAGATGGATGAGAGATAGCTGCTATTGTTATTATCGCCATTATTGTTATACCTACTAAGGTTAGGAACTAGATGGATGGAATCCTGTATCTGGATATTTATTGTTTATTGATACAAGTACAGGTAATTAATGTTTAATCCCCATCATATATTTTAACAAATATTATAGTCATTATACTGATTAAATAAAGAGATAAATTGGCATTAGTTAAAATTGTAAGATAGGAGGGTTGTTGTGAAACTGTATGAAATAGGTCCCTGGATCTAGAGTTATTCCAACTCCCCGGCGTTTAGGGATAGGGGCATGTGTAAACCGCGGGGGGATGTGACTAAAAGGGATGGGGGCCAATGTATACAAACATTGGGTGGCAGACAATGGAGTGGTGCTGGAGGCAGACCTGGTCAGAATAGAGGAACAAGGGAAAGATGCATAATACCTATCCCTTGCTCCAGGTCTGCCCAAAACCAGAAGATAACTGGGAAAGGCAGGATTCTAACCAACCTTCGTTTGCTGCTGTGTAATGCCAGGTCTGTGGTGCAGAAAACATCTTGCATCCATGATATGATCTTGGATGAATCCGCAGACCTGGCATGTATAACGGAGACCTGGTTAGACGAAGCCTCAGCACCTATTTTAGAGGCAATGTGCCCGCCAGGTTTCCGCTATGCACAGCAGCCGAGGGAAGGAAGGTGGGGAGGGGGAGGGGCTGTCATCTATCGAGAGTCTTTAGTCTTTGCCAGACCTCCTCTCCAGGGGACCAAGTTTGTTGATTGCATGTACTGGAGGCTGGGCCCGAAGGGCAGTTTAGGGATCCTGCTTGTGTACCGCCCGCCTCGCTGCACGGCAGAGTCCCTGGCCGAGGTGCTAGAGGTGGTCTCGGGTGTACGTATGATGACCCCAGAACTATTAGTGATGGGGGACTTCAACATGCATGCCAAGACCACTCTCAAGGGAGCCCCTCGGGATTTCCTGGAAACCATGACTTCCTGGGAACTGCACCTTAGTAATACTGAGCCCACCCATGTAGCCGGTCATGCTCTCGACCTTGTATTTGTACTGGGGGAGGAGGAAAGTGCTCTGAAGTTAGGGACTATGACTTCTACCCCTGTGTCATGGTCAGACCACCATCTGGTAAATGTAGACTTCTCGTTGCCACACACCCTCTGCAAAGGCGCAGGACCTATTAGAATGGTCCGCCCCAGGCGTCTGATGGATCCAGAAGGATTCCTAAATGTGCTTGGGGAATTAGATCCTGCTGAAGGTCACTCGGTTGAAACCCTGGTGACGGAATGGAATACAAAGATCACCAGGACATTAGACCTAGTGGCTCCGAAACGTCCTCTCCCCCTGGAAAGATCTCAAACGGCACCTTGGTACACACCACGGTTGCGTGTTCTGAGACAGGAGGTGAGATGACTAGAGCGCCGGTGGCGTAAGTCCCGCTCCGAAGATGCCCGGACACAAGTTAGAGCAGCAGTAACTGCCTATCATGTGGCAATAAAGGCAACAAAGAAGGACTACTTTGCTGCCTCTATTGCATCAGCAGAGTGTTGTCCCAGGAGGCTATTCCAAGTGGTCCGAAGCCTGGTCGGTCCAGTTGCTCAAGAACCCTTGGAATGTTCAAAAGCCTCCTGTGACAATTTAGCAAAACACTTTGCTGATAAAATTGAGCATCTAAGAAGCTCGATTCCGCATACCGTGAATGCAGATAGTGGACCGGAGTTGACCAGTCATAATGTGATCCAATGGGATCGGTTTCGGCCTCTTCCTTCTGAGGATGTGGACAAGGTACTGTCAACTATGAAACCTACCACCTGTCTCTTTGATCCTTGCCCGTCATGGCTCTTGATGAGCTGTAAAGAGAAATTGGGCGATGGGATCAAGGCGGTGGTAAATGCATCCTTGAATGAGGGTGTATTGCCATTAGCCCTCAAGGAGGCAGTTATAAGACCAATTCTGAAAAAGTCCTCCTTGGATCCCCAAGATTTAAACAACTTTCGCCCAATTTCAAATTTACCATTTCTGGGCAAGGTCATTGAGCGAGTGGTGGCCAATCAGTTGTCAGCGCATTTGGATGAAAGGGATTATCTAGATCCATACCAATCAGGCTTCAGGACTGGACATGGAACAGAAACAGCCTTGGTCGCTCTGGTGGATGATATGAGGAGGGCATTAGATAGGGGAGAACTCACATTTCTTGTCCTCTTGGATCTCTCAGCGGCTTTCGATACCGTTGACCACGGTATCTTGCTGGATCGTCTGGAGGGATTAGGAATAGGAGGCACAGTATTACACTGGTTCCATTCCTTTCTCTCCGGTAGACAACAGCAAGTAGCATTGGGAGATGAGGTTTCAGACCCTTGGTCCCTCAATTGCGGTGTGCCACAGGGTTCTATCCTTTCTCCCATGCTATTTAACATTTATGTAAAACCGCTGGGAACCATCATCAGGAGGTTTGGGCTGCAGTGTCACCAATATGCGGATGATACTCAGCTCTACCTCTCATTTAAGTCCTCACCAGAGTCGGCTGTGGAAACCATGTCCAAGTGCCTGGAATCTGTGAGTGGATGGATGGGAAGAAACAGGCTAAAGCTGAATCCTGATAAAAGTGAAGTACTGCTCGTGGGAGACAAGGGAAGATTGGGAGACATCGACCTGATATTTAATGGGGTACAATTGCCCCTGAAAAATCAGGTCCGCAGTCTTGGGGTGATTCTTGATTCTGAGCTGTCTATGGAGGCCCAAGTTTCATCGGTGTGCCGAGCAGCTTGGGGTCAACTGCGCCTCATTCGAAGGCTGCAACCCTATCTTCCTGTTCACCAGCTCCCACTTGTAGTGCACGCTCTGGTCACCTCTCGTTTAGACTACTGCAATGCGCTCTACGTGGGGCTACCCTTGAAAACAGTCCGGAAACTACAGCTGGTACAAAATACGGCGGCTCGTTTACTCACGAATAGCCGCCGATACGATCATATTACTCCAATGCTTTACAATCTCCACTGGCTTCCAGTTATTTTCCGGGCTCAATTCAAGGTGTTGGTATTAACCTTTAAAGCCCTATACGGTTTGGGCCCAGTATATCTGACGGAGCGCCTCCACCATCATAAATTGTGCCGCCCTACGAGATCTGCCACACAGGACCTGCTTTCAGTCCCGCCAACTAAAGTGGCTAGGTTGGTGAAGACTCAGGAGAGAGATTTCTCTGTGGCGGCCCCCTCGATCTGGAACTCCCTCCCAATAGATCTTCGACATGCCCCTTCCCTAGAAATATTTCGCCGGGGCCTGAAGACTTGGCTCTTTAACCAGGCCTTTACAACCTCTGAGACTTCTAGGGTAAATTAGCCTTGTATTGAAATGCTGATAATTTATTATACTGACCTTGTATGTAATGTATTGACTATATCTTATTTATTGTATTGTATCATATTTTACTGTAAGCCGCCTAGAGTGGCCATTGGCCAGATAGGCGACCTATAAATTAAAGTTTATTATTATTATTATATGAGATGCTAATTATGTATTAAAACATTTAATTTTGAAATGTGTTAAATAAGTTACAAAAGCAATTATTATTGTAGTTAGACTACTTGATTTGAGATGTAGAAGTGCACAGATCAGCCAACACTAAAATGTGTGGATGTGCAAATTCATTATATTTTTCCTATTGTCTTTCTTTTCCTGTTGAGGAACCTTTTTTCCTTGCAAATCAGGGTTGCATAACCAGGGGGAAAGGATGAGACAGGAGCACATGAATACAGGACTTACTGCTATGCTGTCCAACTCTGGCCTGATGTTTACTTTAAAATGACTTACTAGCTTAAACTGTAAACTGAGTTGTGTTCCGTTCTGGATTGTTGGTGTATTTATATTTGCAACAAAAATAAGAAGTTTAACATCATTAACCATTATGGCTGCATGTAATACAAACAGTCCTTGACAGTCATCTTCTGTCTGTAAAGAACTGCCAGATCAATCCCTCTATTCCTGGGCAATTGATCCTGGCCAGCCACAACCCGTGCCTCCATTGCCAGGGCTGAGTTAAGCCAAACACCAACCCTGTAAGGTAGGTAGGTTGCCACCACCCCTTAACCTGGTCTTCCATTCTGGCCCAAGAGAAAACCCAAAGTGCCAGAACAATACACTTGCCAAGGATTCCATGAGACGAGCCAACCTGCAGTCCTTGTCCTGGAACTAAGGCAAAAAGACCCGATTATATGGTATTGTGTGGCTAAATGGCCAAGATGCTGGATTAAAAGCCAAAATTCCCTTGCAGTGAGTACACACTGATAAATAATATGTATCTTTTATTTAAAAATAAAAACTATAAGTGCAAAAACAGCAGCAAAATAATTCCTTAAACCAAACACCCAGAAGGTTAGGTAAAATACAAAATACTCAAATCACAGGACAAAAATAACAAATCTGTTTAACTTATGCTTTATTCACAAACCATAGGAAGACAGGAAGAATAACTTCATGGTTTCACATGTCCCCCCGAGATGTATGACCTGGATAGCATTAGGAGGATGGATCCCCAACAGCAGAGAACAAAGGCTAAACTCTCGACTCTACTGTTTATGAGAAAAACTCCAGCAACAGCCAGGAATTAATTAGCCAGTCAGAGGGCTTCCTGATGGTGAAATTTTCTTGACTAGAGCTTTCACACCTAATGGCTGTGCAGTTTCTCAAAGCTTCCCAGCCCTGTGGCCTTGAGGTACCAGCCTCAAGCTGATAAGCAGGTGTTCTTACTGCCTGCTTAATTAACTGGATTCACCTGTGAGAACTGACAGTCTCATGGCCTACTAGAGGCCCTAGTTCATGCAAGATGTTTCCCCCACAATTCCTTGCCACAGAGCCATCTTTATTAGCAAAAGCAGACTTTCTTTATACTCAGCCAGAGCTTGGAAAAGTTACTTTTTTGAACTACAACTCCCATCAGCCCAATCCAGTGGCCATGCTGTCTGGGGCTGATGGGAGTTGTAGTTCAAAAAAGTAACTTTTCCAAGCTCTGTACTCCCCACTTTGGAGCACTAGTATTGATAGAAATCATTGCAGCTGTATTTATGTATCCCCACGGGGATTCCAAGTTCAGCCACAGAAATACATTTCATTGTTTTCTTAAATACTTAGCATTGACCTTAACAACCTTTCAGGAAGTACCCAAGACTAGAGTGCTTGTACAGGATGAAATGGCAACACAGATAATCCAGGGGAGGACAATGTTTTCTATCCTGCCTCCTCTTTCCCTCTGTAGGCTATTTGTGCAGCCAGAATGCATGAGTGTCTAATAAATTACTTGTCTAGACACAGAAATGAAGCTTATGACCTTTCCCAGATTCCAGACACTCACACGGATTAATTGCATCTGAAACAATCTATTTAAAAGGTAGTTATGAATTATTTGTATTTATATGGCTTGATAAAGAGAAAATTACATTGTGACAGGAATTCTAACCTGTCTTTCATCATTATTGGGGTGTGTCCTGGCATTCATGACCATTAAAGCAATTTGCACTCTGTATGTGTGTACGCACAGTTGGCACATACTTGTAAATCCAGCTTGTACTCAACAAGCTTAAATGTGTTCCTGGGAGATACTACAAATCCCTCCTCTGTAGGTATCAAAACTAATGCTCATGCATCAGACTTAACTTTGAATCTGGGAGCTTGTGAGACTAAGAACATGGACAAGGCAATTGGATGTGTGTGATCCACCACGTGCCCTCTTGACTCTTGCCCTTCCTATCTACTTCCTCTTTCCTAACAAGCCAGATGCAACTGACTACATGAGTTCAGTGTGTGGTTGACACATCACTATGGGAACGGCAGGTGCTTGATGCCCTTAAGAAAGCATTGATGTGTCTGTTCCTAAAGAAGCCCACATTGCACTCAGAGGATTACAACAAGAACAGCCTGGTCACTAATGCCTCATTTAGAGGCAAGTTGTTGAAATTATAGTAGTTTATTAGCTCCAGTTGCTCTTGGATTAAGCTGATTATCTAGATCCATTTCACTCTGGGGTCAGGTTTGGCTATGGGACTGAAGAAACAGAATTGATTGCCCTGATGATTGACCTTTATCAAGTGAGGGACAGGGGAATGCAACCTTGTTGATTCTCCTTCATCTCTGCAATTTTTAATAAAATTGACCATGGGATTGTCCTGGAATGACTCTGGTTTGGGGTCATTTTACAGTGGTTCCACTTCTACTTTCAGAGCCATTTCCAGAGAACAGCACTGGGTCAGCACCCTGCCAGTTACAGAATGCTATGGAGTGCCACAGGGCTCCATTCTGTCCCCAATACTATTTAATTCATATTATTTAAAATTAATATGAAGCCATTAGAGAATAGTCAACACAAGATATGGAGTGAATTGTCATCAATATGCTGTGCTACTCCTTAACCAGCATCTGGATGCAATGGTGGGCTGGATGACAGCCAATAATTGGAGATTGGATTCTGATAAGGCAGAAAGAAGCATTGTGGATAGGTGACTCCTAACAGGTAACTAGACCTGTTACCTGTTCTCAGTGGGGTTGCACACCTCTTTAAGGATCTGGAATGTAGTCTGAAGGTATGCCTAAATTTAACTTGTTGACTGTGGCAGCCTTCTATGAACATATACTGGTTCTAAAAGATGTGCGCTGGCTGCCAATTGGTTCCAAACACAGGTTTAAAGTGCCTGTTTTGACATGTAAAGCCTTACATGGCTTTAGATCTAGATAGTTGATGGATTGCCTGCTCCCATGTGTGCTTGTCCAAATGTAATTACCAGGTGGGGATGCCTTCTTAATGCTGCCACCTTTGCTGAGTGTTCATTATGCAGCAACTTGGATGAGGGTGTTGCCAATATTGACACCTTGTTCGTGGAATGCCCTCCTATCATTGATTTGACTGGTGCTGACATTAGCAACTTTTCATCACCAGTTAAACACATTTTTATTCACCTAGGCTTTTGGCTAAATTGATTGTGGAATTGGGCAGCCTGCCCTTGCTGGATTTGCTTATATGTTGTGTGTGATTATGGTTTTTAAGGGTTTTTTTTGGGGGGGGGATTGGTTTTTGGTGTTTATATTGTACCTCATTCTGTGATTATTTTAATGAAGAGTGAACTAAGAATTGCCCAAACAAACAATATTTCTCCCCTTCTTCAACCTTTTGCAACATACTGTGCTAATAATTCCATAAGACAAGACATTGCTACAATAAGTTTGTGTGCTAGGGGAACTCCTGTGTCTTTTTTTGGGGAAACACATTTATTCCTGATTGCAATAAAATATATTGAAAGCCCCAGAGTGCCTATATGTGGTGTGTAAATAAGAGATAATAATTTATCTCTGTCTAGTCTCTCCATGTGGTTCATATTACATGATAAACCCTATCATATCTACTCCTCCAAGTGTCATTTTCTAAACTAAAAAGGCTTAATCGTCTTAACTAAGATGCCAAATAATACTCCATGATAATTTTCATAGCCCTTTTCTGGACATTTCCAAACTCTACAATACCCTTTTTGAAACAGGATGCCAAAAAAAACAAAATGATCTAGTCTTGAAGAATAAACCAAAACCGAAGAATAAAATAAACCAAATAACCTTTTTTCATGTAAATATTGTTTTGACTGTAACTGCACAAAATATTGTAAATCAAATCATGTATAGTTACTATTGATAAAGACACTGATATTTTCAATACTTTTCTTAAATAATTCCTGGTACTGAATTTGACTTTCTCACTACAGTAGTTTAATTAACTGAACTTTTCAGTGAGCTTCTACAGTGATACCCAAATGTCTTTCCCAGGTAACTGTATGTGTGTTTGCTTGCTCATATTTATATTTGAAGTTAGGAGATATCTATCTATCTATCTATCTATCTATCTATCTATCTATCTATCTATCTATCTATCTATCTATCTATCTATCTATCTATCTATCTATCTATCTATCTATCTATCTATCTATCTATCTATCTATCTATAGATATAGATATAGATATAGATATAGATATAGATATAGATATAGATATATAGATAGATATATAGACTCTGTGTATTATCCTGCAATGACACAGAGCTACTTTCATACACTTGGCAACAAGATTAATCAAGGCTTGCATAAAATTGACAAGTGGACTTTTTTTGGACAATGCTGATTGTATATTTTTTGTAGGGTCATTTTGTGTGGTAGATGGAAGTTTGGGATGTGTTGTGACTTGTTTTTAGAATAAACACCAGATGCTCCTTGTGTATGTTTGGACCATATTGGTCATACAAAATGGGCAATTTAATAACAGAAGTTCTTACTGATTACGATTGTGATTGTAGAAAGCTTTGTCAATAGCACAATTACTTCTTTGCCAGCATCCTATTCAGTCTTTGTCCTTTGCCATCTGCCTTTGTTAATACTCAGCATGCAAGATTCAATCCTCTAGGATATAGAAGTTGTTCACTTTAACAATAATCTGTCTAATTTGAAATAAATCATTATTAGGGCGAAAGTTGGGCCGAGGAGAACACAGTTCGCTTTCCCTATGTGAAGGATAGGTTTTTAAGGTAAATAACAAGGCAGGAGCTCCAAGAAGACATTTGATGACAAGCAAATATTTCTTTGTTTCTGTTTGCTCTGATCGCCCTCATAGTTCCTGCCAGTATGCTAGAATGCTAGCCGTGAAATCAGATTGTTATTATTATTACTGTATATCCATTTGTATATATGTGTGAGTATATGGGCACACACTCATACTCTTAGAAAGTGTAACTAAAACAATCTCATTCACGTATAGTGTAACTGAAACAATCACATATTGCTTCCCGGTTTAATCTGCCTCCGATTCCCTCCCATTACTTCCCCCACCCCCCGGGTGTTGAATTTTAGATCATAATATTTTTCAGGAAGAGACCTGTACACTTTTACACTCTAAATCTCCACTGATAATATAATATAAATTAATAATGGTGGTGGTGATGTAAGTGTATTTCATGTTCATTTCCCTGTTCCTAGCTTAGACATTATTTATTTTCTGGAGCAGAAACTATTTAAGTCCTTTTGTCTTTGATCACAACTGTTATGTTCTCATCTTCTCACTTCTGACTTCTCTACTCTCTGCCCCTTGTTTTTCTTTATAGTTCCAGCCACTTTCTTATTCATATTGACAGTTTGAGCAACATAGGTATTTATGTCCTGTGTTTTGAGAAATACTGCGCAGATTACAAGGTGCAATCATGTTAAATATTTTCTGTGCAACTATGATGCCTTGAGTCATATTGTTGTTATGAAATGAAAGCATGTCTGTCTCTCTGCCTCTCCCAACATGTCCAGGATTTTAAGAAATAGGTTTTGATTCACAGAGGACATCACAATCAGCTCCTTATGTTTGTTGGGTTGGTAAAATATCTTGATGAAACTAAGTGTCAATGATATCAGCAAGCACTTGCCACATCGAAGACCTTTCTCCATATATGCAGAGTAGAGCATAGAATCCATTTGAGATTACACAGTCCAGCCACTCAAGTCTTTAGACCAGTCTTATTACTAAGCTACCCAAAGTTTCTTAAATGAATGAATAAATACTCATCCTGTCTTATGAGTAAAAAACAGGCTGGAAAAACACTTTGCAGGCTAGAAGCAGAACAGGCTGGAAAAGGAGAAGAGTGCTCTGTTTTTCCTTCACAAGCCAACTCTGTTTCCATATTGGCTACAGAGGAATCTGACAGTTCTTTAGGTGCTGGCAAGATGTGGTTATCAAACCTGGTTCCAGTTAGTAGCCTAGAGGCCATATCCTGAACTAAGAACCAAGCAGTCTTCAAAAGTAGGTGCATATATAACACATCACAATAGAAGATACTAGATTATCATGGCTAGAAGCGGCCAAAACTGGTGCACAAACATCTGTTGATGAAAGGCACTCCATGCCACAGATCACCTGAGGTCCAGTGACAGATCTAGAAGAATCCCAAGGCTGCTAATCTGCTGTTTTAGCCCATCTAGAACAGGCAGCATTGTTTGTAAAGTGTGAAGAGGGATGTGCAAATTAAAAAAAAGTGTATGTTAGTACTTTTTCTTTACCCCTGCCCCCATAAAAAGAACTAACAAGCTGTCCTATAGTAGTTGAAGGAAAATGGGAAGTGTAAAGATATTCAAATATGTTTTTAAGTAACATTGCATAACGTTAACGCATATACTGTTGTACTAAAAAGGGTTCTCTATGGTTTACATGGGTTTTTGCTTTCCTGCACTTTAAGTATCAGTAGCTCAATGTTTGTTTGTTTGTTTTTTAAAGCATGACATTTGTGAAGAAAAGAAGTTCCAATAGGTATACACGGCTTAAACAGATCATGATATTGCAGAGCAAGAAGAAGAAATGATCTCTTCTACAGCTCTCTCTAAATCATTTATATAACCAACTATGTGCATTTCTAAGATAGAATCTCTTTTGGATCTTACTTGCTGTTCAAACTACAAAGTAGATTAAAGGGATGAAATATCAATAAATTTGAATAGAAATGAATTAATTTAAACTAATGGCAGTATAAAATGGTGACATTCTCACATTAAACATGATTTGGTTTATTATATATTCTCACTTATTTCATGAAGAGTAGAACTTTTATAAGCAGTAATTCAGAAAAATGAGAACATGTTTTAATGGAATTATACTCACTGCTTTCATGGATATTATTTCCGACACTGCTTTTCTTTCTTGCACCTGGTTTTGGTTTCTCAGTTATCATATTTTCCCTCAGTTTCAGCTCAAAGTCTTAAAAGCAACCTGGACTCCATGGAACATCAAATACAACGTTTGGAAAATGATATTAAGAAGTTCCCTAAAATAGAAGATCCACATGATAGATTTGTTGAGAAGATGATCATATCCTTTCTAAATTAATAACACAATTGTTTTGCTTGCTAGTGAAATATGCAAGTTGCATTATATCCATATTTTTATGAACAGGTTTTGCCCGGGGAAAAAAAACTTTTTAATATAAGACAACTACAACATAAATGAATATATTGCCCTGTTTTTTGTGTGATTAAGGGTTTGTAATCAAATGACATCAGTAATATCTGAAATGTCTGGAAACTGAGTGAGAAAACCATATTGTTCAGAACTGGCCTTAAAGTGAACTATACACATTTTAGCTATTATTTTATAATGTTGCTACTTGGGGAAAAGGGGGTGGGAGCTAAACTGAAGAGCTGAAGGTTTTTTCCCCCCATACTCTGCCTTGCCTCATAGAAACTGATATGAATGCTAGTGAAGTTGGTGGTTACAAAGAAATCGAGGGAAGCTCTTTCCCCATATATTCAGGGTAATCTCATAATGGTGAGCCAAGTACTAACACTCATATGTGGGTCTGAATTATAGATATGTATCTGGTGATAATTTTGGCAACACACATGAAATGTTTGTATACTAAGTCTGATAATTGATCCAATATTTTCTGTTTTGACTAGTGGCTCTGTAGGGCTTTAGGCAGAAATTATTTAACTGGACATGCCAGAAATTGAACCACAGATCTTCTTAAATCCAAATATGTGCTCTGTTGCTGAGTTATAGCTCCCTCATGCAGCCATGTGAGAAGCTTGTCATCTATAATGTCTACTTTGGTGGTGAGGAGAACTTTACCACAACCTTTCTAGCAAATGGCAAAACAAGGCGTAGTTACATGTCTTTCATCGTCTAAACACTACAGACCATTCGTTTTCCATGTCATACATGCACATTGTAGTAATTTATCCCATAATAATCATTTGTCCATTTCTTCCAAAGAACAGCAGTTATATGTAAGCAACCATTTTTTCCTTCTTTTTTTCAGAAATAAGCCAGCTAGTACTGGGGGAAAATCTTCCCAATTGTATAGATGGGAGATAACTGGTCCACGGTTCAGACATAATGACAAACTATGGCATGGTCTTAACATGAACAAACCTCAGTTTCACATGCTGCCTCTTCCCACTGCATGCTCACATTGGCCTGCTTCAGACCTCATACTAGACCATAGTGTTACATGTATGTGCCTCAGGCTGATGTACTCCTCTCCTCTCATGGGGAGCACATTGGAAGCTTTCAGTTCTGTTTTATTGAACTACAATTTATTGTTAAATGTTACGCCAAAGCTGTAGTTGATCTTAACTGTAGAGCAGGAGTAGCTAATGTGGTGCCTTGCAGATGTTGTTAAACTACAACCCTCCTCACCCTGATTATTGGCTATGTTTGCTGAGACTGATGAGAGATGGAGTCTAACAACATTTGAAGGGCACCACATTAGCTACCCCCTAGACTAGAAAACAAGCCAATTAAAAAGAAAATGGTTTTAAAGTTGACTTGTTTCTAACTCCAAGTCCCATGAGCTGAGCTTAGGCAATGGTCAGGGATGATGGGAGATGCAATCTAGCAACATCTGGAGGGCCACAGATTTCCCACCTCTGCCCTAGATTATAGTTAAGAATAGTCACAGTTTGTCCAGGTTCACACATAAAGATACATTTTGATTAGTTAAAGACTGAAGCAAAAGAGAGGAGAGCAGGGAGGAGAGAAGCATACAAGCCCAAGGCCGTAGTTTATTGTTGCATTCAAATGAGGATGTTACCTCCTGCACTACCACTTTCAAAGGAAAGCAGAGTTTGTTGTTATGTCTAAAGTGAACAAAATATGGATTGATTTTTTAAACTGCCCAGAAGGCTAGTATGGTTGGCATATAAGTCTAATGCATAAATAGTAAAATAAATTGAGGTTCCCAACCTGGGGGGCGCAAAGTAATCTGGGGGGCTGCAAACAATAAAGAAATGAATTATTTATTTTTTAAAAGTCTTCCCTCTCTGGATACTGTCTGTTCCCCACTGCCGCTGCAGACAATACCTCCCCCTTGCTCCAAACAAGAGGAGAGGACTTTTGCTGAAGCGGCAGAGTGTCTTTCAGGTGCGTTGAAGGCAGGTCCCTGCCTATAAAAAACATGGCAGATGCCGAAGGAGGCTGAGAGTAGAGCTACCAGGAAGAAGAAGGAATTACTATCACCACCTCTTGTCTCCTCATACTGTCACTGCTGCTGATGCCCTTGGTCAGAACGAGAGGAGAGGGCTTTTCGTGAAGCAAAAAGAAGCAAGGCTGCAAGGAAAGGCTGTTTTCCCCCTTCCTCCCTGGGAGCCAGCCTGCGTGCCTTTACTGGCTCCTGCTTCACTGCCATCTCCTTTTAAAAATAATTCTTATTTGTGAGGTTGCCCAGATCTTGCCTTCAGCCCAGACAGAGCCAAGAAGTGAGGAAGCACAGGACTTGCAGGTATGTGTGTGTGCGCGCATTGATCTATCTTCTGCTCCGCTTTCATTCACCAAGTGCACTCTGACCGAGTCATCAGTTCTGACGATCATCCCAAGGCCTAAAAGCCCTAACTCCTCTCCTTAATCTATGCACCTTGTTGCCTACAGTGCACAATCTAGCATCCCCATCACCAACACATTGCTGATTCTTGATTATTATTTTTTAAAAAGGAAAAAAGCTCAGCAGGTTGGCTGAGGCTGGGATCCTGATAGGGCAGCAGAAGTGTATTTACTTATTTTTATTTAATTATTATTGCATGTATATTCCACCTTTCCTCCAAGTTGCTCAAGGTAGTGCACGCGGTTCCCCCCTTTTCCATTTTATCCTTACACAGACTCTGAGATAGGTGAGGCTGAGAGACTGTTTGGTCCAAGGTCACCCAGTGGGCTTCATGGCTGGGTGGGGATTTGAACCCAGTTCTTAGTCCAACAATGTAAGCCAATGGTGTTGGGAGACAGGACTATATGTGGGTGGGGGGAGGGGATACCAATTTGATTGGATCTTTGCATCAAGTAAAGAAAGCAACACCTCCCTGTCTGCAGGGAGCTTTTAATTGAAAAGGATATTTGGAGATATGATTTTGTCACACACCATTTTTTCAACTAAAATTAAAATTATCATGGGGGAGTCACTAATTTTTTTTAGCTTACAAAGGGGGTCCTATACGCATATGTCAGTCAATATGTCAGTTTTTGCTGGCTGCACAGTGGTGATAGGGGTGTCGTAAAACAATTAGCCAGCAGCTGGCCAGGCAGGAGCGGGGTTGTAAATCTGCTAAGGCCTGTGAATAATGAGAGGAAGTGAGGGAAGATCTGGAGTTTTGTTCCGAGCACCAAATACCTGTTCAGTTTCAGAAAGCAAGGTCAGTAGGCAAGCCAAGAATCAAATAGTCTAGTAATACAGTCCAGGCTTCAAAGATTCAAAGGGTTAAGGTCATGGGCACGACTGGCGAAGATCCGATGCTGATGTCCAACATTGCTTCCAGTGGAGGGCAAAAGGCCTCTCACTGCCTTTTAAACTCCATTCCCTGATTCAGGTGATTACAGTCAGCCCTCTGACTCCCAGGAGCTTGCAGCTTTAACGCCTGAATGCCTGTGTTGCTCTGTTACTTGCTGATGTCTTTGCTCAGCAGGAGGCAGAGGAGCCTCCTGTTCACTCCCTGAGTCTGACCGAGGGGCTCCGCTGTGGCCTGACCATTTTCCAGAGGCACGTGGTCTGGAGCTGCATCTTTGGAGATTATGCTTGTCCCTTCCCTGGCTCTGCTGTGGCACTCCACTCCTCTTCCTCCTCCTCTGAGGACTCATCTGATAGAGGCATGGCACAACAGAAGAGAGGAGAGCAATGAGGTAGTGTACAAATCTGAGGCTTATTCATGTAGGCCTAAACAGAGCCTATATCAGTCTTCTGTTAGTTGATCCTTCTCTGATAAAGGGAAGGTACTATGTATGATCTGTTTATGTGAGGTGTTTGTTTCTCATGATCATGTGTGAATTGGTGGTGTTGAAAGCAAGTTTTTAATGCAATTCATTTGAGACAGTCATATGCATTCATCTGTGTTGCTCTTTATTTGTTGTATACTCTGCATACTTATCAAATTTGCAATATTTCAACCATGCACTTGTGGAGAAACAACCCTGCGTAGCAGAAGTCTGTGGCTAACAGCACTGAAAGTAACAACTTGTTTTGGTTACTTCATTGTGGTCCAAGATAGAACCACCTGCTTGAATTTGTGTCATCTTTCCAGTGTTGAAACTATGCTATGAAAGAAATAAGGTAAGTAATTCCTACTATTTCAACAGTGTTGCAGTGTCTTTAATATCATGATTTGACCGATGTTCAGGTGTAATTAAGAACTGGGAAATCCAGTTAATAAAAAACTGACTTCATTGAACTTTTCCACAGCCTTTCTAAAGCAGATGTCAAGTATAGGCAGCAATAACAGTTGTTGTTGGCTTGGTTTTATAGTTGTCTGTAATCTTTTATCATACTATAACACCGCAACCAATCTGGCAGTTTCACAACATAGATAAATCTAGCGAAGAGATCAGACATTACAAGCAACATGTTAAATTCATTGAGCTAGTTGGAAACTATATTGTGTGGTACTGAATTTTAATGCATAATTGAGTTTGATGCTTGCTACCATTGATGAATGGTATTTGTGTTGTGTTGTGTTGTGTTACAGTTTCTGTATATACTGAAGAAATACCTGAAATTAGCTTTGTATATCTGCTACTTTTGCCAATTTATAACTGCTTAGTTTATGATGGTATGTGTTGCGACTAGTATTAATTATGTTTTAGAAAGTGTAGGCCACACATGCTGTGCTGCCACTTGAGCAGTGATATACATACAGTAATGTAAAGTTTTGCTCTCTTACCCAACTGCTCCCCCACCCCAAAAAAGCCCTACTTTCTAGGTAATGTCTTTCTACAAAGGATGCTAAAGAAATATTGTAAGGGATGTTTCTTTTTTTCTACTGGTCCTGCACATAGGTCTTCCACAAATCAATTTACCAGATTGTTAGGAGCAAGCAGCCGTCTGTTGAGGAGGTCACATAGCAGCACAGTTGTTTTACTACATTTCTATCCCACCTGTCTCCAAGGAGCTCAAGGTGGCATGCAAACGTGATTCTCCCCCTACCGATTTTATCCTAACAACAACCCTGTGAGATAGGTTAGGCTGATAGACAGTGACTGGCCCAAGGTCACCTAGTGAGCTCCATGGCCAAGGGGGATTTGCTCCCTGGTCTTCCAGGTCCCAATCTGATACTCGCACCACTGCACCAACACTGGCTTAAAAATACACTTTTAGTTTTCATCGAAGACCCAGACCCAACCCTGCTTTTTGCAGGATTTGCTCTGGGATGCACTGATATAGTAATATAAAGTTTTGCTTTAGTAAGGTGGTGTCCTCATGTATCTTCAGACCATGCCTCAGTCAGTTCGAAAGTATAAAGAGGGGGACAGAGGAGAAAAAGATAATTGTCTTATTCCTGGGGATCTTTCCCCCCCCCCAAAAAATGCTAGACTGTCAAGTGCATAGTTCACACCTTCTGTTCGTGTAGAACAGATTAAATCCTTATGGGTATTGAAATGCAATTTAATCTTAGAGGGAGCAAAGGCACCAAAAATTGTTATTAAAGAGTAGATTTTTGTGTCTAAACATTGGATTTCCCTTCACATTCTCTTTTGATGGTCTCTTTGGATGGGCAGGGTACGTAGAGGAAGTCCGGAGGCTGCAGCTGGTGCAAAATGCAGTGAAAGCATTGCACTGGCTGACCATTAATTATTGGCCCAAGGTCAAGGTTCTGGTTTTGATGTACAAAGCCCTATACAGCTTGGGACCAGGATACCTGAAATATCATCTTATCCCTTATATACCCAGTCAATCACTGTGCTCTGCAGATACCATTTTATCAGGAGGTCCATTCCTCACAACACAGGAAGCAGACCTTTAGTAACAGGCCTCAGACATTCCTGTGAAACTGGCTTATTATCCATTGTTACCTGGAGTTATGCAGAAATATAGCCAGTAGATACCACTGCATTATTTTTTTGATTCTTGTTTTAAGTTAGGGAATAGAAGGAAAAAGAAAATGGTTCTCAGGTTTCACTTCAGTGGTTCTTTGTTGACATGTGGGTCGCCTCACAATTTTCCTCTTTAACTCCACAACTGTACCTGAGATGGACTGTATAGGTATGCTTCTGTTCTCTGAATGGAAGCTCAATTAGGTTTGCCACCAGGATCTTGGCAATTTCTTCCTGCTTTTCTGCTTGAGCAAACTCTTCCTTTAATAAGGCTTCTGCTAAAATCAGGCTGGAACCATTCAACACTGAGAAACCTAGCTTTGATAATTTAGGAAAATAAAAGCAATTTCAGACCCTCATGAACTTGGCTTTGACTCCTTATATTGTTTCTCTTTTTCTGCAGGTAATTAAGGCATTTTAAAATGAAAACTCTACATTCTATATCAGAAAGTTACAGACGTTTGATTATTCTTCATTATTGTCACCGAAGTGTGACTGTTTGTCCACATGGGATAGGGAGCTATATTTAACTGTGGGGGCTTTTGATTCTATGTTTCTCTTAAAGTAAAAAGCAGAATGTTATAAAGGAACTTGGTATAGAGTTTCACAGCCTAATAGCTGATCTTTAAATACCTATATAGTATAGTGATTAAATTAACAAGAACTTGTTGGACACATACTTTTTATATATTGGAGTACAAACTGTGATCCACCAGTAAAGTCATTATAGATGACTCCCCCCCCATTATTCTATTAGTTGAAGAGAGATGGTATTGTAACTTATTTACACTAAGGGAGTCATTTTTTGTGTGTGTGATTACTGCATAATTTTGTAATTACCCACAATAAAACTTGAGTCATGAATGCTACACGTTTGTACAGGAAGACAGAACTCTTAAATAAAATTGTAACATTTAGTTTTTTTGTGCTAACTTGAACTGTTCTCTCAGTCCATTAATTGATGAGATAATATACTTTTGGATAAGAACATTAATATCTGATGGGAAAAGAAAAACAGCTGAAATTAATGTGAATTCAAAACTGCCGCTGTATTTTTTTTAAGTGGACAACATATTTTTAGATAATCCAAAAGGGCAGCAGAAATCTGGCTTTGCCTTACATGTAGGAATCTAAAGGTCAATCAAAACTAAGAGTTAGATTGATATTTTAAAAAATATCCTACATACACAGTGGGGAAAACAAGTAGAAAAACTAAGGTTCTAACACTGTATATATAGTTTACAGTGTGTTTTATTTAACCTATATAAATACAAAACCCACATGCAGTGTATATATGGGTACATTCACATTAGCTATTTATGTCATGTGACAAAAGGATGTCCTCCCTGGACCGTGGGAATTTAAAAATCATTGTTACTCATGTCTCTTTTTGGGTAAGGTACTTGAGAGAGCTGTGACTCTACAACTGTAGACATAATTGGATGAATTAGATTATCGTGACCTATTTCAATCTGGCTTCAGGTCCTGTTTTGGCACTGAGATGGTTTTAGTTGCTCTGACCAATGACGGGTATTGTGAGGGAGAGATGCAGGGTGTGTGGTACCCTGTTGATTCTCCTTGATTTTGATACCGTCAGCCATGGTATCCTGGAACGGTTCTATGTATTGGGGCCACAGTGATACAATGATTCTGCTCCTACCTACAGTGCAATTTCCAGACAGTAGCATTGGCTGACTTCTGTCTGGACCCATGGCAGATGTGCTGCGGTGTCCTGCCGGATTTTATCTTGTTCCCAATGCTATTTACATCTGTAAACAACTGTTGGGTGCAGTCATCAGGGGCTTTGGGGCTCAGTGTCATCAATGTGCAGATGACAACCAGTTCTATCTCTCTATAGCATATAGTATATCTGATCCATATGAAGTATTGGTGTTGAACTTGTGCCTTGAGGAGGTAACGGGTTGGATGAGGGCAGATAAACTAAATCTGAATCCTGACAAGATGGATGGACTCTTGGTGGGTGGTTCTCTTACCTAGAAATTGGGGGATCTGCCTGTTCTAGACAGTGTTGCAATCCCCTTGAAAGAGAAGGCACATGGTGACTGAGTTTTTTTGGGGGGAGGGGGATTGTGTCCTCTGCAAGCCCCAAACACCACTACTAGGCTCCTCTTGCAAGAAGCCTGTAGCTCTGAACAGGAGTCCTCATGTCAGATATGGAGATACATTCTAACTTTTTGCTGCAAGTCCCCACTTGTTAATAATTAAGTGTAAGATGCCCAGTGCTCACCCTGGTAAAGAGCATCATAACCTTAGTAGTGTAAATAAGCAATTTTGCTATAAATTTTTCAGGGTCTTTTTTTTAAAAAGTGGTCAACATATTTACGGTTTCTGCATCAACATCAAATAGAGCAGCTGTCCTCTGAGATGACAAAAATAAACTCCTAAGCCAAAGAATCATGAAACTATTAGTTTTATTTATTTATTACACTTATACCTTGCTTTTCTTCCCCATGGAGTTCAAAGTGGTCATGATTCCTAGGCAGTCTCCCAGATACTGATCAAACCCAGACTTCCTCTGCTTCAGCAAGCTTCCTACATCACATGCCTTCACACTAAGTTGCATGCATCAGTGGTTTGAACGTGAATTTCTCCGTCTTGTTGTAGAGTCAGGGTACAGTCAATTGACATATGGCTAGTAGGCTGTAACAACCTACTTTTTGTTTCTCAAATTATGGTTCCTTGTGTCACATGCAAACCAATTTGCAAAGTCAGGAAAGATTCAAAAGCAATGTCCAGCCAGGCATGGCCAAGTTGAAGGGGGAAAGTAAATAAAATACAATAATCTCCATTTGGTATGCTCAGGCATTTGGGAGAGTCTAAAATGCCATCCTGGGCTCCTTTTGGAGGAAGGGTGGTATATAAGGGTAACAATTAAATAATAGTTGTCTAGATCAAAACATAAGAACTCGAGTAAGCAGATGCATTTTGCAACATTTCTTTTCAATCTGAGGTGGACTTTTTAATTAACATATTTTAAAGCAAATATTCCCTTCCAATAAGAGTCTCCCTCCGATGGAATGGGAGATATGTGTGTCCAACTCATTATAAATCATATATTATTAATGTATTTGTGATAGATTTTGAAGTATTCCATTATGGTACTTCCCCCATCTTCACCCTTTTAGGTGTTAAGAAATACCTCTACAAACAAACAAACAAAATAAAACATCAAGCCCTTTCCTTATTGACTTTGAGATTTTAGTGAAGAATATTATCTTGGGTCTTTTATTTCTTTCACTCACTTCTGGGAAAGCTGTAGTTTAGAATATGTTCAGATGTTGATGTTGGTAATAATGCAGCAATGTAATCCTCCTCTTGTTTAAACGTGACTGCAACGGGAAATGTGCTGTGCAGAAATGGCATCTCAACATACTTTAAGTGAATTATTTCTCCATAATGAGCTTTGAGGAAATCCCAGGTGTTGATAGCTGATGGGGTGTTAATGTCATTAACATTCTGTCAGTACTCCTTGTCAGTGTGTTAATGATGCACTGCTGATCTGATACACTGAGTCCTCTTCCTGGAATAAAGCCTTTCCTACCAGTCAATCAGCATAAGGAAGCTCTCTGACGTGCCCCTTGGAAGGAAGATTTATGTTTTGCTCTCAACTCAAAGCAGATGATTTTTTTTAAAAAAAACGAGAAAAAAATAATATTTCAGAAAAAAGGATATTGCATAATTTTCTAGAAACATTTGTCATACTATTCCTGCTGTATAAAATTAGTTCTCCAGTCTTTTGTCCCCCCGCTTTGCCACCCTGAACTAATTTGGAGCAGCCAAGCATGTAGAGGACTTGAAAAATAGCATGATATATTGTGTGTTTGAGAAGATTTCCCCCTAGTTCTGCTGTAGGATGTTGGAACTATATTATAAATTAATTATTTTCCTTTATAGCCCACCCTTCATCAAATAGCAGTTTAGAAAAATATCACATTTAAAATGAGTACAGTGTACATTATAATAAAGGGGGGCATGTGAAGATGGACATGTGAAGCAGTAATTCAGCAGCCCAAGTAAATGTTTTGGCCCCTAAACGACCTAGTTGGATCCCTAGCTCTGTTAACAAAAGCAAGCGAGCAAACTCCGCTGTATAGGGCATGCTGCTACACACAAGGAGAGTTAAGGACCCCAACCAAATGGATTTCTTAGGAAATGTAGAAGGATATTTTATTTAATTAGGTTGAGGTATGCTTGCAGATTGATATCTATTCCGAATGGGAGATTGCTGGCTGAACTGGGAGTGTTGCTTGAATTAGATGCGGTATTTGATTCTGGAATTAACTTGAGGCAAGATGCAACTTCCTGATTATGACTGGCATTTCCAGGATTATCACTGACTCACATAATAGGGTCTTTCCCTGTCCTTCACAATGATATTTTCTTTACTCAGAGCAACACCAAATTATACACATGGTTTTAGGACATGTGCAGAATTCCAGTTGAGCCATGTTTGTTTCTTTTTGTTTTCTTTCACTCAATAATAATGAGGGGGGAAAGACCTTCAAAATGCTGGTTTTCTTGCACTGTAAATCATTGTCACCATTATATTTTTTTGGTTGGGTGAACTGGGATATTTGGCTGGGGGAGACAGTGTTGTGACAAATATTAATATGACCATCAGTTTATTAACTCATCCAGCTGTGTAATTTTATGTAATTTCCCCCGCTTTAATTGTGAAGCTTAATTGGGGGAAAAACTGGATAAAACTTTACATTTTACTCTCCTATGGTTATTGTAATTTGGTTCACTAGGGGAAAAATGTAAGCAGAAGGACAATGAGGCTAAACAAGAAAGATGTAAAGCACTGGCATGTTCAACTGAGATGAAGATAATAAGTTGCATCCAATGCTTGTATAAGCAGAAAGCCGCTTGTGCAACCAATCTTTCTCTTGCTCTCAACCCCGCAGCTCCCACTATCCCCTCCCAAAGCCTTTCCGGTGGGGGTGGAACTGAACGTTGTGGGCTGGGTTATATGGGACTGTTTTGGGAGGAAGGGAAGAATCATTGGAAATCAAAAAGAACTTTGCACTGCTGGAGCTCTGCTGGCACAAGGATCCTCTGCCCAATTTGAGTCAATTTTCCTCTTCCACTACAGCTCCATATGAAGACAGGCTGCAATTTTCAGCTGGGCCCCTCTATAAAAGATGTCTTTTGGGGGGAGTGGCAGGGGAAGGTGAAAATAAATATTAGCTGCATGTGCTGCCCTCTGTTCACACAACCATTGGAAATGGAAATGGACTGCCTTCAAATCGTTTCTGACTTATGGTGCCTATGAATAGGATTTTCATGGTAAGCGGTATTCAGAGGGGGGTTACCATTGCCTCCCTCTGAGGCTGAGAGGCAGTGACTGGCCCAAGGTCACCCAGGGAGCTTCATGGCTGTGTGGGGATTCGAACCCTTGTCTCCCAGGTCATAGTCCAGCACCTTAACCACTACACCACACTGGCTCTCTACCATTGGAAATAGTCCTGTATATAATTGTCTCATAGGAGTTTGTTGTTGGGTTTCTTGCTTATGCTACATAGCAAACTGGTTTTAAAATCGAGTCTTTCCAAAGTAATTTCTATAGCAGTGAAGGATTCTGGTGTTCATTGGAAGTAAGTGGGAAATTCTACTGGGTATGTTCAAGCCGATCGGCACATTTAAAATGGCTGTTTGCATCCTACCCTGAATATTTGAACATAAGCAAACAGTTGCTGAAATAAGTAAGATTGTTCTTTTAAGAGCAAGGTAATATAAAATTTAAGGGATACTAGCCAATACATGTATGAGAAAGTAGGAATAAGGGATGGGTTCTACCTTGAACAATAATAGTACTGTTAACAATTTTGGAATTATTTACCGGGTTTAACTGCTTGGTACAGTAACATCTGGAACACAGCTGTATTTTAAATTTTAAATTTGTTATAAAATAAAGCAAAACCAGAAGTGTTTATGTCCATTTGGTGGACTTTTATTGACTATACATTTACATGTGGATTGCATGATAAACCCCCAGCCATTACCAAATCTATTTGGCTCTCTTAATGGTTTCCTTCCTCCTGACTGGCATGGATTTTTTTTTTAAATTTCAGTATACTTTATCCTATAATGTTTTGTGATCCTGGCCTTCATTGGATTTTTTTACTTTCTCCTGAAGTGGTCAGATGAATTCCATGGTTCCTAGTTTGTTTGGTTTTTCTTTGTATTTATTCTAATTGTATTCTTAGGTTGTAGTTTTCTTCTTTACAATACTCTCCCCCCAACAAAAACAAAAATAGGGGGAGAAGAAATGGTTTTCTGAATAAATTTCAGTGCGAGCGTTATGGCAAAATCAAGTATAGCTGCATCCTTCACAGTTTCACTACAGTGAAATTAAATATCCATTTTGGTAGGATTTAACGCTATTGTGTAGAGATTGTATCTGACATTAGATTCTTGAAGAGCTTATTGCCCCTTGTTTCTTTGCCTTCATCCCCTAGTGCAACTGGAAACAGTATAATTGTGTAGTTAAATTAAGAGACACAAGATTTGTCAGCTTTGATTAAGTATATCATCCAGTAGGGAATATTTCCTCCCACATCTGAGCTGTGCCTTTTTATCAACTACACTTTTAGTGAGTCATAGGAATTCTGTACATACTTGTCCTACATTTTATTAAATGACTACGAAACCTTTAATTTTATAAAGCTTTTTCTGGCTGTGTTGTAATTTTGGGTGCAGTTTTTCTTATAGTTCTTTCAGAGTAAAGTGTATATCTGTGTATACATAATATGTGCATATTTGCATACAAACACTCTGCAATAATGCATAGTTGATGGCATTTGTTAAAAACATTTTGAACAACTAAAAATAATAACAACCCAGTTAGTTGTGCAACAGTTTATTTTTATTTTTATTTTTAACAGTACTTATAAAAACTAGAGGCAATTGCTACTAGTCTAAAATAGGTGTCCTCGTATCTCCTACTGAAATGCCTCTTCTATGATTATGTTGGGTGCAAGACTCATGCATCCTCTAAAAACAAAGTTCTCCCCCTCTACAGAACTTTTTTCTACACACATAGATTTAATCAATTAAATCAATTTAATCAATTAAAACTCATGCAGTTAACTGAGATTTCTTTGATCAGGTCACAGACCTAATAGAGTTCCCAGGTAAAGGAGGTTTTTGTAGAAAATAATAATTTTGTACTTAGTTCTAAGAATTTGCACTATTTTCCCTTGACTGTGGTTGGTGGGCCTCCGGGTTCTAGTTAAAGAAAGTAGACCCTGATATACTGAAGCATTCCTGTCCCTGATGAAGATCACACTTGCCTCTAGAGCAGGGGTAGCCAATGTGGGGCCCTCCAGATGTTTTTGGTCTCCAATTACCATCCACCCTAGCCAACATGGCTAATCGTCCAAATTAATGGGAGTTTAGTCCGGCAACATTTAGAGAGCACTATATTGTTTACACCTGCTCTAGGATTTTGCTTGGATTATGAACACCATAGTCTGGTCTAGTGAGCTGCTTTATGTTTGCCTATAGCAGAGATTAGTCTAATAAATGTCAAGCCCTAATCCCTCCCCCATGCTCCAACACAGGTTGTTTTAAATAAGGGAACTTAGAAAGTCACACTAAATTGTAGAATCTCATTATTTTGCATAAGTCTCATCTCATCTGTGAGAACAGATGCTAGACTAGATGGACCATTGGCCTGATCCAGCAGGCTCCTCTTATGTTGTTATCTATGCCTGTGCTCCACTTGATCCAGCCTATCCTTATTCTGCATCTCATTCTTCAGACATTGTTTTCTTGGCACAGGGTACCTCAAAGCACTTTGAGCACAGTAGCAACTATGGCACTGTCTTCTTTAAAAGCACTCATGTAGTCTCTATAAAAGCAGAACTATGAGTAAGTTGAAATGAATTTCTTATCTGAGCTTCCTTTCAGGTATCTTGGCCCAAAATATATCAAGGTTAAGAGAGTGGATATAGTTGCATTATTTACATTGATTACAGACAGATATGCAAATTTGAAATGATCAGGAGTGTATGGTAGTTAATTAGATAAGTAGTTGGATCAATGTGTGTTATTTATGGTGATAGTTCTGAGGTGTTTGAACTACAGCTAGATCAATGGTATCAAGTTAACATAGGACACTTCTTTATACTGAGCCAGACCATTGATCCAACCAAGCTCATTATTATCCACACACACTAACAATGGCTCTCCAGGGTTTCAGATGGGGGCTTTTCCTATCATTACCTGAAAATGGTCAGGATTGAAGCTGGGACCTTCCTTATGCAAAGAAAATGTTTTCCAACTGGGCTATAGCTCTTCCCCAAAATTCTGGTTGAGAATTATAATACAGGAATCAGGGTTATGAGAGCAGAGCACAGATATACTGTTGTTAAACTTGGTTTACATGAACCCAAATTTTGACAAAAAATTGTCAACAAATATGGAAAGCAAAACAATGGCCCACAGACTGGAAGTGTTAGATATACATCCCAATTCCAAAGAAAGGAAATCCTAGGGAATGCAGTAGTAGTAGTAGTAGTAGTAGTAGTAGTAGTAGCAGCAGCAGCAGCAGCAGCAGCAGCAGCAGCTTGTTAGCCAGTGGTGTCCAATGACTTAACAACACCGTTGTAATTAATATTCCAGATCATAAGTTCTTGGCAGCTTTTTTACGTCAATCTTATTTGCAACTAAATATTAAAATAGCGTTAGAATATGGTTGTAGGTTTAAAATCAGAATCTGTTCTGTTTCAAAGTCTAGCTCTCTCTGGCATTTGTCATGTGGAAGTACATAAATGTGCAGAACCACATTTCTAAAGAGGAAATTCTGAGAGCATCTTACTGCTGAATCTCTGTGTAGTTGCATTGCTGGCATTTCATATGTATAACTAAGTCCTTAAGTCATGTTAAGAATAGGATGTATTTCATACAAAAACTGCATCCTACAGAGAAGAGAAGGGAAGAACTTTGTCATTTGAGAAGGCGGGAGGGTAATGAGAAATTTGGTCCATGCTACACACGTACTGTACATTTCTCTGTATATCTTTGCCATTTGATTTACTGCCTACCTTGCACAGCATTAATAAATGGAAGTAATTGTGTCTTTATTAAGTTGTTTATCTAGTGCTAGAAATATTTTAAAGCAAACACTGTTTGTGGATCACTAAATCTCTATGATGACCTAATGTGTGTGTGCACCTGCTTTAAGTATTGCTGTATTCTCATTAAGAAGGAAGGGAACTGTAGAAAAAGGAGCACCATGTTTCCTTTGTCATTATTTTAATAAATTCTAAGTTTCATTCTCTTCCATAAGCATTCATTTTGTACTTTGAAGAATTTCATCCATAATTTAACTATCAGAAAAGCTATTCTGAGAAAAAAATAGTTTTCACTCTTCTTGAGTAGGATGTTGCATCTTAAAGTGCACTAATTTGAAATAATTGTTCAAATATGAGGACTTTGAAGCACTTGTTCATCCCCCCAATCATTTTCATAAGCACATTAAAGCAGATTTCTGTCACCTTAAACCTAAGTATAACATAAGCTAATCTGAAGAAGTTCGTCGTACTGGGGAACCCATTTCAGATTTCTAGTAATGCACTGTTACTGGAAGTTGTTTTGGTAGTTTTGAATGTGACTATATTAAAATGATGTGATTTAGCATTCACTTAATTTCCTTTTGCATAGATTACATTATATACTTATTAACATTTCTAAATTGTCTTTCATCCAAAGAGATAAAAAGTCATACCATACGTGAGTGGGCAGAGTCCCCCCTTCCCTTATGCTAAAAGTTGTGATCACCTGACCCAGTTGGTCAATATTTCTTGCCTCCCTTTCACATCGTCATTTAAGTTCTCTTGCCCTCTTACTTGCATGATTTATTTAAGTGTTTTGGTCCTAACTTGCAGGCTAATGAAACTTGTGATCCCTTGAGCCAAATACACCTCTCCAGCAGATGAAAACCCATCAGGAACTCAAAGAAACCTCTTTTTGGTCTGCCTGTTGTGACTGCAAAAACAGGTCGATTATCAACTACATATTTGGGTTTATGGTCTCAATTTGTGCAGGCCTCTTCTGCAGCCACTATGACCTTCTAGCTAACTGTGAGTAAAAACTGCGATGTTGTTATGATCACCATGTGGCATTTGTTAATGTAGTTGATCAAAATAAGTGGGGTCTTTAGTTCATTTTTCTTCTGCATTTTCTTACAGATGGAAATTGGGGGACATGGGGGGGAAAGAAAGGTAATGAATAGCAATATATTATTACCCGAGGTGTTTAGTGGGGTTGGGACCAACTTTATTTAAGACCTTTATATAAGATCTGTAGGAAAAGTTAGAGCGAACTTTAATTAAATTTACAGATAATAAATGTGTAGATAATGTAAACAGTAGGGTGGATAGAGTAATAACAGGAAGCCCAAGGAGAGTTGAAACATGGACAGGAAATAATAAAATGTGAAGTTTTGAATCTAAAAATTGCCTGAGCAAACACCAGAGCAAATATTACCAAACACATAAAGTTAATGAAGGAAAACTTAAATGGGAGATGATGAAAAATCACATACCAATTTACAAGTGTGAAGTGGCATCTGAAATTATTTAAGCATCTTGGTTTGAATTTTGAATTTTCCAAATTAACAAAAAATGATTGTATTCTTACTTTATATTTTGTCCTTTCTTCTACTTGAAAGTATTTTTAACAAGAACTAATAGTATAGTAAATTAAACTGGATTTCTAAGAGCTGTAAAAAGTTACATGGAAGTCTGCCCACATTCATTGGACTAAATTGTTTCTTCCCCTACTTGTCCTTTTTTTAAGTAATAAAATGGCTTAAATGAATTCATACTGTAAAAAGTATTATGTATGCTTTAGCAGAATTCTACAGAAATATCATACCCCATTCTTTACAGGTTTTGCATTATTATTTTAAATAATATGCTGATATACCACATGGGGAAGTGATATATCAGCAAGGGTTAGTATCTTTTTGTTGTTGTTGTTATTTCACTACAGAACTACTCTTTTTCAAATGGGGGTGATGAAAGGGATTTAAATAAGAGAAGTTATAAAGCTATTTAAGAGGCTCAACAAATAGGTATGGGAATTCAGATGGAATTAACTATTGCTGTTTTGGTGCAACAGTGAAAGCGGGGCAGATAGCTAACCCCCCCAATAAACTTTTTTATTTAATGTCTATGATCCTCCGTAGCGCAGAGTGGTAAGCGGTGGTAACGCAGCCGGAGCTCTGCTCACGGCCGGAGTTCGATTCCAATGGAAGGAGGAAGTTGAATCTCCGGTAAAAGGGGTCAAGGTCCACTCAGCCTTCCATCCATCCGTGGTCGGTAAAATGAGTACCCGGCATACGCTGGGGGGTAAAGAGAGGCCAGGGGAAGGAACTGGCAATCCCACCCCATATATACGGTCTGCCTTGTAAACGTCGCAAAACGTCACCCTAAGTGTCGGAAACGACTCGCACTATAAGTGTGGGGACACCTTTACCTTTTTATTTAATGTCTGTTTCATTCTGTAGAGAGAAGAGACTTTATATATACCTATAATGAGAAGAGATTTAAAGCGAAAAAATCCAGGTTAAATTATTTCACAACTACTAATTTGCTTTTCTGTTCAATACGAAGTTCTTTTATCAAGTGTTTTATCAAGACTGAGTTGTAGAAAGATCTCCATTATGTATATTCCAACATACATGCACACAGACATACACATATGTGTAAATAAAATTGATTGTTGGTTTCACCTGAAAAATAGTTTTCCCAGGTATCATGCCATCAGGTGGGCTGTAGAGCCTCTTAGTATCCAAAGGCAGGAATGCACATGAGTCGAGACTTGAGCTGCTCCTTCCGATCCTCACTCCAGTTCATTCCAGATAAGGCCAAAGACATCTGGACAGCAGTTGTGTGAAGAACTGATAAAACAGGAAAAGAAGGCAACTGCACACACAAAGGAGCAGCAACAGTCAGACAAACATACAGTAGGTTCTTGACTCACTTGAAACATTATAAGTCCAACCAGAAAGAAAGAGCCTTAACACTAAATATACATATGAACACTGATATGCAAGGAAAAGTGAAAACCCATGGAAACATATAGGCAGCCCCTCAACAGGAAAGGTTCTGATGGCATAATACTTGGGAAAATCACCTTTCAGGTGAGACCAACGGTCCATTTTCACCAGGTAGCATGCCATCAGATGGGATGCACCAAAGCAGTCCCAGTAGGGAGGGACCAGCCCAGCTGCCTAAGCATGAAATAACACTTGTTGCAAAATGCACCTCCTGAAGGAAGTGTCAGCAGAGGCATAACAGTCTATCCTATAGTGCCTGATAAAGGAATCCAGGGTACACCATACCACAGCCCTGAAAATGGCCATGAGATGAATGTTAGTGGTGGCCACAGGCCTAGTAGAGTGTGCCGTGATATTGCAAGGCATTGGAATCTTGCGAGACTCCTGTTGAAAAGGTGCTGGCAATGATGAATCCAACTGGGAAACAGACAAAGATATGGTAGTAGTGGGGGCTGCGCGCTGGCATCAGGAGTGGGCTAAGCCAATGTAGAAGGAATAGTGGGAGGTTGGCGATCCTGCAGATGAGACATGGATGGCTATCAAGCTGGAATCTCAGGTGCTAGAAAACCATCAAAGTCCTCATCCAAGCACACTGATGGAGAATGAAACAGCATCTCCAGTCTCTCTGTACCAGTAACAGCTCCCGAATGTGGGTGCACCTCAGTGACAATGACAGCTGAAGAAGAACCCTCCTGAGAGGATGGTGTGATCACATACCATGCCTGCCTGGCTGCCAGCTGTGTGGAGGAATGCCTAGATTTGGCAACAGACGTAGAATGGTGTTTTGAGGCTTTACACTTCGAAGGCACCTTGGATTCCAAACTGGTAACATTCTTGTGGTGAGACCTTCTGATGTCAGATATGCTCTGCAATTCTGACTCAGAAATCTGGGCCAGGGAATCTGCACTTACAGCCGGACCTGCAGTGGTTTACCTGCACATGGTAGAGAGGTGTGGTAACCAGAATATCACACACACACACACACACACAATGGAAGATGGGTGCGGTGAAACAGGAGCCCAAGCGCACACACTACAGAGGAGCAGTGCAGCTCGTACTGCAGATGAGATTCTGCTGTTAGTGTCTCAGTCTCTTCCCCACCCTTATGTCTAATTAACTTTCCCTGCCTTCTGTCCGAGAAAGAAGGAAGGGAAACAAGGAACATAAAAGCAGTGGAACAGTAACACAGATAGCCAGCCGCAAAAATTAATTAGTGTAGAGAAAAAGAGCAAGAAAAACAATGAAAACAAAATGGTGCACAGAAAAGAATGAAGCAAAAAAGTTGAGACCAAAATGGTGCCCAAGGCGAAAAATGGCAGGAAGAGGCAAAGCGGGATAATTGAAGTGGCGGGAGAGCTCTCAAGTTCCAGAAATCCTCAGCCGCAGGCTACTGCCATGAGCAACCACTGCTGCCTTTTTCAGAGGCTGAAGCCACAGCTGCAAGCAAAAAGGGAACAGCAGAAGCATCCGCTGCTGCTTCGGCAAAGGTCCCATGAGCTCCCTGAACTGCACCTGTGAGTTCCCAGTAAAACAGCAGCCACAGAGACAGCTGCTGCCTCCTTGTCAAGGGCCCTGGAACACAGCTGCAAGCTCTGGCGAAGAAGCAGTCGATGGAGGGAGCTGCTGCCGCTGCTTCAACAGGGGCCTTGGAGCCACAGCCACAAGCTCCAGGTGAAAATTAGGAAGACTGAAGGGGCTGGGGAAGTGTCAAGAGCTGCAGCCACAAGCTCTAGCAGGGGAAGGTGACAGGGTGGGAGATCTAAAGGTGATTGCCCGAGCCCCACGGAAAAGAAGGGAGGCAATAAACTGTCAAGGCTGCAGCCACAAATCCTGTGGAAGAGAAGGGAAGGAAGGAAGGGGAAACCCCAAACGGAGCCCCACTGTAGATAGGGAGAACCCCCTCCTGAAAAAATCACACACACACTCCCACGAAGACACTCACTGCCATGCACTCTGCACAACTCTCTGTCACACCACAAATAACACAATATAGTAAGTCTCACACCAAAGAACTACCAAATAAGATTAGCAAGATCATTAGCTAAGGCTGTAAAGAACCATCTCGGATGAAGGCAGGAATCAATGAGTGAGGACCGGAAGGAGCAACTCAAATCTTGACACCTGTGTATTCCAGACTTTGGATTCTAGGTGGTGCTGCAGCCCACCTGATGGCATGTTCCCTGGGGGAAATGGTGGGGAAATCTGAGCAATGAAGTGCAACTATTCTAATGCATCTATTTCCAATGATACGTAATTGCTTTTTTAAAACTTTCAACTTTTATGGAAGCCTTTGCCACAAGACTGCTGCATGTTAGAGTGCAATCTAGAGAGCATTCTCAGATAATGTAACATTTCTCAAGCCTGTTAAAGACCACATCCATAGCACACATGCACCATTCCTCTGCAGCTCTAGATTGCATTGAACACTCATAGTGGTGGGCAAGTTATCTTTCAGGGAAGCTTGTCTCCCATTACTGACTCTGACGCTGCGTACATCCCATACATTTAAAGCACATCCCCCCCTGAATCCTAGGAACTGTAGTTTACTCATCACAGAGCTACAGTATCCTTAACAAACTACAGTTCCCAGGATTTAATTTTTTTTGGGGGGGGAGTCATGTGCTTTAAATGTCTGGTGCATACACAGCCTCAGTAAGAACACACACACACACATTAGTTTCCAAAGAATCCCTGGGTTCTAGAGAACAGTTTCACTTATCTATAACATTAAAAGTTAGCATATTTCTATTAATTATTAGACTCTTACAGGATAAGGTTCTGTCAGAGGTTTGTTGCATTCTTTTATTGGAGACATGGTTTTGTTATCTTTTTTTTACGTTAGAAGGACCAGTGTGTAAGGCTTGAAAAGTAAGTAATTGCAGAAATATAGTAAGTAACCTGCTTGGGGCAGAAGAGAAAGGGCAGACTGGTGGAGCAAATCCTCTGGGATCTTTTCACCAGACTGTCTTCCCTCCACATTTTTAAAATTTAGTTATCCATATGTCACAGAATAAGATTTTTGCAAAAACTGTAAAAACAACAACAATGTAGTGGTTAGATTTGACTGTGGGAAGTTCAGGTTCAGATCCATGGCCAGCCCATGAAGCTCACAGGAGGCCTTGGGCAAGACACTACCATTTAGGAAAACTGCAAGGCTAAAACATGAGATATATTGTAAATTAAAACTGTTATGAATGAATTGGACTGGGAGGAGGAGGAGGTTGGAAAGTTCAGAAGCATAACAAGGGCTTTTCTGTGATTAAATAAAACTTTGAGTAATCAGTTAATGATTTAAAGTTGCACATGGGGAAAACAATAGTGTTAAAAAGGATTTTCCCCTCCCCTTGTTTAGAAGATGTCTGCTGTTGACACATGCACTTGTTATCTTAGAAAAGACATTTCTCCTTCTGTCATATGGCAGAGTAAATGCATCTTTAAGATGGTGTTAGTCATTAATAAATTTTATAAGTACCTATATTAAATGTTGTTTTTTTAAAAAATGTACTTAGTTAACCAGGGCACCTTTTTGTTACTCAAAATGTTTAATTGATTCATCTAATTAATTAACTAAACATTGCAGCTTTAATGATAATTTTAATATGGTATCCCCAGAATTATCAAACATCTGAGTCTGTGCTCTTTCTAGCTATTCAGAACAGGACACAAAAAAAGGGTTGCTTTGTTTGACCCAGGAAGCCAAGTAGGTATGCGTCCTGATGCTTTTCTGAATGTATCCACAGTAGGAGGAAGAGAAGAATGTCTTCCTACAATTCTCCAAAGTACTGTACGTTCCCTTAATCTTTGTCCTTGAGTTAGGTCAGATTGTTTTGGGGCTTAGCAACTAGTAATATTTGTGAAGGAACTAGAGACCTTTCACTAATTTCAGCAGTTATGACCATTGTTGCAGATACAGTGGGTTTTTTCTTTGCAAGTTAAAAGGTGTAAAATTAATTAATGATAAAATGTTTTCATTTTATCATTCCTGTTCTAAGTGGGATATTTTACATCTTTATACAGTAGTGTGCACTTCTTAATTGATTTTTTTTCTAAGAGTAGGCATAGTTTCTTCTTAGATTATCATTTTTTTTTCATTTAATGGCTTTATTGAGTCCAAAAGTGCAAATAAAACATTTTCTGTAATTAAAATAAAATAAAGCAATTCCCACAAAAAGGAATGACTACTTTTAGATACTATTTCCCCCAATGAAAGTTGTGAGAAAGTATTTTTTTTTGTTTCAACTCATAATAGACTTTTAATATTACTACTGTTACGGTTATTTTCAGATCCACTATGACTAACAGAATAGTCATCAGAGGAAGGTGGGGTACACTGATACTGTGCTTTTTCTGTGTTCTTTGACACAAATTTTGTTCTGCTAGTTGCTGATAACCAGTTCAGACAACTGTGGTATATATGGGGTGATCTGAACCTTGACTCTGTGAACATTAAATGCAACTGCAAGTTCTTCCCAGTGTGAGTTGAGTCGTGGCATTCAAAATTACAGTTGATAGTTACGCTGAATTATTTGTATGTCCTATTAACTTATGAGAATATGCAGGGACAGAAGGAAAAAAACAGCAGCTACCTGCACAGAGTGGTCATGTAAATTGGCCCTTAATCTGACACACAAACCAACTTACTCTGATTGTATCATAGGCTAGGGCCAGGCAACCCAGGTTGTGTCATTTTAGCAGGCTGTATCGGATTCTGTCTTTAGCTGGGGCTGTGTTTTAGGCTTGGCAGAATCTTGCCTCTACTTCCTGTAAGGTGAAGTCTCTTAGGAGTGTGGCACCAAGTTCTTGATTGACTCTGGGGAGATCAGGTAGGTCATCTGGGCATGGAGTGTCTTGTTGGTCATCTTTGTTAAGGACTGACACAAAGTTTTGATTACAGATCAGAATGCTACATGACATTTTAACCCAAACTTGTATAAATTCAACAAAAAACTGTAATGTTATTTTTAGTCTGCAGCTTTTTGCAAAAGGTTTATTATCTGCAGCATTAGAAATATGTTGTTGTAAACCGCCCAGAGAGCTTCAGCTATGGGGCGGTATACAAATGCAATAAATAAATACATAAATAAATATGTTTTCATAAGTCTAGGATGTGTGTGTGTGCTTTGTGTATGTGTTTTATATGCTATTATTTTTTAAAAACGTTGAAGGAAGAATCAAACAAAATGTTTCCTTGTCAAGACTGGGCAACAGCGTTTATAGCAGAAACTCTGCAAAACACAAGTGCTTAAATTGTATTTTTCTTTTTCTTTGAATTATTATGCATTACCATATTATACTTCATCAAACAACAGAATCAGCAAATAGCTTCCAGAGATGAAAAATTATTTCTAAAATAAATAAAACCCACATTTTCAGGACTGATCTTTATTCTTTCATATCTTGGTAGTAATATCCAAAAGGTCACCAGCCTCTTAAATTAAAGTGTTTCATACAGTTCTTACTTTGAAACTTCAAATATTGGAGATGTAATTCACTGTTTAACTGTACGTGTTTAAACTCTTCAGGCTTCTTTTTTCAGTCTTTTCCTCTGTTACATTGGGTGTCATTAAGTATGCATAATCTGTCCAATACTCTGTCATCTCATATTGTAATATTCAAAATCATGTTCAACCATATATGAGAAGAGGAAAAGAGAGAACATGGATAATGGACAGATTACACAGATTTCCTTCCATACACCCTGGTGTCTTTTATTACCCTTTCTTCTGCCTTACACAGAAATCTGCTTCTGCAAGACACCATGATAAACATGTTTATCCAACTGAGATTTTTATTTTATATTATTCCAGAAGTAGTGGGATGAATACTAAGGACACTGAAAAGAAGTATGTTTGGAGGTTTTCCAAGAGACCAAGCACTGTTCTCTGTATAATAATATGATTGATTATTCCATTTCCAATATAACTTTAATCTCCAAGTAAAAAAATACCATGAGAAAGTGATTGTGTGAGCACTCTGTGGCCTCACCACTTTTAATATGACTCATATTTTTGCTAGAGTTTCCTCCACATTCCCCAGTATGCCAGCAGATAGCATGGGGTATTTGTAATGTCAGACGTTGCTTTCAATCTGCCATTTATCATGGAATTGATGACATACAATCTGCATTTTTTGACCAGATATATGTACCACTGGAGTTCAACCATCATATTGACCCTTCTGTGCGTGAGAGTCTTCTTTGGAGGATTAAGCTGCAAAAAAATATTTTTTCAGTCAACTGATGTGATCGCTGCATTTCAAGGTAGAACCCACCACCACAATTATTTTGGGGTTCACCCAGGTCCTTGGGAACATTTAAAGGAATTATCTGAATGGTGGCTAGAGTACATCTTTGTACTCTTAGTAAATTATACAGTTTGATTAGGCAGTGAGCATAATGGCCTGCAACAGTCTTAAAGCTTTACTATAATTATTTTGATGCTGTAAATCAGGGATGAGGGATGTGTGACCCTTCAAATGTTGTTGGGACTCCCAACTTCCATCATTCCTGACTATTGGTCATGGTGGCTGGTTCTTATGGCAGGTGGAGGCCAACAGCATGTGGAGGTTCCCTATTCCTGATGTACAGTTTAATTTTTGTTAAGCTATCAGACAAATCTGCAAGGAGAGCATCTGGACTTCTACTTCAAATAGTGCAGTTCAGAAGTGGAAATATAAGTGCTACATTCAACCTGCAGAGGAAGGTGATAGGCACTGAGAAAGTAAATAAAAATGTTGCTGCTTGAAGATTAAATTATAATTGAACACAATATGTGAGATTGTAGAATGTATAGCACCAAGGTTAAAGCAGAAGTCTTTTTTTTTTTACAATAATTTTTATTCAAATTTTCATAAAACAAATAAAACAAAATCATAAAACATTCAAAGACAAAAAACAAAACAAAACAAAAATGATTAAACAAAAAAATAAAATGTTGACTTCCCATTTGTCGCAGATCAGTTATAGGTCTACAATATATAACAATCCTGTCTCTTAAATTATATTATAAAATCACTTTCCTCCAGTAGTTATCTTAATTAATCATCAAATCTCATAGACATTACTTTATTCTTTCCACAAAAAGTCAAAGAGAGATTTCAATTCTTTAAGAAATATATCTATCAATTTTCTCCAAATAAACATGTCGATTAATCCATCTCGTTAATAATAATAATAATCTTATTGTCATAACCATAGTCCAAATAAACATATCAATTAATCCATCTCATCAAATCTGTTAAGTCCAATAATTTCAATAGCCATTATTCCATTATCCATATTAATTCCATCTTCCATCTTCAATAGTCCTGTTAAGTCCAGTAATTTCAGTGTCCAATCTTCCATTATCAGTATTCCATAATAATCTTGCTGTCATAGCCATAGTCATATAATAAGAGTCTGATGGGAATTTCCTCTATCCCAAATATTTTCTTGCCATCGATTCTGAATAAGTTGCTGAAATATTGTTGTAAAGTCATATCTCTGTTCTTCTTTTTTACAAAATGCACTGGCTCATCTCTTGAGAGTTTTTCCATTGTCACATGGCTGCAGTTAATTCCATAGATTTTCTCTATATCAAGCTCCATCACATCATTCCAGTCCAGAAAATTATCCAAGCCATTGATAACTTTATCTCTAATATCTTCATTAATTTCTTCAGAGATAACGTTAAATTCCAAACAGTAGATTTTATTTCTAATATCCATAAACTCCAGATCTTTTTCCAATTCCACATTTGTTCCAGTCTCCAGGGCTTGTATCTTCCCTTTATTTTTTCTTTTCTCATCTCTGATCTCATTCTCCTCTCTCACAGGATCCCCTATTTCTTTAAGCTCCTGCGTCATTTTGCTCAGTTCAATTTTCAGCTCCTTACTGCCCTGTCGCAGGGTTTGTTTCGTTATCTCAATCTCATCCATTATTTTCTGAAACATAATTACTTCCAGATTCTCAGCCACTTTCTTGATTGCCATTTTTAAAACCACAAAAACAAAACAAAAATAAAGAAGAACCACTTCTTATTTCAGCAACAATTGGGTTAATATTCCAAGCTTGATGACATCACAGTATAAACAGAGCAGCCTGCCTTATCTCTCTATGTTCAAGAATACAAAACAAATTTAGTTCCCAGCATCAAAACAGTTAGTGGCGTCGTGAAGAAGCAGATTCGTCAAAATAAAATAGACCAAAAAGAGAATAGTCCCAGACAATATAATGTTCCAAAGTTCATATTTTTTATTTTTTTCTCCTCGGAATAGAAATCCCTCTTCTGTTTATATCTTTAGAATGCACTTCCAGGACAGCTTTTTGCAATAGAAACAGAGATAAGCTGTTAATTTCGTGAATAACAGAGAAGAGTTATAGCTCACCCAGAAGTTCTTTAAAGCTGATTCATTTGACAAATCTCTTTTTGCTGCAACAATTTAAACCAAGTAAAAAAAAAAAATGCTTGCCTGTTAGTCCGTTTTCTCTTTGAAGAAAAGATAAACGTATCGCATTAATCAGATAGAGCTTGTTCGGAAGTCCGTCCGGCATTGCTGGCTGGACCTTTTCTCATAAATTAATGAAATCCAGTCCTCCCAACAAAAACAGGCTTTTGAGGTTGATCTCTATGTTTCTCCCTGCCCGGGAGAAATTTCATCAGTCAAAAAAAAAAAAAATGTTCTGACTGATTTATATCTGAATAAGCTTCTTCTGAGGCGGGAGCCCGTCTCAAGAGCAGGCACAAGCGAAGTCACCCTTCCCGGAAGTGGTTAAAGCAGAAGTCTTAACTATTTCCATGATTTTGGATGCATTAATGACATTGTAAACACCTTAACTGCTGTCTTAAACCAAAGATTTTTGGATTCAAGAATAATTGATCAAAAGAGTGCCGTAATACAGATGGTAGTGCAAATTTCTGGCAGAAATAAAAGACTGTATGTTGTCATGATTTATCTGGAATAATACTTCATCTACCACAGTGAAAGATCTACCATTCTGCCTGCTAAATATACCAGCTCATTTTTTCCTCCTCTACATCATTCATCTACACGTGTGTATGTGTGTGCATGCACGCACACACACACTTTTTCCAAACTGGCAAGTTTTTGTTTTTTAAAAAATGGTTTTATCTCCCAGATTGTTGCCGTTTATGAATCTGCTGTGCTGCTTTGGGTCAGCAGTAATAGTAGCAATTCAAATTGCTTTACTACGCACGTAAATGTCAGCAGATCATGTGTTTAAGAATGGTAAGTTAACACTGCTGTGTTTTCCATGTAGAATGTTTTTGTGCTGTTCGAGTGCTTAGCATAAGCAAAGGAGTGTGAAGACACATGATATTGGTTAACATACCACTTTGTAACTCTCTCTGTCCATCTTCCCATAAATTGGGGGGGATGGGAGATGGAGGCTGGACCTTAGTACATTGGCAGGATGGGACTGAGTTGTTCATTTCATTTCAAACAAACTTCAGGTTTCTTGATTATGCTCTCATACAGAAAAACTGGAATATTATCTGTCTTCATGACTGATTTATACCAATGCAATGTGATCATGAAATAATTGGCTGTTTCTGTATCACCAAGCTTAGCTTGCTGCTCTTGTAAAATCTTCATGATCACGTGTACAGAATTATTAGATTTCAGATAAATGCTTTCTAACAGGGAAAGTAGTATAATTGGTGTCATCCACCACAGCCGGTTTTCTTAAGTGTTTGTGAGAGCTGATCTGAACATGAATAACAGTATTGTAACACATCATCTGAAGTCTACACTCATAAATCTCGCCCACAGTGAAATCACTGTTGGACCCCTCTAAAACACAAGTTTGCTCTAAACCATAGTTTGGTTTCGTGTGATGTGTGAATTAGGCATATGGCTGAGTAATTTGTCTGAACACAAAGCTTCATGCATTTGTACTTGGCACATACAAAAGCAATTACTCTATGTCATTTTAAGTCGCATCACTATGGAAAGCAATAAGTAGTAAGATACACCAGACTAAGGCTGGATTCAGATAGCACTTTATTCCATTTCCCCGCCTTTTCCTTAACTGGTAACTTTGATCATTCACATGATGTAAAAGCCACTTCTACAAATCTAGCAGAATATAGTGGAAGTTTAGTGCTCATTGCCATATTAGTTGCTTCCAGGGGAAAAAAAGTGTTTGCTGCCCCATTAACTCAGAAAATCACAGGAGTAAAGTGACAAAATATGGTTTGGTATACTGGCAAGAAGTCCTTTTTTGCTGTTTTCATAGGTGAATCATGGGGAAACAAGTGTGTATGTGTGGAAAAAGTGGGAGAGTAGCGACGTGTCCAATGAAATCCATTGTGTCACACCATGCCACCTGGTGTGAATGAAATGTAGTGTGACATGGTGGTATAGTGGTCAAAAAGCCACAGTTCCATACTGCAACAGGTACAGCTGTGTGAAAATAATGTTAGAAATTGGGATAGAAGCGCTACCATTATAATCAGTAAAACTCAAAACAGTAAACACCATGTCTGAATGCAGCCTAAGTGGATTTACCTATAACTTGAATATTGATAATGCGGCACTATCCATTGTAAACAGGTTAAAAAAAAAAGTCGGATGAATGCCAAAAAAAATCTAACCTTGTTTCAAATGTTGCTCTGAAATGTTTTTACACTTCAAAAACATTATTGGTAATGCAACTGTCTATCATTTATAGTAATAGCATGACAGTTACAAAATTCCAGAGTATCTTTATTTTAAAGGATAATTCAGCCATTGTTTTGGCACAAAGAAAGTTATCATTGTGCATGTTTGCATGTACACTGATTGTTGCTTCTGACTCGGACCCTGGTTAACTCATAGCTAGGGCACTCCTAATGTTAGCCTTTAAAACCCAGACACCCAAAACACCACAGTCATTTTAGCTGCCCACTCCAGACTGTAGAAACCATATTTCTGTCAGGGCACAGGGAATGTTCATGGTAATAACTGACCTTCTGGTTCTGCTTCACTGAATTGTGACTGTACTCATTTGCATTTACTACTAATTGTGTGAACCAGACTTCCCAGCAAGGCTAGGAAAGATCAAACCTTAATGATCTGACAACTTTTCAGTGTCCCTTCATATAATCCTCACAATATGTTAACTTTGTTGTGGGAATAGTTTCTATGTTTGGGTGTCAGAGACAATGTCTGAATCACCATCAGGTCTCCTATTTATTTATTTCTGTGATGTTTCATGTACTTTAAGTCCTTGAACTTTAGAAAAACTGGTTTCTTCTTTGATAGTAGATCTCTAGTTGTATTGAAAACTGGCATTGTTCATAAACAAATTATTGTGCAGCAGAGTGGGTCAAATTATTCTAATCAGTCGTGACATTTATTGCAATAATTTCCCCCCCTTCCCTATGTTCAATAATGCTTCCATACTGGAAAGGAAATGAACATCCCTGCCCCTCCCCCCGGCTTCACTGGACCAGTTGGCAGCTATCCAGTTTAGCATGGCACTAAATTTGACATCAAGTTCTACTATCAGAGTGTTTGCCATGAATTTACTAGTTAATTACCTTGTTATTCCCTTTGCTTGGCATGGAGACTTAGGTGTCACAGCCTACTGAAGCACATGTGAGGATAGTTGCTTCCAAAGTTAAAGTCAATTGCTTTGAAAGTAATCTAATAATACAAATCTTCGTAGGCTTGAAGTCTAACATTAGGTTAAAAAAAGAGTTTGCTTTATTAGCCTGGGGGCAAAGTCAATTGTACCAATAAAATTCTTACTATGAAACGGGTTCCCAAATGGATATTAGGACATTGTTGCTTCTTTGTGCATGATGGGTGGAAAACTTGATATGAGTGTATAGAAATAGCCCCCTTTTAGTGCGACTTTACACATCCAGTTGAACAATATACATACTTTTAAGCACTAACCTGTTTTTAAATTGTGGTATAAGTAGGGATATGTTTGGGGGGGTTGTTTTGTTTTGCTCGCCATAGGAAAGGGAACTTGCCAGAGGAGAGCAATCATATATATAATATCTCCTTTGTTCAGAAGAAGTCAAAGTGGCTGACAGCCAAGATAAAACCATAAATTAACAGCTTAACATCTGTCAGATTTTACAGTTCACAGAAATTAACAGTTTAAAATCTCCCTTAAAACCTAACCCTAAAACAGCTGCAGAAAATAATAGAACGTGGTAGCAATAAAAACTATTCAGAATACAGAGATGGTTAAAATCCATCCAGTAAAGCATTAGCAACCCAAATACCATCCTTAACATGAAGAGCTTCACCAACATATGAGAGTCCATTAAAGAGGAGGAAAGATGAGCTTCCATTCAAAGGGAGTTACAAAGCCTAGGCACAGGCACCAAAAAGGCCTTCTCCCTGGTCCCAGCTAAGCATATTTCTAGAGGTGTTGGGGCATCAGGAGGGCTTCTGAAGATTATCTCAATAGGTGTATTGTAGCAGATCTAGGAAGAGTTTTAGGCAGGTTTGGGAAAATAGGCAGACTGGGGAATAGACGGAAAACGGAACTAGGGAAGATCTCTGGAAATCTCTTGGAGAATCACATGGACAGTGCAGAATCTGGCACTTGTTCATGGAAACTTAGCTGAGAGGCCAATTTTTTTGGCTAGGCAAAGGGATACTAATAGGCTGAGTAGGTGGAGAGGAATTATATTTGTATCTTGAAAGAATAATAGAATTGGTTCAGACTTATTTTGAAGCCTTTATTAGCTTGCCCCAAGTCTCCCCCAGTTCTCCTGACACAAAGGTTAGTGGTCTTGAACTCTTAAGCAGCTTCTAATATCTCTTTGTGGTCCTGACCCATTTTCATCTTGCCAGATGTCTTCCATAGCTAACATATTTTGAAGTCTATGACAACTTAGTAAGATTGCATTGTATAAATGAAGGTACAGCTAAAGCTTTGACATATGTTTCTAACATAATTAGGGAAGGTTTTCTATTTATTTGGGAAGGTGGTATGCAGTGTGCTTGTCAAAAGCCAATGATACTGATATTTCCCCCCTATTATGGCCACTCCTAAATTGCCCAACAGCAGCCTTTTATTCAGTAACTTTAATTTTGTTAAAATTAGAGAAGTTAGCAGGGGGGCTCTTTATCAAGCTGTCTGGTGAGTCATGCACTTCCTTTACTATTACTATGAATCCACTTTCTGGAGTTGCCTGTGCATTAATATTCAGATGCCTGTGTGGTGTAGTAGTTAAGGTGTTGGACTATGACCTGGGAGACCAGGGTTCGAATCCCCACATAGCCATGAAGCTCACTGGGTGGCCTTGTGCCAGTCGCTGCCTCTCAGCCTCATGAAAACCCTGTTCATAGGATCACGATAAGTCAGAATTGACTTGAATGCAGTACATGTACACTTTTAGCAGATGCCCATTGAGCAGGCATGCATCTTGGGTGCTGCATCAGAAAGCATTTAAATACATGTTGCAATTCAGGGAGAGACTTCAGCCACTTTTGTCCACATCATTTCCAAGCTCAAAGTGGTTTTTTCCTCCCTTTGAATTAATTTGTATCCTGGATTAATTCCACACGTTGTTTTGAATATAGATGGTCTCACAATAGATTTGGGCCAAAAACAGAAGTTGAAAATTAGAAGCTTCTTTGAGGAATGTTAAAAAAAAAATTAGATCAGGGCAATCAAGGAAAATATATATTATGAAATGATGGTACCCCCTTTTGTTATGTTAATGTTTCAGATATCTGGTTTTAGACTAGCTTTGGCAAATAATTCTTCCCTCCCCCACCTGGAGACAGAAAGTCACATTCATAGATAAGAGTGAACTGTATGTTATATTTCACCACCAATAGCAGCTGTGAGGGGCCCAATCTCAATCAGGACTGTGTGAGATGTGAGTGCAGACTAAAACTATTATATATATATTCATTTCATCAGAGATGACACAAAACTCTTCCAAGAATGATTGCTAATTTCCTCAAAGGCTATTTTAAAAAGTGACTAAAGTTCATGCAAGAATATTTTATCCAATCATTTTATTTGCTACTCTTTGTATTGCTGCTGTGGCCCGTCCAGCTCTACATGTGAGTGTACGAGCATGGCCCATTTCAGCATGATGTGCTTAACACTTACTTGGGAAAAACTTACTTCAGATAGGCAGTGCTTTCTTCCAAGTAAACAATAATAAACAATTGGGCTATTAGGATCACAGTTTGGCAAAGCTTGCCAATTTATTTCAAAGTGCTCTGCCAGCATTCCAGATTGTAATCTGTGCTTGCGACAAACACCTCAAATTACAACTGTGCCAAGGGTACACAGCTGGGGACCAGTCAGCATGTACAATTGCATGAATTAACAATTTGTTGAAATGAATTGTTGGTAAGAAGTGGTGGTGATGATTAGGCTTTGGAATCTGGAATGAATGGGTTCCAAATCATTACATCATTATAAGAAGGGTAAGATAGTCTCTGTGAAGCATGTCAAGCATTTGAACATGCCATATATGTGTGTTGCAATTTCTGCAAGGCACAAGATAAGTGAATACTGAACTGTTTGGGTTTCATGTGTGTCCGCCTCCCCTTCCTGCTGAAGATTTGCTTATTTTTGTTAATGAGAGAGCAAGATAGTCGAAGTCACTTCATCATAATGTAGTGTGTGTCAATGGTCATCTTTTGTTTGTATTTCATTTTGTTGCTGTTATAATACCAACCCACATTTGCTTAAAGAGAAACATTTACTCATGCTGTTCTTTTCCTCAGCTGCTGCAGTTTATTGTTTGTTTTATATTTATAAGTCGCAAATGGTTCTTTGTGCTCTGTGATTACTTTGGGTTCTTTCATTGGAAAGCAGTTCTGCATAAAGGTGCAAACCTCTTCCATCCCCTTCCTTATGCAATAGTTAATAAACAGTCAGTTGTGTGGTGTTGTTTACTGTCAAATATGGAGTGAAAATGAAGGAAATTAACAAAACACAGTTGACAGAAGCATTGTGTTGCCTTCTCCAAGCAGAAGGAAGGATGGAGTCCAGCTGCTCTTTTCACTGAGTTTTCTCTTTCCCTCCTTGTTTCTTTCAGCTACAAAAACAAACTTGTTGGAAGTTTGCAGAGCTTCTGTAGATTTACAAGTTGTGGTTTACACAAAGTCAGATACACATGTTGCAAAGTGACACGCCCTTTGTTTAATAATAGTACCATGCTATCTTACAGCTCCTCCAAAGTCTTGTTTAATTCGTTTTGGGATCAGTGTGTACTGTGCCCTAAAAAAACCTTCAGAAAACAGCAGCTTCCATATAACTTCAGAAGGTATATTGTGTGAAGGATAAAAGTTCAAAATTCCTTCACATGTTCCCTTTAAATTAGTTATGTGAACTGTTCTCTGAAAGAACCACGATAACTTGCACCAACTTCCTAACTTCTGTATTTATTAAGAATACCAATTCAGTTAAACCAGTTCAACTTTATACAAATAGGAAACAATCAAAGCTCTTTGGTAATGAGAAGAATCCCTTTTTTATATAGGTACACGTATCTGAGGTCAAAAATCATTCTCTACAAGACTCTCCCCCCCATCACATCCTAAAGAATTGAAACTTCCAATATTCCATAATATAGGGAAGGCAATATTGTAATTAGAAGTGTGAGTGGAGGACACAACCTCCCAAGGATATTTTTTTCCATTTTTAAAAAATGTGTGTACCACTTTTCCATCTACAATAGTTTACAGTTTACACACATACAACAGAAACTCATCCTTGTGCATGTTTTCATTTGTGACCTTTGTTAGCCATATTAGGTATGCACGGCAATCATTCCCTCCCCCATCCTCCATGCAGGGCTCTCCATTATTATTATTATTATTATTATTATTATTATTATTATTATTATTATTATTATTATTATTATTATTATTATTATTATGCTTACATCATTATTAAAACACAATTAAATATATAGTACCATAAAAAACGGCAGCAACAACAGCCCCCATAACAGCCACAAGAAGCTTGTCTCTGATTCATTCTCCCCCACTTCGCCATATATTGACTGGTGCTTATCATGTAGTGAGTGTGGCAGGTGTAATCAAACAACTGGCAGGTGGATGAGGTGTCATTATATGCCCTGCTGCACTGGACTCATATCTTCTTTTAGCAGATGTGATTATATCCTGTAGTTTGAAAGTCAGCCTTTTGATTAGCAAAATTAGAATGATGTCATTGTTATGGGGCTTGAATGATGTAAATAGCTGTAAGTAGAGAGGTGTAATTGGCTTATTATCTGATGATGTCATGGAAACACTGATGACTGAATACCTAGCCATGCTTTATGTGGTTTTCTTGTCTATGTTTCCTAGGGGCATAGGCTCTTGAAGGGTAGGAGAGGATACAGGTAGCAGATGAATCTCAGCCTATTGCCTCTGCTTTATCCAAACTTTCCTGTCAGTGTCGGGGGGGAAATAGTAGGAAAAGGCAAATGGATTTAGTTGCTCATTTGCACATGTATTGAACATTTTATCAATAACATTAGTGATATTTATATAATATTTGCTTAAACTGTACAGTATGTTTTTGTTTTAGTATGTATTTAGCTTTAGATGGAAAAGTGAGCAAGTGATCAATCAATCACATTTCCCCATACCTCTGGGAGAAATATTTTTCTGCAAACAACGAGACTGTAAATGCTGTTTCCTTTATTGATAATTTAACAAATCTTCCCACTTGGCCACCTGTAACCCAAAAAGAAATTATTGATTTGATTGCTAGCTTGAAATCCGGCAAAGCTCCTGGACCTGATAATATACTTTCTGAAATGTTGAAGGCGCACCAAGCTTGGTGGGCCCCTCTTCTAGCAAATTTCTTTACTCTGATCAATAATTCTGGATGCTTCCCTGAGTCTTGGCTTGAATCCATAGTTATCCCTATATTTAAAAAAGGGAACAAAGAGGACCCAGCAAATTACCGCCCAATTAGCCTCCTTTCCATTATTGGCAAACTATATGCCTGCTACTTAAAAGAGAGACTCTCATCTTGGTTGGAGGAGGATAATATCCTTGGGAGGGAGCAGGCAGCTTTCCGGAAAGGTAGGTCTGGGATAGAACACTGTGTGATTTTAAATCACTTAGCTGAAAAATACAAGAACCGCTGGGGTATCGGCCTGTTTGTTGCCTTTGTCGACTTGAAATCGGCTTTTGATTCCATCCCTAGGGAGATACTATGGGCGAAACTCGCAAAATCTACGATCGACAAGAGACTCCTCTTCTTAATTAGCCGTCTGCACCACCACACATCCTTTCGTGTTAGATGTAGTCGTGAAGGTCATCTCACAAACCCCATTACTACAACAAAAGGAGTTAGACAAGGCTGCATACTAGCCCCACTTTTATTTAATTTTTTCATGAATGATCTGTCCCTTTATTGTCAATCCCCGGACTTCCACCCCCCTAAGTTAGCAAACCTGCATTGTTCCTTGTTATTGTATGCAGATGACGCTGTTCTCCTTTCTGTTTCTAAAGTAGGACTCAAACGCCTAACTAAAGCTTTTATGAGTTTCTGTCATGATAACAAACTATCTATAAACTTTTCCAAAACTAAGATCTTAGCTTTTGCCAAGCACTCTCCTGCTCACGCATGGACAATTAATACCCATAAAATAGAACAGGTTTCTCATTTCAAATACCTTGGTATACTTTTTCATTCCTCTCTGTCCTGGACTCCCCATATCCGTGGGGCTATTTCTACTGCTCGCAACTCAGCCAGTGGTATTCGAAGGTTCTTCTTCATTAAAGGAGGACAATACATTCCGGCAGCCCTAAAGGTTTTTAGATCCAAAACTATTTCTCAACCTCTCTACGGGGTACCTTTATGGATTGGCGCCTTCAACCCTTCTGCGGAGGCAGTTCTCTCCTTGTTTCTCAGACAAATTTTTGGCGTTCCCAGGTGCGTTCCTGCGGCGGTCCTTAGGTTAGAATCTGGTCTAGTCTCACTTGAGTCTCAAGCGTGGTTGGCCGCCCTAAATTTCTGGTTTAAAATGTCTTATGAGAAATCTACTGGCTATCTCCCTTTACTCTGGGAAGACTCTTTTACCTCGAAATGGGCCCGTACGTTTACAAATTACCTTGCAAGTATTGGCCTCTCAATTGAACATCTGATGTCCCTCGCTCCAGAGACAGTTAAACATTCTATCCGGACTCGTATTAACGATATGGACTTCCAACGCTCCATAACTGCAGCCACCTCGACCTGTTCTCCTATTCACTTTGGTCTGAGCTTTGTGCCTATGCTCAGTGCCCCTTATCTGGAAACTCTTACGATCCCCAAATATCGTCTAGCCTTTACAAAGGCTAGATTTAACTGTCTTATCTCTGCCTTACTTGAAGGGAGATTTAAACGTATCCCGTATGCAAACCGATTATGCCTTTGTGGTGTCAGCGCCGTAGAAACTCTCTTTCATGTCATCTTTGAGTGCGCCCTATATGACGATATTCGCTCCAAATTCATAACCCCCATCATAAATAAATACCCCTACAAACCGCTTAACTGTTTACTTTTACATCTCTTGTCAGCAGCTAATAAGGATACTATCTTGTCAGTTGCTAAATATATTTTCGCGGCTCAATCAATTCGGAAGGCATCTGTCCCTTCAGAAGCTTCCGCCACCCAACTGTAACTGTTTTCCTTGTTGTTTTATTGTTTTACTGTTTTAACATGACTGCAACTTTGTAACCTTTTATTATAAATGTATGTAGTTTTATTTATAAATGTCTTTTGGTCTATGACTGTATCAATAAAGATTGATTGATTGATTGAGCAAGTGAAATCCCTGTCTGCAGTTCACCCATAGGTAAAAGACTAAGGCAGCAGGCACACTTCCCTGCATCTTAGCAGTCAGCAAAGACAACATCATTATATAGTGTACAGCTGAGAACAAGTAGGTTTTTATTATTTTTCCAACTTTTCTTCTAGAGAGACAGTAGCTTGTATGGTTCCCTCCTTCATCCTAACAAACATCCTATGAGGTAGGTTAAGCTAAGAGAAGTAGTGCGAGCCCAAGGAAAGCTTTGTGGGTGAGCAGAGATTTTAATCCGGATCTCTCTCATCTACATCCAATACCCTAACATTGCATCATATACTGCATTGGAAGCTCTCCTGAGTTTCAGAAGAATGTTACTGTGTATCATGATGGGAGTGGGGACAATGAGATGCTATTTTGAGGAAAGAGAAATCTTGCTCTCTTGGAACATGGTTCTTAGGATCCCAGTAATTTGCTGTTCATCTTACCTCCCTTCTTTTTTTTTAAATTGTAGTTTTAAATTTAAAAGTGACTCCCCTTCTTTAAAAAATGATTTGTCTATAATTCTTCAGGTTAAAGTACCACTAAAATAAATGTTTGTCCCATACCTCATACACTAATTTTAAGAGCTATTTCCATTTTTATTAGACAGTAGTTAACACAAAAGCTACGTGGAATGTAATGCTGGATACTGTATAGTTGATCACTCAGTTCACAGCAGATAATTATTCTTAAAAAGGTTTACAGCAGTAGCTAAAATTTTGGTAAATCATGTCCGAAGTTTGAGATAAAACTTAGTACAAATACATGCATTCGCTTTCTCTCTCTCTGTGTGTGCAGAGCTTGGAAAAGTTACTTTTTTGAACTACAACTCCCATCAGCCCCAGCCAGCATGGCCACTGGATTGGGCTGATGGGAGTTGTAGTTCAAAAAAGTAACTTTTCCAAGCTCTCTGTGTGTGTGTGTGTGTGTGTGTGTGTGTGTGTGTGTGTGTGTGTGTGTGAGAGAGAGAGAGAGAGAGAGAGAGAGAGAGAGAGAGAGAGATCATTCTGGGAGGAAGGGTGGGATATTAATTTAATTGATGATTTTTGTTATATCATCAACAACAACAATAATATAGTTTATCTGAATATCATGTTTAAAGATACCAAGATGCATCAGCTTGTCTGACTCTTAAATCTTTGCTGTGTTCTCTAGCAGAAATACAGAGATGCCTTGGGAAATGTGCCACTAGTGAGTGTACCAGTTGTGTGTCACTTATGAATAGCAACTTCTTTAAGGTTAAAGCCACCACTTTAACACAGTCATTCACCCTGCTATGGATTAAGGAATATAAAGCTCCTTTTTTGTTCAGCTTTTTAAAAATAAATAAATAAATGGAACATTTGTTTAATTTGAAGCAGAAGAATGGGAACAATATTCCTTAATTATTTCTGTAATAAAATGTTAGCCTTTATTTGCCTTCACATTGTTCTAAAAGTTTAACTTCTATATGAGATTGCTTCCTCCCTCTTCAGATGACAATTATGCAATTTGTAACTGAAACTGTTGTGAAGGTCAAGTATATCTTGGGTTGATTTCTAATCCTCTTCAGTTCCTAATAAAAAAGGTGCAGTGTACTCGCTAACAGAATAGTGGCATTTGGAACAATGATGTGTTAATTGTTTAATTTTAGTTCATTACATGGAAGGCACAGTAATATTCAGCCAACAGCACTGAAGAAGGTCCTGTGTTAAACAATGATTGCTGTTGCTAACATCCCAACTGCTTAGATTTTGTAAATGGCTTATTCTGCTAAATTACCTTTGCTAGTAGGATTAGGCCTGTTTTATAACATTTTAAGTACAAATGTCATTGCTTTGCCTTAAATGTTAGGGCTTTCTACCTGCACTTGAAACAGTCCCAAAATAGTCAGAGCTACAACATTGCAGAATTAGAGGAAAACAGCTCCTTTTTTTAAATATATGTGATATTTGTATCTGACCATTTGGATGATTAAAAACAACAACACTTCTTGCAGCTATATTCTTGCTGCTTCCCTACACCTGATATGAAAGTGTGAGTAGATAAATGTAATGTTGGAACCATCAGAACTTCCTTGATGGCTTTTCTGCTCCAGATGCATTGTCCTTAATATCTTGTGAGAGCTAAGACAAAAGGGGACAAAAGAGGTAGCAGTGTGTATCCACTACTATAGTAATAGTATAGTAATACATATAATAGCATAGCAACTGAAGAATCTATTCAAGGTGGTGGTGGTGTTAGCCACAGCTTGTATGTTGCTTTCTTCCTGTGTTCTAAATAAAAATCCTTTTCAAATGTCATGATAAACCAATGAGACTTGCTGCTGATCTCATGGGAAAAATATATTGGTGTAAGTAGTGTTCTGTTTTTCTGTGCTTCACAGGTACAGTGTTCTACTCTTTCACACTTTGGTCAAGATCAGCCTCAAGGAACACAAGACAAGGAATGCCACGCTTCAACAACCAGCAGTTCTGTAGGAAGTGAAATTGTGTCAGCCAGTTGTGAAACACAACAATCCCTATCTTCAGGACTCTGTCGCTTGGGGAAATTTGCTTGAAGCATATGAGAATGTGTGAAGCATGGTTTCTATATAAAGTCATTAATTAACAAAAGCACTAGTTAGGAGGAATCCATTTAAAGTGTTAAACGAATCTGACTTTTTAGATTGCTTTGCTACTCATTTGATTTGAATTTCCTTAACTTTTAAATCTACAGCTTTGCTAAGAGTGCTAGAGAGCAGTATGAAAAGTTATCTAACATGCACAATAACATGACCAAGTTGTACGAGAATTTGGGGGAATACTTCTCTTTCAATCCCAAAGCTGTGAGCGCTGAGGAATTCTTTGGTGATATAAGTGCATTCCGAACTCTGTTCTTGGTGAGTATCAAATCATATCAAATTTTATTACAGTCAACAGACAACTGAATCATTAGATAAAAACACATATTATTATTATTATTGGTGAATATAGATGAACTAGTATCTCCCCACCTCCCATACCTTGTTTTTGTTTTTGTTGTAATATACTTATTTTTTATAATCATTGTGCTGCTTTTTTAGGATGTTCTCTCTTACCTTTTGTATAGGATCTAAGATAGGCCATTAATGAAGACAGGCCACTAAACTAGATTTAATGTTGTCATGAATACTACTAGTTCAGCTTACTTACTGGTATTCTAACTTTTGAGCTTAAATGCTTAAATCCTTTTCTTTTGACCTTAAATGCTGATTTTTGTTAATTTATATAGTGTTTTTTGTGTACAGAGGTTTATCAAGTTCACAAGGTGTCATATTTTCTACCATATCTTCTGTTGCAGGGAGGGGTATTTGTCCCTTGAGTCCAGTTCTCAGATCAGAAAGTATCAAAGTGCATTATAGAAGTCATATTTTGAGAGAAAATACATTTAGAAATGTTTATTTCAAAAATTCTCATAAAATATTTCAAACATATTTGCAGATTAATGCTGAAATGACACAGAGCAAACATAGGAATGAAAAGATGTGAAAGTGACACAGGGTGGAAATAGATTTACCCCCATCCTCAGGAGTAGCTATTTCAGGAGAGGTGTTGCCAGGTGGTGGGAAGGGAGAAGCAAGAAAGCACCTTTCCATAAGTAGAACTCTGCTTACAATTCTTAGGATACAACCTATTGTGTGTGGGTTGCTGCTGTTTTTTTAAAAAATTATCATTTTAGATACTTTTCCACATCTGTCATGTGGTTTGTTTGTTTTTCATTGCTGTCTCATACACGTATATAGCCACCCTGGGCTCCTACTGGGACGACTGGTGGGATATAAATCTAATAAATAAAATGAATAGATAAATATAGAAATAACTTTGAGACAGAGATTCCCCACCACCATTCTCTCAATTTCTGTCTTCTTAAATTGGGTTCTTGCTCATGTCTTTCCCAGTGGCTGCCTGTGGGTTGCTGTAATTAACTGCATCATGAGGGATGGTTGGAAAAAACATATGGCCCGGAATATGATGTTTGCCTTCAGGGAGTATTCAAATTGCCTAGAATTATCAATAATGCTCAACCATTTGCCATGCACTTTGTAGCATGTTGATCCATGTTGCCAGCAGCAAGCCTTAATCTATTGATTAACTATCTGCAGTTTGTGTGCACAAAAGGTGTAAACAGTTCTCAAAGTGTAACTTCACCATGTGCAATATTATTTTATTGTAAATTCTTAACAGTTTAAAAATATAGGTAAAAATAAAACATTTTTCTAAGGTATTTTTTACAAATCTGTTGTAATGGAAAATCACTGTTAACACATTCACAGTGAACAAGCATCATCCACAAAGCAAAGTTTATTTTGCTTTTGGTGCCTTTATTTTTATACATAAATGTAGAAATAAATTGAAATCAAGTTATTAAAAGTTAGAGGTACTCAAAAATACATGATCCATGTACATAACACATTTGTTTAAAAAAGAGGTTTGGTTGCTTGTATTCAGGTAGTGTGTATCTGTAAAGTAAAGGTGTCCCCGCACTTGTAGTGCGAGTCGTTTCCGACTCTTAGGGTGACGTCTTGCAACATTTACTAGACAGACCGTATATATGAGGTGGGATTGCCAGTTCCTTCCCCGGCCTTTCTTTACCCCCCAGCATATGCCGGGTACTCTTTTTACCGACCACGGATGGATGGAAAGCTGAGTGGACCTCAACCCCTTTTACCGGAGATTCAACTTCCTCCGTCTGTTGGAATCGAACTCCGGCCGTGAGCAGAGCTTTTGGCTGCGTTACCGCTGCTTACCACTCTGTGCCACGGAGGATCTGTAGTCTAGGGTTAATGCTTCTTTACTGCTTTGCCACAATATATTTATAACTGATTTCTCCATTACCATATTAGAAAACTGCCTTTGTCAGTTCATTCTGGGACAAATGAATTGTCCTAAAGGAACAAATAGGTATCAGTCATCTCACATGGCACTCTTTCCTTTACATATGCAAGCCACAACTGTGACTTGTTCTTCTGTTCTTAATCACTCATCATAGGGGCTAGATTGCACAGACAGCTGTGGTGAGCCAGACTGAAAGAACAATGCAGTCCCCCTTTCCAGCCATATACAGATTTGTGACAAAACTCTGGCTATAGTGATGCTTTAGGTCAGGGATGGGTAACCTTCAAATATTGTTGGATCCACAAGTCCCAACAGTATGAGGCAGAATTTCATGGCAAAAGTGGTAGATTAGTTATGTGTTAAAACTACTTCAATATGGTAATGATTAATGCCCTTTCCTGCTTCTCCCAGTGATTGCTGGTGTGGCACTGTTACCACCAGACTTTGGATCAGAAGATTAGTGTTCTAATTAAAAGTATAGTTGTATGCTGTTGGGAGGCTCCAAAAATTGTATTTTTTTCATTGGAATGCAGCCTCATATCTTCCAGCTTGCAAGGAACATTTGAAATAATTATTCTGACTTTGTATCTTTTTATGTGCAGACTGTAGTACTTCACCTTGAAGTCAGTGGATGATTTATATATTATTTACTTAATTTATAATTCAACGAATAAATAGTATTTCTCTTGAGTGCCACACAATGTACCAAATACAAGGTTAGAACACAACAAATACTACTGATATTGATATTCATGACGTTCTTTCACCGCAGGGATTAACATTGTGAAGTTAATACTGGCTGGCTGGCTTCAAATTACTGCTCAGCCTTTAATGAGTGGTCTTTGCATCAGTCTCTTACATCATATCAGGATACCTTCGCTATCTCTTGGCCCAACTATAACCCAAAATTACTTTACCAAAAGTTTGGTATGTTACCTGGTCTCTGCGTTCTTTACACTCAGGCGCACAGTCACACACACTCTTACTAACAATAATTAGCCAGTCACTTTAATGATTATGTGTTTTGTTTGTAATTGTTTTGTTTTTAATTGTTGTACACTGCCCTGATATTTCATGATATGGTTGTACAGGAATACTTTTATAAATAAATAATAATAGACTTTTCATTATAGATGTGTGAAATCAATATGTACAATGCTAGCATTAAACAAATTTAATAGTTTCTGTAACTGTATCTTGGTTTAAATATTAGTTTTAATGAAATAAACTTCCAAGGCTGATACAAAGAGTTGCCTAAATAGATAGATTAACCTTCAAAGGGAATTTAAAAATAACTTGCTACCCATGCCCCCCCTGACAAATAATACAATGTATTTTAAAGATTTGTTTCCCAATGACATGTTTGAGGTTTCTAATGTTATTATGATGTATGAGACATTTTGTACGATTTTTTTAAAAAAGAAAAAAAATCCCAGACAATCAATGTTAGAAGGAGAAAACTAACTTCTTTTCTTCTGATCAAAGCATTATCAGCAACTTGAAAACAAGAAAAATCCCTTTGGGGTTTGCAGTTCCTATTCACGTGTGATTTTCCAGCAAAATGTTCTCTATAAATAAGTCATTATCAGTAAGCATCAAGACGAAAGAAAGTTATAAAGAAGGTTCTGTGGATAGTACAGGCTCTGACCTTTCCCAGTGAGCTTTGTGAGCTTCTTCAGGTATTGATTCTCATCAAAATGGTTTCCTTCCTTCAGGACAGAGAGACTTGCTATTTTGGAAAAGGGCATTTCTTCTGTGAACCTGACTTGTTTGTTTTCTTGTGTTTCTTCATCTTGCTGCTTTGTAATGTTCTCTTTGAATTATTTTCTCATATCTGAAATCAGCATTGAATGGATAATTATGCCTCCTATATAGACTTCCTCACCACAGCCTGGTTTAATGTTTTAGGAACTGCATGACTTTTGTCTTGTTAATGGACATCATTCCACTAATAATGATGAAATATGTATTGCTGCATATAATCAAATACATCTGAGGGGTTCCTGACCAGCATTTTGTTTTTGTTATTTTTGATACCAAGAATTCATATGTTGTGTTAATATTCATTAAGAAAAATGCTGGGAGCTTAATCAAACCCTACCCTCCACCTGTGAAATAATGGAACACGAGATTACTACTCATTTCCTGAAGGTCCTTTTTACATGATACCTGTCTTCAGGCTTCTCCCATGTTAGCTAGTTTGTGCACAATGAATGCATTTAGGCCCACAGAGCTGTAGATATGTCCACATCAGTGCCATAAAGACTGAATGAAGGTTGCACTGTTGTGATTTTCCAAACAGCTCCATATCTCTACCTATTGACAAGTTATGAGCATCACACACATTATACCATAGCACATTTTTTAAAAATGCAGCCAAAGTTGTGGTGGATAGGGTTTAGGTGTGAGTATTTGAGAAGTATGTTTATACATAAATCTGGACCATGGTTATAATCCAACCCTGGTAACAATTCACAAAAAGCCAACTATACATATAGAACACACAGACCCTTTGATCATACTTAAATAAGCTGCCTCAAACAATTTTTGGAGAGTGGGAAATATATATTTATTAAATCAAATAAAGGCCTTAGGAAGTGTACTCTTGGTCTTACTGAAATGCTGAATAAATTGTACACAGAAAGGGTGGTGGAGTACAATGTTGGGTACAAGTTTTGAATTGCATTACTCTGTAGAATGAGGCTTTTAACCTTGGAAATGTGAGAGAGAAGGATAATAACGATGGGCTATCCCTGCCTTTTGGCCTGGCAGACCTACATTCAGTGGCCGAGGCAAGGACTGAAGGAAATATCAGTTCCTGTCTTCAACCTGTAGCTATGGTCATGCTAAGTCTCACTCTGGCAGGCCTTTCAGTTTGGATAGTCCTTTATCACCTGTCTTGACTCACTATTACTTTCCACCCATCCCTCTCTATCATGTTTGTTAGGATAGTTGCCCATTGCACCATTGCTTTTGTAGACAAGGATTTTCATTCTGTCTTTCATTAAACTATGATATACAAGCAAAAAAAGAAATCGTGCATCCTAAAGTTAAATGCAAAATAAATATTCAAACAGAAATAGCTGGTTTATCAATTGACAATGCAGACAGATGGGCTTCTGTGAAAGATGTTCAAAAACGTAAGCTGCTGTTTTATGTCAACAACAGACATTGATTGTGAGTCAATCAACATACGGAGGATTTGCTTTAGGGCTACTTTGCAAGATGAAGTTTGGTTTTTTGTAGTACAGAAGAATGTAATGGTAAACTGTTAATGCATTTTAACTCAGAGTCAATTGATTATGATTGTTGGTGTTGTAATTCACGGTCTCATAATATTAGTCAATGGCTTATCCGCATTTAGGAGTGTAATTGTAGAAGGGTTGCACATTTTCTTTAATTAATAAATGGATATAGATTTGTCTATCCTTCTTCATTCTATTTTAGCATTTCCTGCCTGATCTCATTCTTATTCCTAAAGCCTTCTGTCTTCTATGGGGAACCAATTGCTTTTGTCCTCATTCTCTTTCTGCAAGTTTCATGTCATTGTTCTTTGCATAGTCTTGTCCATCTCATATGCCTTGAATGAGAATGAGTTCATCTTCTGTCTGCCATGCCATGTTGTTGTTATGTGCCTTCAAGTCGACTACGACTTATGGCGACCCTATGAATCAGCGATCTCCAACAGCATCTGTTGTGAACCACCCTGTTCAGATCTTGTATTTATTTATTTATTTATTTTATTCAGCTTATATCCCGCCCGACTAGCAAACAGCTCTCTGGGCGGCAAACATAGAAACATATACAATAATAAAATTACAAGATCAATATAACAAATATAAAAGTACATCATCTAAAATACCAATTACAACATTTACATAAATAACTTAGATTAAAATGCCTCAGAGAAGAGAAAGGTTTTAACCTGGCACCAAAAAGATAATAGTGTCGGCGCCAGGCGTACTTCCTCGGGGAGACTATTCCACAATTCGGGGGCCACCACTGAGAAGGCCCTAGATCTTGTTACTACCCTCCGGGCCTCCCTATGGGTCGGGACCCGGAGGAGGGCCTTCGTAGTAGACCGTAGTGTACGAGCCGGTTCATAACGGGAGAGGCGTTCCTGCAGGTATCGTGGTCCCGTGCCGTATAAGGCTTTATAGGTTAATACCAACACTTTGAATCTGGCCCGGTAGCATATTGGAAGCCAGTGCAGGCGAGCCAGAACAGGTGTTATATGCTCAGACCGCTTAGTTCTTGTTAGCAGTCTGGCCACCGTATTTTGCACTAGCTGTAGCTTCCGAACCGTCTTCAGAGGTAGCCCTACGTAGAGCGCATTGCAGTAGTCCAAACGTGAGGTTACCAGAGCATGAACCACTGATGTAAGGTCCTCCTTACTCAGATAGGGACGTAGCTGGACTACCAACCAAAGTTGGTAAAACGCATTCCGTGCCACCGAGGCTACATGGGCCTCGAGTGATAGGGAAGAGTCTAAAACGACTCCCAAACTACGAACCTGATCCTTTAGGGGGAGTGTAACCCCGTCCAGGACAGGGTATGTATCCACCATCTGACCAGAGAAACCATCCACCAGCAGCATCTCAGTCTTATCCGGATTGAGTCTCAGTTTGTTAGTTCTCATCCAGTCCATTGTCGCGTCCAGACAACGGTTCAGCACATCGACCACCTCACCTGAAGAAGATGAAAAGGAGAAGTAGAGCTGCGTGTCATCAGCGTACTGATGACAACGCACTTCAAAACTCCGGATGACTGCACCCAACGGCTTCATATAGATATTAAAGAGCATGGGAGACAAGACCGAACCCTGCGGGACCCCATATTGGAGAACCCACGGGGTCGAGCAATGTTCCCCAAGTATTATCTTCTGGAGACGGCCCGCCAAGTAGGAGCGGAACCACTGCCAAGCAGTGCCTCCAACACCCAACTCCGCAAGTCTCTCCAGAAGGATACCATGGTCGATGGTATCAAAAGCCGCTGAGAGATCAAGGAGAATCAACAGAGGTACACTCGCTCTGTCTCTCTCCTGATATAGGTCATCACACAGGGCGACCAAGGCCGTCTCAGTGCCAAAACCAGGTCTGAAACCCGACTGAAATGGATCTAGATAATCGGTTTCATCCAATAGCGCCTGGAGCTGGTCAGCAACCACTCGTTCCAAGACCTTGCCCAAGAATGGAACATTTGCCACTGGTCTATAGTTGTTAAAGTCCTCTGGGTCCAAGGAAGGTTTTTTCAGGAGTGGTCTCACCGCCGCTTCTTTCAGACAGCCAGGGACCACTCCCTCTCATAAAGAGGCATTTATCACTTCCTTGGCCCAGCCAGCTGTTCCATCCTTGCTAGTTTTTATAAGCCAAGAGGGGCAAGGATCAAGTACCGAAGTGGTTGCACGTACCTGTCCAAGCACCTTGTCCACGTCCTCGAACTGAACCGACTGAAACTCATCCAACAAAACATGACTAGACTGTGTTCCAGACACCTCATTAGGACTAACTGTCATAAAATGGGAATCTAGGTCCCGACGAATGCATAAGATCTTATGCTGGAAGTGCTTAGCAAACTCATTACAGTGGGCTACCGATGTATCTCCCATGTCCTGTGGGCCAGGGTGGAGTAGCCCTCGGACAACTCTAAAAAGCTCCGCTGGGCAGGAGAGAGATGACTTAATAGTGGCGGCGAAATGTTGTTTCTTCGCCGCCCTCACTGCACCTACATACCGCTTGGTAGAAGCACAAACCAGCGCATAATTGCATTCGTCAGGAGTTCGTCTCCAACTCCGCTCAAGCCGTCTCCTGTCTTGCTTCATCGCTCTTAGCTCCGGAGTATACCAAGGAGCTGTATGAGCTCTACAAAGGAGAGGGCGCGCAGGAGCGATCGTGTCCACTGCCCGGGTCATCTCTGCATTCCACAGATTAGCCAGGGCTTCGACAGGAGCGCCAGTCCTATCAGCCGGAAAATCCCCCAGAGCCCTTTGAAAAGCATCAGGATTCATTAGTCTCCGGGGGCGGACCATTTTAATAGGTCCCCCACCCTTGCAGAGGGAAAAGGCCACTGAAAGTCTAAACTTCAGCAAGCAGTGATCTGACCATGACAAAGGGAGAGATGTAAGACTCCCCACATCCAGATTACTATCCCCATGTCCAGTAGTAAAAACAAGATCGAGAGTATGCCCCGATGTATGTGTTGGGCCACTAACACGTTGAGGCAGCCCCATGGTTGTCATGGCGTCCATGAAGTCCTGAGCCGCCCCAGACAAAGAAGCCTCGGCATGGATGTTGACATCACCCAGTACTAATAGTCTGGGGCATCTCAACAATACCTCCGAGACCACTTCCGTCAGCTCAGTTAGGGAAGCCATTGGGCAGCAAGGTGGGCGGTACACCAAAAGAATTCCCAGTCTGTCCCGCTGGCCCAACACAAGGTGCAAACACTCCAGACCCGTAACTGCATGGACATGGTTCTTGGTGAGTGAGATGGAACTCTTATAGACCACAGCAACCCCACCTCCCCGACCCTCAGATCTCCCATGATGCTGAACCAAATACCCCGGTGGGCAGAGCTGGGAGAGACTAACTCCACCCTGCTCGCTTACCCAGGTCTCGGTTATGCATGCCAGATCGGCTGCCTCATCCATAATCAAATCATGGATGTGGGAGGTTTTATTTTGTACCGATCTGGCATTAAGAAGCAGCAACTGGAGATCTGAGGGTTGGCTGAGAGGACAACCAACAACCCTGTGGATATGAGAGGGACCGGAACAAGGCACAGCCACTACATGTCTGGGCCGCGTTCCCCTTACCTGGCATGTCCCCCTCATAACACCATACCTCCCTCTGCCTGTCACTACGGCAATTGGGGCCCCCTCTAGTCTCCCCACTTGATAGAAAGATCTCTTCCCCAGGCACATTGTAAACTATAATACAAAAATACAAACAACCATATATACAAACATACTCACACACAACACACACTCACTATACAACCACACCATTCAAATTCAGCCAACATGCCAAAACCTAGGCCCGCATACTGTGCACGCAGATGCCAGCTGCAAGATCTCTCTTCTTCCCACCTGAACAGTCAGATGATGGTAAAGGCCCACAGAAGCGTGAGCTGCGGCGAGAAACAAAGCCGCGGCGGCCACAAGGCGACAGCAGGCCAGGCACAGAGCAGCAGCAGTCTCTATGGGCAAAGCCGCAACGGCGGCAGTGACGGAGAAGCACACCGTAGCAGCAGCCGCAGATTGGAAAGCAAACAAAAAACAAAGTCAGGTCTGTGGCGTCCTTTATGGAATCAATCCATCTCTTGTTTGGCCTTCCTCTTTTCTACCCCCTTTCCCCAGCATTATTGTCTTTTCTAGTGAATCATGTCTTCTCATTATGTGTCCAAAGTGTAATAACTTCAGTTTCATCATTTTAGTTTCAATGGTAGTTCTGGTTTAATTTGTTCTAACACCCAATTTCTTGTCTTTTTCACAGTCCATGGTATGCACAAAGCTCTCCTCCAACACCACATTTCATATGAGGTGATTTTTCTCTTATCCGCTTTTTTCACTGTGCAACTTTCACATCCATACATAGAGATCAGGTGATGAGGGGGTTTGAAAGTGTTGAAGAAGCTGAGAGCAATGCTGTCAGGAGTCTAGACCAAGACAAGGCGGAATGGTCAAAGCTGAATATCTCTTACCATGAAAACCCTATGAACAGAGTATCCAAAATCCAACCATGTCATGTAAAAATACAATTAATGTAATGGTTGCTTTGATCACCTATACCTGACAGAGAAGCTTCAAAATATTTATAAACTTAAGACTGTACCAGTGAAAGAACACAGATGTCACCATTCACTCTAGCAGAAGCACAGGAAGGTGTGTTATACCAGGTCAGACTATTTTCTGTGTAGACCAATATTGTTTATTCTGATTGGCAATGACTCTCCATGGTGCTAGGCAGAGGTTCCTTTCCAGCCCTGCTACCTGATCCTTTTAACTGGAGATGCCAATGATTGAACATAGAACATTCTGCACACAAAGCTTGTGTCCAACTTTTGAATTGTGATCCCCCCCAATAAAAGGTATTATGGATAATCAGTGAGGTACTATGGTAGGCATTATGTTACAATATGGAATTTACATTGCTCCTCCAAGAGGGATGACAGACCTTAGATAGGAAGGAGACAGGAGGAGGAAAGTCTATTTTGTGGTCTTCAAACTGTGTTCTTGGAAGTCATGGGGTTGCTTAGAATCCTATAAGGGATCCAATAAAGCAACCAATAATGGCAGACAACCTTTTGTGAAAGACAGCTTGATCTTCCTTTATAATGACAAGCCATGGGGCAGTACTGAGAGATGTAGGGTTCACTCTGGTAAATCCAGGATGATGGTGAAACTAACCATTTTGGCTGCCTGCTCATATGAAAAAGCAGTGTGCCTTACAGCCAACATGTTGGGCTGCCTGTTCATATAAAATCTCAGTATCATATAGCATGCTCCAAAATCCTCTACAATGCCCAGTTCTGTGGCAGGCACAGATAAGTCAATGCTAAAGAAGTCTTTCTCTTCTTGGGAAAGGCCATAGCACAGAAGGTCCAAGATTCAGGTGTCTCCAGGGAGGGCTGTGAGAGGCCCCTGTCTGAAATCATGGTCTGTTTCTGCCAGTCAGCATAGATAATACTGAGCTAAATGTACCAAATGTATAAGGCAGTTTCCTCTGGTCCTATGTTCTCTGTAGGCCGGGTGTGGGGAACCTCAAGCACAGGGGCCAAATGTAGTCCCCCAAGGCTCTCTCAGAGAGCTCTTGGAACTCTCCCCGGACCACATCCCCTTCCAGAAGTCACATCCCTTACAAGCCTTGGTTTGCCCCCCTCAAGTAATTTTGCTTGGCTGAAATGTGTCTTTGAACTATGATAATGCCTTTTGCTTGCTTGGGTGGAAAAGGATGTCTGCATATATATATAGTAAGTGTAGAATCCCCAAACTTTTGTGTGGCTGGACTGTAGTAGTCTACTGTGCAAATATAAGAATCATACTGTTTGCTCAATACACGTTTGCATCTGGTTCCACCCACCAGTGGCATGTGGCCCCAGAAAAGACTGAGGACCTTTGCCTATAAGGGGGTCCCCACTCCTACTGTGGACAGTCTGAAAACCACAGGTCTATGTGATGGAAACAGTGTGGTAGGTGCAAATCAGATGCCAGTGGAAGATTAGACAAAATTGAGTTTAGGCAACTTTAGGAAGGGCAAGAGGATAGTTTTTGAAATAGACAAAGGGGCACAGAGGGAGGCCCTTTCTAAAACATGTCTTTCCAAAATGCTAATTAATTCTCAAGTGGTTCGAAAATGGTGCTAATATCTGTCTGGAGTGCATGTGTCTGTTTACCTTTGTTGCAAGTATCTCCGGATATTTATTGGTTTTGTGAAACTGAGGATCACCATTCTTAGCTTCCCACACAAAGCCTTTAATAAGTAAGGGTACATTTACTGAGCAAACATTGAAAGAGAGATATAAGGCAAAGCAATATAGCACAGATGTTCACCCATCAACCTGTGCGTCTGTGTTTATGCCTACACTATCCTGCATTGTGATTCCATGCAGCTACTTCCTCTCTTCCCCCTCCAAAATATTTCATGCTTATGACATTTTCAAGTTGAACTTTGATTCATTAGAAAAGATAATAATGCTGGGAAGAACAGAAGGGAGTAGAAAAAGAGGAAGGCCAAACAAAAGATGGATTGATTCCATAAAGGAAGCCACAGACCTGAACTTACAAGATCTGAACATTCATTCGTTTGTTTGTTTGTTTGTTTATTTATTTATTATTGCATGTATATCTCACCTTTCCTCCAAGGAGCTGAAAGTGCCATACATGGTTGTCCCCCTCCTAATTTAATCCCCACAACAACCCTGTGAGGAAGGTTAGCCTGAGAGGCAGTGACTGGCCCAAGGTCACCCAGAACCCACAATCCAATGTATTTTTTAAGTTCCCCAAATCCCTTGCTAGTGAGGCTTGTCCAAGTTGTAATTTGTCCAATGACAATTATCAACAAAAGATTCAGAAAGAAGGCAAGAACCATCTCTTCAAACAAAAGTAGATAAATTATGAGGGCTATGTGGGGCTCAAGCACAGCATGAGTCCTCTATTAGCATAGCAAAGAAATCAGGGCTCCCCCCCCTTAAAGCAATGAAGGTGGCATTGGATTTCATACCTAACCACAATTAAAAGCAGTGGATTTTTGTTGGGAGGGGGAAGCAGGGGAGATGTATTGGGGGGATTTTAAGGTTACTGCCTGGACGTCAAGAAACCAGTGGGCTGCAGTTGTGGCTTTGCATGAAGGGGCTTAAATAAGTGCACATTATAGAACTAAGGATCCCCATCACCCAAAGCAAAGATTGGGCATGGCAAACCAAGACAAGGAGGGAGGTTGTTTGGAAAATATAACAAAACTAAATGGAATATATTAAACTGGGATCCACTTAGCTCATCATCTCCTATTTATGAAATGCTATAGCTGTCATTGTTTTAAATGTATTCAGGAAAGGAAAGGAAAGGGGCAGAAAGACATGTAGGGTTAGGGTAAATCTGTAGACTTGGTAAATCTCCAGAATGACTGGAAGCAGTATAAGACCAATGCAGCAGAGACGCTTGTCATGTGCCCTGTTCATGTTTCCACTGAAATAAATGGGTGGATAAGAATTCTCCTTGTCTGAAATAAATTTAGTTTTAGATCAGTTCTTTCCAAACTAGACCCTACAACATATTTTTTGTGGGGCTGCATTTAAAGACTGTTTGGAAGCTTGAGCTGGTGCATAATCCACCCAACCGGTGATGAGTTCAGGTGGTGCAGAGTGCAGCCACTCCACCAGCTATCCTAGCTGCCAGTATGTGCTTCTAGGTCCAATTAATGTGTTGGTGATAACCTTTAAAGCCCTGAGCAGCGTGGGATCAAGTTATTTGAAGACCTGCCTGCATGTAGATGAACCTGCCTGAACCCTAGGATCTGCTGTAGGGTCCCTTCTCAAGAGTCCACCACAAACATTCACCAAATTGGTCAGCACAAGAGATGGGGAGCCTTTTCTGCTCATGGCCCTATCTTTAGAGAATGTGCTTCCTTTGGGGGTACACCTAGTGCTTCCCCTAGCTACTTTTAAATGGGCCTTAAAACCTCAATGTTTCAGTCAACTTTTAATTGAAATAATAATGCTGGTCTACATTTTATAAACTGCATTTTTCATTGTTTTTTATGGTTGATTTATAATGAAATTGAATGTTTATGCTGCTGCTTCTGTTACATGTTTGTTAAACTTTTTTGGGGGGAGGGGGATTATTTGTAAACTGCCTTGAGGGGGCCTTTGCCTTTAAAGGCAATATAAAAACAAATAAAAGCAGTAAATAAAAGCATAAATAAATAAAATAGTCATTGCACGTGCTGCAGACATTTCTTATGAAAAGAGTTGGTATCCTGCATACTGAACTTATGCTTTGATCATCCACTAATAAACTTGCATCAGCATTGCGCTGCTGCTGCTGCTGCTGCTGCTGCTTTTTCTTCTCAGTAGTTTTAGTTCGTATAATGGATATGATTTTATAAATAATTCTAGCAATGGCTAGTAAGACCTTTATGTAACAGTGTACAACATTGTAGAAAATTTGTCCCTTGCAAAGGGTTTGAAACGTGGAGGTCTTTCTATATAATTCACGAGTGCAGTTACAACTATGTCTTTAGAATCTGCAATGAAGTTACCACAGAGGATGATAGCCTTTACTTTTGATCTTTACTTGTCTCTGGGCTAGGTTTTATAAAGAAAACTAAAAACATGGAATTCTAATCCTTTCATTTTGCAACCTATTGACCTGGCATGATGCCTGTGTGTGAGCTATCTTGCTCAGAAAATATTTTTTTCTCTATTTCATTTTTCTTTTAAATAAATAATAACTGCAGTTTATAACTAAACTACCTGAAAGTTTCCATTTCTTCAAGAGCTTCGAATAACATAAATTTTATTTTTTCCTCATCAAATGTTGTATCTAATGGAAAGTGAAGTCATTACTTTATAGGAGCCCAAGTTCTCAACCCAATTCACCACTCTTATCACTTATGGGGAGGCTACATACATTTTACTGATTATATAATTTTGTGTTACACAACATTAGATATAATCTCAACACACTTTTCAGATTATAACATTTAAAGGCAAGTTTCTTCAATATTCTGTCTTTCAGTCAATCATTTGGGCTATTATTCTGATGTATAACTTGCAGAAGCATTGTGCAAGTCAGAGATTTAGGTATATTAAATTATATTTAGGTATATTAAATTTATATTATATTTACACTAAAGAAAATCCAGAAGTAATTTACAATTAAAATAAAATACAATAATAAAATCACATTGTTAAAAAAACTGATTTAACTGTACAGCCATATCACTGATGCTGCCCAAATGTCAGGAGAAAAAAAATTTTTTTTCCTGGCACCAAAACATAACAAACTTGATGTCTGGTTGATCTCCATGTAGAGAGCATTCCATAAATTGGGGGCTATCACAGAGAAGGGCCATTCTCTCATTGCCACTCTCTGGAACTCCCTTGGAGGTAGCTCACAGAAAAGGGCCTAAGATGTTCTCAGGGCTCAGGCAGGTACATATGAGGAAAGGTGGCCCTTTAGGTATGGTGGTGCCAAGCTGTATAAATCTGTAAATGTCAAAAACAGCATTTTGAATTGGAAGTGAAGACAAATTGGCAGCCAGTTGCAGTGGTTCCAGTACCAATGTTGTATGTTCATGCTGTCTTGTTCTAGTTAACAATCCAGCTGCCACATTCTGAACTAGTTGTAGTTTCCAAACTGTCCTCAAAGGCTATCCCACAGCCAATGCATTTCTGTAGTCTAACTAGGAAGTTACCAAAGCATGGACAACTGAAGCTAGTCTCTCTGTCCAGATAGAGTTGCAAGCTGGTAGAAGGTACTGCCTGCCACTAACGCTACTTATGACTACAATGACAGTGTTGGATCCAAGAGGACCTGCAAGTTGAGGATCCAGTATTGCCAGATTATATTAAAGTCTATATTCAGCTCATTACAGATTGAAGACTTTTTGCTGAGTTGGTCTGCCATATCACTGTTTCTGTAGCGGCAGTCTCATTTCCCTACTGAATTTCCCTAGTGAATTTATTGCAATAGCTTGAGTGTGCCAGGAATCATAATACTTTTTGACATTTCTCTGAAGTTCCATGTCAGATGTGATGCTTCCATTCAAGCCAAAAAGTTGAGTGCAAGCAGAGGCAGTCTCTCTCCCTCTCTCTCTCCCCTACCCACTAACTGGGAAGCATGCCACTCACCTGCTGCTTTGTATGCCAGTCTGACTGTGTTTTCTTTTTTAGTTTGTCTTTCTTATAATCAAAGAAATGATGTGAATCTATCATTAACTCCAAGGGAGTATTAGGATATTCAGATGCATAAGGAGAGAAATAAAAGGTTTTTATCCTCCAACAGAACTAGGTGAACAGCAGGTTAGAAATTATAACCTTGGCCTTGCATACATTAAACATTAACTTTCTGTTAATGAAGATTTGATTACACTAATGAGCAGTGATAGGAAATACAGGAAACATTTTTTTTTCTTTGGGACCACACCCACACTTCATGATCAGTGGGCTTCTGCTTGTAACCGACTTGTGTTTTTGATATCCAAAGAGATTTGTACAGTTGTTTTCTTCTTATTTTGAATAATTTACTTTGGATATTTTTCTTCACAACTGTTGGTGTGCAAAAATCTCTTTTTCAACTCAAGAGTATGTGACAAACCCTTTATTTATTTTTTCTTAGGGAAGCTAAGCAGCAAAGCCAATTCTGCTGAATATGATAGGTATATCTATGTGAATCTGAACAGACAAGGAGGGGCATTGCTTTTTATTTCTTGCTGTTTACTTTTACAGGTTCTTCATATTTATTTATTTATTATTTCAATTTATATACCGCCCTTAGCAGAATAGCTCTCAGGGTGGTGAACAAACAAGATAAAATACAATATATCATAATAAAAATCATAAAAACATATACAAACAAACAACAAAAAAACACTACAAAAACACAATACGACAAAAATTTAAAAATACGGATTAAAAGATTAAAATGGTTAAGAAAATTAAAATGCCTGGGAGCATAAAAAGGTCTTTACCTGGCGCCGAAAAGATGGAAGTGTAGGCGCCAGGCGTACCTCTTCGGGGAGGCTGTTCCACAACTCAGGGACCACCACAGAAAAGGCCCTAGATCTAGTAACCACCCTCCGGGCTTCCCGATGGGTTGGTACCCGGAGGAGGGCCTTAGATTCTGAACGAAGTGAACGGGTAGGTTCGTATCGAGAGAGGCGTTCCACAAGGTATTGAGGTCCCACGCCATATAAGGCTTTATAGGTAAGAACCAGCACCTTGAATCTCGCCCGGAAGCAAATAGGAAGCCAGTGCAGACGCGCCAAGACAGGTGTTATATGCGAAGACCGACTGGTCCTCGTCAGTAGTCTGGCAGCTGCGTTCTGCACCAGCTGAAGCTTCCGAATTGTCTTCAAGGGCAGCCCTACGTAGAGCGCATTACAGTAATCCAATCTTGAAGTTACCAGAGCGTGAACAACGGAGGCGAGGTCGTCCCTGCCCAGATAGGGGCGTAGTTGGGCTACCAGACGAAGATGGTAAAACTCATTCCGTGCCACCGAGACCACTTGGGCCTCGAGAGACAGGGAAGAGTAGAGAAGAACCCCCAAACTACATACCTGTTCCTTCAGGGGGAGTGTAACCCCATCCAGAACAGGGTTAACATCCACCATCTGAGCAGGGAAGGCACTCACCAACAATGTCTCGGTCTTGTCTGGATTGAGTCTCAGTTTATTAGCTCTCATCCAGTCCATTATCGCGGTCAGGCAACGGTTCAGCACATCAACAGACTCACCTGAAGAAATGAAAAGGAGAAATAGAGCTGCGTGTCATCAGCATACTGATGGCAACGCACTCCAAAACTCCTGATGACTGCACCCAGCGGCTGCATGTAGATGTTGAAAAGCATGGGGGACAAAACCGACCCCTGAGGGACTCCGCAGTGGAGAGTCCATGGTGTCGAGTGATGTTCCCCAAGCACTACCTTCTGGTGACGATCCGCGAAGTAGGAGCGGAACCACTGCCAAGCAGTGCCCCCGACACCCAACTCCGCGAGTCTCCTCAGAGGATACCATGGTCGATGGTATCAAACGCCGCTGAGAGATCAAGGAGAATCAACAGAGTCACACTCCCCCTGTCCCTCTCCCGACACAGGTCATCATACAGGGCGACCAAGGCTGTTTCGGTGCCAAAACCGGGCCTGAAACCGGATTGAAACGGATCTAGATAGTTCATGTAGCAGATAACTTACCTGAACTAACCCATTTTTCATTGAACAGAAACTTCTTTCTTCAGCTAAACTCACATGAGATCTTAGATAGCTTTTAACATAAAAAAGCTTACTTTTGTTGTCACTTCCGCCTCTGTCACTGTCTTTCTTTTCTTTTTAATCATTAGGGATTCTTTTTAAAGAATTGTTTGATTTAGCAAGCAGAGAATATTATAATAGCACATTAAGAGAGTTGCCTCTTTTGGACATCAAATGCTTTCCCCAGCTTCTTTTTGGTGCACTTAATCTTTTTTCATCTCTACCCAATTACATATAATTGTTTTCTAAATGAGTCAGTGTTGTAACCTCAGCAACCTTGCCTACTTAGCCGTTCTGTTCATTTATTATTAGTTTTTCTTGCATGAAAAAAGGGTTCCTAGCATCTGCTCTAAAGTTGTTGTTTTTATTATTATTGTTATCCCACCCTCCCATGCTGTATTTATACATTTTATTTCTAGCAACCTGACTAGAAAGTTAAAATTCTACCAGAAGACTTTGCAATAGAAGAAGTCACTTGGGACAGACACAGGCTGCAAGTTGCTGCCATTTCAGACTTCAGTGTGGGTGATTTCAATTTTCCCATTTATATAAAAGAAATGCCTTGCCCATTCAAGACATCTCAGTACAAACACCTGTGTAAAACATGTGAAGGACTTTGAACAGTAGTCTCTGGTTATGAAGCTTTCATATTAGCTGTATTTCCCAAAGATAATAGAAGAATATAATTTTATTCATGGTGTTTGTTTTTTCTTTTCTTTTTTCTGCGATAAATGCATTCACTATACATTTAATTTCAATTGGTAATAATAATAATAATAATAATAATAATAATAATAAATTTTATTTCTGAGTAGCCTATCTGGCCGAATCAACGGCCACTCTAGGCGACGTACAATTTCATCAATAAATACAATAAAACCACAAGAATCAATAATAATTAATAATATCAGTATTAAAACTAAACCACCCCAGAGGTCCCGTAGGCCTGCCTGAACAGCCAGGTTTTGAAGGCCCGGCGGAAACCTATCAGGGAAGGGGCATGGCGAAGATCGAAAGGAAGGGAATTCCAGAGGGTGGGGGCCACAGTCGAAAATGCCCTCTCTCTGGTCCGCACCAGCCTCACTGTCCTAACTGGTGGGACCGAGAGAAGGTCTTGCGCGGCTGATCTCGTCAGGCAGCATAATTGGTGATGCCGGAGGCGCTCCTTCAGATAAACTGGGCCAAAACCGTATAGGGCTTTAAAGGTCAATACCAACACCTTGAATTGGGCCCGGTAAACAACTGGTAGCCAGTGTAGATCTATCAACACCGGAGTGATATGATCACGGCGGCGGCTGTTCTTAATCAAACGTGCCGCCGCATTCTGTATCAGTTGCAATTTCCGGACCGTTTTCAAGGGTAACCCCACATAGAGTGCATTACAGTAGTCTAAGCGAGAGAAGACCAGGGCCTGTATTACCCCCGGGAGCAGATGGGCAGGCAGGTAGGGTTGCAACCTCCTAATCAGATGTAATTGATACCAAGCTGCCCGGCTCACTGCTGAGACCTGAGCCTCCATGGACAGCTGGGAGTCAAGAATGACCCCAAGGCTGCGGACCTGGTCTTTTAGGGGCAATCTTACCCCATTGAACACCAGGTCTATATCCCCCAGCCTGCCTCTGTCTCCCACAAGCAACACCTCGGTCTTGTCGGGATTTAGTTTCAGCCTATTCCTTCCCATCCATCCACTTACGGATTCCAGGCACTTGGAGATGGTATCCACAGCCAACTCTGGTGAGGACTTAAACGAGAGATAGAGCTGGGTGTCATCCACATATTGGTGGCACCGCAGCCCAAATCTCCTGACGATGGCCCCCAGCGGCTTTACATAGATGTTGAATAACATGGGGGAGAGGATAGAACCCTGTGGCACTCCACAATTGAGAGGCCAAGGGTCTGAAACCTCCTCCCCCAATGCCACCCGTTGATGCCTGTCTGAGAGATAGGAACGGAGCCACCGTAAAACAGTGCCCCCTATTCCTAATCCCTCCAGGCGTTCTAAAAGGATACCATGGTCAACGGTATCAAAAGCCGCTGAGAGATCCAGGAGGACGAGGAAGGTGAATTCTCCCCTATCCAGCGCCCTCCTCATATCATCCACCAGAACGACCAAGGCTGTTTCAGTTCCATGTCCAGTCTTGAAGCCCAATTGGAATGGATCCAGATAATCTGTTTCCTCCAAGTGTGTCTGTAACTGTTTGGCCACCACTCGCTCAATCGCCTTGCCCAGAAATGGTAAATTAGAGACTGGGCGGAAGTTATTTAACTCTTGGGGATCCAAAGAGGACTTTTTTAAGATGGGCTTTATAACTGCCTCCTTGAGGGCTAATGGTAGTGCACCCTCTTCCAAGGATGCATTTACTATAGCCTTGATCCCTTCACCCAGTCTCTCTTTGCAGCTCATAATGAGCCACGAGGGGCAAGGATCCAGTAGACAGGTGGTTGGCTTCACAGTAGAGAGCACCTTGTCCACTTCCTCAGAGGGAAGAGACTGAAACCAATCCCACCGGACCGGAATGCAACTGGCCGGCTCTGGCTCACTTCCTGTATCCATGGAGTACGGAATCAAGCTCTTCAGGTGCTCGATTTTATCGGCAAAGTGTTTAGCAAACGTGTCACAGGAGGCTTTAGACTGCTCCATGGGTTCCTGAACAACTGGACCGACCAGATTCCGGACCACTTGGAACAACCTCCTGGGACAGCACTCTGCGGACGCAATAGAGGCAGCAAAGAATTCCTTCTTTGTTGCCTTTGTTGCCACCTGATAGGCGGCTATTGCTGCTCTAACCAGTGTCCAATCATCTTCAGAGCAAGAGTTCCGCCACCGGCGCTCTAGTCGTCTCACCTCCTGTCTCAGACCCCGGAGGCGTGGTGTATACCAGGGTGCTATCTGAGCTCTATTCAGGGGGAGAGGACGTTTCGGAGTCACCCGGTCTATTGCCCTAGTGATCTCCCTATTCCACTCTGTCACCAGGGTTTCGACCGGGTGGCCTTCAGCCGGCTCCAAATCTCCCTGCGCATTCAGGAATCCTTTTGGATCCATCAGGCGTCTGGGGCGGACCATCTTAATAGGTCCTTGTTCCCTGCGGAGGGAGTGTGGCATTGAGAGGTCCATATTTACCAGGTAGTGATCTGACCATGACACGGGGTTAGAAGAAACAGCCCCCATTCTCAGAGCACTTCCCTCCCCTCCTGAGACAAACACAAGGTCAAGAGCATGACCGGCTACATGGGTGGACCCTATATTACTAAGGTGCAGTTCCCAGGAAGTCATGGTTTCCATGAAATCCCGAGGGTCTCCAGTGAGGACGGTCTCGGCGTGCACGTTGAAGTCCCCCAGAACCAGCAGGTTGGGGGAGAGCACTCGTACACCCGAGACCACCTCAAGCACCTCGGTCAGAGAGTCTGCTGTGTTGTAGAAAATGTACCCCATTTTGGAGAAAGCACTTGGTCCCAGCTATGTTAAAGAATAAACATTCATATTAATAAAAGCATTTATCTTCATTGCCTTTTACCCTTAGAGAGAAAAAATAATTTGGGTGAAATAGGCAGATAAAGAAGTAATTGGTGTTTTATTTTTTTGTTTTATTTTTGTAAGTGAAAGCTTAGCATTTTTATTGGTTTTATATGCACATTCTGAATCCTAATATTAGTCTTCACCCCGTTACTTTGTTCCCATAGCCACTTCATCAAGGGAGGGCTTAATTCATATTCCGTCAAAATTAATGCTGCAGGAAAAGAGAAAATCTTGATTTTTCATAACAGATTGACCCAAAGTATTGTAATATTTATATTTACTGTTGTCTGTCTTTTGATAGATGAATATAGAGGCAGGTGATGCCAATGATTTATCATATGTTTGGCAGGCTTTGTTTTATCTGAGTTGTTAAATTGCTTATTTTGTTTAATTGACTTACTTCCTATTTTATAGACTGTGTCATGTTGTGGACTATTTTTCTAGTTTTTCTGTTCCTGTAGTGTGTCAGCTTGGCTATAGACAAATCAGGCACAGCACCAGCATAGACACTTTCTGAGCTGTGGTGGATTAGACAACCAAAAACCCCTTTGATAAATGAGTGGACGTGGCTAGCTTGTCTTGAATTTTTTTTAAAAATAACATTCTGATTCAGGGTGACTGTTCCTACATAACAGTACCCTACAGCTGTTTGGGGAGATGGACATTTGCAAAGACATGAAGCATTCATGAAAGGCAAGGAAAGGTTGTTTAAAAAGCAGCAGTGAAATCACATTGTTGAGGTGAGTAGTTATTATATGCAAAAAATCATATTGGTAAGAACATTGGTAAGATCATTGGTGAGTCTTGACATCTATCCAAGGAGTACAAAAAAGATCCAATCTGGCCCATAAAGAAACCAGATTCAGATTCCCCACCCCATTATTTTTATTTTTAATCAATAAATTCCTCCCAGTAGGAGCCCAGGGCACCAATTACAATGCCAGCCAAACATTTTTAGGAGCTGTTTCCCTCCTTTCCTGTCTCTTCCCTCTACAGCAAATAGAGCCCAGTCTGACCTATGTAGAAACAAGCTTCCACCTGATGCCAGCTAAACATGCTTTTGGGATCATTCACTACTACTCCTCTGAATGAAGTGTGTGTATGTGTGTGTGTGTGTGTGTGCGTGAGAGAGAGAGAGAGAGAGAGTTATATATAACCTTGAACAATGAACTCATAGTGATATGTTGCTGATTTCAAAGACTGGTATGCTGGTTAGTCACAGAAAAGGAAAAAAGATTGTGGTTGCTGCTGCTTTCAGATGGTACTTGCAAAAGGAGGGGGAATTAACTCAGTTTGCAAATACATGCATCTGATTGGCTCAGATTGAAATGCATGTCTCTGAACATTGGTCCTCATTAGTCCTGTCTTAATGCTATGGAACTTCCAATGCATTTGTGAAGGACTCTTTCTGATTGGTTAGAGCTTATTTTATGGGAAATAAAATCATGAGGGCCCCCTGGCTCTGCCTAAGCCAATTCTACTAGAATTTATTATTATTATTACCCCTGGACATAGGAGTAGGACCATAGCAATGACTGTGATTGGCCAGAACAAAAGATGGACAAGTCCAGAGTGACTCTAAATGTGAGGTACTGTGTTGAATATGAATGTAAGGAACAGAGAAAGGACACTGGTCTATAGGTAATGTACTGAAAATGAATGAAAGGAACAGAGAAGAGCCTGGGCTATAAATTTGGGGCTTTAGGGTGGGCAGTACCCCACCTGCCCTTAGTGAGAGGCCTCCACTGGATGGCACCCTCCCTATGCAACTCTCAACATAGAGAGGCCCATCTGTAAGGCAGCAAGCCCTTTTCTTTTCATTGGGCTGTTTCAGTTGTTACATAGTTGAGATGGTTGCTTTGATTTGCAGTTTGGTTTTTATGCTTTAATTGTTGTGACGTATTTATATTTGTTTCAATGAATTGTTTGCTGTTGTAATAACTTTTGTTGACTGATTTGGTGGAATAAAAAGTGTTTAAATGAATTAGATAGCTTCCTGTCGGAATCCTAGCTGTTATGTTCTGCTGCTGGCCCTGTCTCTCCCTTTAACATGACTTAGTGTGATCTAAATAAATCATGCAGGTGGCTCAGACATACTATATTATGTGCATGAGCAGTGTCAGACCTCAGCTTCATATGCACACTCTTTCCTTTTCCTTCTTTCCTGTTGTGCCACACTTTCTTAACTTACATTATTTGGCCAGTTATATGGTACGTTCAAATGAGACAAACTATGTTTTAAGCATTTTTTTGTCCCTCTTTGAATGTAACAGCAAACTGTGGTTTGCTGAGATTCCAGGAGTAAGTTCAGAAATTACAGTGTAAGAGGGGAAATTGGCCATTTGGCATGATCCAGACCATAGGACTACTTAATTTCCATTTTTGTGTCTTTAAAAATGCTTAATTCCAGGAGCCGAGAGATAATAGTTTTGAAGAAAAACTCGCACAAATCTTTGAAAGAGTTGAGAAGGCAGCTGCTCAGAATTGCCCGCTAGATTCCAAAGGATATGGGAGGGGTATATATAAAGGTTATTAGCTGTCTTGTGATTTAAAATTACTGTTTGTGTTGTGAAGTTGTTAGGAACATTTTGGATTGATGATAATAGCTCATTTGAAAAGGCAAGAAACATTTCTCATGATTTAAACCTTCATCAAATGTAAGAGCTTCCCAAGAAAGAAAATTGCGTTAGAAAGATATTTCCAAGTTCCAACAATGTTAAAATCACTGTAAGGATTCAGAGGTTGTACATTTTCCAAGGTGTTCATGAACACCTACATGTTGTTTTGTTTCTTTTGTAGACATGCCATAGTAGATTAATACCAGGTTTCTATTGGCTGAGTTGGCACAGTGTATTTCATAACTTCACTTTGAAGTTTATCTATACTTCATAGGGGACTTGTTCACTTGCTCAAGGTGTCATCCATGAATAATTTTGTAACATAGAAATTTCCTTTCCGCTACCTGGAATTGCTGTTCTCAAAAGGTTTGCATGTCAAAAATGTATCAGAGTGAAAGGCATAGAAGATTTGCTTTTGTTTGTTTGTTTGTTTGTTTGTTGTTTTTATTGTTTCTTAGAAAATTGTTGTTCACCTGGTGATACAATTTTTTTCCCTCCTAAAGCTAAAATACAAGTCAGGTCTGTACCCAAACAAGGTGTCCTGAATTTGCTGTGCATAAGTAATGGGAGACTCCTGTGTTTCACATTCCTAATGCAGGAGGCACTAAAGGAAAATAACAAGAGGAGAGAGATGGAGGAGAAGACTAAGAGAGCCATACTGGCAAAGGAGAAAGCAGAACGTGAGAAACTGGAGCGGAAGCAGAAGAAGCAGCAACTGATTGACATGAATAAAGGTAAGACGGCATGTGCAATAGCGGTGTAGCTAAAGACATTATTTGGTCAAGTAAAGACCACTCTCGGCAGTAAAAAAATACTTAATTGTTATATTAAAGGTGGAAAAACAGAGGTAGCATGTCCAGGCATCTTTTATGTTGCTTCTGCCATTTGTTGCTTGAGATCTTTTCCAAGGCTCTTTGTGTTGAGTTATTGACTTGTTTTCCTTTGGTACTATTTTTTTTAAATGGATTTACTTGCTTTAAAAATCAGTGCGGTGTTTTAATTTTTTATTCTGCGAACATCTCTATAATAGTGAGTCTGCAGCAGTTAACATCTTCTGCAGCTTGGAGGCTCCCCATTATAAATGGATGTTCTCTTAACAGTGCTTTTTCATGAGCTGCAAAATCTGGTTCAGCTGTGAGCCTCAGTGCAGACAATTGGATATGATAAAGAAAACCATACGTTGAGCTTGCTGGTTAGCTGAAATGGCACTATATTGTGTACACAGGCATTCTATGAGAGGGCACAAGGAGGAAGGGAGAGGAAGAATCAATAGGCCCTTAATATCTGTGCTTTGCAGAGTTTGAAAAGACTGTTGAAATGTGAGCTTTATTCTCCATCCCTTTGGGTTCCTGAAACTGAGAAGGAAGATGACACAAATATGAATTAGATTGAACGAGAGGTTACTTCACCCTGCAGGTTGCTGTTCTCCCTTTTGTGATCATTTCAGTTCTGTTGTGAGGCAGAGCTTAATCCATCCCAATCATAAAACACATAAAAATGCTCAGTGTGTGACTGTGACTTGTCTTTTCTACCCAGTGAGCAAATCTGACAGGAATCAGTCCTAGCAAAATAACAGCATTTCTCTCCCAACAAATCTTATGTAAAAAGCTAAAGTGTATTAGTTGTATATTAGAACAAGCCTTATAATTAGGGTGAATTGACACAACAAGACTACTCAAGACTTGAACCAATTAGATGAGTCTTAAAATAAAAGCACCGCACATTGAAGTATCCTTTTCTATTTTATAGCAAGGCAATATCCTAGATTCATGATTGAATATAGCCCAAGTTATTAGTAGTGTGTTGTTTGACTCAAGACTTCTTAAAAAGTGAGCACATGCTCATGTGCTCACACTATGCCCTAGCTTTTGTTCATATGTTACCTTCAGCAAAGCATCACCTCTTGCTTACTTTGTCTTTCCCAGTCCTGAGGGCCTTTTTTTTATGCTCTCTGTTGAGCATTCCAGTGAAAGGGAGACTTTGATATGCCACTATAATACCAAAAGTGTAGGGCTGATTTTTGTTGTTGTTTTCCTGTAAGTGGCCAATTTGAGACTCGTCTTCCAGTAGACACAAATCCTGACTAGTCCTTCTACCTTAATTTAACTAAAGAAAGCACCAACTGCAAGCAGCAGAAACTGTTTTTGGTCATTTTGTTGTTGTTGTTTGTTTTGTGTTGTTTTTTGCACTAAGCTTGTAGGTGGACTATATAAAGTTATCCTCCTGGTACGTAATAGAGCAAGATTATTCATTGGGGTGTGGGGGACAGGATCATAGTCCTAAACCTGAAATAAGTGTGTGGTCTTGAGACAATCTAGATATGGACCATCTACAGGTTATAGAATTTTTTATTTTTTATTTTATTTCCACTTTGAATTATGGCAAGAATTTTGAGCACTATTAATATAACAGCCATCCTATAATTTAAATATGCATTTGATCTGAATATGTACTATAGCGACAAATGTCTGAGACGCATATATAATGCACGTGGCTGGGATAAAAAAAGTAAAGACCACAGAGCCTTCTAAGAAAAGCAAATTCTATAGCAACAATTTTGATGCAAATGTTATTTAATCAAAAATGTTTTTGTCTTCATTATATCTGATTACCATGCCAATTAAAATCACCTGTTAATTAGCAGTGCAAGGATAAATGGAAGAATGAGCTGCCTCAGTCACAATTAGTATTGAATTAATTGTTTTGAAAGGTATATTAACATTCCCTTAACACAGATGAAGATAATGGAGTGGAGTTCATTACCAGGGGGCGGGGGGAGGGAGCTGTCGGCTATCTGAGATGTCAAGGTATTTTACTTTTGGAAACACATTAGCATCTCAATAGCTGAATCATAAGTCACTTAATAAGCTCATATCTGTTAATATTCACAATTACATTATTGTTAATAGCTTCATTGTACTTCACACAATTAGTACAATGCTTTCATACCGGTTTAACAGTCCTGTGCAAAGAGACTCCAGTTGCTGCTAAATTTGTAAGTCAGCGTTGCCTTCAGTTTACAGATACATACAACTGATTCTTTTTTTTTCCAATTAATTTTTATTCAAATTTTCAAAACCAAAACAATACAAAAAGAAAAAACACAAATCAATAACTAATACAATAAAAAAAGAAAAAAATATATAAAAATATTGACTTCCGATTTGTTGTAGTTCAGCTATAAATCTATAATATATAACAAGCCTGTCTCTTAATAGATTATAAAATCACCTTCCTCCCGCGGTTATCTTAATTGGTTTCAAATCTCATTAACATCATATCATTTTATTCTTCCACAAAAAGTCAAAGAGAAGTTTCCAATCCTTGAGATACATGTCCATCAATTTTTTTTCTAGATAAACATGTCAATTAATCCAACTCATCAAGTCTACTAAGTCCAGTAATTTCAAATCGCACTTCTTCCATTATCCATATTGGTTCCATCTTTACGCACCCAATAATCTTGCTGTCATAGTCATATAATAAGAGTCTGATAGGAATTTCCTTTATCACAGATATTTTCTTGCCATCAATTCCGAATCTCCATAGTTTGAACCTTGCCTTTAATTTCTCTTTCATCCTTTTTTGGTTTTCCAGATCTATCTTTATTCTCCTTTCTCATAGAATCCTGAATTTCTTTCAGCTCCTGTCTCATTTCGTCAAATTCAATTCTCCATGCTTGACTATTATTTCTCAGTTCTTGTTTTATTGACTTAATCCCATTCATTATTTTCTGAAACATGTCTAAAGATAAAGTCCATTCTTGTACATCCATGATCTTCTTAATTGTCATTCTTAAAGCCAAAGGAACAAAACTCCTTCAATTTTCAATGTCCCAAGCAAAGAGCAGTTTATTTCTTTATCCAGTTACAAAGGAGTTAATCTTTCAAACCAACTGGCGTCACACTCTAGACAGCCCTTATCTCTTATATGCCCAGAAGTGCACAAACAGCTTTAGTTCACAGCGTCCAAATAACTAGTAGCAGAAAGAATGAGCAGATTCGTCAAAAAAAAAAGTAGATCAGAAAAAATAGTTCCAGACATATATTACACAAAAGTCTTATAAATCAAAAAGATTTTTCTTTTCTCTTCCAATCAGAAACCCCTCATCCGTTGTAATCTTTATAATGCTATTTTCCATGTCAGCTTTTTGCAATAAAAAAAAGATAGGCTATTTTTATTTTCTTCCCCCTTAGTTCCGTGAGTAAAAGAGAAGGAAAGTTTTGACTCACCCAGGTTTTCTTAATTGCTGGTTCTTTGACAAATCTCTTTAGCTGTATAGATAAGAAAGTAATAAGCGTAGACAGGAGAATGTTTGCCGTCCAAGCTGCTGGAAGACTTTCTTTCACAGACAATTCTGACGAATTCCAGTCTCCAACAATCACAACAAAGCTGTGTGGGAAATCTCACGTTTCTTCCTTATCCGGAAGAAATTATCCCCAGTCAAAAAAGACCCTTCTGACTGGATTTAAAACTGAAAAAGTTTCATCCAAGACGGGAGCCCGTCTCAGAGGCTGCACAGGCGGAGGGATCCTCCTGGGAAGATCAGATACATACAAATGATTCATACAATTACTTCAGCATTGGAAGTTAGAAGACACAGTATTCACAACATGAACATTTGTTTAACCATGCACTTAACCTTGACTTCATCATTTACCTAAGCCTTTTATGATAGACTGATTTTAAGATGGCTAGATTCACTTAATATATCTGCACTTCATAGCTTGCCTTGATGATTGGTAGCTGAATGCACAAATTAACTCAGGCGAAAGAAAAATAGTGTTGGTTGTCACATTTTTATTCACATTTATTAATTTATTATTGCATTATATCCCACCTTTTCTCCAAGGACCTCAAGGTGGCATACATGGCTCTTACCCCCTATCCTCAGAACAACTCTGTGACATAGGCTAGGTTGAGAGAGGGACTATGACTGTCCCAAGGTCACCCAGCAAGCTTATGGCTGAGTGGGCTCCTGCTGAGAGGAAGGGTGGGATATAAATCAAATAATTAATAAACAAACAAACCGTGGCTTCTCAGGTCCTAGTCCAGCAGTCTAACCACTACCCCACACTAGCTATCTCTCCAGATACACAATTAGACATGTTCATCAAATGATAAGCATACATGTATGTGTGAAGCATCCCAAATAATTCCTCATCGTATGATGAGCTGCAAATTATATGTATGGTGACACAATATCACTCCTTCTTTACAGAATTGCTATGGTTCCAATTACCTGCATGCTTACACATTAACTGGCTCATAATCTATGTCTTTCAAGATAGACTAATGGGATAGAACAATATAGCATGGACACAACATTGTTGACCACACCCATGCCAGACATTTATTCCATGTCAAACAGCCATGGCTTCCCCCAAAGAATCCTGGGAAGTGTAGTTTGTGAAGGGTGCAGAGAGTTGTTAGGAGATACCCTATTCCCCTCACAGAACTACAATCCCCAGCATTCTCTGGGAAGAGGGGCCATCTGTTTAAGCACTTTGACCACTGGAGCTCTAACGGCTCTCAGTACCCTTCACAAACTACACTTCCCAGGATTTTTTGGGGGAAGCCGTGACTGGTTAAAGTGAAATAAATATCTTGTGTGGGTGTGGTCCCCTGATTAGCCAGGCCAAACAGCTGTTAGTCTGCTTTTTGGAACACTGACAGTTGGTTCATACTGAGCATGCCTGTGCTATAATAGACTCCAATGTTACATTTCTTAAATTGATTAAAAATCAGCCATGCATATTTTTTTTTTACTTTTAAACTGCAGAAGATGAAGGTCACAGTATAGGGCAAGATTAGTTATAGGATTACTGGTACTCTGTGAACATGAATTAATTTCAACAAATTATGAGACCACTGACAGAAAAAAGTCCAATAGGGATCTGGATTTTTTTGTCTTGTTTTATACTTTGAACTTTTGATTTTTGTGTATTGCTTTGAAAACTGAGAAGGTTGTTAAGCAAGTGTTTCTGAGTTCAGGATTATAAATTAAGTAAGATTTTGTTTTGAAATGAATTTATGGGAAACAGCAGAATGGCATGAGGGATATTGTCAATTTAACATTTCAGAATGCGAAAAATCCATGCTGGTTATAGTTATTCAGCCACTCTCCTTGGTTTATAATATGATAGGCAGGTGGTAGCGTCTTGCCTACATCCACACACAGTTGAGCCCTTTGTTACCATCTCTCTATTGTACCTGATTTCTGAGCAGCTAACAAGGTTTTAGTAGTACATAGCTGTAGGCTGCAGATGACCTTCTTCCCAAATGGTTGCAAGTGCCATGAAGTACATAATTCTGTAGCTACTGTGTGACTACCTATTGCTGCAATCTATTTAAACTATGATGGCTTAAATATAGCTTCCAATAGCTGCCATCCATTTTAACTATGATGTTGAGACTCTAACCAAGAAATGGTACACAAAAATTATGGAAAGATAGTGTGTAACCAAATGATTTCATAATGCCCTAAAGATGATACCTTGTAGATGAAGCTTTTTCTCTGAGGTATGGAGGGGTGGAGTATTTGACTATGCAGAGACTGCATGATAGGAGAGATGACAAATCCAAAAAGCTTCAAATCACTTTAACCCTTCTGATACTGACGTGCACACAAAAAGGGGGAGGGAGGTAAAACCCCAATACTTGCTCAGGCATGTCTATTCCTAACTTTGTAAAGTTGTTAAGATGAGTATATGAGCAAAACATAGGACAGATTACCATTTTCTAAAAAGTGTTGATTTTTCAGTGTAATTTAAAGTCATTTTGGGGATTTTTCAGAAGTATTTACCAGGTGTCAGATTAAATGCAGCCCTGGGCTAGCAGCTGTTGGGTAGTGATGCCATTTTATTCAGTGCCAATCTGCTGTAATCATCATCTTGCGAAAGAAATAGAAACAGGTAAGGTATAGCAAAAGATCTATAATGGGCAGAAGACAGTTTGGGATTTTATAACTGTTGATGCATGGAGAAAAACAATACAAATCATTTCCTGAATAGGTTAGTTGAGTCTGATTTTTATATCCAAAAATGTCACATTGCTTACTTGGCACATTTTTGCACACAAAATCAAAATGTAGGAATATATATTTTAAAATATTGAACAGATTCTGGGTACAGTTGTAATGTAGCATTACATAATTGTGTGCGAGGGTTTCTTGTCCGCTGGATCAGTACATATATAGCCCATTGCTTATTTGAAGAAAGCATTGACCTATCCATGTCTCCCATGTTGCAAACTGGAATTAAAGATGGGCATTGTCTGAAGATGTTTTACAATTACTAAAAGGCTATAGTTGTTGGTTTATAAATGTTGCACTATGTTACATTGGCTGTTGACATTATAGAATTCAAATGTATACACTGCTCCTCTCTGAATTATGAAAATATTGTTAGTATACCTTACATGTAGCAAAAGTGTGATGGCGCATTTTCCCTAAGTACAAGATAGCCTATTAAAAGTTTCCTATAGAGGTCATGTACGTCCCCACTGTTGAACAATGGGTCTGTTGCTAACACTGACATTTTGACAAGAGGTTATTTAAGTCAGTGAGCCTTGGAATACATCTAGGCCAGAAAAGACTTAGCATTCTGGGTAGTCAGAGACTTAACAATTTTGAATTCCAGTGAAAGGTTGGTAACTTGTAAAATAATATTTTTATATAGTTTGTCTGTAGTGGTTACTGCTGCTTTTTGACTGAGTTACTGAATTAAGAAGCCTTTGCATTTATCACTCTGTTGAATAGCAATCATAATACTTACAGCCTTAATTGTAAAGGGAATCAAAATGTCTTTGCATTAAGCACAGATGCTTTTCTGAAACTTTTGTGGTGATATTTATCAGAAATGTGAGGTGAAGGCCTCCTGCAGATACCATCTTATCAGGAGGTCCGTTCCGCACAACATAGGATGCAGACTTTTAGTGTAGTGGCACCTACCCCTTGGAATTCCCTCCCCTTAAATATTAGACAGGTGTCATCTCTGTTATCTTTTTGGCGCCTACTGAAGACTTTTCTCTTTCAACAAGCCTTTTAAGTAGAGACCTTATCCCAGTCTGTGTCTATGTTGGAATTGTTTTTAAAGATGTTTTTAAAGCTTTTTTTAAAAATGTTCTTAAAGGTGTTTTGCTGGAAAATGTTTTTAAGGGTGTTTTGTTGTAATTTATTTTAAAGTCTTTTTTTATAATATTTTACAATGTTTTTAGTGCTTTTGTTTGCCTCACTGGGCTTCTACTATGAGGAATGGTGGGATATAAGTCTAATAAATAAGTAAAGTGCCTTGAGAACTGAAATGTAAGGGCTAGGTCAGTGGCTACATTTGCTCAGGATTATTTTGGAGTAAAAATGAAATATGGTGCGTTTCTCACCCTCACACATACAGAGTACACCTCAAAACCTTCTAACTGGCCTGAAAACACTTTCACCACCATCATCTGTACCACACTGTTTACCTATTATTTCATGGAATCTTTGCTAATCTGGAGTACATGTTTCTGGCGATAGAAAAAGGAACAGGGGTGTGAGTGTTGGTAATCCAGGTGGTAGTACTTGAGCAGCAAAAGCTGATATTTTCTCTGAATTTCAGGTAAGGAAATTAGAAGAATTTCAAAGTATTAGTGGTAAAGTGTTCTCAATCTCTTAGCTCTACTGCGTTAAGAATTGAAAACTAAGGGCTGAATTTTTCCATTCATGAAAAAGTTTTCCTAAGTGTGTAGGATCAGTTTAGAATTATTGTTGAAAATACGCTTAACTCACATAGTTATCCTCAGTTTCCTTTCAGCCTTTAACCTCGATCCTTCTGAGACGTTTAGCTAGGTTAATTTAGCAATCTCTGAACTATGCTTCCTGGGAACTGCACCTTAGTAATATTGGGCCCACCCATGTAGCCGGTCATGCTCTTGACCTTATATTTGTCCTGGGAGGGGAGGGAAGTGTTCTGAAGTTGGGGGTGGCTTCTTCCACCCCTGTGTCATGGTCAGACCACTATCTGGTAAATATAGACTTCTCGATACCACACACCCTCCGTAGGGGAAAAGGACCTATTAGAATGGTCCGCCCCAGACGCCTAATGGATCCAGAAGGATTCCTGACTGCGCTTGGGGAATTGGAACCTGCTGAAGGCCGCACGGTCGATACCCTGGTGATGGAGTGGAATGAGGGGATCACCAGGGCTCTGGACCGCGTGGCGCCGAAACGTCCTCTCCCCCTGAACAGAACTCAGTTAGCACCTTGGTATACTCCACGGTTGCGAAATCTGAGACAGGAGGTGAGACGACTAGAACGCCGGTGGCAGAAATCCCGTTCCGAAGATGTCCGGACACAGGTTAGAGCAGCAGTAACTGCCTACCAAGTGGCAATAAAGGCAGAAAAGAAGAGGTTCTTTGCTGCCTCTATTGCGTCCGCAGAGTGCTGTCCCAGGAGGTTGTTCCAAGTGGTCCGAAGCCTGGTCGGTCCAGTTGCTCAGGAACCCTTGGAACAGTCTAAGGCCTCCTATGACAAATTAGCAAAGCACTTTGCTGACAAAATCGAACATTTACGGAGCTCAATTCCGTATGCCGTGGACACAGTAAATGAAACAGAGTTGGCCAGTTGCAATCCGGTCAAATTGGATAGGTTTTGACCTCTTCCTTCTGAGGATGTGGACAAGGTGCTCTCGACTGTGAAGCCTACCACCTGTCTAACTGATCCTTGCCCATCGTGGCTCCTTGTGAGCTGCAAAGAGAAATTGGGCGAGGGGATTAAGGCGGTGGTCAATGCATCCTTGGAGGAGGGTGTAATGCCATTAGCACTCAAGGAGGCAATTGTAAAGCCCATCTTAAAGAAGTCCTCCTTGGATCCCCAAGTTTTGAATAACTTTCGCCCAATTTCGAACCTACCATTCCTGGGCAAGATCATTGAGCGAGTGGTGGCTAATCAGTTGTCGACACACTTGGATGAAACGGATTATTTGGATCCATACCAATCGGGTTTCAGGACTGGACATGGAACTGAAACAGCATTGGTCGCTCTAGTTGATGATATGAGGAGGGCATTAGATAAGGGAGAATTCACCTTTCTTGTCCTCCTCGATCTCTCAGCGGCTTTTGATACTGTCGACCACAGTATCCTTTTACATCGCCTGGAGGAATCGGGAATAGGAGGCACTGTACTACGGTGGTTCCATTCCTTTCTTTCCGACAGGCATCAACAGGTAGCATTGGGGGAGGAGGTTTCAGACCCTTGGCCTCTCAATTGTGGTGTGCCACAGGGCTCTGTCCTCTCTCCCATGCTATTTAATATCTATATGAAGCCGCTGGGGACAATCATCAGGAGATTTGGGCTGCAGTGTCACCAATATGCGGATGACACTCAGCTCTATCTCTCGTTTAAATCTTCACCAGAGTCTGCTGTGGAGACCATGTCCAAGTGCCTGGAATCCGTGAGTGGATGGATGGGAAGGAACAGGCTGAAGTTGAATCCTGATAAGACTGAGGTGCTACTCGTGGGAGACAAGGGAAGGCTGGGAGATGTTGACCTGGTGTTCGACAGGGTGAAATTGCCCCTGAATGACCAGGTCCGCAGCCTTGGGGTTGTTCTTGATTCCAAGCTGTCCATGGAGGCTCAGATTTCGGCAGTGAGCCGGGCAGCTTGGTATCAATTACACCTCATTCGTAGACTGCAGCCCTACCTTCCTGCTCATCAGCTCCCACTGGTGGTACATGCCCTGGTCACCTCTCGGTTGGATTACTGTAATGCGCTGTACGTGGGGTTACCCTTGAAAACGGTCTGGAAATTACAACTTATACAAAATGCTGCGGCTCGACTACTTACAAACTGTCGCCGCCGGGAACACATCACCCCAGTGTTGTTCGACCTACACTGGCTCCCAGTTATTTTCCGGGCCCAATTCAAGGTGTTGGTATTAACCTTTAAATCCCTATACGGTCTCGGCCCAGTTTATCTGATGGAGCGCCTCCAGCGCCACCAACCATGCCGCCCAACAAGATCAGCCACACAGGACCTTCTCTCAATCCTGCCAACTAAAACAGCTAGGTTGGCGGGGACAAGAGAGAGGGCATTTTCAGTGGCGGCCCCCACTCTCTGGAACTCCCTCCCGTATGACCTTCGACATGCCCCTTCCCTGAATGTATTCCGCCAAGCTTTGAAGACCTGGCTCTTCAGACAGGCCTTTGGGACTTACGGGGAGGGTTAAATTTTTATGACGAATAGCCTACTACTCTGTACTGGAACTGTTTTATTGTTTTATTGTTATATTGTATTTTATGATGTATTTTATTATGATGTAATGTATTGTTAAATTGTACGTCGCCTAGAGTGGCCATTGGCCAGATAGGCGACCCACAAATTAAATTATTATTATTAAATTATTATGCTGAAAATGTTTGATTCCCAGCTCTTACACATACTTCAGAAACACCTGCTGTATAATGTAAGGGGCTAAGGGCTGACTGTTTCAATAAATTATAGTTATAAAAAGCAAAGCTGGTTTAATCCCTTTGTACTACCCCTGAGACAGATTAAATGTCAGATCTGTACAGTTATCCATGTAGGTTTGGAAACCTAGTGTGCCTCATGAGTGCTATGCCTGAACTCCACTATTAACAGCTTGTTTTGTTCGTGCCCAAATTTCTATAAACTCTGATTGTGTGCGAAGTTGCATATCTTTGAAATGGTTAAATTGCATACCTGTAGACTAGGAAATGCCACTTTAAGAGAATAACATTTAGCAACAAGGTGTCAAGGCAGTAGAGTGTGACTCTTTGTGGTGGCACAACTAGTTTATCAAAATGCTTCTATCAAATAGCCCTTAGTCCATTTTTCCTCTTTTGCTTCTAAATTTTACCAAAAGACATTTGAGGCATTAGATAGAAAATCACTTTGCAGAGAACTGGCTGTTTGTATGAAAATTACACTTAAATGAATATTACATTTTCATGTTTTTTTTTAAAGATAGAACAGAGTAATTCAACATTATTTCATTCCTAGCATTTGTGAGGAAAGAATATAAATTGCAGCAACAGATTCTGAGGACAGATTATCAGAATGTTATGCCTCTCTGTTGTAAAGTCATTGTGCTGAAGCAGAAGCTCATAGCATTAGTAAAAGGGCGGTAATAGCCCTTCAGAAATGTTTTGACACTGGACAAATACAAACAGCCATTTACCAAATGGTGATTTACCAAACTGAGTGTGTAAGGTAGTCAACTGTATTGTCCTGCCCAGTGCCATATTGGGTTTCTGTAGGTTTCAGGTGAGGTGAAGAAATACTCTTAAAATTATTGTCAACATTTGACAGGATGATGAAAATGTCAGCTTTCTAACTGATTGCATGCACCCCTATAGTAAGTTACCACTTGGTAAATGGTAATCTATGTGCACACAGTTAACACTCTAGAAGGGTTTTTTAAAATTATTTAAAAAATCCAAATAATGTCTCTTCATATTGCTTTACATATTTTGCATCCAAGAGAAAATTGAAGGGGAGAAAACAATGTGCATAACCAAACTTCCACCTAAAGCATCATATGGTCATACATAGAGCTGTCCCTAGACTTACTTTATTTATATATTTATATTGTTTGTATGCTGCCCTGTAACATAAAACCATTCTTAAAAAACTGCATAAATACATTTCCCCGAGTTAAAAACAGGTTTAAAACCCCATGGCCCAGAATACCTGTTATGTAAAAAAGGCTTCGGTAAACAGTGAGGTGAGCCTCCCTGGGAAGACTGTAATGGGGACTGTAATGAAGGGGCCCTCTGTGTTATGCAAAACATAATGAAATATTTAATTTTTAAATAACTATCATCACCCTGTCTTTCTTCTCTGACCCTAACAAAATTAGTCAATTTGATCATATACAAAACATCCAAAATTCACAAGATTCACAATATCTGTTAAAAGAAGAACGATACCTTCCTGTACAAACCAAAATTTTACCATGATTTTAAGACTAGAGAAGTTCTCAGTAGTGGGATATCCAAAAATAAAAATGAATTTATTAGCAGAGAATTCATTTTTATTACCAGCATTTTACCAGTCCAGAACATTTTTGAGTCCACATGGACAGATCTTTTTTTACTACCTGTGATTGAGCAACTCTTCAATTGCAGTTGAGGGGTGAAATAAAACACAGAGACGTCAGCTTGGGTTGAACAAGGGCCACTTTATTTACATTATAGAACAAAACCCAATTTAAAGTGACCTGCAGAGGGAAACCTAGGTGCGGGAACTGTCTATAAGCAAGTAGCTTGCCATACAGCTCTCGGGCGACCAGCCCCTGCTGGGGCAAGGGCAAGCCCATCTGCTTACCCTTTACCCCAGCCACACCCTGCAGGTGAGTAGGGGGGCCTTCCCACATCATCCCCACCCAGGGCCGTATAACCCCTGGGTAGATGAGGATAAGTTGGCCCCAGAAGCAGCCCATATCCTGCCCTAGAGCCGTAAAGCCCTGAGAGACAGGCCTCTGGAACTGCCAATCACCTCCAAAGGTGCCTAAGGGGGCCACCTAGCTGTCCTTACCTATTTCCCTTCCCGCACCTTCCTGCCACAAAAGGGGGACAAATCTCTATTTAGTCCCCCTTTACCCCACTGCCGAGAAACATCTCTCGCAGACACCCCTGCAGGTCGCCCAAAATAAGTCGTTACCTGCATGAGACAGGTGAACGCCATCGGCCCTGTACAGTTCACCCTTCCAGTGCTGAATGCGGGGATGCGGAATGGCCAACCCCCCCTGCCCAAGAAGAGCCCACCGAATTTGCCGGTTGACCTTCTTCCATGCATGATCAATTCCAGCTGGATCCCATATGCCGCGCCATGTCTGACCACATCAGACGCACCAAAGGCCAATGCTGCCTTATCACTTGCATGTCCTTACATGCCTGTATGCTGAGGGCCTTGCCCTGCTTCACGCCGCGGTCATTACCACCGAGGTGGATGACCATTGCCTGCAGAAATATCTGCACCACACCTTGCTGGAACAGAGCGGGTAGAAGCCACTCCCCATGCATTCCTTGCCGGTCCAGCCACTGCACAACAGCCCCTCTACTGAGGCCCAACTGCGAGCCCATGCTCGAATTCGCTGCCCTCCAGGGTGCCCGGAAGACCATGCTGTGGCCGCATATTATGATGTGCATCTGCTCCATCCCTGTCCAGCAACCTGTCAAAACAATGAAGATTGTGAGGCCGCTACATTCCCTTGCCCTCTAAAAGTGGGGAATATAGCCCTTGTACGCATCAGAGGACCAAAGTCCCACGCCCTGTACCAGTGCCTGTGGGAAACTAAAACCTGCTGCCGTAAAAGCAGCCCCAATTCGAGATGAATAGGTTCCAACTGTAAGGTGTCGTACCCCAGCCCTTACAATGCTCGTTCGTGAGGCTGCCGCATCCCCCTGCCCTCTAAAAGGGGGGAATATAGCCATTATATGCATCAGAGATCCAAAGTCCCACATCCTGTACCAGTGCCGGGAGAAAACCAAAAACATGCTGCCATAGAAGCAGCTCCCATTTTAATTGCATAGGTTCCAGACTGGAAGGGGTCATACCCCAGCCCCTGCAATGCTTGTTTTGTTAACGCCAAAACTGGTATTGTTGACCCAGACAGGCATATATGGCCTATAGCTAGGGGGTCCAGATTAGCCTGGGTGAATAAATATCCTTCGGCAGAGGTACACCTCTGGTCCGTTCTAGACCTTCCACGCTGAGCAAGCATAACCCCCCCTCCCTGGAAACATCAAAACTGGAGGGCATGTCGAGAGAGGTCTCACGTAGAGCCAGCCGCCACCTCTTTTCTCCTGGAAGCCTCAAAACAGTGTATGAGCCACTGCCTGGAATAGCTTGGGTCTTCACTGAAGGAACAGACCGTTTCCCACTGGTCCACTACACCCATAAAATGTCCAGCGAGAAGGGTCGATGGGGATAGGGAAAAACCGCCAGCCTGGCTAAGAAAGCTTACCTCTAAGTGTTCCCACTGCCATGCCCCTTCTCATGCCGTGCCATCTATCAGGAATATCAGCAGGTGAGTCACCGGAAAGGCCACTCTGGCATATAGCCCTTGCCGGCCCAGAATTCCTGAATACCTGTTTCTGGAAGCTGGCGAGCATGCTGGGGGCAATGTAACCCATTGAATCCAAGGGAATTCCAGCGCGCAGCTCACAGGATTAGCCCCCCTTCACACTGCCCCTGCTGCCCTATTCTGCATTCTGATAGCTGGTGATCATGCTAGGGCAATAGATAGGCTTATGGCCTTCTCTGACTCCCTGCATAAACTTCTCCCAGAACAACGGGACAGGCAAGGGCCATGAATTCTAGTGTTCCTAATTATAAGAGAGTTATGAGACCCGACCCCAGGCCATGAGCTCTTCTGTCCAAAAGTCGCCTTCCAACCCCAGAAAAGAGTTAATGAAAGGTAACATTCATAGTTAAAACCCCTTCCTGAATCCAGGCTTGCAACCGCAGGAAAGGGAACCACACGGCCAGGTCGGTGCATAAGGCAGCCATAACCCTGAATTCGTAGTATGGGTGTTCAAGCCCCATCATAGCATAATAACCCCATTAAAAGACCCCTAACATCAAGAGGGCCGAAAGGAAACACTTCATGGTCCCAATCCAGGATCTCATCTGGGACGGTTCAAGCTTGCCCCTGTGCAGCTTTCAGCCCTGGGCAAGAGTCAATCTTGTTACAGAAATGTGAACACCGGGGCAGGATCCTTCATACTATAAGCTGAAACCTCAGGTGCTAACATGCCTCCCACAAGCTGCCATACCTATGAACATCCACTCAGACAGATAGTGCCCCACTGCTTAGGAGCCCATTTGTCTCCTGACTGCCCCCTCACGGAAGGCTCTGAAGCACTCCATGCGTGCAGCTCACTGATCCTAGACTAACTAGTGTGGACCCCTCACTGCCTGCCCCTTTGAATAAGACTGGCGTGACCAAGTGTACTTCTGTACATTCTGACCACAGCTGTTATTGCCATGACTAAACGGGGTGAAGATTGTAGGCCATGAGGGCCAGCCGTGAGTTGGAGGCCATGAAGGCCAGCCAGGAGTTGGGGTATGAGACTGGGAAACAAAAGGCAAACCATAACATAACAAACCTCCCCTTAAACCGGGTAGCCTGCTAACCTAGTTCATAGTCTAACTGGGGAAGGGACACCTGTCCCTAAGCAGCCGGTGGCTCCTTCTTACCCTTTTGAAGGCCTCTTGCCTCCTATCTCCCTGTTGCACATATCCGTTGAACATGACCCAGCAGTGTGATGCTGCAGCAAAAAGGGCAAACGCGATTTTGGGCTGCACAAACAGAGCTATAGCTTCCAGGTCGAGGGAAGCAATAGTCCCACTATATTCTGCATTAGTCAGGCCTCATCTGGGACACTGCGTTCAGTTCTGGGAGCCTCATTTTAAGAAAGATATAGACAAGTTAGAGCGGGTTCAGAAGAGGGCAATGAGGATGAAGAGAAGGCTGAGGGGTGACATGATTGCACTCTTTAAGTACCTGAAGGGTTGTCACATAGAGGAGGGTACAGATTTGTTCTCTGCTGCCCCAGAGGGTAGGGCTAGGTCTAATGGTTTTAAGTTGCAGGAGCGTAGATTCAGATTGGACAGTAGAAGGAACTTCATGACAGTAAAGGCAGTTCGGCAATGGAACCGACTGCCTAGAGAGGTGGCGGGATCCCCTTTGCTGGATGTCTTCAAGCAGAGGCTGGACAGCTATCTGCGGGAGATGCTCTAGCTGTGTATTTCCTGCTGTGAGCAGGGGGTTGGACTCGATGGCCTATAAGGCCCCTTCCCACTCTATGATTCTATGGTGCTAGCATCAACCCTTTTTCCCAGGGATTGGCACTGTAAGGCAGCTGCTAAGATCTCACTGCCTCAGGTAAACTCACAGACACTACTTGGGAGCAGCAGCTCCTTGGAGTTACAAGCCCTATTGCGTGGGTGGGTGGTTGTCTGCTATGCCTCCCCCCAACTTTGTGCCATGCACAGCAACACCTCCTTCTCAGAAGTCCGGTGGCACAGGGCAATTGCTGCTCTCGCGCCTCAGAAAGTGAGTAGTGTTGCAAGGAGCAGTAGCCACTGCCTCCAGTGCCACGCCTGCCCTCTTGCTCTAGGCCTGGCTGTGTAACAGCAAGGATGAGGAGCACTGAACTGCCACGGAAGACAATGCAAATGAGGAGGAGGAGGTGGCAACTGATCTTGCTTCTGCCCCCCCCTCTAATTGGCATGGCAAAGAGAACTTGGAACAAAGGGGCATCTAGAGAGAAAGGAGGCAGGGGAAAAGAGTATAACCCCAGACAGCACATGCTGAGGACTAGGCCCTATGCTGCTGCCAGAGATCAACCTCTGCCTGTTCACTTGTTTTCCCTTGTACGTTTTGTCTCAGGTTCTACAAATGCTAGAAACGTACTATTTTTATTTTTATTTTTATTTTTTAAATGAAAGCTGGGAGCATTATTCACTCAGGAAGGAACAAGTGCCCCCTTGGCCTCTCCGTTGGGGACGCCCATGGCTCACGACCTGCTTGCGAGCTTCCCATACAGGGCATTTGGTTGGCCATTTTGAGAACAGAGCCCTGGACTAGGTAGGCCTCTGGCCTGATCCAGCAGGGCTCCTGTTATACCCACTCTGTCGCCCTGGATGGCGCCTCTGCCACTCTCTAATGGCCGCCCATGGTGGCCCCTCCCCGCTCCTTGCCCCCACCGCCGCTGGGGGTGGGCATCTCCCCCCCGCTTTGGGGGCCTTTCCTTTCCCTTTTGGCCCCCCTTTGTCCTTTCTTGGGTGGCATATCTAGTTGATTTGGGTCTCCCTGGCCCAACCCTGTCTAGAGAGGGAGATTGGGGCACCGCTTACAAATGACGTGATTTCAAAACGTTGTGAAGGGGCCCGCCTGCTTATTCTATACCCCCTCCCGGCACCCAATTATCCAGGGGGGGAGCCTAATTGACCTGCACGCGGCAAGGGTTGATGGTTGGGGTCATGCACCACCTACCCCCGCGTTAATTAAAATTTAAATTTAAAAATTGCCGGCCAAAGGCCGTCTCGCCTGGTCCTCCCCGCTGCTGGCTCCGATCCTGCGCTGCTGCCTCGTAGTGACTGCACTGCCGCTGCCGCCGCAGGGCCTCCCAAGGCCAGAAGCCTCGCCCCGTAGGCCTTGGTGCCAGCCACCAAGCCTCGCTATGCGCCACCTCGCCGCCGCTGCCTCCCTGTCTCCCGATGAGGCTGGGGGGGGGCTCGCCGCCACACAGTCAGCCTGGCCTCAGAAAGCCTCCGGAGGCACACGTGCGCCGGCAAAGGAGCCACACCGCGCCGAAGCCGTCGAGCAGCAGAAGAGGAAGGTGGAAGGGGCGGCTGGACTCAAATAGTCCTATAGACCCCGCCCCTTACACTGCATGTCGCGCTGACATCACAGGCGCGACGTGCGACGTTGCCCCATTAACAGATGGGGACAGCGTCTTCACCCCCACCTGCAATCATGCCCCGCTCGTCAGCTGCGCGGCGAGCGGAGCTTCGTAATTTGGAGTTATCCAAATACCTGCATTTTCTTTTCATGGAATACAACAAGCTTGTCCTATGTTACCTTTAGTTTAATATGAACAAGAAAACGAAAAACATTTCTTTAATCCAGAGTCAGGCTTTTATTAGTGTTTACAAGAAAGAGTCCATAATCATTATCTGGTTAAGAATCTCTGAGCACCAGTCTAAGGTCATTTTCTGCTGTTTTGAAGCTAAGTGATTTCTATACCTTCAGAAAAATCATGTGCTAGAGTCCTCCTAGAACTATAATTTGAAAAGACAAATGTGAGATCACCTGTTTGTAAGCATTCTAATGTCATAAACTCCCTTTCCATACAAAGCTAGTATGTCAAGTAGGAGGGCTGTAGCATAGCCTCCTCGGTGATATCTTACATAGCAGTCCAACTTAGGGGAAGCCAATGGAAGGTGTACTGACAGAGGAGGAGCCAGTGGGAAGATCCATGTCATCCATTTGCTATTTGGGAGCTGCTGGGCTGGCAGAACGTCAGCTCAGCTGGCAGCTGCATGCATGAGCGGAAAAGAAAAAGCCGGCTCTCATGAATAACCCCTACCGGCGAATAAGCTCTCACCATTAACTTCCTTTATAATTATTTTCTTAAACCGACCTTTGTCTTGGTGTAACTTTGGCCAGGATCGGGACCCAGAACCCCTTCCTCCAGGCTGTGGTACCTCGGCAGACCCCCAGCTGAGCTGGTAGGGTTCCAGCTCCATCACAGCTCAGCTAACATGAGGGGCTTCTTGTAGCAGAGTGCGGCAGAGCCTGGATCCTGCCGGCTCAGCCAGGGGTCCACCACTTTCAACTCCCCTCAGTCCAATATAAATACAAGTTGGATTGTGGCCTTAGTTTTCTATGTACTGGGAGGAATTAGTGTTGTGTTTCAGGGTAGAGGGAGTATTCAGACATACAGTTGTGCCTGCTTTCTGAAATGGCTCATTTTCCCCATGAAAGCTATACCAAGTGCTTTTCTGAAGGTGAAGGTCAGCTGTCAGTTTCAAGATGGGACTTTATGATATGAAGAATGTTACATTATTTTGGCTCAAACAGGTTAACATTGTAGTGTATCATGACAACAGGAAATACCTAGTTATGTATTATGTTTAACCATTTATTGAATTCTAGAGTTTATGTAAATATGTGTCTATTGGCCACAATTCTGCATGCAGGTATTTATGTTTAATGCACATTAAAATCTGTGAAGCAGGTTTGGGTAATTTATGTATAATGATACTTTTATATAGCATTACTCTCGTAGCAATAATGTTGAACATAGCAATAATCTAAGTTGTATAAAAATGATGTAAATTACATTGTAGTTTTGATTACAGACAATACACAGGTATGGGCAAAATAATAATCTCAACCTCTTCTTACATATTTCCAGGGAATGCAGTTAGCTTTTTCAGCTGAGCCTGTAATGTGGATAGGAACCAAATAAACAGTATGGTTCATTGGTCTTCTACTAACGTATAGCCATTTATGCCCTGTATTGCATTATTACATGCTGCTGCAAGCCCTTATTAACAGAACAAATTGAAATATTAAGCGTTAAGCGTGCAAATGAATAATATACAAATAATTAAATCATTTTAACCAGCTTCCCTTACTGCACTAGGGATGCAAGAGATTTTAAGACCCAAGTCCTCACTGCTTTAAATGGTGGATTAGTTTCTGCCTCTGGATTTCTATTATGTCATGTTTTCTTTCAGTGGTTCTTTCCTTGCAAATTCTCTGTCTGAATAAGCAAGTTTTAGTCTAATAGTGTCTGACTAAATAATTAATATGGGGCTGGGGGAGAGAGAATAGATGTGTAAAGTGTGATCTTCGTACCTGAGATGGGTAGAAATTAAACCCCTAATTTCCCATAAACTTCAACCGAGGTGGCAATACTTTTTTCCCTACTATTAAAGTGAATGAAGAAGGTCACGTATGGAAGAGCTTCTTGTCTGTATTGAATGGCAGTGATATGTTTGTTACTTATTAAAACATATGGGAAGTTAACCTGGTGTTGATGAGTCTGTGCTATCAAATTGCTTCATATGCATTGATTCTGCAAAACAGGCTTGCTTTAGGGATCTTTCATAAGGATCTTAGGAATGTAACAGCAGTTGCTGATCAGCACCTGTTTATTTGCATATGGAGCATGTCATCAATAATACACGAGACAAGGTCTTAAAGTCAGAAGAACAGCGAGTGAGGCTGGCATCAATTTTGCTTAATAGAACTTTATAAGCAAACTAGTCAATGGTATAATGTGAAACTGACAGCTTTCATTACAATAAAATATAAGCCTTTAATTTAGTAGTTCTATGTAAATGTGACCCTATTTTTGCTTTCCATATTTTTCCCTTTGTTATAGCCTTAATTGCAAAGAGATTAATTTTACTTCCTCTGCTGTTCACAGAGGGCAACGAGACAGGAGTGATGGATAATCTACTTGAGGCACTGCAATCTGGGGCAGCATTCAGGGATCGCAGGAAACGAATGCCAAGAACTCAGGGTAGGACATTTATTGTTGTTGTTGTTGTTGTTGTTGTTGTTGTGGATATAGGATGTATCTAGTGTTTGGAGGGAGGGATGGAAGTCTGTTTGGAGGAAGTTTTTATGAGTTTCATTGAAAGTGTTTTCCAACTCAGGTGTGAAAACTCAGCAGGACATGTATATGCAATCACAACTTTTAATACTGTATCTGTATCTACAGATCCTTGTAGAGGACAAAAAAGAAAGCACAAGGGGTTCCCAGAGTGCTTGATGCAGCATTAAATAAAAATAAATCAACACTCCACAGTGTGTAGAACATCATTGAATACCATCAGTATAATTAAATTAACTCAGCTGAAATCCTTAGACTCTGGGAGTTGTGAATTTTTTATTATTGTTTGCTTTAGTTTATTTGTTTTCTTGTTGCAGCAGTCTATCTATTTTTAAAGATGTATATCCTGCATTTAAGTCAAACGACTACTGTTTCAAAACCGGTCCTGCCAAGAAGTACCCTAGGCCTGCACAGCACACTCTCATTTGTTGTTGTTGTTTTTCACATTTCCTGTCTTAAATACAATCTTCATACTGAAGCCGGGTGGTGGGGCAGGAGACTCACAAACTGCACAAACTTCTTGGAAAGAGGAAGAAAGTATTTGAAGGTAAAGAAGGAATTAGTTTAAAAGACTCGCCTGGCTGGAAGCACAGATATAGGAGTGGGTTTGTTTCCTGAAAAGCAGGATCAGATGTTTCTAAATGTGGTGTATGAGGATGGGAAAGAGTGGTGTGGGTGAGCCCATGGCTCATTACTGTGGGTTCACATACGACTAAATAGAATTTACTTACTTATACAAACACACACACACACTCTTTGCAAAGAAAAACATGTTTTAGTCCTACATCTGAATTCAGCCACTGTGTGTGACATAGGGATAGTGGGGTATAATTTACCAAGTGAAGAAAACAATAGATTGAATTGTAATTCTAGAAAATTCTAAGAGTAGTAGTGAAATACTTCCCCATCCCAGAAGAGCCCTTGTTTCATCCTGGTGTATTAGCCTTCATTGGATGATGTAGGAGTGGAGAAGACCATTACATCTGCTTCCTTCCTATTTCAACTCATGTTCATATGAAACTGAAAGGAATTTTAAATGTGATCCTCAAGGGGGACAAATGAACAGGCTCCTTATGCAACCTTACAACATTGTAAACCGTCAAGACATTTTATTGTTATAGAAGATTATCATGAGTAATATGTGGCTGGGAGATGAAATTGCATCCAGGGTACCTCCATTTATGGAAATAGTATTAGCAAAAATGTTTTCTGATAGATACATAGGTAAGACAGAATGCTTCTAGGTATAAAAGAGGATTCTCTTTGCTGAGACAAGGTAATATGTTTTCTTTAGTTTCTTTATTATCTAATCAGTTTATGTCATCTGGTATTTTCACAAATGGTCTCCACCAATCCTCCTGATAGCCCTGTAGAGTAAAGTCAGGTAGAAGGTTATAGTATTGATCCTACAATAATGTATTGTAAATGTCACTTATTACTTTGTGCATTTTAAAGGCTTATGTCAGAATGCAGGTGTCTGTGGTACAGGTACCTATAAAGAAGTAACATTAAGAGGCTAGGCGGCAAATGCCGGATAGGTGTGAGGGGCAGGCCAGGCCAGTTTCGGGGAACGAGGAATAGATGTTTAATATCCATTCCATGTTCCGGGCCTGCTCACCACCAGAAGATAACTGGGGGAGGTGCAGCCCCAACCAATCTTCGACTGCTGCTGTGTAATGCCAGGTCTGTGGTACAGAAAACATCTCTCATCCATGACATGATCATGGATGAGAACGCAGACCTGATGTGCATTACAGAAACCTGGCTGGATGAGGCCTCAGCTCCTGTGCTTGAGGCCATGTGTCCAGCCGGTTTCCAGTACCCGCAGCAGCCGAGGATTGGTAGGCGGGGAGGGGGAGTGGCAGTTATTTATCGGAAGTCCTTGATTTTTGCCAGACCCCCTCTCCACGAGACCAAGTTTGTTGACTGCATGTACTGGAGGTTGGGCCCTAAGGGCAGTTTAGGGATTCTCCTTGTGTACCGCCCACCCCGCTGCACAGCTGACTCCCTGACCAAGGTGCTGGAGGTCGTCTCGGCTGTGTGGGTTCTTTCCCCCAACCTTTTGGTTTTGGGGGATTTCAACCTGCATGCCGAGGCGGCTCTCATTGGAGCCCCTCGGGATTTCATGGAAACCATGACTTCCTGGGAACTGCACCTTAGTCATTTTGGGCACACCCATGTAGCCGATCATGCTCTCGACCTTGTATTTGTCTCGGGAGGGGAGGGAAGTGCTCTGAGAATGGGGATTATTTCTTCAGACCTCGTGTCATGGTCAGATCACTATTTGGTAAAAATGGACCTCCTATTGCCGCACACCCTCCGCAGGGGACAGGGACCTATTAGGATGGTCCGCCCCAGACGCCTGATGGAACCAATAGGATTCCTGAGTGCGCTGGGAGATTTGGAGCTGACTGAAGACTGCCCGGTCGAAACCCTGGTGACAGAGTGGAACAGGGAGATCTCCGGGGCAATAGACCGGGTGGCCCCAAAACGTCCTCTCCCCCTGAATAGAGCTCAAACCGCGCCATGGTATACACCATGGTTGCGGGGTTTGAGGCAGGAGGTGAGACGACTAGAACGCCGGTGGCGGAAATCTCGCTCAGAAGACGATCGGACATGGGTTAGAGCAGCAATAGCGGCCTACCAAGTGGCAACAAAGGCAGCAAAGAGGGGTTTCTTTGCTGCCTCTATTGCATCTGCAGAATGTTGTCCCAGGAGGTTGTTCCAGGTGGTCCGAAGCCTGGTCGGTCCAGTTGCGCAGGAACCCTTGGAGCACTCTAAAGCCTCCTGTGACGCATTTGCGAAACATTTTGCCGATAAAATCAATCGTCTGAAGAGTTCGATTCCGTACGCCGTGGATACAGGAAGCAGGCCAGAGACGGTCAGTTGCGATCCGGTCCGGTGGGATCGGTTTCAGCCTCTTCCCTCTGAGGAAGTGGACAAGGTGCTCTCTACTGTGAGACCGACCACCTGTTTGTTTGATGCTTGCCCCACATGGCTCATTGTGAGTTGTAAAGAGAGACTGAGCGAAGGGATCAAGGCGGTGGTAAATGCCTCCTTGGAAGAGGGGGCACTGCCATCTGCCCTCAAGGAGGCGGTAATAAAGCCCATCTTAAAAAAGCCCTCCTTGGATCCCCAAGATTTGAATAACTTCCGCCCAGTCTCCAATTTACCATTTTTGGGCAAGGTGATCGAACATGTGGTGGCCAAACAGCTACAGACACACTTGGAGGAAGCAGATTATTTAGATCCATTCCAATCGGGCTTCAGGACTGGATATGGAACTGAAACAGCCTTGGTCGTTCTAGTGGATGATTTGAGGAGGGTGTGGGATAGGGGTGAATATTCATTCCTCGTCCTCCTGGATCTCTCTGCGGCTTTTGATACCGTCGACCACGGTATCCTTTTGGATCGCCTGGAGAGAATGGGAATTGGGGGCACTGTGCTAAAGTGGTTCCGATCCTATCTCTCTGATAGGCACCAACGAGTAGCATTGGGGAAGGAGGTTTCAGACCCTTGGCCTCTTAATTGTGGTGTGCCACAGGGCTCTATCCTCTCTCCCATGCTATTTAACATCTATGTAAAGCCGCTGGGGGCTATCATCAGGAGATTTGGGCTGCAGTGCCACCAATATGCGGATGACACTCAGCTCTATCTCTCATTTAAGTCCTCACCAGAGTTGGCTGTGGAGACTATTTCCAAGTGCCTGGAGTCCGTAAGTGAATGGATGGGAGGTAACAGGCTGAAACTGAACCCTGACAAGACCGAGGTACTGCTGGTGGGAGACAAGAGAAGATTAGGAGATATTGACCTGGTGCTGAATGGGGTTAGTTTGCCCCTGAAGGACCAGGTTCGCAGCCTCGGGGTCATTCTTGACTCCCAGCTGTCCATGGAGGCTCAGGTATCAGCAGTGAGCCGGGCAGCTTGGTATCAATTACATCTGATACAGAGGCTGCGACCCTATCTTCCGGTTCATCTGCTCCCGCGGGTAGTGCATGCCCTGGTCTCCTCTCGCTTAGACTACTGTAATGTGCTCTACGTTGGGCTACCCTTGAAGACGGTCCGGAAATTACAGCTGGTACAGAATGCGGCGGCACGATTGATTAAGAATAGCCGCCGGCGGGATCACATCACCCCAGTGCTTGAAGATCTGCACTGGCTACCAGTTGTTTACCGAGCCCAATTCAAGGTGTTGGTGTTAACCTTTAAAACCCTACACGGTTTCGGTCCAGTGTATCTAAAGGAGCACCTCCAGCATCACCAAGTATGCCGCCTGACGAGATCAGCCTCTCAAGACCTTCTCTCGGTCCCACCAGAACAGCTAGACTGGTGCGGACCAGAGAGAGGGCATTCTCGGTTGTGGCCCCCACCCTCTGGAACTCTCTGCCATATGACCTACGCCATGTCCCCTCCTTGGTAGGCTTCCGCCAAGGACTAAAAACATGGCTGTTTCAGCAGGCATACAGAATCACTAGTTAATTTTAATTCTATAGTGTACAGATGTGGGTAAATTGAATATGTTATGATTGTATTTATATGTGTATTTTAAATTTTAATTATGTACGCCACCTATAGTGGCTGTTTATTCAGCCAGATAGGCGGCCTAAAAATAAAATTTTATTATTATTATTATTATTATTATATGTCATATTTTATGTGATGCTGTGTAGCCTGCCCTACCCAAGAGCTCAGTCTTGTCTCCTAGTAGAGGTTGTTAAGACATACAGCTTCCTCATATTGCATATATATAGAATTAATAAAATGCAGTGAAATCAGATGCAATCCAGGAGACCAAGCTCCCTCTAACACTTGCTCACCTGTCCCCTATGAGTTCATACCATTTCTTATACAAAACTAGGAGAAAGCATAAGAGCTTTCCTGGCTGACCCCAGGAAACTTAGGTAATCATCCTCAAGGAGAATGAGATTAGTATGGTAGCCTATATTCAATCCTACTGTTCTCCCTTGGCACCAAACCTGTGGCAACAAAGATTTAATGCAAAACCTGTATTTCTGGTGTTCATTTATATGTCACTAAATAATGTATAACCATCAAATTATTTTTTCTGTAAAGATGCATGTTTTCCTTGGAAAAAATATTTTGATTGAATGAAATATAATTAAATATTGTTGCACAAAATTTCTGCCTTTGCATTCTGTAAAAATGAAAAATGCACCCTAGGAGTTTGGCAGCAGAGTTTGGCAGGAGAGGTCTTTAACCAAAAATGTCCAGTGGTGTGCATTATATACCAGTGGAACTCTCCTGTTAACCTTCAAGGAGGACAGGACAAAGCACAGGCCATTCCAATACAAGTAGAAGATAGAAACGTAAGGTAATAGAGACTATGGATGGAAGGGACACTCCAATGGTGGTGTTCTCCAAGATGTGTGCAATGTCTGTTTTCTTCCCTGAGAGCAACATGGCATACACATGCACTGTTGGAAGAAAAAGTGAGGCCTGAGTAGCAAGTGACTACACTCAAAGGTATAAGAGAAAATGAAGAGTTCTTAGACAGAATGCTGGAACAACAGCAGCAAAGAGGAGTACAGGTGGAAGAACAAAAGCAAGTTGAAGCAGAAGAGGACAGTGTTGAGAAGAGGAACAACAACGTGGAGGAAATTCTGTGGAAAAAGTGACAATTAGGAGCAGAAGAGGTAGAAGACACTCATCACTGGTGGAACTATGGGACCTCTTTCAGGTACTTGAGGATGAGACTGGAGGACAGTCTGCAGAGGAAGAATTACAGGAGACCCCTGTGGGACAGTGAGCGGGAGGCTGAAGCTCAGGCATGCTGGGGCAACGAATCCATGCCCTACAACAAGAAGAAGAGAAGAGGAGGAGTGGGAGACTCCCTACGGTGTGGGACTGAAACTCAAGCATGCCAAGAAGGCCCATGGACTCATCAGGTGTGCTGTCTCTTTTTTTCCCCCTCAACCATGTGGGAACAAATGACACTGCCAAGCAGAGATACAAAGAAATCATATCAGATTTGGAAGCTCTGTGAAGGAAACTCAAGGGCTTTGGGGCCCAGATAGTTTTTTTTTCCACCCACCCTTCCAGTACTTAGAAGAGGAGTAGAAAGGGAAAGAAAAATACTCCAGGTGAATGACTGGCTACAAAGGTGGCACCAACGCGAGAGACTTGGATTCTGGGATCACTGACTAGACCTCCTGGAAGATGGACTGCTGGCAAGTGATGGGTTGCAACTCACAAGGACTGGGAAGACTGTGTTTGGTCACAGCATGGAGAACTTCATGAGGAGGGCGTTAAACTAAAAGGGGAAGGGAGACGTAAACTTGGGGGTAACTATTGATGAAGGCTTATGCACAGTAACAAGAACTGAAAGGACAGCTCTAATGGGATCCAATGACAGTCTTCATAAAAATGTTGGAAGGAAGCCAGACCATAAATTACATGGTCTATGATGTCTATGTACTAATGCTCAGAATACAGCAAACAAACATGATGAACTTTAACCCTTAATGAAATGGAAATGGACTGCCTTCAAGTCGATTCCGACTTATGGTGATCCTATCAATAGGGTTTTCATGGTAAGCAGTATTCAGAAGTGGTTTACCATTGTCTTCTCTGAGGCTGAGAGGGAGTGACTGGCCCAAGGTCATCCAGTGAGCTTCATAGCTGTGTGGGGATTCAAACCCTGGTCTCCCAGGTCGCAGTCCAACACGTTAACCCAGCCTTTCCCAACCGGTGTGCCTCCAGATGTTGTTGGACCACAACTTCCATCAGCCTCAGCCATTGGCTGAGGCTGATGGGAGTTGTGGTCCAACAACATCTGGAGGCACACTGGTTGGGAAAGGCTGCCTTAACCATTACACCACACTGGCTCTCTAACTCTTAATATGGGATGGTAAATACAAATTGATAGATATAACTGCAACTTGGTAGGATGACTTCATGAGTGGAATACAGCAATTGAAGGATGTAACTTGTTTGAAAAGAACAGAAGAAATAAGAAAGGGAAGCAGAGTCATGGTATATGTTAAAAATATATATCCCTGCACAGAAATATAGGAGGATGAGCTTGGTAATTCCATCGAGAGCATCCGGATTAAAATAAATGTTATACTCTTCTTGATTTTAATGAAAGCAAAAGCTGAGAGTAGCCATACACGGACTGTAGACTTCAGGAAAGCCAATTTTAATAAACTTAGAACAATGATAAGTAAGATCCTATGGCAAGCCACTTTAATGAGGAACGGAGCCCAAGATGGGTGGGAGTTTCTAAAAAAGGAAATTCTAAAGACACAATTGCGAACAATTCCAACAAGGAAAAAAGGTAGAATACAGTTTAGGAAGCCAGTGTGGTTTCCAAGAAAGCTTAAGGAGCAGGAACAAAAAGGGAAAAAAACACCAAATGAAGGTCAAAAAGAGGAGAGACAAGCTCTGGTACTAGTTATAGATTCATTATGTTGCTCAACGTGTTTCAGAATATATTCCTCAGGAGCTAAAAACATTCAAACAAACAAAAATTAGTGTGTGGAGACAACACATTGGTCATAAACATAGGCATAACATTTTTTTAAAAAAATAAAGACCACATGCAATATAAATCATTTAAAAAAACATTTAAAAATGTTCCAGTGATTCACAATGACACATATCTATTCACTAACGTTGAACTAACATGTTATAAAATCACAGCATATGGCTAAAATAAAACTGAACCTTTTAATCTTCATAACAAAGCAGCTTAAAAAACTGCATCCAGTTCTAGACATCACACTTTAGGAACGATGCAGACAAACTGGAATTTAGAGGAGCAAAAAGAGAATGATTAGGGGACTGGAAATAAAACCCTATGAGGAGAGACGGAAATAACTGGGCATGTTTAGCCTTGAGAAGAGAAGACTGAGGGGAGATAGGATAGCACTCTTCAAGTATTGAAAGGTTGTCCACACAAGGGTCAGGATTGCTTCTCAATCATCCCAGAGTGGAGGACGTGGAATAATGGGCTCAAGTTACAGGAAGCTAGATTTCAGCTAAACATCAGGAAACACTTCCTAACTGTTAGAACAGTACAACAGTGGAACCAATTAGCTAGGGAAGTGGTGAGCTCTTCAACATTGGAGGCATTCAAGAGGCAGTTGGACAGCCACTTGTCGGGTATGTTTTAAGTTGGATTCCTGCATTGAGCAGGGGGTTGGACTCAGTGGCCTCATAAGCCCCTTCCAACTCTACTATTCTGTGATTCTATGATTCTGTAAATATTCATTGATACTTTGACTGTTGTAAATCAATAAATTGCATGTGAACCAAACATTTACTCTTTCAGCCACTGCACATCTACACTAAATTTGTTTTAAATTAATCACACTGGCACTGAAATCTTTAAAGTGGTAACATTTTCTCTCTCTTCTACTAATGTAAATATTGTTGAATGAATTACTAATTTAAATATAGAATCTGGATTTTATGTAGCTTTCCTTCCTTCAAAGACAAGTATTTAATGATTCAATGATAGTGGAATGCCTGTTCGCTTAAACATTTCTGACAATGTCCTGTCATAGCTGAAACTTTTTAAAAGGACACATTTTGAACGGCATCCATCACTCTTTCACCAATTATCCATGACCTCTTATCCTAGCCTCAGGCTATGAGATTATAAAACAAGACCAATTCTGAAATACATTCCCTCTAATGTTAGTTTAAGCTGGGGTTTTTTTTTTACATTGCTAACTATTCTTTTTTTTTATTTTCCTTTGCACTAAGCTGTTGAATCTTTTTCCATAGAATTAGATTTCTAGAAACTTTAATAGCTAGTGCCCTTTTAGGAGTGTCCTAGTTCAGAAATATTGCAGCTGCAGTGTTATATGCAATCATTTTTTTCTTCCCTACTGCAGAGAAGTTACAGCTTTGAGCTACATATTCACGAATAGGCAAAAAACCTTGTGGTTTAAGAACACACCTAAAGCCCACAGGTGTTTCTATCAAACTTTAAAAAGCAAGGAAATTGGGCGGCTATACTGAATGCACCAGGGGAGCAGGAGACCTGACCTCCCTTCTGAGATATTGGACTGCCCTACAAATTTGTCAAAATGCAAACACAATTTGGGTTGGTCTTTCAGAGTCCAATCCACTTGGATTGGAAGCTTGGAAGAATTGTAGCTTGGAAGAATTTGGTAACATGTGCCTCTGAGCATATGGTGAGTGGTGGCAATACCTGCCATCTCCAAGATGCAAGATGGAGAATCATGTTTTGGTATGTTTGTTGGTGTTCTTATTTTGTTTCATTCCTGTTACTATTGTTTCTACAGAGAATCTAATCTAGAAAATTTTATTTCTCTCATTATTCATCCTAGAAACCTGTGTCAAATTTATTTTTATTAATTTCAAATCCTTTTTATTGGTCAGTGTTATATGATGATGAAGACAGCCTTTTGTGTTTCAAATTGGAGGTTATGTTCTATTTTTATTTTGGGTGCATTAACAGTTGAATCTGAAAATGCAGTTTGATGTACAATCAGACTGATTACAATATGTTGCTCCTTAAGGAATGACTCTAGCTGTTGGAAAAAACAAACTTAGCCTGCCCAAGATGGATGTTTTCAGGCAGCTATGTTTAAACCACTTTATGTAAGGCAAGAAGGGTATGGTCAATTAAAAACATAGAGCACACCTAGAATATATTTCACCTCGCACTGTTTTATCTTGTGCAAACTGAGACACTCCTGATGTCCACTGGAGACTATTCTGCAGAATGGTCAGTGCCATTATTCCATAATTACTTTTGGACTTTTTTTGGTGTAAAATTTTTAGTGTAAATTTTGCAAAGTGTTGCTGTACTTCACATATTCACAGAAATAGAAGCAAAATAAAATGATTTCCTATACTTCACTGAAATTGCAAAGTAAATCAGACATATTTAAAGTGACCATCTAAACTATGTCAGCTGTCTTAATAATGTTGCTTCCTCCCTGCTAAAACAAGATCAGCACACCACATGCCTTGTTTCTGTTATTTGGGCAGATTTCAGGTGTTGCCACCATTCACCATATGCTCAGAGGCACATGTTACCAAATACTTCCAAGCTACACAGGAAGTGGATTGGACTGTGAAAGACCAACCCAAATTGTGTTTACATTTTGATAAATTTGTAGGGCAGTCCAATATCTCAGAAAGGAGGTCAGGTCTCCTACTCCCCTGGTGCATTCACTATAGCTGCCCAATTTCCCAATTTCACTATAGCTGCCCAATTTCCCTGCTTTTTAAAGTGGGCTATAGGTACGTTCTTAAACGACAAAGTTTTTTGCCTATTGGTGAATTTATCTGCTTTTTAATCCAGGAGGTAAGAAATGGGATCCTATGCAAGCTTGCTGAGAATGGGTTGATCATTTGCATGCTTACTGAGTTCATTGGGATTTACTCCCCTGCAATCATGCTTAGGATAGGTGAAACTGACCACAGCGGATGGGGGGGAGGAGGGGGATGCAAGCAGGGAGGAGGGTGAGGGGAGTAGAAGGACAGGTTTGATCATTTGCATGTTTATTGAGTTCAGTGGGATTTACTCCCATGCAATCATGAGGAAGAGGGGAGGGGAGGAGGAAGGGAGAGGAAGGGGAAGGAGGGGAAAGCCAGGTCTGGTCATTTGCATGCTTATTGAGTTCAATGGGATTTACTCCTATGTAATCATGCTTAGGAGAGGTAAAACTGACCATGGGGAAGGAACAGAGGGAGGGAGTAGCGAAGGCTGTTTCCCTGCCTGCCCTCCTCATTTTTGGGGACAGCGGAGGCTGCTACTGCTGCCTCTGGGAGTAGTGGAGGCTGTTTCCCTGCATGCCCCCCTCGTTTTTGGGGTTGGAGGAGGCTGCTACAGCCGCCTTTGCTTTAGCAGTGGTTCCCCCCCCATCCTTAGCTGGTTGAAGCGGTGAGTTGGAAGCCCGCAGCAGTGACTCTGTCTCCCACCCGCTTTATGCTGCATTGCTTCTGATCTTCCCCCGCTGGGTGCGTGGCAGTGGCTCCTCCCTCCGTGGCTCACTACTGCGGGGGTGGTTGTCTGTTGCCACTCCCCCCCAGCTGGATTTGGTTTGGTGGCTGCTTTTTCCATCTGCTTGGCACTACTCCCCCACCATAAGGAGGGCGAGCCAGCAGGTGGAGGGCGATGCACGGAAAAGCAGAACATCGACCAGCTGTTGCGTGGGGAGCTTCAGGGGCCAAGCGCTGTCAGCTGGAGCTCCCCGCACTACAGCTGATTGATGTTCGGCTTTTCACCGATTTTTGGTTTATGGCGGGGTCTGGTCCCTAACCTGCCGTATAAGCGGGGCCCTACTGTATGTACCTTTTTTCCGCTTTCATTCATGAAAATGGAAACAATAGGACATTGGTCAATTCTGATATCCTTAAACTGCAATCATCATCGTATACACACTTAGTAAGTTCTGTTGAACTCATCAGGTCTTCAGAGTAAACATTCATAGGATTGGGCCACTAGATCATTTTCAGATTAGCAGTTAAATTCAGAAATCTGCAGGCATTCAAGTGCTTGTGCAGATCTTCCAGCTAGTAAAGCCTTTCCAATTGATAATTCTGGTGTTTTGCACACAGAGATATCCTTGGCCTTGTAATCAGGTGTGTACAGGACTTTTTCATGATGTGCTTACAGCCGGGTTCTGAACTGGGGCTTATGTGGGGATGCTTTTAAAACCATAATAGATTCTGCCCCAGTTTTGTGGCTAAAAGAAACCAAGTTCTTGCCCTAAATTCATATTTCTGATAGCTGTGTTGCACTTCAGAATAATTACTAAACCTCTCCTATTTAATGTTCTGATCACCTTATTGTAAATAAGTTTTATTCTTAATGTCTAAAAAAGTTAAATCTGTGGTCTGCTGAAAACCAATCAATATTATATTAAATTATTTATTTATAGAGAGGCAGAGTATGATGAATACACACTTGGATTAATCATGCTTCTTGATCAGTTAACAGAAAACAGTTATTTACCACTGACAAGTTTATTATGACATATGCTTTCACGTGGTAGAGCCCATTTGATGCATGTAATTTAAAATCGCATTCAAAAATGTTTGTTATTTAGTAATTGATTTAGTCAGAGAAATCCATAAGCTTCCCAAGGCAACCTAGACCCCTGTATTCAATAAATTACCTTTACTTCTCATGCAGTTTATTTTGTAATAGTTCTAATACAAGTAATAACTAAAGAGAGCCAGTGTGGCATAGTGGTTAAGGTGCCGGACTACAACCTGGGAGACCAGGGTTCAAATCCCCACACAGCCATGAAGCGCACTGGGTGACCTTGGGCCAGTCACTGCCTCTCAGCCTCATGAAAACCCTATTCATAGGGTTGCCATAAGTCGGAATCGACTTGAAGGCAGTACACGTACAATAACTAAATAGGGTTTCTGCTGGGAGAAAGGGCGGGATATAAATCTAATAAATAAATAAGTGATATATCTCAGTGAGTTGGTTGTAAGCAATATATTTATTTTGCCTATGAGGTAATGGAGAACAATCTAAAAATGGCATTGCTTTAAAGAATCACCGGCCTTCAGTGCTAATTATTGACTCCATTGTAATTATTGAGAAGTTATGTTTCCTCTAAAAGATTATATTTGTCATGCTCCAGTGGGTAGATAGTTTGGGAGTGCTCCTTGTTCCATCACCTCCACTAGAAATGTAAGTCACATCCATGGCACGAAGTTTTTGATCACCCTAGCCTGTGACTCTACCTGGATAGCAGTAACCTGGCTTAATTTATCCATGCCATGCTAACATGTCAGTTGTCAGGATTTATCTTCAGATATTTCATCTTCATCTAGCTGGTCACTTCTGAATTAGACAGAAAAAGGAGAGTAAGTTGGATGTGCTCATCATACTTAAGAATATCAAATTCTAATTCCCCAGATGGTCTTCCCCATAGCTTCATGCACAGGATGAACAAGAAAAACACATATTGTGGGAGCCTACAAAGAAAAGTCTGGTAATGATGCCAAACAATTCCAAACAGATTTACAGTTCACTTATGTAGCTATGTCCATAAGTTGAATCGCTACCATTGCTTCATCTGTTTACATGTTTCAACAACCATTGACTTTAGAGACTGTGTTCCTGTTAACCTTAAAAGTAAGAAAATCTCTGTGTTCAATTGCTGTAAATAGTGATGGAACAGAGGGATTGTTTTCTTTTAAATACTTATTATGGTACATATGCTAATTATTATGTAAGCTGCTATCAGCTATATTGTCAATATCAAGTACCCTAGAGCATAATGCACTTTAATTAGAAACAAGGAAGCTTTTTTGGCAAACTCTCCTTAAGTTAGGAAATGATTATGTGAACTAATTTATCTTCCAATGTACTTGTTTTTATTAATAATTTTAGTTCTGCTGCTCTCTATATTTATTTTGTATTATCAGTTCCCCAAAATGGTTTTTCATTGGGACTGATATGCTAGAAACCATTTCCCCAAAATACTTAAACCAGAAAAAGTTATTTCCAATCTCATACTTTGAATGTAGTTTGTTTTCTTATTTATGCTTTGCAAAGAAAACTGTGACTAGTGACAGAATTCTATAGGATTCCTAAGGTACTTTGAACTTCATTTACATGATGAATATCTGGAAGGGGAAAACGATACAGTTTTACTTTGTGTAGAAACAACAAAAACAGAGTCTTTACTGAAATGAAGCTAGCTAGCTAGCTGGTGGCTTCTATAGTAAATTTTCAGTCTTCCTAACTGCCACACTGCACACTTACTCAAGAGTAGGCCTCATTGAACAAAGTGGGAATGCTCTGTTTGATTCCTATGGGTTACAGAGGCAGCTTGTACAAATGTCTGTGTATATTAGATAGCATATTTGCTTATCAAATATTATCTCTTTATAGAGATGTCTGTATGTTGGGAGCCAATGAATCTTTTATGCCCAGTTTTCAAAACTAGCATAAATGGGGCATAGGGATGGCGGTGTTCAGATGTTTGTGAAGCCATACTTGATGGAAATGTGTCCTTTGCACATTTAGAAACATTGTAGTCTCAAACTTGCATTTTAAAATTATGGAGATGTGAAAATTAATCTAACCTCTTATTCTTGAGAGATGCTTCCTTGCCTAACTCCACTGCGCACACATGCACGTGCACACACACACACACAGAGAGAGAGAGAGAGAGAGAGAGAGAGAGAAATTCAGAAAAGCCAGCTAGGAAAGAGAAGGAAATTGCTGAAGGAACTGAATGAAATTCAGGAGTACATTAAAAATACACAGCAGGAGGCTGCAGAACATTTACCAAATTATAAAGAGGATTGACAACATGAAGACTGTTACCCTCTTCCTCACATATGAGGTTTTTAAAAAAGTGAAATGCTACAATTTGTGATGATAGTAGGTAAGTAATCAGGCAAAGTGCAATAGAGAGAGAAGAATAAAGCCAAGCAACTCTGTAACAGCTGCAAGCAAGTGTAAAATTTTAAATGGGTTTAGCTGTTAGGTGCTATCAACGTCTTCAGCAAGATTTATCACCCAGTCCTCTGCCAGTCAGGGCATACAGTACTAGTAGCTAGATGAAGAAATGGTCTGATTCCATGTAAGGCAGCTTCACATGTTCAGATGATGACAGCCTTAGGGTTCCAGTTTGGGATCAATGCTGTCTGATTCATATATTCATCTGATGTATATGTATAAACTTGAAATTAGTTGACAGTTTTTTAAACTATTTTAACATTTACAGTTAAGTCCTCTTTGTTTTTTGTTTTTTGTTGTTTTGTTATATTCTAGCATTCATCTTGTTTTTCTGTTTAAAGGAGAAATTTTTAAAATATTTTCCCTCCTAGAGAATTCCAACTCTTTCCTTAGTTCAGATGTTCTTTTGGTGGCTTCAAGCCATTGGATCTAACATCAAATATATTGACAAAACAGTATGTGTATCAGTCATCCATGATTGTCCTGTACTCCTCTTTTTGCATGGTAGTGTGGACAGTTTTGTAGATATATGTTTATTATATGTGTAGATGACTTCCGTGTGTCAGCCCTTGTAACAATGTCAATCAGCATTCTAAATCCCACTGTTTTGTTATGGCCTTACTTCTCTGAACTTGTCATTGAGATCCTTCTGTACTTTCTGACTCTTTTTCTCCAGGTTGCAACTAAGAATGAGGTTCTGCTGCAAACACAAGCTCTCTTTGCTCTAAGCTTATAATACCAATTTCCTGCTTTTCAGCTCACTGTTGGTGTCTCCATGCTATTCTTGATTGTTTAGTCAGCTTATTCAGTCTATTTAATTTTAGTAGAATTCATCATTATCCTTGGACATCATCACTGTTGGAATAGTGTCATGAATTGATTAATTATGAGCTATAGCAGATTCACAGTTTATAATCCTTCCAAATCCTTTCTCTCTAAATGTAAGGTCAGCCAAGTTGGCTCTCACACACTATTCTTTGTATCCAGAAATTAGACATCACCATTAGGCTGCAATGTTTAATCAAACCTGTTTTTTTTTATTAAGGACCTTCTAGTTCTCCATTTTAAATTAGATTTTTCCTATTTCCTTCTTCCTCTCCCATCTCCACCCCTGCACACACATTTTGCAAACTGCCTCTGCCATTTCCCTCCCTCCCACAAGGTAATGGGTTGTTAGATTCAGACATGGAATCTGAGAGTTCTCTCACTTGCCTGTGCCAATGTTGGTTCTCAGTTCACCTCTTAGAGGAGTCAGCTTGCCACCAGTGGTAGTGGTGGGGATTTCCTCAAGCAAATGCCAACGTCAAATGAGGGGTTTTCCTCAGGAATGCAGCAGGAGAGGAAAAGGTTTTCCTTTTCCAGGCCTGATCTGATCTTGTTAATGAGCATCCCCCTCAACTGCAATTTGCTTTACCCCACACATACACTTTCTAGATGCAAATACCTATTAAAATCACACTGGACACTTCTGAGCAGACATTTCTTAATATTTCCTTGAGAGCCAAAGAATTTACTTTTGAGTACTCTGATCCAGAAAGCATGTTATTTTTCTTCAGAACTATTGGTTTTGTGCTTATGCAAATACAGTAAAATTAATTGTTTACTTCAATGCCTGGTTAATGATACTGAAGACCATTAGAGCACGAGGGAGACTGTTTCCTCCAGACAAGATGATTGGCAAGGGCATGGGACTTCACAGGTGGTGAGAGCAACTACTGATAGGGACTGTTGTGTTAGTCAGTAGATGAACACAAAATGAAAATTTGTGAAGAAAGAAAACATTTTTAAAAGCTAGGATGGAGGACGGCGTTTTTGGGAGTCACGAAGATCAGGTCCTGAAAAAGCTGAAGAGCCAATTTGTGTCCTTTCAAATTGAGACTGTCTTACCTCCGGAGCAGAGCATATCTAGTATAAAAAACCTGGCTGTATGAAGTTATCTGATCATGACTCATTTAAATGTTTTTTTCCTTTTCTTTTAATAATGTTATTTATTTAATTTTGAGAATTGCATTATTTTATTGATGTATGTATTGCTATATTGTATTATTGTATTTATATATTTTGATTGCTTTATTGTATGTACACTGCCCAGAAAGCCCTTGGGCTTAGGGCGGTATATAAATTAAATTAAATAAATAAATAATAAATAAATTGACAAATCTCATACCATTAATTGACCACGGTTGGTTTAATTGAGTGACGGCTGTAATTTCCATAAGCTTACAGCCTTTTCATCAACATCCATCTTTAATTCAAAATGACTTCCTTGGGTTGGCTCCTAATCGTGATGGCTGTATGCCACTTCCAGTATAGCTGGGGAAATCAAGTTGGGTGGATCACAAAACCATACTGTCAGTTTTCTTCTCTATATTATTTGAGAAACATGCTTATGAGTAACACAATAAATAGTTTGCAAAAATATTGCTTCCATCTCCTGGTTTGTGAAACTTCCAAGAACTTCTGTTTCTGGAATGAGTCCTCTAGCAAAATTTAAGAGGTCTCACTGCAGTGTTGGACATGACAGATAGTTATTTGCATGCTTATTTTTATTGATTTGGCTCAACTTTTGCTTTCCTTGATGGGTTTTTTGTGCTTCTGCTCAGAATCAATGCCCAGCATCTAATCCTGAAAAGCTTTTTAGGTCAATTTCCCTCTCCTGAAATGCAGTGTTTTATTGGTTTGCCGTACAGAGAGTTTCATATAAAATGAAAATACGATACAGTACTTCTCATTCATAAAATAGCTTTCAAACAATGTATCGTTCACAGAGAGCATGAAACTACCACTTAGCCAAGATACATAAAAACAATAATAGCAAAGATTTCTTAAAATACAGGTTTATTAGTCTAATCAAACTTGATATACATGTGTGCATTTGGTTGCTGGTATGACATTTATCAGCTAGAAGCATTTTTTTTTAATCATGAGGGGCTGTTTGAACATTGTGAAATGAGTTTTCGTGTTACACATTTTTCCCACTCTTAAGAGATACCCCATGACCTACAAATCATTTTGGAATTTCAAAGTTGGAATTCTAGCAAAAAGCCCAAGGCCAACCATCTTTTATTAGGAACATAAATACTAATGTTAACATGATGATTTTGTGATACCAGGGAAACCTTTATGTTATGCCATATGTTGATCAATTCTGAGGGACAACAGAAGTGAGAAACAGTACATCCTTCAGAGTACTAAACATTCCTATACATTCAGTCATTCTCATTGTGTGTTGAAAATTCAAGACTAAATAGATCTTTCTTACTGTTAGCAACGCTTTGATGATTTGATATCAAACATGGCAGTCCAGTTTTGTGTCCTGCAACGTAGAAAGAAAAAAAGGAGCAAATCCTGATGTACCTTAAAATCAAAAACATATGCAGCTGTGTTTGGTTCAGAGGCCTGTAATTTATCATAACCAAGTAGGGCTGCTGTCAAGAGTCAACATCATTAGCTTCAGAGCAGTGGTTCCCAAATTTTTTGACCCATAAGTCAAAATTTATTTAATATGGTGACCCATCAGTTTATTGTTATATGAATTTTGGACCCTAGGTCTTCAGCAGCCATCAGCTTCGTGCATTTCACTGCAAGTTCGCCTATTTTGTAACCATTACTTGAGGCATCCAAGTAGATCTGCAGCCAGCACCAGAAAGCAGATCCCAAGTGTTGAAATACAAGAGTCGAGCTTTTCTGATATTTGGTGACACAGCATTATAATATGCCAACAAAGCAAAGGTGTAAGAGGTGTTCATGATATCAGTTAAGGATTAAAGCAAACATTATTTTGAATTTACTTACCAAGTCTGTGACCCACTTGCACAGCCTTCAGGTTGGGAAACACTGCTTCAGAAGACTATGCTTCAGGCGGAGGCATCCTCCTGGTCCTGCTGCTGTTCCTTACTCTGACTGCAAGCAGGGTCAGTAGAAAAGGGCAATAAATAAATAAAATCGAACTTCACATATACACTGATGGACTCTGAATTGGCAGTAAGTGGCCAGAAAAAAAAGAGATTTTTGGCATCGTGGTGGATAGCTTGATTGATGAAAATGTTGACCCGATGGCAGCTGCAGGAAAAGGCAAAGTCCATGTTAGGGATCATTAGGAAAGGGATTGAAAATAAAAGTGGCAGTATCATGTCATTATACAATTCTGTGGTGCACACCTCAAAAAGGATATTGTAGAGCTGGAAAAGGTACAGAAAAGGGCAACCAAACTGACCAGTGGACTGAAGCAACTCCCCTATGAGGAAAGGCTTTTCATTTAGAGTACTTTTTTTTTCTTTAAGAAAAAAAGGCAAGTAAAGGGAGACATGCTAGAGAAGAATAAATTTATGCATGGTGTGGAAAAAGTGGCTAGAGAGAGGTTCTTTTCCCTCTCCCATCATTTATTTGAGTATTTCTAAATTGCCATCTCATTAAAAAAATTATAGTGGTGTACATTAAAAGCATTAAAGCATCATAAAATTATTACATCATATAATACAGAAAATAATTACCAACAAATTACGAATAATATTAGAACCTGGGGCAACCCAGCGAAGCTGAATTTTGGAAGATTCAGGACAGACAAAAGGAAGTACTTCTTCACACAATACATAGCTATTGCTACCACAGTGTTATGATTGAATTTGTTACCACAAAACATAGTGATGGCCAGCAATTTGAATGGCTTTAAAAGGTGGTTAGACAAATTCATGAAGAATGAGATTGTTAATGGCTATTAGTCATAATAGCTGTGTACTACCTTCAGTATCTGAATGCCAGTTGCAGAGGATCATGAGTATGAGAGGGCTGTTGCACTCATGTTCTGCATATGGGCTTAGCCGTTGTGGGAACAGAATGCTGGACTAAATGGGTCTTTGTTCTTATCCAGTGGGGATCTTCTTATATTCATCCACTGGAAAATGGTAGGTGAATGGTGCAGCAGTGAATTGATGGACCAACAGAGGAAGAGCATTTTGCCCAAGCCTTCCCATAAAACATGGAGTTGGCACAAATGTGGAGTTGCCAAAACTGCATGCTGTTTTTACTGCTTCAAAAATCCTTGGATCAGTGTAAGAATCTGGACACATAAATGAAATCCGACCCTTTTTCATTAGCTAACCTCACCGCTTGTGACTCATTTATCTGAATGAAGCCTCCCAGTCCAGTGGGGGCTTTATAAACCTGTTGGTTTTGATTCCTGCCTGGACCTACATGGCTTCACTGAATGAGATTTACTGTATCTGTCGATTGTTACTATGGATTGCTTTTGTGGCATTTCATGTGTGACCTCCTTGATTGCCAAACAAGAATAAAGAAGGACATCTCGATGTCATTGTTGTTGTTTAAATACATAATTATATAATTAGAGATAGATTTAGATGAGTCTGTTGTTGCTTCAGGAGCTTTAAGCAGCCATTGTTTTGTTTATAACCTGACTTTCTTCCCGCCTCCCAACGCACATAACCCACAAAATGACTCTTCTAGGATCTTTCTCTTATAAACTGAAGTACCAGATAACTAAACCAAAAACGGTATTTTTAAAAGACTTATCTTTTCCTTTAAGATATAAACCATTTTAGAAGTGAATTTCTAGTAAATGAAGCTTGATTGCAGTGCTAATGTTATTTTCGTAGTGATTTTCATATTGTTTGGATGTAAGCATTCATTACTGTTGACAAATAGTGTTCAGAAGCTGAAAGATTGCTGTCTGCATCTATCTCAGCTCTGTGAGGAGCACCAATATGAAATTAATGTTTTAGGTTTGCATTTGCTTTCTTGAAACATATAACAACAAGCTATCTTGTTGCTATCTGGGAATGATGCATGTGGTTTTCTTTAAAGACAGATTCTAGACTATTTATCCTAAAATCCTGTGAGTTCATTGGTCATCACAAGAAAGTCTTTTCCCCAAGCCATCATGTGGGTTCTAGCGCTTCCTAGCAGGCATGATACCTGGAAAACCACCTTTCAGGTGAGACCGTTTGTTCTAAGTTCTTTCTTTGGCTGCATAGTATTGCAGATATTAATACTTTAAAACAACTGGATTTCTTTTCCAAGTAGTGATAAGTATTATACAGCCATGAGAGTAGCTGTATACTATAGTCAGCATGCTAAATTGAAAATACCCCACATTTTATTATTTATTATTATTTCCGTGTATAGACCGTTTACTATCTAAAGCAGCCTTTCCCAACCAGTGTGCCTCCAGATGTTGTTGGACCACAACTCCCATTTTTCCTGACCATTGGCAATGCTGGCTGAGGCTGCTGGGAGTTGTGGTCCAACAACATCTGGAGGCACACTGGTTAGGAAAGGCTGATCTAAAGGATCTCAAAGTGGTTTATAATAGAATACGCAAGGTACAATATAAAACATATCAAATTAATTTACAAAGCAAAATACATAAACAATATCCATATACATAAACACAGTATAAAAGTCAGAATTCACCAAGGGAAACCCGTAAGCCACCCTCCCTGCTCTATGAAAGTGTCAGAAAACTGAAATTGTGTTGACCACGGAGGAGGTAAAAGGTTATTGCTTCCCTGGTGTGGCTTGCTGCCATTTCTATTGCCTCTTCTTCCTCCGGGGGGAGTGCCCGCCAGCTGTGAGGCTCCAGGACTCAAGCCCTGGTGGAAACAGGTATTTCCAAACTAGCCAGCAAGATAGTCTCTGGCCCCTTTGCACTGCAATGTTTTGTTGCGGGCCCCACCTACAGATATCTATTTTCAAGTCTTCACAAAATTCACCTGGGATTGGCAGCATTCTCGCGTGAATATTGACAATCACAATATTCTGATATTCACTGTTACCCTCGATGATCTGTTCACAATCAGAGATTTCTAATTTCTAAATCAAGGCTTCATTGAATAAAAACTAGTAGAGATCATTTGTATTCTTCAGCAAGCATTTCTGTTGTGTTTTCTCCTCATTTATGAAACAGCAGATCATCAAAAATATTTGACATTCATTGATCTATTATCTTGCTTCATGGGGGAGGGGGAAACAGTGACACTGAATGAAAGGGAAGGTTGTTCTTTTTCATAAGCTGAGAGTTGCAGAATACAAAATAAACAATGTAACACCAAGCGTCCTCCTCCCAGTGGGCAGTGGTGATACTACAGCCCGGAGGCTATTCCTGTGGCTCTGCCCCTCCATGTGAGCCGCTCCTGTAAATAAGCACATTCCTAACAATATCTACCTTCTGACCTACTGTAAGAAACTGTTTTGCCTGGATGACTTGAAGCTTTCTGCTCTACACTCCAAGAACATTTAGTTAATGTGTAGCAGCAGCAATAGTAGTAATTTCCAGTTTTAAAGGGAACAACTTTTTCCATTGTCAGTTTTTCTGTGTGTGCCATTAGGAGGATTGTGCTTGGAGCTACCTCTTGACATTGTTCTTCAGTCCTTTTACACTAAGAGTTGGGATTGTGTGTGTATGATTAATATGTCTGTGTATCTATGTAGATATACATTAGGATCTATTTTTCACATTATTTATTTATTCATTTATATCTTGCCCTTCCTCCCAGCAGGAGCCCAGGGCGGCAAACAAAAGCACTACAAACACTTTAAAACAGACTTTAAAATATATTAAAACAAAACATCTTTAAAAACATTTTTAAAAAAGCTTTGAAGATATCTAAAAAAAGGGAAAAGGTTAAAAACATTTTAAAAAAAGGTTTACAAACATATTAAAAAGAAATTCAGATGCAGACTGGGATAAGGTCTCAACTTAAAAGGCTTCTTGAAAGGGGAAGGTCTCCAATAGGCGCCAAAAAGATAACAGAGATGGCGCCTGTCTAATATTTAAGGGTAGGGAATTCCACAGGGTAGGTGCAGCAAATTAGAGTAAAGCCCCACTCATACGGCGCTTGTTTCGCTTTTATGGTATTTTTCAGGTGTCGGGCACCATTTTTTTGAAGGAGTTCCACTTTTCGGCGGGTTTCGCTTTTCAGGGTGGGTCTGGAACGTAACCCGCCATATGAGTGGGGCCCTAGTGTACTCTTGGATGAAACAGATTATCTTGACCCATTCCAGTCTAATAATAGGATGCAATGGAGGCAGAGAAGTGGGCCTTCTTTGCCACCTTCACTGCCACACAGTCAGCCTCATAGCACGTCTTTCACCACTTGCACTCTAGCCATCTTCCACCCTGTTTCATTGCTCTTAGCTTGGTGTACCAAGGCGCAAACCGGGCTCCATAGTGCCAGAGAGGGTGCTTGGGGGCAACCGTGTCAAGAGCCCGACGCACCTCACTGTTCCCTATCTACTGGGAACTCCCCCAGGGCATTCAGAAATCCAGTGGATTCCATTAGTCTCTGGGGACAGACCATCTTAATCTGTCCACCACCCCTGCAGGGAAGGATCGGAGCCATAAGTTTAAATTTATGGCTTATATAATTTCTATATGGAACACAGTTTTCAATAGGAACTAACATGTTACATGTCTGTAGTTTATCATATGTGATGACCCACCCTGTGTAAATGGAGACATGCAGACTTGCTGTGTGCCATGGCCAATAGCATTTCAAGCATTTACAGTGATACATGCCTAAAGCCAAATCCTGTGTGCAGCAATGAAATCATGTGGCTGGCTTTCTGTAGGCCTCGGTATCTCAAAGTAAACATAGGTAAGGCATCTCCTTCAACTGCTACCTATCTGAATGATTATGTGTATTCTTATCAAGAACTAATTCTGCCATGTTTGAGAACCAGTATTTTACAATATTTACAATTGCAGGAGGAAGAACTGTCATTTCATTTATCAGGAGTTTAGTTGAGGGGTTACAGCATTGTTTGATGTCTGACTCCAAATCCTATATCCCCCCCATCTCTTTGGCAGCAAAGGGATGTCTGTGTTCCTTCATACTTGATACACAACTGATGGCTATATATACAACAGACATTGCACCACTGGTACTGCTTCTTCTTGGGGGCCCACCAAAACCCTCAATGATTAGTTCACAAGCAGAGAATGCTTGAGTATGTGTTTGAGGGCCTTGGAACAGGGGGCTCATGCTAGGTCATTTCCAACTCCTCCCCATTTTTTTCTAAAAGAATAGGAAGTTATCTTCCTTTGGAGACACCTTGCCCTACCTTCCCCTCCCATCCAGTGTCCATAGAGAGCATCTACTTTGTAAATTGATGTATAGATACACTGAAACACAGAATTTTAGTTTCAGAGAGAATACAATGCATTTTTCTCACATTTTCATGCAGACTGATTCAGAAAAACTGGTCTGCATTTGACATTTCAGCTTAAGGTACAGAAACTAGTAAAGATGAATGCCATGTCCATGGCAGTATGATTTGTCTTAATGATTAGTGTTCACCAAAGTAGAAATGCATAGCGTCAAAACAAATGATGCTGTGGATTTTTGTTTAACTTTTGAAGACAGATGCTCTTTTGAAAGAAACAAACTTTTGTGTTGCTGTGGCCAAAAATATCTGTGAACATACACATACTGGTTAGTTCCTATTTTAAGTGTCTTGTTTTTAAGCCACCTTGTTCATAAACTTGAAGATTAGTTTTGCAAATGATTGAACAGGAGTTTGTGCAAGAGTACATGAGATACTATAATATTTACTGTATTAATCATGCTACCATGTGCACAAGATACTGAACAAACAGAATATAATATTTGTATTTCATTTTTTTATCATGTTGTGCTTAAATGCAGAACATAAAATATATCTTCTGTGAGCAGAAGACACCTTTCATGTACAAGAGTATGTGTTGGATAGAATCCTAAGGATTGTCTTTAGCTATAGATAAAAACTATCATACAGATAAAAAAGAATGTTAAGTAGCAAATATTTTAATTTCTAAGAAGCTGGAGGAGAAAGAACACGAATAGGACTGGGACCAGTAGATAATTTGATAACTTGGCATAAATTGTGATGTAGGAAAGAACTTCCAAGTTCAACTGACTCACAGAAGAAATTAGAAGTCTTGTGCAGGTTTTTACCAAACCAATGAGCATATTATAGAAATAAAAAGGACTGTAATATTTGTGTATGACTAAAGTCTGAAAGATTATATGCTAAATTGTTACTAGGTCTTACATATCATAGTATCATAGAAAAAATAAATGCAGTCGTAAATCCTGCTGCTGAGTAAATTATTTGATAAAACATTTTATCAAATATCACCGCCTGATGAGGTTGGGTATGGGGGGCACTGTATGGCAGTGGTTCCATTCCTTCCTCTCCGGTAGGTACCAAAGAGTAGCATTGGAGGAGGAGGTTTCGGATCCTTGGCCTCTCACTTGTGGGGTGCCACAGGGTTCCATCCTCTCCCCGATGCTGTTTAACATCTATATAAAGCCGCTGGGGGCAATCATCAGGAGATTTGGGCTGCAATGTCATCAATATGCGGATGACACACAGCTCTATCTCTCATTTAAATCCTCACCAAGGTTGGCTGTTGAAACCATGTCCAAATGTCTGGAGGTGGTGAGTGGCTGGATGGGAAGGAATAGGCTGAAGCTGAACCCGGACAAGACCGAGGTACTGTTTGTGGGTGACAAGGGAAGTTTGGGGAATGTGGACCTTGTGCTTAATGGGGTACGATTGCCCCTGAAAGACCAGGTCCACAGCCTGGGGGTCATTCTTGACTCCCAGCTGTCCATGGAGCCTCAAATCTCGGCTGTGAGCCGGACGGCGCTGTATCAACTCCATCTGATACGGCGGCTGCGCCCCTACCTTCCAAATCATCTGCTCCCACCGGTAGTACATGCCCTGGTCACCTCTCGCCTAGACTACTGTAATGCGCTCTACGTGGGGTTACCCTTGAAAATGGTCGGGAAGTTGCAGCTGGTACAGAATGCGGCGGCTAGTCTGATTAAAGGTAGCCGCCAACAAGATCACATCACTCCTGTATTGAAGGAGTTGCACTGGTTACCGGTTGCTTACCGAACCCAATTCAAGGTGTTGGCTCTGACCTTTAAAACTCTATACGGTTTTGGACCAATCTATCTGAAGGAGCGCCTCCAGCATCGTCAGGGATGCCGCTCAACAAGATCAGCCTCAGAAGACCTTCTCTCGGTCCCATCGGTTAGAATGGCCAGACTGGTGAGGACCAGAGAGAGGGCGTTTTCAATAGTGGCCCCCACCCTTTGGAATTCTCTCCCCAATGATCTCTGTCATGTCCCTTCTTTGATGAGCTTCTGCCGGACCCTGAAGACATGGCTCTTCAGGAAGGCTTTTGGCATGGCCTAGGCTTTTACTGTTATATTTTAAATTTTAATGTTTGATGTATTGTTTTTATTCTGTACGTTGCCCAGAGTGGCTGGTAAACCAGCCAGATGGGCGATTAATAAATTCAATAATAATAATAATAATAATTTTACACTAAAATGTAGAGCCAGCTCCTTAGTGAAAAAAACCGCAAAACTGGAAGGGATACTGAAGAAGAGAAATCAATGGAAGGTTTTTGACACCTGTTTCCAGAAGTTGTTCCTCTAAACAGAAACATGGGAAGCAGAAACATTCAAGTGCTTGCGGGTTGAATAAAGGGACATGTATAAAGACACTAATGCTCTAAGGCCATGTGTTCTATTAAAGAAACAAGGAACCAATCTTGGCATTTCATTGTTTTTTCAGTGTCTCAGTATTTTTAAGGTTCCTATACTCCCCCCAATATTTTTTCAATATTTGTGGATAAGTTAGTTCTAAGTATGCTAATTGCAGGGATTAGCTATGTGTTGTGCAATGTTTGAAGAAAGAGCTAATTAGTCATTCAGTATCAATATTAAACATAGACTTTTGTGAAGATACTTTTAGTTATGGAGATTTCTGAATTATGGACAAGCTAAACAAAACTCATAATCCTATTAATGTTCTCCTATACCCATCTAACAAGCTTATCGGGTTGCTTCTTCATTGCCTGTGGTATTACTTTCTCCCTAAAGCTAATAAATTCTCTAATGTACTCATTGAACATCTTGTTTTGAAAATATGTGTACGTGTCACTATCTTTTAACCTTCATTATTTCAGTACATTCTAGGAAGCCACAAATCACATCTTTGTCCTACAAAAAGTTAATCCATTGACATCAACATATTGTATACTCTTTAGAGAGTTATTTTGAACTTCAGGTCTTCAAGAACATAATATACTTTTTAGTTTATTTTATTAATGCTTTCTATAGCATTTTTCAGCACACAAGAGTTTTTTATACAATAATAATAATAATAATAATAATCCACACAACCACCATGCAAAGTATGTTAGGATGAGAGACTGTGACGTGAGAGACATAATCCAGTAAGTGAACTGACACTTGAATACGGGTCACCTCTCTCTAAAATTCAGAGTGTTGATAGACCACGTGGACCACACTGTCCCTGTTCTGCTTTACTATACAGCCAGAAGGGTGGCTGTATAATTCTTGCTAAAGCTTTATATGCCCCCATGTCTAATGGTACAGACAGTTAACAAAGCTAATGTTGTGTTCCAGTGTAATCAATAAACATAGTTACACTTGTCTAATCCCCTTTCAAAAACATCGAAATTGGTGACCATCACCACAGATTATGTTAGCAAATTCCATAGTTTAATTTCTGCCATGTCCCCTTATTCATATTTCTCCCCAGCTGGTGGGAAAGACTGCTATGGTTCATAAGGAAGGGTGTTGTTTCCAAGTCTTTGTTGTTCTTCCTTGTATTCCATTGCACACAGTGCCTACTGTTGGGGGTAGTATGTAGTTTCTGGGAATCGCAGGTGGGGAGATTGTTAATACTCAGTTTCTGCTTGTGTGCTTCCCATAGGCATCTGGTTGGTCACTGTGAGAAAAGGATAGTTAGCTAGATGGGCCATTGGCCTGATGGCTCTTCCTATGTTCTTAACTCTTCACCTGCTCATTCCTTAGCCAGCCAGAGGGAAACAAACCCCAGGGCTGGCTTAATGTTATGTGTGAACCAGTGCTGTGGTTTGTTTTTCACATGAGAGGTAAACAAAGAACAAACATTGGTTTCCAATTATTGTTTGGAGAGAAACAAATTGCATGTAATACTGAGCTACTTTTATTGTTTGTTTCCTCCCAGTTGGGCTAAAGGGATGAGGATGGAAGGAACGAAAAGGGCACTTTAGAGCAACATGCACCAACATGCTTGTTGTTTGTTTTAAGTGATAGCATATTTTTAGTGATGTTTAATGTTACATGCAAATCGGGCCAGTGCTTTTCAAAGTATTATTGAGAACTGGGAATTATTGTGAGAAATATGAAGCCAGTGTTAAGAGTCTACTATTAGCTCTCCCATAGGAACATATTGGAAATTCTTTCATGAATAATATTTCCTTGCTGATCTTTTCTGGGCTTGCATGGTATGAACTGTGAAAAATAAGCTGAATAACACAACATTAATACAGAATGTTGTATATTGTTGTGGTCAGTATATATTTGTAATTTGCCTCCTAACATGGTGACATTTGCCACTCATATTGTGCAAACATTTCAGGAAAGATAAGGTCCAGGAAAATGACACAGATCATTAAAGCCTTCTGAAATTGAAATTCTAAACAGTAAGAATTGGATTTAGAAAGAAAGAATAAGAAGATCCAGCTGTCTACACAATAAAAATATATTGAGATATCTAACTGCCCTACAAATTTGTCAAAATGCAAACACAGTTTGGGTTGATCTTTCACAGTCCAATCCACTTCCTGTGTAGCTTGGAAGAATTTGGTAACGTGCCTCTGCACGCTGTTTGCTTACGAGGTAAACATAAAGAGTACTCACCTTGAGTTCTTAAGAGGATAGGGTAGCCATCTCATTTATATTCTTCTGTTTCGTCTCTCAGTATTCTGTTGTCATGTACAAACATACATGTGCACATTTTTATTTAAACTGTATCATTGGGGAGGACCATAATTTAATGGTAAGAGTACATGGGTCAGTTTCTGGCATCTCCAGTTAAAAGGAACAAGTTGTAGGTGATGTCAAGGACCTTTGGCTAAGGTCACAGTATTGGATTAAATTGTGTAATTAAGCATAAGACAGCTTTATATCATATATAAAGACTACCTTCTATATCTTAATTGAAATCTTGCATTATTTAAGTGCACATAGCAGCAACAGACAGTGATTTCATAGAAAATGAAACTACTGCACATTAGATATGTAAAACAGCGCATTTGGCCTTGTCTGCTTGTAATAAGATTCATTTAGTAAATAATAAACCACCTTTTTCACCTGTCACCTTAACTGAATTTTTAGAAATATGTACAAACTGAAATAATTAATGCCAAGATATGCAAAACTTGTTGCATATTTAAGTAAAGATGTGTTATTTGAAATGCTTCCAAAAGAATGCAGTGGCAAAAATTAATTCGACAGCATCCCTGGAGGGGATTGGACATCAAATGTTTACAGTAGATTTTGAGACATTGCAGTCATATTACTGGGGGCTTGAGAGACAATGCACAGAGTAGAACTTGGGTTAATTGGGCGGATATATGAAGAATTGGGGGCTGAAAGGTTCATTAGGTCAGCCTGTAAGCACAGTCAGTCAACTCAAGCAAATAGATGAGCAGGCGAGAAATTGACCAAAATTGTGGTGTACCCTGAATTCTCTATCATCACCGCTGTTTTGTTCTCAGGTAGTTTAATTTTGGAGGAATTGTGGATTATCTGTAAATTGGAATTGCATGACTGGTAATTCAAGCATAAATCAACTATTATTAGTGTGGAATTTTGATTCCAAAGCTTGTGTTTAATAGGCTTTTAGTGTAAGTCATTTGACTGTGTTATACTACTGTCAACTTTTATAGGCAATAAAATTATTACTTCCAAGGATTCCCATGAAACCAGCCACATTGTTTTTGTCTCTTAGGAAATCAGGTTATCATATAAGAAACATAAATCACAGCCAAGTTTTTTTTAATTTGTCAAATATCCTGAAGATACTTTCATTTCTCCTTGGATGACTTGAAAATACTGTGATTTAAATCAGCCTGTTTCGTTAAGCATAAGTCTGCTTTATTTTCAAGTGTCATCCATTACAATAAGCATCTTGAATACGGCAATGACCAAAATGTTCATTCCAAAATGTTCATACTCTGCCCTGGAAGTAAAATAAACTTATGTATAATGGAATATATGATCTAAGCCTCCTGTTAGAGCAGAGTGCAGTTACAATGAATATTTATTGACTGTTGAATAAAAATGCTTCCTAATACTCAGGGACATGTATATCATAGGAAATAAAGACATATTCACTTGGGACAGCCTTATTTTGCTTGAGTAGCTTGAAACATGAAATGCCTGACAAGTAGAGTGAGGTTAATTGAACAACTTTTGTGTGCATGATTTTGTGGACTCTGCAGATCTCACACTACAGGATGCTATGAAGAAAAAATATTATTTTTTCTGTCTTGGATATACGAGAAAGAAGCTGAAAACACATGCTTACCTTTAAAAAAAAAAGTTAGATCCCCCTATCCATTAAGCAGGACCGGTCTGGGATGCCAGGGTGGCCCTTTTCCTTGGAAATAATTTTTGGGCCCTTCCTATCCATCTCAAAGTGAAGGAATGCCCCATGGGAGCCTCTGGAGAACCATAATTTAAGCCAATGGAATTGGGTGCAACAAGCCTCAGGCTTTTGGTCTCATTCCCGGCTTCCCATGCAGCTGGGAGGAGAAGCTTTCCCTCCTACCATGGTTTGTTTCACCAGAACCGAGATTATATCCACATAGAAATACAGAGCCAGTGCTCATGAGGCACTGTCAGTTGCTTAACCATGTTCAAGCAATCAGGAGCATGTTGTAGAATCATACATTTCTTCACATCTGGGGTGCAAATTCCTTCCACCCTTGCTCCTAGCAACCTTAACCATTAAGTAATACCTCAGTACCAAAAACAACAAACTTTGTGACACTAACATAAGTATTATGTCATAAGCTTTCATGGATTTCACCTAGCCCATGAAAGTTTGTCTCATAGTAAATGTGCTAGTCTTTAAAGTGCCATAAGACTTTTTGGGTTTGCTGCAACCAACTAACATAGGTGAAAGAGGGTTCCATTTTAACCAGCTTAGAGTCTTTCTTTTGCTACAATCACACTAGTTTTCTATTGTTGTTGTTGTAGTTGTTGTTGCTAATTACTACTACTACAAGAGGGGTGGTCATGGTGGTAAAACTGTTGTAACCTGCCCTGGGAGCTTTGAATGAAGGGCAGGTAATAAATTTTGGTGATCATCATCATTATCATCATTATCACCATCTTCATCACTATGAATGGTAAATCAGAAAAGGCAAAATCACAGCCTGCAAAAGGAAGAAATATGTTGGGGGAGAGAGCTGCTCAGAGTAGGTCAAACCCACTAGCAAAAAATCTGTACAAGCATATCGTTTTCAGCCCATACGTCAATAGATAAATGTTTTAGTGGTTATTTAAGCATACAGGTACAATTTGAAAATGTTTGGCCTTAATCTTAGTTGACAAGAACTTTTTCCCCGTGTCCCCCTAGGCCCCTTGCTACAGTTGCTTCCACATGCAGTAAAATGCTGACCATACTTTCCCCAGTATATCATTACTAGATTTTAGTTTACTTGCTTGTCCTTCTAGATGCTCTGTTCATTGCCATTTTGTTTTATGTATATACACATGTTACCAGCCCCGACCATGGTGACCTATTCTGTCTCACATTAGCATGTTCCTGTGACTCAGTTTATCCATAGGAGTGTACATACCAGGAGCTATCACTCTACCTTCTTATTGCCAAGAGTTAGATGGATGTCTGCCACTGTATGATGTTGAGGACCAAGGGACTAGAGGGAGCTTGGAGCTGCTCTTTGTGCATGTCAGTGTGGAGACTTACAGGCCCTCTTTCTTACATGAGAATTTCACGTTTCTGACAGAGCCTACTACATTCTCATAGTGTTAATTATTACTGCAACTGTGTAGTAACATTTTGGAAGCAACTACAATAAAAAATATTGTTGGAGTAGCTGGAGACCTGGTTACCACAAAGAGCAGCAGGAGCAGCAATAGAAGCTGTGGAGATTAAAATAGGAGTTGCTATCAAACTAGAGTTCTGAAGAACCACTTGCTATAACAAAACTTCTTATACTGGTACAATAACAACAAACAACAGAGTGGAAGTAGCCCTTTGCCAGAGTTTTGAAGTGGGAGTGGTGGCTCCCAGGGTATCAGCCACCAGTTCAGTCTTCATAGGGCAGAATAACTATGGGGACAGGAGCTGCCAAACCGGGATTATTGTCAATGAACTGGAGTGGAAACACAATCCACAAGCATTCCAGAAAATAACATGGCAGTTTGGTCTGCCAGTCAAGGACCTGTTTGCAACATAGTCAAGATCGAAGCCCCAAGGTTCTTGTCAAGATTTCCAGCACAGGGTAGAAACACATTGGTGGAAATGCAGCCAAGGGGCTTGCTATACATCCCCCCCATCCCACTGCTGTCTCAAACTCTAAAGAAAATTCAAATAATGGGGGCAGAGGTGATCCTTTTATACACACATATGCGCACACACACAAACATTGGCCAAGACTGTTGTGGTTGCCAAACTCTGTGACCCCTGGAAACTGTGAATACAAAAGACTTGGTCAAGTAGGAATCAGTCCTATATCCAAGACCAGACCTCTTCTGTTCCACAGCCTGGAAAATGAAAGGACCTGCTGGTCCAGATGGGCCAATCAGGAATGGGGTTTCACAGGCTACTGTTGTCTCATAAAGCTTTGACCAACAGATTGTATGGGACCACATGGAACCCTTTGATGGTGTTCAACAAAGGGGAAAACATTTAAGATTACCTAGGGTTTCTCCAGCAGCATTCTGGGGTGCAAAGGAAAAGGTTCCATATCCTTCTGCATCCATCCCAATGATTTCCTTCAAGTAGTGCAGCTAAACCGTCTGATCACACACACATTTTCCATGTGGAATTTCAATTTGGTCTGTTGTTGTAGTTGTTGTCGTCGTCGTTGTCGTCATCATTTATTACTTGCCCTTCACCCAAAGGTCTCAGGAAAAGTTATAACAATTTTAAAATATGGCATTAAAAACAATTTAAAAACACCCTAAAATTAATGGGCCTTGTGGGGTCACATTCAAACCTATAGTCATATGTTCCCCAATCTTGGTTATCCTTAAAACCATGTTTTTGGTAGCTAGTGTGTCTGTTAGAAGGGTCTCAGGCTTGGAAGCTCACTCCTCTAGCCTTCAGTTACGTGTTTTAAATTCTCACAAAATGGTTATCTGGCGAGATCCATCTTTCACACCACAAGTAAATACTGTTTTCCGTAGGCTGCAGGAGGTAGCATTGCCTCTTGCCCAAATCTGATTCATCCTTAGGAACAGAATTGGCATGAATTAGATGTTCCCAGATCATTCTGTTTCTATCTGGATAGAACAGCTGGATACAGAAAGGCCAAATCCCTATTTGTGGCTTTCAGTGGCCCATCAGCAGGCAAAAAGGTCAACAAAATCACTATATCCAGATGACACAAGGAAGCAATAGCAGAAGCATAATTGACCTTGGGTAGCACCAAATTCTGGGGGCAGGGAGGAAGCACACCCATTGTGGGGAGGGCAGTTATTTCAGCAGTGTTTAGGGGAAATTTCCCCATTATAGTCACATGCAGGGCTGCCACAGGGCTGCAATTTAATTAATGCAGTTATGCTTCTTCTGGCAGAATACTCAAGAATATGTAAATGTAGCTTTGCTTTTGTGACAAATAAGTTTTGCTGTGTAGCATATTGTGTTTTTATAGGAGAATGTAACATGAAGGACGATCTAAAAAACTGTTTTTGTAAGAGAGAACTTTTGTTTGTTTTTTACCTGAGTACAGCTCCTTTTGATTTTGTTTTAATCCAAGCCTTCTGTGGATATTACATTGTTCCAGAGGAAAGGAACAAGCGGCTTCGAAATGTATGATGTTGTTCTGTGCTTGTGAAGGCGTGAGTTGAAATCAATCATTTGTTTAAGAAAAAGCCATTTTAAAGTTAGTGCCAGCTGATTGATTGTTAGGAATTGAAACCCAAGATTTCAGCTCTTCAGTCACTGAGGTGACTGAAGAAGTAGCTTCACTGAAGGGATACCTGTCTTTGGAAGGAGATAAGGCACACAGTAGGGTTTGTTCTTCTTCCAAGCTTCATGGGTATTTTCAGTAAGAAACGGCATTAATAACTAGTCAAGGTAAACATAAAGTAGTAGTATCATCAATTTGTCAGCCTGGGTATTTTTTTTTTTAAATGTATAAATAAAATACAGAAAATAAATAGGAAATTTCAGTGTAATGGTAGATTTATTTATCTCTCTGTATTAGGTGCATTTAATAAATTAGCCTAAAAGTAAAGATTACCTAGAATACAGATGCTTCTGGTTTAAGACTAAAACCAACTTAGATTTATGTTCTGCAACTGAGTTATGGCTTTGTCCTTTAAATAAGACTTGATAAACATTTGGTCCATTTTTTTCAAATGCTTTCTCAGAAAATAAGTGTTTGCATTGGATGCATCAGCCCATGATGCTACGCTGGAGAGAGTGCGTTGGCTAGTAGTAAGGAAGTGCTGTGGCACGAATCACAGCTGCCCAGAGTTTAGTGTATCAGATAACCAGTGGACTTCTCCCTCCTCTGTGATTGTGGTTTAAAATGGGTTTTCAGTTCTTGTTTAGAGAACAGATGTTCAGATATCATGACAAATTATAGTTTATGCTGAACAAAGAAATGAAGCAGAAACTACGAACGAGGAGGGAAGAAGGGGTGTGTTCCCTTAACCAGAGTGTTACACAGCACTGTGTATGCAGCACAGATTTCAGCAGACAGGGACTCTGCATGGCAAGCACCAATATGCACTCTACTTGAAGCCATTACTGAGCCAGTAACTATATGCACCAAATATTCTTGAATATGATGTGCTGGAAAGCCAAGGTAGTTTTGGCCAAACAAGTATTTGCCAGTGTAACAATGAGTGACACTGCCTACTATAGGAAGGGCTAGTACTGTTGTAGAAAGTGTACTGCTAAAAAATAACAAACAATATGTTTCATTGTCATCATTAAATATTTGGCAGTGTATAGGTATGTGTTCACTGTGCTTGCCAGTAATGCAGCAGCCTCTGCTTTAAGGCTCAGGAATATTACAACTCACATGTACAGGAAGACCATAAAAAGATCCTTGAGAATTTGTATTCTGAGTCATGGCCATAGAAAGAAATTATTAGTTGTAGAGCTAGAATTATTTCAGTAGAACAGGCAGTACAACCTTTCCTTGCATGGTCACTGGATTCTATACAGTATTTCAGTGCTGATCATGAAATAGAATTTGATGAAATGAATTAACTCCAGAGCTTTCTGAATGTGTATCTCAGACTTGCTGAATTGGTCGCAGCTTCCATTTATGTTGCTGGATTGTGAAATTTGTTTTCCTCAAGGTATTTCTGCAAATCATCCAGACTCTGCCCATGCAACACTATTCCTTGCATATCCCTTGAAGTGCTTGTGTCAGCTAGGGAGAAACATAGAATGAGTGGGACATTTCTCTTCATATAGTTATCATATAAGTATTACTAAAATACCCACCTAAAATTAATAATTTATTCTGCTTTCGGAGCAAAAGCTTATGTCAGACAGAAAAGTGGTGACAGAAAATTCTGAAACCAGGGTGCCGCTACTGAAATGGTCCTGTGTACTCAGTCACCACTTGCCTCACTTCTGGAAAAGGATTGCTGTCCTGAATATAAATAACCATGCAACTAGTTCTGTACACCTAAGGAGGCTTTAGGTTTGTGTCCCTTGAACCACAGATCCCCTGACCTCATGGCAAACCTCATTTGAAACGGTAGGCAGCTATAAAAGTAATTTGTGATAAGACATTCAGATATGCAGTCCAAATGGGGAAAAAATTGAAAAATCCTAATATGGCAAGCTCTTAGGCACTTCTAAAGGCTTTTTCTAAATGTGCCCCGTGTCTACAATTTGGTCCTCAAATTTCTTTTTGCTCTAGCTTTCCTTTGTGTAGCTTTATATATAGTTTGCCAGAGGTGTTCTTTTTTTTCTTAATTTGAGCCAAATGTCCGCTTTTTAAAGATAGTCTCCTTGCCTTTTATCATCTCATTTACTCTTTTGTTCCACCAAACTGCCCTGGGACTTATTTGTAGCCTTTCATATCTGTTTTATTCAACAGGGGTATCCATTTTATTCAACTCTATCTTATGTTAAATCATTTGGAATTAACTTCAGGTTTCATGATAGGACTTGACCTTCTTAAATGTACTTTATTTATCTCTTCTGAAGTTCAGTATGCTCAGTTGGATGTTCTGATTGTTTTTGTTTTCAAATGGTCTGGAAATGCTTACATTGACTGTTGTCTGGGTTTCGAATCAAGCTTCACTTTATCTTTTTATATCTAACTGTTCCAAGGCATAATCATTTATTTATCAAGAAATTTAGTGTCTCGGTCATGATCCAAATTTATACTTGGCAATCAGAGACTAGCTGAAGCCTTCCAACATATTTTTCCAAATACTGTAACCAGGACTTTTTGTGTCCCACCTAACAGGAGAAGAAGAGGAGGTAATGTAGAATACTGGGCTCCAAAATTGTGCTTTCCAGATGGATTAAGATTTTAATTAACTTTTTTTTCCAGGGCAACTGATTAACCACTTTAATTAAAATAAATATTGCAATACCCAATACGCATAATAAAGATATTTAATGAAGATGTATTTTTCTCTTTTGTTTAGAAAATGTTGTTAATCTCATTTCTCATCAAAGATGGAATAAAGTTTACTTACACAATTGGTAGCAGCATTTTAAACCACTTTTGGAGATAAAAGCCACATTAAAGTCTGCTTTCATAAGCAGTTAATCAGCCCAAACAGTTCATGTTTTGCACATAAGAGGCAAATTTATCCAAAGAACTGTTCACAACCTGAAGCAACTTGGGTGTTAATGTGGTTTTTAAGGGGAAAATAATTCATTTAATTGAGAGCTTGTTCTGTAATACATCTAGTGGAAAACAATTGATTTCTCAAATACCGTAGGAGTAAAGAATGCTAAGTAGATCCAGTGAGTAGTGTTGCTGTACTGAAGTGTTTTCTCAGCGGCCAAATCCAGAGAGGAGGTCAGCAGGACATGCCTGCATAGCTATAATGGTTCTCCTTATCACTTTTCTGTTGTGACTTTGGCTCTGGAAAGGTGAAACTTCTTTTTTTTTTTTAATCTCAGCATCTACAATGTGCAGCTGCAAAACAGCAGGGGAAAGAGTTTGGCCAAATTACCACACTCTGAGAAACATCTATAAAACAAAAACAAGAACAAAAAAATGCATTACCAATGACAAATCAAAGCTGAAAGTTTGATTTGCTTGTTGTCATTCATTGCCATTCATATTTAGAAAGCAGACTGCTGTGATAATTGATTTGATGGTCCAGCTTGAGTGGAAGCACTTCTGGGCATAGCAGGCCTCAGAGATGCCAAAAAAGAAGAAAAGGTGGGAATGAAACAATGCACTACTTTCTCCTTAGAGGCATGTGGCCCAATTCTGAGAGCAGAAAAACATGCTGGGGGGGGGGAGAAAGAGAGAAATCCTTAAGAACTCAGTAATAAGATACAAAACTGACCATATATCCTCAGTCAGTTAAAAACAGGCATTCAGACAGAGACAATGAGAGTACATATTTTACTGGCAGGTGAATAATGGAAGAATGCTGTGGAAATAATCTGATTTTTAACAGACCCAGTCCACAGGAGTACCTTTTTTTTGCTATTCTTTATAAAAGGACAAAAATGGTTCCCCTTTTATGAAAGGCTTTTAACTTTTTTTAAAAAGCTGTTCAAAATAGAATTAATGGCTGAGAAGTTAAGAGGAAAAATATAAAACAATAGTTGCATTTGAAAGGCGGTACATATGCACAGGATTATGTGAGCACCTGTTCAGTTTATTTACATGGAGCAATATTTGATAATGAAGCTTGTGTCTATTTGTGACCAGAGGGTGGTATTCATCCATAGCCCCCCCCCCCCGATATGAATACCTTAGAAAGCTAAAGTGTCAGATGAGGGGAAAATAGATTAAAATAGGTACTGACCTCTTAACCACAATGACTAGCTCAACCGTTTGTCCTGTCATCCATTCAGAGAATGAAACAAAAGCAGATAAAAGATGTGGGCTGTCACAACACAAATTTTAATCAGAACATGTTTGTCTTCAGAAAGGAAAGGTACTTATTTTCTGGCTGGAGAAATGTGATCTTACTCTGCTGGGCTTCCTTTGTCTTTCTCCTCTGTTTCTTAATCTTAGGTGTCTTAGGTAGCTGGAATTGTCCTGCAAAGATTGAGGTGGAGTAAATGGAAGGCCTTCAACTAAGCTAATGCAAGTCTATGAATATGCTGGACTAGTTCAGATGTAAATACTGCCACGTTTAAGCCTACCCTTTTTATTCTGATAATAAGGAGAGATTAGGCATTGTGATAGAAGAATCTGTCAACTTTGATTTTTCTCTCAGGTTCTCATTACCCCATTCTTAAGTTTACTGCATTTCTGCAGTAGCCCTCACAAAAATCCATCGGCCTTTTTAGTGCACATTTCTCCCAAGATCCACATTTTTGCAAGCAATTCCCCGTAATATAGTGCATTTCTTTATGTGTTAATTCTGTCAATGTGTACATTTTAATGCACACTTTCCCTTAATGTATACATGTTTTTCTACACATTTTTGACTGGAGAATGCATCACAAAATGTAAAGAAATGTGAATTTTGAGGGAACGCTGTGTTTCAGTTTACATGTTCTTTTTGGGAAATGCCCTTTAGGTTCACATTAAAATGTAATCCAAACTGAATGTTTCCCCCATCCCTATTGTGAACACAAAACAACCCAATGGTACAAAGGAATTTTAAGGACCCCTGTTAGAGTTTCTAAGAAAGATTATTTAGTTTTTATATCCTCCCCCCATATTAGAAGATACTCAGTACATAGACTCTTTCCGATAGTGTTGCTAGCTACCAGAAAGATAAGGTACACTTCCCCAAGGTGCATCTTTCTACAGGGTTACTCCTCCCTCACAATCTTTAATGTTAGTCAACAGTGCTGTCTTGACTACACCATCAATGCATTGAATCCAGACCATGGGGGCACTTGGGGCTTCTTGGAGGCTTCCCAGCTATTCTGGAACTCTTCCTCTATGGGATCATTCAAGTCTGAACTCAACATTTCCCTCAAGTCCACCTCATCTAAGCAACTTCATATTGTTGCACATAAAAGTATTAATCTCATTTATTTCTTCAATGAGAACAGTGCTTCTCATTACTTATTAGATAAGAGCTTTGATACAACAAAATATTTCAATAACCTTGATTCATATCTCTGGAATTTTCTACCTTCTGATTATGACAGTAATTCAAGATATATAAACTATAATGTACCCAAACGTTTTATATTTGTAAATAAGCAGGTCATTAAAGGACATTCTGTCCACTGTTTCATACAAGCAAGTTCATTACTTTACTGACTCTTGGTGAAATACGTTCACACATTCAGCTTAAAGTCATTAGTTGTAGACAATCGTGTTATTCAATGTATATGGGAAACAGCCCAAAGTCTCTCCTCCCTCCCAAATTAAATTGTTTGTTGAGGTAGGCTTCCCTGAATTCACCACTGTTTGAAGAAGATAAAGTAGAAAAAAAGTTACACTCTGATTCCCTGCCTTTTATTAAAAATCCCGTTCCGTGCCTGGTACTGCCAGGCAAAGGGGCAAGCTTGAGGCCGCTGCTGAAGCACAGGCCGCCATCAGGAGTGTGTGTGTGTGTGTACGCGGTGCGCCGGCGCACCGGCGTAACACGCAGAAAGGAGGCGGGGCGGCTGAAGGCCATTTAAGGCCACTCCACCAGCCTCCCGCCCTCCTTTGAATTTTGGCGGCGACAGAGCTTCAGCTTCAGCGGCGCGGTGCGGCTCCTTTGCCTTCGCACGTGGGCCTCCGGAGGCTTTTCTGAGGCCAGGCCAGGTGCTCGGCGGCAATCGCCTCCCCCCACGCCCCCTCGGGAGACAGGGAGGCAGCGGCAGCGAGGCTGGGCATAGCGGAGCTTGGCGGCGGCATCGAAGCCTACGCGGCCAGGCCCTGGTGGCGGTGGCAGCGGCTCGCTCGCCAGTGCACGTGGCTTCCTAGGGCTCATTCTCGGGGCAGTGCGGTACGGCGGCGAGGCCCCTGGCTCAGCAGTTTGGCAGCAGGGAGCCCTCGGCCATGGGAGTCCCTCCAGCAGCGGCAGGAGGCATCAGCAGAGCGACTGACCACAGCGGCGGCAAGGCCTAGCGGCAGCGGCGCTCCTCAGGCAATGCGGCCCTGTGGCTGCTTTCTTTGTAGGATAGCTACAGGGGGATCCCTGTGGGAGGGTGGGAAGGTTATTGCCCCTTACTCACCCCATAGTAAAGGAATTGGGTTCCAGCCCCATCACCCCCCCCAAGTAGGCACTTGTTGGCCCAGGCGGCCTGGATCGCTGGGGCTGGATAAGGGGACCTATCTGTAGGTGGCCGGGGTGTGTGGGGTTAGGAGAGGGCACTGTCTGGCTGGGCTGTGAGGGTGCTGGTCCCCCTTTAGGGACCCCCAATTTGACCACTCCTTATTTCTGGGGAGGCACTCCCTCCCTCTTGCTTTGGCAATGGAGCATAGGCCGTGGGGGGTCTTTAGTTGAAAGGGATTGACCTGGCTAAGCTCCAGCTCAGGATGCCACCCAAAAAGGGCAAGGAGGGCCGAAAGGGAAGGGAAGGGCCCCCAGGGTGGAGGGTAGACGCCCACCCCCATTCATGATAAAGGAGAACAGTAACGTTATCTGCCTCCTCTGTGCAAGACATTTTCCTGGCTGTCATAACCTTTGCTCTCAAACAGAAGCTGAGCACAGATTTTGGAATATGCTTTTTAAAAGTAGGAGCTAGACCACAACAGAGCAAATGTGCAATTGCAACACAGCTGTATATGACACTCTCCTCTATGTTTAAATGCATTGTTTTTGATAAAGAAGCATTCCCACCTTTATTATCCTGCACCCAGATAAGCCCCGTCACACCCCCCATTAGGTGCACCCAGATAAGCCCCGTCACACCCCCCATTAGGTACACCCAGATAAGCCCCGTCACCCCCCCCATTAGGTCACTTGGTGGCCCAGGAGGCCTGGATTGTCTGGGGCTGTACGGGGGAGCCAATTGGTTGGTGACTGGGGGGTGCAGGGTGAGAAGAGGGCACAGTCCGGCCAGGCTGTGAAGGTGCCAGGGCCCCTCTAGTGCTCCCTCACGCTTACCACCTCTCCTTTCTGGATGAGGCACTCCCCTGGCTTCTGCAACAGGGCATAGGCCGGGGGGGGCTTTAGCAGAAGGGAATAGACCTGGCTACACGCTCAATTTCAGGATGCCACCCAAAAGGGGCAAAGTGGGCCAAAAGGGGAGGGCAGGGCCCCCAGGGCGGAGGGTAGATGCCCACCCCCAGCTGTGGAGGAGTGGAACATAGCCAATGCAGGAGACACTTCTATTGGGGGTCCCTTGCCCACTACAGAAGGTGAAATAGGAGTAGACTCCTCTTCTTGATACTGAAGTGTATTTTTAGTTTAAACCAACTGTTTCTATTCATTTACCAAGTACCTAGAGAGGTGCTGGGCTATCTGGCAGCTGGACAGCCATCTGTGGGGATGCTTTTATTAAGGGATGTACTGAAAAGGCCATTCCACTTCCACACTGTCTTTGCAAACCAGGAAAGTTTGGAGATGCTCTGTCATAACGTAGCAATATTCTGAGATATCATATAATGGTGGCCTCTATGGCATGCACCATTAAAATGGCAGCCGCAAGCAGTGAACGCTGTGGGTGACGTTTCATCCCAGAGCATTTAGGGAGAAACATGTGGCCATCAGTTGGAGGCCATTTGGATTGGAGCTATGCAATGTAATGACAAAGAGCAGAGGCTTTTTGAGGAGGGCAGGTGGCAGCCACAGGCAGAAAGGAGGCTGCAGGAGCCAGTAGGGATCCCAATTAGTGCTGCAACTTCACCTCCAAAACTACCTCACTTCCGCAAATGCACCGGGAGCTCATCCCCTCTTTTCACTGTCAAGCTTCTCCTCCCCAAATACGTTCTTCAAAACCCTGCGATATTCTGAGTAAACATAATTGGGATTCTGCTGTATGGGCGCAATCATGGACGCCCTTCCATGGGAAGAAGTAACAATACACTCGGTGGGATTTTCTCATAAGTAAATGTGCATAGAATTGGTCCACGTCATATTTCTCTGAGTAAATTATCTAAACATAAGGGAATTCTTTGCAGTAATCATGTACAGGCTGCACGTTTGCTTGCATCTTCTCTTTAGCTAGTTTACAAACTGTAGATAAGGTGGCCACCCTTGTTTTACAGGCCACTAGTCCTGTGCTTTTAAGAGTCAGTTGATCTGCAGACATTAGAAGATGACATTGCTCAACTCCATCTAACAACTGCTGGATATGAACCCGCAATTAAACACGCCAGAAGTATAGCAGAGGCTGCTCAAGGAAAGTGCCCCTTCCCAGCTGGCAGACTGGCCGGTTTCTGGGGAGACTCATTTTATGATGCGGTTTTTCTTTATTAGGTGGCTTTCTGGATCCTATACTGTGGCCCCCGGCTTGCCCTTATGGCCGGCAATTTTAAATCAGCCTTAGGTACATACACTTGGGCAGGGTTATTGGCCCCTTCCCATCATCCCTACAAGTGGGGTAAGTCAGTAGTGGTTTCATACCAGATAGTCTATGCACAATGCACTACACTGCATTCAATGTGGTGCGCGCCTGTGGCAGAGGTGCGTTATGGGCAAGTGTGGCAGATAATGTGCCTGCATTGCCGGCTCTTGAGTTTTTTCCTTTTTGGTCGACTATGCAGCAGAGCATTACCTATGGGCTGCTGTATTCTTGTATGGAGCACTTCAGCTCCTTCTTGGAAGGGAGAGTCAGGAGACGAGGGGGCTCTGAAGTAGTAGGGCACTATTTTCATGATTTACGGTTCATGGGTAGGGTGGACTTTGGGTGCAGGTTTCTTACCACAGCTTCAGGGTTTGTCTTTGTTTTGTTTTGGCTGCCTTACGTACCAACGTAAATAATATAATAAATAAATAAATAAAATAATGGTGTGCCCCCCCTTTTCCTGCAGTGTGCCCATGGTGTTTCAGTTAGAGGAGGGACCGACTCTGGGGGAGTGAGAACTGCTAGTCCCATACCACACACTGGGAGATGGGGGAGGGGAGTCAGAGATGGCCATATGCCTATCTTTGCCCCAGCATGCTCACCAGCTATCAGAGAGCAGGAGAGGATTTCTGGGAGTTACAGGCCGGCAGGGGCTATACAAAGTGTCCATGTTCACCTGACCCGCCAGGGATTGTTGGTCAGGGAGGTGCCCTGTGACCAGCTGTTGCAGGCAGCGGCCCTCACACCATCCGGCTGTCCAAGGTTTGTTTCCAGGCAGACCAGGGGCGCAAGAGGCACACCATTATTTTATCCTGCCCCAGGACTGGACACTTGTCCCGTGAGGGCGTCATGGTGTTTTTGTTTTGGTTTTGGTTTTTGGCCTGTAGCTACAGGCCCGATTGCCTGATAATCAGGGGGAGGGATCTTCCCTCATAAAGTTTCGGCCTAGCGTCACAGAGCCTAGGAGCAGACGCATGGGGGTTTTGGGGGGACATGCTCCTATGGAATTAGGGCTGCATACCCGGCAGGTGAATTGCCTACCTGGAGTACATTCACCCCTGGGGTGAGTCTGAAGGTCCAGGACCTAATTGTTCAAGATTGTTTCTGTTTTGGCAGGTTGCTGGACGGGGATGGAGCAGTTTCACAGCCTACTCTGCAGCCATGGCATGATCTTCTAGGCTGGCCGTGGGGCTGCAAACGCACATTGGTTCACAGCCAGGCCTCTGATGGTGGGCCACAGTTTGGTGGCTGGGTCGACAGAGTATGCGCTGGGGATGGTCTCCTATCCATGTTGTTCCAGCAGGGTTCAGTGCGGAAGGTCCCGCAAGTGGTGGTCATTCCCCGGGATGGAAATGACCTTGGTTACTCAAGGGCAAGGCCCTCAGGGGCAGGCATGTGAGGACATGCAGTTGAGGCCACGATAGCCTCTGGTCGTCTGCCGTGGTCAGACATGGAGGGCAAGGCCCTCAGTGGCAGGCATGTGAGGACATGCAATTGAGGCCACGATAGCCTCTGGTCGTCTGCTGTGGTCAGACATGGAGGGGTCATTCCCCTGGGTGGGAATTACCTTGGTTACTGAAGGGCAACACAGGTGAGGACATGCAGTTGAGGCCACAATAGCCTCTGGTCGTCTGCTGTGGTGAGACAGGGAGGGCAAGGCCCTCAGTGGCAGGCATGTGAGGACATGCAGTTGAGGCCTCGGTAGCCTTGGGTCGTCTGCTGTGGTCAGACATGGAGGGCAAGGCCCTCAGTGGCAGGCATGTGAGGACATGCAGTTGAGGCCTCGGTAGCCTTGGGTCATCTGCTGTGGTCAGACATGGAGGGCAAGGCCCTCAGTGGCAGACATGCTTGACATGCAGTTCGGGAGGCAACAATGCCATCCTCCTGATGGACCTGCAGAGGGGTCTGCATAAGATTCTTATCGGGTGTGGGGTAAAGGGAGACTAAGCAGAGGCTTGTCCCCCTTTTGTGGCAAAGAAGTGCGGGAAAAGGTTTAAAGGGAAAGGGCAGCTAGGTGACACCTTTAGGGGCGATTGGCGGTCCGGGGGCCTGCAGCTCAGGGCTATACGGCCCGGGGGGCAGAACACGGGCCGCCTTTGGGGCCAACGTGCCTCATCCGCTCGGAGTTTCATGGCTCCGGGGGCGGTGATGCGGGTTGGACCCCCTATACATCTTCAGGGTGTGGCTTGAGCTGGGGTCTGGCACAGGGCAGCCCCGGGCTCAGGCAAGGTTTGGTCGCCCTATGGCTGCAAGCAGGCTTTGCCTGGATCATCAGAATGCTCCCGCACTTGATTTCCCCTCTGCAGGTTCATTATTCTAATTGATTCCGTTTAATAAAGTGGCCCATGATTTAACCCAATGAATGGTGTTTGTGTTTTATTTCGGCAATAGGCCGCAATCCCGTTCCGTGCCTGGTACTGCCAGGCAAAGGGGCGAGCTTGCGGCCGCTGCCAAAGCACAGGCCGCCATCAGGAGTGTGTGTGTGTGTGTGTGTACGTGGCGCGCCGGCGCAACACGCAGAAAGGAGGCGGGGCGGCTGAAGGCCATTTAAGGCCACTCCACCAGCCTCCCGCCCTCCTTTGAATTTTGGCGGCGCCCGCCCGACCCTCCCTCTGCTGCAGTGTGATTCATTTGGTCGCTACGGGGCCGACTAGGAATTTTTGGCCTGCCTGCCTCGCTTTGCTGGCAGGTTTCTTTTGCCTACTCCACACTGTGTTTGGGGGGACGGGTCAAGGGTTAGCACGGGTGCCTTTGGGGTTAATAGGCTGATTGGTCTGTTTTTAGCTTCAATATGTCAACGGTCACTTGTGGCAAAGAAGTGCGGGAAAAGGTTTAAAGGGAAAGGGCAGCTAGGTGACACCTTTAGGCACCTTTGGGGGCGATTGGCGGTCCGGGGGCCTGCAGCTCAGGGCTATACGGCCCGGGGGGCAGAACACGGGCCGCCTTTGGGGCCAACGTGCCTCATCCGCTCGGAGTTTCACGGCTCCGGGGGGCGGTGATGCGGGTTGGACCCCCTACACATCTTCAGGGTGTGGCCTGAGCTGGGGTCTGGCACAGGGCAGCCCCGGGCTCAGGCAAGGTTTGGTCGCCCTATGGCTGCAAGCAGGCTTTGCCTGGATCATCAGAATGCTCCCGCACTTGATTTCCCCTCTGCAGGTTCATTATTCTAATTGATTCCGTTTAATAAAGTGGCCCATGATTTAACCCAATGAATGGTGTTTGTGTTTTATTTCGGCAATAGGCCGCAATGTTTGACTTAGGAATTCTGTGATGTTGTTTGGTTTCTGAAACATTTCTGTGTTATTATAATAATGCTATTATAATAATGCTATAATATTATAATAATGCTATAATAGTGGCCTAGTCCACACAAAGATAAGCTATGGTTAATTTCTCAACCCAGACTGGCTGACGTAACGGTGGTTTCTTTTCTGGCAACAAACCACAATGTAAACCCATGGTAACCATGTTACCACAAGATTGCAAGACCAAGTAATGATTTTCCAGATCCCTGAATTTAGCTGTATTCTTTTAGTTTAATACTTTTGTATCAGAAGTAGGCAGGCATCTCTGGAATTGGCAAAGGAATAAACAGGCAAAACTACATAAGGTTTTATTTGTATCCTACCTTTGCTCAGTAGAACACAAGGCGGCATGCACAGGAATTCCCAGGGAGTCTGCCATCCAATGCAGGCTCATACTGTATTTGGAACCATCAGGGGTGCTCTGTCCTGGGGGGGCCTTTATAAGAATCTGCTGCATGAGGTGGTTGCTTGAGGAAGAGTGACCCTCTTGAGTGGGTGGGAATTGCTCATTCTCACGTTTAGGTAGACAAAAGATATATTTGGGTTTTTGATCTTTTGATTTTAAAATGTTGCAGAGATATTGCTGCTGAAATTAGTCACTTTTCAGCCATAAAGCCTCCAAGGGGACTTATAAAGTTTAACTCAAAAACAAAATCCAATAAAATACAGCAAATTCAACAGGATAATGTTTCTTCAGACCATAACCCTGGCCATAAGTATAGGATTGTATCATTGATTTTCTTAAGATTGTACTTGCTCTCTTCATTCTAAAGTATACATCCTTCTGTGTGTATTCTGGAATTCTGCACATGAAACAGAATTCCCCTAAATTCAAGGCATTTTGTTTATGACAGATATGAGGTTTCTAGGCCTAATTTAAAATCATTGAAAAATGTAACTACACACTAGCAGCATGTTATGAAATACAGTGTCATAAGATCCGGCTGCCACAGTATCCCCCCCCCAAGCATACACACATACTTTAAAAAAAAAAAAAATCCTATACTTTGTCTCCACCAAGAAGTTAGGGTTCTTGTGGAAGAAAATCTTTTCAGTTGTTATTCCTGGCATATGGATGTTTTCTCAAAGAAACTGGACCAAAGTGTATTGATAAATGGTGTAATTTAAAACCAAAATTAGAACAAAACAGTGGTAATTTTACAATAGTCTTTTGGAAAGGAAAGATCAATGTTATTTTGCATTGATTATTTTCCTTATTTTGAAAGAGCATCTGTCACCACACATTCTGGGACAGTTAGGGGTGTTGAAATTGGATGGAAGGGACCCTGGCTCAAGTCCTCTTTCAACCAGGGAACTCAGTAAGTCCATTTGGGCAAATCACTAATTTGCAACTTCATACCTCACAGTGTTATAGTGAGGAGCGCATGAAAGGTAAAGCACTTAGTCCAGGGTAAGTAAGTTCCATAGAAAATTTCAGAACTGTCCACAGCACTTCATAGTATAAACATCACAATCCAAAGGAGTGTATTTGTTATGATGAGGTAGTCGTTCACCTAGCAGTAAATTTATGTGACCGTATAGCTAGACTTTTTTCTTGAAACATCCGGTAGATTTGAACATAAATCTCCAGAGATGGAAAGCTAATCATGTTGGCTCCATCATGATCCCCAATATTCTCTAAATGATAACATCTCAAAGTTCCCTGCTGCAATATCTATAGCCCAGGCTTTTCTTTCACTTTGCTGTAAGTCACCAATGTGGGAAAACCTCTACAAAAATATATTTTGTATAATAAGCTGTGTTTGCCAAGTGAGCAAGCCATCAAATATTGGTAGATATAAACCTTTAAAACTTTATGAGCTTAACTGTTTTATCAAACTATGTTAAATCTTCAGCTGTTGAAAACAGAAAATGAATAGCGTTTTGAAATAAAATTGGTGCTTTTACTCCAGTGTAAATAAATTACTCCACACTCAGAGAGAGTGGGGGAGAACACCCCTTTTTTCACTGTATCTATTTCAGAATGATCCATACTGAAAGGCATGAGTGATCCTAGTAATTTCACTCCAGAGTGCTTGCAATGCTAACTTTATACAAGGAGCTTTAAAAAATACACACTGGGGAATATGAGAATTATAGTGTACACTTTTAAATATAAATAGCTTAGAAAACTGGCCAGACATTTCTCAGAACAAAAAAAATGTAGTAGCCTAATCATTCGCTCCTATGTATTGGATTGGAAATAGAGCCAGTGCGGGATAGTGGATAGAGTGTTGGAGCCAGGACTGGGGAAGCCAGGGTTCAAATGCAACCTTGGTGACAAACCTCAGTGCACATTGGGCTAGTCCCTATTTCACAACCTAATATCCCTCACAGGGTTATTGTGAAGGTAAAATAGAGAGGGGAGAACCATGTGTCGTGCCTTGAGCTCCTTAGAGAAAAGTTAGGCTATAAATGTAGCAAATAAATAAAACTTTGTTCAGTGAAGTTTAGAATGCACGGTTTCTTTTCCTTTTTTTTAGTGTCATGTTCCCCCATCAAAAAAAAGGTAATAAAAGAAAGATCAGGGTTTTCATAAAGTTTATTGGAAGATTATGATTGATTTCAAACATATTGTTGCGCGCCTCCCCCAATCTCCGAGCGGTGAGATTTCAGGGGGTCCCTGCGCCCATCCAGGGTTTGGTTTCCTTTGGGAAGAAGGCCAGCGGAGACTGCGGTGTCTTTATGAAATATGGTTTATTTATGTACACACATTCCTACCTGAGCTTAGGATGGAGGGGTTCAAGGCATCAGCAGTCTAATATCCAGCTTTTCCATCTAGGTGCAGGGGCATCCTATCGCCACGATGCAGGGAGCCAGCCTCTCTGCATGCCTGCAGCCCTAGTTCTCCAGTACACCCACTTCCAGTTCCAAACACACTTCTCCCCGCCCAGGAGTGGGGGGGAGACTCTCCTACAGTAGAGTTTAAAATGACAAAAAGGATCTTCCTAGCCCCTTTCACCAGTTGCCGGGGCAACTAAATAGGACCATTAACTACCTAGCCACTCTATTTGATTAACAAAGGAGATTCATCTGGCTAGCAGAGCCAGCCTCCCAGGCATAGGATTCCAAATCAGAGGCTGGAAAGGTGACCCACAGAAATCATCCATTCCAGCCCCCCCATGCTCATAACACTACACCCTTCTCTGAAAGAGGTCTGTCCCAGACCTGCAAACAAACCACAGAATAACAACTTTTCCTACAAGAAATAACAGATACAGGTTAGCAAGACATTGCAATATACATCATTAAAAGCATAGTCATATTACAGTCTCATTTCTATACAAGTACAAAAACAGTCCATTCCCTTACAGCACCTTTTTCAATTAATTACTCTCTCTTTGGGCTTCCTGTTCTTTCTTGGAGCTCCCTGTCACAGTTCTGCATCCAACAGCTTACCCAGTCCTCATAACTTGGCAGTTGTCTGAGTTCCTGACATGTTTAAGCATGCCCTCAACCACATGTACATTTACTCCTTGCTCCCCCAAACAGTTGTACATACACCCACAATCCAAGTCACAGAATAACAAATCCTAAACATTAAAATCTTATTACAAAAAAAAACACCTATCAGCATGATTCCTAAAAAAAAAACCCATTAAACAGCTCATATCCCCACCAGCATGCAGAAAGGCACAAATCAACAGCATTACACAGTCCCATAAGCACAACCCCCACCCCGAAGCCATGCGGTTGCCAACATGGCCCTTTGTCTTGGGGCTTCATGGTGTTCCCAGTCCAAGCTGATCCCTGCTGCTGCCTGCAGGGGGTTGGGACTCCTTTCCAGGAACAGATTTGTTTTCTCCCCAGCACATGGCAGGCTGTAGCCATGTTCTTGCCACTCTCTGCTCTGGGAAAAGTCTTCAAGCCAGTCCACTTGGTCTCCTGCCCCAAACGCCAAATCAAAGTTCTGCCACAAGTCTTTATCCGGGGGGATCTTCTTAAAGATTAGCTGGCCTAGTCCACCCAGGCTGGCAGAAAGAAATCTTCTCTGTCCTCCCTCACAATCTCCAGTATGAAACATGGGCCCAAACAGAGGCAGGAAACCCTCCCAGTGTCTCTTACCCTCCAAACTCACTGGGTACTGGGTGCCTCTCACTGCTGGAATTCGCCCAAGGACTGCACCCATCATAGGAGCTGCATCCCACCCCACAAGACCATTATGGGGCACCCAAGGGACAAAGTCACTTGGGGATTTTATCTCACCCATCTCTCCAGGCGCTGGGAGCTTCTCTTGGACTTGAACTCCCTTCTCAGGTTTCTCCTGCTGCACCTTTTCTTTCACAGCCATTTCTCCAGGCGTTGGCAGCTCCTCTCCAGCCTCTAGTACACCTTTGTCTGAAGCTTTTTCTTCCTCCTGCACTTTCTCTTCCACAGCTGGCACACAGGGAGCAGAGAAATCTATCAGCAGCATCTCTTCTCCAGCCTCTATTTTACTTTCTTCGAAGGCATCTTCCTCTTCTTTTTCCAGCCTGTCCTTCAAATCTTGGGGCTTCACTTCCAGCTCTCTGCTGTTTTCCCCCCTGGCAGGCTCCTGGACAATCAAAACTTCTTCTTCCTCCACTACTGACTGCATCTCCTTATAGCCCACTCCCTCCAGCTGCCCATCCACTTTCTGGATCTCTTTAGCCACCTCCATCTGGGTGCTCTGCAGCTGGACTTCTGGGTCACCCTCAACCCCTTGTAGTGGCTGATCAGGCAGGGCTCTCACCTCCTCACCTTTTTCTCTCCAAAGATGCTTTCATATATCTCTCCCATTCGTTTCCAATGCTCCTGCCGCTCCTGTTGCCTTTGCTGCTGGTCCTCCTGGCGTTCTTTCTGCCTTTGCTGCTGGTCCAGCTGGAACATCAATTTCATCTGTTCCAGGAGAAATGCTGTTCTCCCCTCCATCTTGACTCAGGCACACCTTGCTCCCAAGGCTTCTTCTAGGAAACTCAATCCCACTTCTAACACCAGTGTTGCGCGCCTCCCCCAATCTCCGAGCGGTGAGATTTCAGGGGGTCCCTGCGCCCATCCAGGGTTTGGTTTCCTTTGGGAAGAAGGCCAGCGGAGACTGCGGTGTCTTTATGAAATATGGTTTATTTATGTACACACATTCCAACCTGAGCTTAGGATGGAGGGGTTCAAGGCATCAGCAGTCTAATATCCAGCTTTTCCATCTAGGTGCAGGGGCATCCTATCGCCACAATGCAGGGAGTCAGGCTCTCTGCATGCCTGCAGCCATAGTTCTCCAGTACACCCACTTCCAGTTCCAAACACACTTCTCCCCGCCCAGGAGTGGGGGGGGGAGACTCTCCTCCAGTAGAGTTTAAAATGACAAAAAGGATCTTCCTAGCCCCTTTCACCAGTTGCTTGCCAGGGCAACTAAATAGGACCATTAACTACCTAGCCACTCTATTTAATTAACAAAGGAGATTCATCTGGCTAGCAGAGCCAGCCTCCCAGGCATAGGATTCCAAATCAGAGGCTGGAAAGGTGACCCACAGAAATCATCCATTCCAGCCCCCCCCCCATGCTCATAACAATATTGTAGAAAATAATTCTTGCCTTGTTGCTTGTTGTTTTAACGGACTGAGATCAAGGATCCAAAAAATCCTTCTGTCTTTGATCTGGGGATTTCCCCCCTATTTTCCTTTAAATAACATATGATGATGATGATGATGATGATGATGATGATGATGATGATGATGATGATGATGATGATGATGATGATGATAATAATAATAAAATTTTATTTCTAAGCCGCCTATCTGGCCGAATTTAACGGCCACTCTAGGCGATGTACAGAAAATTAAAATATACCAATAAATACAAATACAACATCAAACTCTACTTAATCTAAACCCACCCTCATCTTTACAGAATAAAACTAGATTACCCAAAAGTCCCGTAGGCCAGCCTAAACAGCCAGGTCTTCAATTCTCGGCGGAAACCTACCAGGTGTGCTATTTGCATAAAATGTCTTTGTAAGAGACTGGGTGGAAGTTTTTCCCCAAAACAGAACAAATCTATGCTCTTTACTTTCCTAATACCTCTGATCCTTTCCTAATACCTCTGACCCTGGAGGACAGAAATGAAATTCAAAGTGATCTTGATAGGCTGAAGGGTTGGGTTGAAAAGAACAGAATGAAATTTTAACAGCGATAAGTGCAGAGTTCTACACCTAGGAAAAAGAAGCCAGATGCAAGGTTATAAGATGGGGTATACTTGGCTTAGCAATACTACATGTGAGAAGGATCTTGGAATTGTTGTAGATCACAAGATGAAAATGAGCCAACCATGTGATGTGGCTGCAAAAAAGGCAAATGCAATTTAGGTTGCATTAACAGAAGCATAGTTTCCAAATTACATGAAGTACTAGTCCCCCTGTTTTCAGCACTGGTTTGGCCTCATCTTGAGTATTTGGATAAGCCTCATCTTGAGTGCTGGAAATTTCTAGAGCAGCAATTTGGGCTTCCCCCTTCACTGTATTGGGTGTATTTTTGTTATCAGCTGTAGCCTTTGATAGGAAAGCCCTTCAGAAGGCTGTAAGGCAGTGAGGAGAAGGGCAGAGGTCTTGGAGACTGCTCTGTTGTATCCTTATGTAGGTATTCCCTTAGTCCCTTTGACTTGCGTCTCCTGTTTTAATTACTATGCTTTTTAAATAGGATTGTTTTATTGTATATTTTAATTATTGATGTTTATATTTTAATGCTTATGTAATTGGTTTTTACACTTGTAAACTGCTTTAAAGCCTATTTTGGCATTAAGCAGTCTGTCTATGCATGGACATACATAAAATCAGGAAAATGAGAAAAGGCAGCTTCTTTTACTTTCAAACCAGCGCTGAATAGGATTGTGGGGAAAATAGTTGGTTCAAGCAAAGCTTCATTTGATTTGAGTCTTAACTATTTGGGCCTGTGCACAAAGAAATAATTTTGGTAATGATTTTTCATTTGAAATGATAGAATCTCAATGAGAAAACCAATCAGATACTCTGAACTTCATCATCCTCAGGTAAAAACAGAAATTTGTTTTACCGTGAATTTCTGTTTACTGGGAATGACGGATGACATTCCACCCACCTCACCGTCCTCTGCTGGCAACCTGAGGGATATGGTTTATGGCTTCTGCCACTGCCATACATATGGTTAGACATTTTTCTGTCCTTTCCTCATGTGTGTGCTCCATTTATTTATTAGATTTATTAGTCGCCCATCTGGCTGGTTGTCCAGTCACTCTGGGTTTTGGGAGTGGCTGTCCTACTTTGGTGTGGTTAAGCCCTTGTTTGCTGTGCTTCTGTGTTCTCTCTTGGTTTCTCTTTTTCTGTTCTGCACACTTTCTGATAAGTTAGGTAGTAATCAACAGAGTTGAAGTTGGAATGTCAGTGTAAGGTTCAAGAGTTGTTTGCTCTTCCAGTCAGTCTGATGAGAAGGATGACTCCTTCCCCCAGAGAGGAGGCAAAAGGCTTTAGTGGACCCTGCCTGATCCTATCAGTAGGAGGTGTCATCCCTATCAGGAATGTCATTCATCATCCCCAGTAAACAGAAATTCACAGTAAGATAAATTTCCATTTTGCCTTCTATTCAGCAACAGTTAGGCTTCATCTTGAGTACTGCATCCAGTTCTGTACATCACACTTTAAGAACGATGCAGAAAAACTGGAACGGGTTTAGAGGAGGGCAACAAAGATGATCAGGGGACTGGAAACAAAGCCCTATGAGGAGAGGAGAGACTGAAATAACTGGGCATGTTTAGTCTTGAGTAGAGAAGACTAAGGGAAATACGATAGCATTCTTCAAGTACTTGAAAGGTTGTCACACACAGGGAGGACAGGATCTTTTCTTGATCATCCCAGAGTACAAGACTCAGAATAATAGGCTTAAGTTACAGGAAGTAAGATTTCAACTGAACATCAGGAAAAACTTCCTAACTGTTAAAACAGTACGACAATGGAACCAATGACCTAGGGAGATGGTGGGCTCTCCTGCACTGGAGGCCTTCAAGAGGCAGGTGGACAGCCATCTGTCAGGAATGCTTTGATTTGGATTCCTGCATTGAGCAGGGAGTTGGACTTGATGGCCTTATAGGCCCCTCCCAACTCTACTATTCTATGATTCTATGACGTTCCAGTTTGAACATCCCCAGCATAAATCTCTTGACCTCTTCCCCACCTCCAACTAGCTTAGCCAATGATCAGGGATGATGGGAGTTTTAGTCCAATGACATCTGTGGGCACAAGGTTGAAGACGATTGGTCTACACTGACTGGCAGCAGCTCTCCAGGATTTCTGGCTAGGGACATTTCCACCCATACCTGGAGATGCCGGGGATGGAACCAGGGGGCTCCTGCATGCAAAGCAGATGCTCTAGTACTGAGCTGACATCTGTCCTAGACTTCCCAGCATTCATTTTAACCTATCCTGTGTATCAGGATTTTCACATAAATGCCAACATTTGACATTTTGTTGTTTGTAATCCAAAGTTTGACTTATATAACAAAATATTATTTCCTTTTGTGGAGAGTAAATCTTGGAATATAAACTATTGATCTTAGTAATTATGTTTACTTTGTAAAGTATTGTGGGCTTTACACTAAGTCGTGTTTTCATAGCTTCACATACCAAATGAGTGTTTTTCATAACTATTTCAGAACTATGAACTTTTTAAATTGTTTCCAAGATACAGCTTTGTTAAAATTAGGTCTGAAGTTTACAGGTCCCTTTGTTTTAAAGGCTATGTGGATCATTCTGTAGAAGCGATGTAACTATGCATAGTTAAGCAAGCAAAAGTGCCAAATGGGTGCCAAAATGCTGTTAAAATAATACTTTAAAGCATGTGCAAATACACTGCTTGAGATATTATACAATGCTCTGAACATTAATCTGCAATATATTTTTTTTCTGACTGAACATCTTCTACATTGTTTCCCCATTGAAACTGTGTTTTTGTAGCCTTAGGGCAGTGGTTCCCAACCTGGGGGCCGGGAAGTAATCCAGAGGGGGCCGTGAACAGTAAATAAATGAATTATTTATTATTATTTTTTAAAGAAGTCTTCACTCCCTCGACACTGTATGCTTCCCACTGGCGCTGCAGATGACACCTCCCCCTTGCTCCAAACAAGAGGGGAGGCCTTTTGCTGAAGCACCAGAGTGTCTTTCAGGCGCACTAAGGGCAGGCATCTGCCTATAAAATACATGGCAAATGCCAAAGGAGGCTGAGGGTGGAGCTACCAGGAAGAAGAGGGGATTACTATCATTGATTCCCGTCTCCTTGCACTGCCTCTACTTAGAATGAGAGGAGAGGACTTTTTGGAAGCAAAAAGAAGCAAGGCTGCTTTCCCCCTTCCTTCCTGACAGCCAGCCTGCCTCCCTGGGGGTAGGGGGTCATGAATTTATATCCCGTGCTCATAAAGGTTGGGAACCACTGCCTTAGGGTGTGTATTTCACATCCTGTTTGTTCTCCTTTTTCTAAAATGAAAATGAAAAAATCTTTCCCAATTCCACTGACTTTCTGCTAAAGTCATGTACCTTTAAGATAGTTCTCTGTTTTTCATCCATAATCTGATGTCTATAAAGCAAGCAACATTTCTTTTAATTATGCAGCATGAAGGGGTAGAAACACACAGTTGTATTCAGTTATTGAGTAGGTAAAGTAATTGTCCATTGGTTAGCAAATTAGACTAGCAAAACGCTGACATAGCTATGTCTTTTAGCATGACAAGCCTTCCCAGTTTAAGAGAAAAAAACTTGAATGAATCCTAAATTGTGACTAGAAAAAAAACTAAATCCAGGTCTTCAAGGAATTGGGAGGTCATATGAAAAGCAAGCAAATTGGGTCATTGAGACATTCATACTACCTTGAAGTCACTGGTATTGGCTGTTAAGGAGGCAATTTATCCCCAGTGGGAGCAATAGAGGATGAGCAGTAGTAGGAGTACTCTGAACAAAGTACTTGCTCCCACAAAACAGTCCAAACTTCCTGATGTGTGCTTGGCTTTGTCAGATGCTAACCCCAAAAGGAAATTCTTAGAGCTTATAGATTGGTTATAAACTTTCAACAAGCCTTTTAAGTTGAGACCTATCCCAGTCTGCGTCTGTGTCAGAATTGTTTAATATGTTTTTTTAAATAATGTTTTAAACCATTTTTAAAGTTGTTTTGTTAAAAAAAAATGTTTTTAATGCTGTCTTGTTATAGAAAAGGGAGTTGACCAAGCATAGAAATTCACAAGATTTGGTTCTGCATGCCAAAAACAATGGAGGAAATCAACTTTCATATTAATTTTACTTGTTAAATAATATCATGTCAATTGGCTGTTAAGTGGAGAATTGACTATTATCAATTCTAATAGATGACTATTACTGCATTTACTTATGCAGTAAAAAGAGCTTTGGAAGCTTGGAAGATTTTCTGCTCTTGTTCTAATCATCATCTAATCAGAACTATCATCTTCCTTTCCCACATTTCTGCAAAGTGGCAGGTGAAGCAAGAAAATCAGAGCAGAACTAAGCAACTGTTAATAGTGATTTAGAACTTTTTCTTCACTTGTGTATAAAGGGAAACCTTTAGAAAAATTGCACATATACTGTAAAGAACAAACCAATGCACTGCTTAAAACAATATAAAAATTAAGTTTTTATATATTTTGTATTGGTAGAAGTTGCATGTATAAAATACACAATTTGTGGGTAAATGTTTCATTTTGGGAAACATAGGATATGAAGGCAGACATAAAGACTAAGATGCAAATTGAGTACATGTATGGTTTTTCGTCAAATGCATACCATAATTTGCATTGTTTTTTGGCTGTTATGTATCTAATACATTTTTAGAGGTGAAATTGTTATATTTTATTTCTTTATCATTTGGAACAGTAGCTGTTCTGTAAATGTATATAATTCTGCTATTTTAAATGTGCTGGTCTTGGACCGAAATAAATGAATTGAATTGTTGTACTTAACCATCCAAAGTAATGAATCCTAAATTGCATTTTCAATTACTTGTACCTAAGATGATCTCGAATGAAAGAAAACACACACACATTTTGCTCCCACAAACAGCTTTGCTGCTTTATCACTGTTGTTGTACTAGAGCTTTAGATTAGTGTAACTTAGTTTTTAAATTAAATGTCAAATATAATTTGCCAGTGGAAACATGAAATGCAGCTGGCTATATTCTGAGGCTAGAAAAGCCAGCTCAGCATCTCTGACTATTGATATATACATAAAATCAGGTTTTTGCCCTGTTAGATCATATTTGGCAGAATATGAAATGTGGTTTTACATATGCATGCATGCATAGCTTATAAATGTAGAAAATAAATGGTACCCAAGGCTAAGACTTTGTCACAGCTGTCAGAGGGGTAATGGATTCCATGATTTTAATTTTTATTAAATATGAATGAGTTTTGACATTTGTGCAATTTTGCTATGATATTGGACATTTGCAAGAGTGTGTATCTTACTGAGCTGTAGCCCAATAAGTTTCTTTACAATTTTGGCAGGGACCACAATTAATATTAAGTTAGGTAATTTGGTTTCTGGAGATATTGCTTTAGACTCCCAGTTACATTCATCTGAATAACTTTAATTCAAAAATATTAGCTTACCTATGCTGCTTGCCCCTTGGAAGATCTGAGTTTGTGTCCGCTTATATAAGCATTATGTGAAGGTAGGGCAAAAGTGATTATCGGTTCTTGTCAACTTTCATGATTAGTGTATCTTGAAAAAGGAATCATTTATGCTAACAACCAGTAATCCTGATTACTCAGGCCCCAGGAACAACAACTTTGAGAAAGGAGCATAAAGACACACAATGAATTTAATCTCTGAGTTCATCCAGGCTCCCACAGATGGCACGTGTAAATGTACCCCGTATCATAAAGATATGATATTCTAGTTATTTCAGTGACAAAATGGAGGTTATATACCACTCCCTCCCCCATTAGCAGAAAAAAGGGTTTCTGGGTTTATATTGATCCAGCAGCTTCAGTGCATATTAACAGGTGTACATGGAACTCTTTGCTCTGTTCTATTCTGAAAATTGTGCACAGAGAAGAAAAGGGGATATTCCTTGCCCTACTGAGCAGGGTGGTTTATAACAAATACTATTGGAGGTTGCTGATTCATAGGGTCGCCATAAGTCGTAATCAACTTGAAGGCACATAACACACAAACCTTGCCCTACAGTATGTGCATGCTTCGAATATCTGCTTTAATGAGTAGAATGGCAGCACCTTAATTTTCTGCTGTGGTGGAAGTGCAGCTCCAATTTCCAAACCACAGCCTTCTACTTAATGCTAAATCATTGAAACCTTAATAAATAATGCACTTGTTTATTTCTGGGTTGGGGCTATTCTGCCCAGGCATCTGGACAAGTGTGTGTGTGGTATAACTTAAGCAGATTAGTATAGATTGATTTTGCAATCCTGAAGTCATCTAGGAGCCTTTATGTTCCCATTGACCTCAGTGAGATTTACTATTTTGAGATTTCAAGATGTTAGTGGGAAAGTAAAAGCAAAAACACCAGTAGAAAAGAAAAGAAATGTTAATGCCCATAGGATTTTAAATCTGGCAATTCTTGTCAGTTCCAAGTACTAACACATGTTTAACCTTGTGTAAATTAACTGCTCTAGCACAGATTTATTCCTCCAGGTAGCGAGGCAGTAAGGAATTTCTTTTTCTCACCCACAGAGATTATTCATCCATTGAAATGAAATTTCCATTTACAGTTCTCTAGAATGAGGTTTAAATGGAGTGGCTAACATTTCCAAACCATAGCCTTTTCCTTTTTCAGCTGTACAGAAAACATTAACTTTTTGCAGCTATTAATAAACAATAACACACTGTTTCTATTTCCTTAATGCAGTGTTGTTCCCTAATACAGAAGTTATTTTTTGTTGGGGCTTGTGACAAGCAATTCTAAGCATGCTTCATTTTATTATGTCTTCTTGTTTTTAAAGTTTGCTATTTTCTTTGGTATTTCTGTTGCTATTTTATGTTAGGAATTTTTTTTATTAAGCAGTCTGTATATTTTGTTCAATAAATAAAATGAACATGCTCACTATACCTGTTTCTTGAGTTATCAGCCAACTCTTCTCTTCCCCATTGATTCTGTTCCCATTGCCAATTAACCTCTGACCTATCTCTCCCACCCATATCTTGTCAGCTTAATGTGAATTGTAAGCCTTTCTAGGAATGAACTTGTCATGTTGATATTCATATCAGTAGTCTTCACCCTTTTCAGACCTGGGACCCACTTTTAATCCAAACATGCGTATGTGCACATACTCTCTTGAGTATGTCTGCCTTAGTGAATTCCAACAGGTGACAAAGTGTCTTTTATATGTCTTTGCATACTTAGGGTCCACATGCCATTTATATAACCCTGTTCTAGACAACAGGTTAGAAATGTTGGATAAATGTGATGGTGTCAATAGAAACGGAGAAGTCCTTGATTATTGAACTAGTAGAGTTCTCTGCATAAACAAACAATTGTAAATTGTATGCCAGTGGTGGTATTTCAGTGACCTTGCTCATTACTGGAGAGCAATATTTCTAGAGCCCCCCGCCCCCCCCAAAGCCAACAACCAATGAATCACCTTTTAAATAGGCAGCTGAATTCAGAATTAAAACTTGTCTAAACTAGTTCATACTCAGAACACAGTAGTATTTTTTTCCTGAACAGAAACTGATAAGAGAATTATTTCACAATACAGTATATCCTGTGTGAAAGAGATTGGCAGTAGACAACTGCTAAGAGAATGTGCATTCCAATATCTCAGGCATCCTTGGGGAGAGGTCTCCAGATAAAATAATTGCCTTATGCTGCATGGAGCACACGTTCAAGCAAAACATTCTTGCAGAAGTTATAAAAATTGTATAGTTCGCACATGGCAAGGAAAAGATAGAAGGAATACATGACTAGTTGAAATGCCAGAATGTAGGTGACCCTTCATGAGTAAATTATGTATCAACCAGTTTATCTGTAATACGGCATGATTATGGAAAACAATCTGGTATTGCTCATCTGACAAATATCTGCTCTACAGAACAATACTGTGATGTGCTTTATTAATTCTGCTCGCTGGTTTTGGCATACTATGGCCTAGACTGTATGAATTCATCAGTAGAACCTGGTGTATGGATTGGTTCTTTGGATGTGATGTGATGCTGGTGGGGATACTTGATGGCTTTGGGGCAGACTGCTTTTTTTAAAAGAAAATTTCAGTACTGAAGACAGCATAATTCTTACTTATTTTTAATTTACATACCTATATTGAGTTTTCAGTGGCAGTGAGCAATTCAACCTGTAACCCTTGAAATCACTGAGCTACAACACTAGAAATCCTAACCAAAATCAACACCAGATGTACTGAATATGGAAATTCTATGTATTCAAAGTGAATATGTGAATATGTACAAATACATATTTAACTGAAAATACATATTTAATGGCTGCTTTTGGTGACTTGAAACATTTTAAAGCATTACTTTTTCAAGTCTTGCTACTTCATACACTCTTCTGCTTTATTATAAAAGTAGTCCATCAGGTCGTTGAATTTTCTCTGCTCCTTCTATCTGACTTTCTACTTCATATTGTAATTGCTTGAATTGAGATGTCTTTCCGTATTAAAACAGGTCTTAGAAGCTTATCTAGTAAAATATTGGGAGAAGCAACAAAGTCCTACATCCGTAAGCTATTATTAGTAGGAGTGCAGCCAAAACAGTATATACAAAATACGAGAGAATTTAATTTTAAGAGCAAGCTTCTAGAAAATAGAAAAGGCAGAAGTGTTCTATATAAATAGCATGATTTTCTGTCACAATACCGGCATCATATTTGAGAATAAAACCCACAGTAATCAGATTCTAGTAGACTTCAAAACAGCCTAGGATTTCACTTTTACAATTGTGATTCTTGATTAATACTTTTAGAAAGGTAATTTCCCTACATTTTGTAATTTACAAAGAATAAAGGTTCTTTTTGGCTGTTCTATATTCTATCCAGTTTCTCAGGAAGTGCATTGTCAGCTAATGCCATAAATATTTAATTGTATAATTTTATTAAATAAAACTGGTGTAAGGATTTAGATGCAAAAAAATTGTGTGTGAGAGAACAGGAAATGGGAAAGCAATTTATCTACACTGCAGCTACTCAGAAGTAGGATCAGTCTGCAATGTATAGAGAAATTCTGAGGCATACCTTGTGCATGAGGACAATTTCAGGGATAATTTGAGTGCATGTGGCCTACACAACCTGAACTGAACTCATGCAGGCCGAAAGTGGGGCTACAAAGATCCAATAGACAATGTAAGCAAGAGTTTATCCAACACCTTACCATACTCTCCTTGTATTGCTGATACAGGTATTATCTGCCTCAGAACTAATCTGTTTAGACAGACATCTCCTTGTTCTCTGGTTAACTGAACTAGATGGTCAACTAAACTAGACTATGTAATGGTTCAAGCTGCTAAAACAGAAGTAGATTATATTCAGATTCTTGTAAAATATTTCAGCTAACAAAGACAAGACTGAAGGGGGGGGAATCAATGCATAGGTTTTTGCACCTCCATTTCCCATACCATCTCTAGTTTTTTTGCTGTGACCAATAAGAAGGGGAGAAGAGGAAGGAATAGGAGCCACTTCTTCCTCTTGCTCCTATTTTATTTCCAGCTCGATGGAGATCAAATGATCAAAATGAACTCCCAAATTTGGATTGGCCCTGATATAAGTGTTTAGAATACCAGCAAAACATACCTATAATTATAGTTTGTAGTGTTCTACAGTCAACTAACTGATATGCCATGTTTAAAGATCTTGTTTACTAGTACAAATCTGGGCATAAATCTGTGAATTAAAATTGTTGATCATATTTTAATATTGCTGAAACTTTCATTTTCCCTTTTGCCAAAGGGTGGTGGTATTTCAACAGATAATATAAAATCTTCCATTTGTATAAACCTTTTTGTACTGTTCACATTGAAATATGCAGTTTTTGTATTGCATTTAATCAACATTTTCAAACTGTAAAAAGTAACTTCTCCCAAGGGAGAATGCCTAAACTAACATTCACTACTCATTTATTATTCTGTATAATGTTGTTTCTTAACTATATATGTTAAGACCACTTTATTTTGTCTCAGCTATCATTTACACTTACTTTGTTATTCCTAAGGGCTATCAACTCTTCATTAAATCTTGATTTTCTGTCATGAGGAATTAATAATCTGGCCTTCCAAGTGAATTTAAAAGTAAGGAGGGAGGGAGTTCAAATATTTGAACAGCATCTCAGAGTTAAATTGCACATGGGATTTTCAGTTTAATTATAACCAAGATTGAAAAATACATTCATTGCATGCATTTTTGTTCTTTCCAAACATTTATTTCTCTTCTGCCTTGAAACTGAACCCATTTCCAGCTCTTCATATTTAAATGAAGATACTTCTTTTTTTATCCTGTGTGTACATTGCAGATGTACTAAAATCAAAGCAAATTTTGTTCTGCACATACTGATTTTTATGAGTGATGTTCATTTGTATCTACTATATATTTGGAATGCCTCTTGTCTATTTGCTATGCTTTTGGACATCTCTTAAGATATTGCAACCAAATTTTGCATGATGGTTCCTGAAATCATAGAGCAGGCTTTTGTCTATGTTTGGATACAGTTGGGCACAATTTTGAATCAAGATGGCAGACTGAACCTTTCAAAACTGCACTGATTATAACTACTGATTTCAAAACTGCACTTATTTTTTGGTTTCTAGAAATTCCTGAGCAATGCTGGTTACAAGACTGCTAGTACTTAAATAGTGTTATAGGATTGGGGGTTGAGAGGGATGATGTCTGTGAGTCTCCTTCCAAACAATAATCATGTATCTGGAAGTTGGAATCTGCAGTGGAAAAAAACTACTCCACTGGTCAGCCTAGTTTCCTTTGCATAAGCTAATAGTTTGGACAAGTCAGTCTGTGAGTGGCCAGTCTGCATATCCAAAGAGATGTGCACAGAGAGATCCTGTTGCTATTGGAACTCTTACAGGAGAGTGATTCTCCTCCCCCACAAACACAAAAAAGGAAGTAGGTTTTGTGTGTGTGTTAGAGTTAGTCTGGGTAGAAGCTGGGAACTAAGAAGATATACAGAGAGGCCTAATCTCTGTGCCATGGTTTTGGGATGCCTCCCTATGAGCCTGATGGAGAAGCAAGATCTATTGGACTATTAATGCTGAGAACCTCTCCATCTTATGCTCAGGTTGTATATATGTGTAAATAAAACCATATATCCTATAAGACACCACAGTCTCCATTGACCTTCATTCTAAGGAAACCAAACCCTGCGTAAGTGCAGCCCCTGGAAGTCTCTTGCTGCTTGAAGATTGAGATTCATGCAACAATATTAAGACAACTCTCCCCATCCCCACATTGTTTTGCTGAGGACTCACTTATCTAACAGTATTGACTCTAAAGACATATGTCTTTAGAGTTCTACAGCTTTTTTCAGTAGCTACTTATTTTTATTCATTTTGTTTTGTTACATTTCACTTACCATGTTTTGTGATGGAAACAGGAAATATTTCCAGAATGCTTTACTCTCTCCATACTTTTCTAACCTATGTGTGATCAGTTGAGATATTTTCTGTTCTTTTCTGTGCTTGCTGTCATATGATACTAAGGCAAACCAGAATACAAACAAAAGTTCAGGTCAAGGGGTGTTGCACTTCTGTGCAATAGGCTGAGCTGCCTGCCCATTGCTAGTGTGCAACTGGTTAGTATTCCTCCTGATGTTCTGTGCAGAGGATGAGTTCTGGCATCCGATAACCAAGCCTTTCATGGCCCAGACTTGAAAACGCTTGCTGAATTTGTTACCCTCTTTAGGTCCAACTTTACAGATGGTGAACTGCACGTTTATTGTTTTATCAAGGAGGCTGACAGGAGTAACATTTTAGCTGTAGAGCAGCATCAAGAAAAACCCTAAAATTATTGCTTTGTGTATTTTTGACTGTTTGCCCTACATGGAATTTTAGAAAATCTTCATAATAATCATCTGTAATCTTGAGGCCTGTCCTTTCCTTGAATATTTTTTCCAGTACTTTCCTTTGAAATATAGACTGACTGGGCTGGGGTGATTTTTGCATGAATAAAATCCTGCAAAGTTTTGACTGGAATTCTTCTGACTGGGGAGAAAAGCCTTCTCAGTAAAATGCAGTGATACCTTTAAAGCCCTATCAGAAAGTGGAATATATCCTGTTTATGGAATCCTTACCTCCACCCCAACCCCCAAGTACCCATTTGGGGCCCTTCCTGCTGCCCATGTGTCCCACCTCACCTTACCTTGTTATACATAAAGCCCAACCTCAAAATACTGGTAAGAATACCACTTTGATTGAATACAATTTAGAAAATCAGAGAGCTCTCCAATACACACATTAACTATCGCTCTGAAGTGGTACAGTTATCAGGGATAGGGGCTCTGACTGCAATATGGCTAGTCTAGGAGTTCAAAATGCTGAGGAGGAGGAAGGAGTAGGGCTTCAACAACAGCCACATCATACTGCTCCAGGTAGATGCAAAATTCTTGCCCCAGTTTTATCAAAATGATGCTATCCCCTGCCCAGGCTTTAATACTCTTTTTCTGTCCCAGTTATCAGGTTCAGTTGCTCAAGCATCATTCTTTCATGCTCTTTGTTGTTTTGACCACAGGCTGTCAGCACATGGTCAGAGAGACATTAGTCCTGAAACACCAGTGGATTGGTTGTATGCTGATCTTGGGGTGTTTTTATGAACTGAGGTCAACTTATATGGCCCTGGATGAGTGTTGCTCCTCGTAGTTCCAAGGAAATGAGGCATCACAGACTTTGTTGTGTGTCTTTTGCATATATAGATAGATAGATAGATATAGATATAGATAGATATAGATTTATTTATTTATTTATTTATTTATTTATTATTTCAATTTATATACCGCCCTTAGCAGAATAGCTCTCAGGGCGGTGAACAAACAAGATAAAATACAATATATCATAATAAAAATCATAAAAACATATACAAACAAACAACAAAAAACACTACAAAAACACAATACGACAAAAATTAAAAATACGGATTAAAAGATTAAAATGGTTAAGAAAATTAAAATGCCTGGGAGCATAAAAAGGTCTTTACCTGGCGCCTAAAAGATAAAAGTGTAGGCGCCAGGCGTACCTCTTCCGGGAGGCTGTTCCACAACTCAGGGGCCACCACAGAAAAGGCCCTAGATCTAGTAACCACCCTCCGGGCTTCCCGATGGGTTGGTACCCGGAGGAGGGCCTTAGATTCTAAACGAAGTGAACGGGTAGGTTCGTATCGAGAGAGGCGTTCCACAAGGTATTGAGGTCCCACGCCGTGTAAGGCTTTATAGGTAAGAACCAGCACCTTGAATCTCGCCCGGAAGCAAATAGGAAGCCAGTGCAGGCGCGCCAAGACAGGTGTTATATGCGAAGACCGACTGGTCCTCGTCAGTAGTCTGGCAGCTGCGTTCTGCACCAGCTGAAGCTTCCGAATTGTCTTCAGGGACAGCCCTACGTAGAGCGCATTACAGTAATCCAATCTTGAAGTTACCAGAGCGTGAACAACGGAGGCGAGGTCGTCCCTGTCCAGATAGGGGCGTAGTTGGGCTACCAGACGAAGATGGTAAAATGCATTCCGTGCCACCGAGGCCACTTGGGCCTCGAGAGACAGGGAAGAGTCGAGAAGAACCCCCAAACTACGTACCTGTTCCTTCAGGGGGAGTGTAACCCCATCCAGAACAGGGTTAACATCCACCATCTGAGCAGGGAAGGCATATAGATATAGATATAGATATATATAGATATAGATATAGATATAGATATATTGCAGTGCTGGAATACCAAACCTTTTTTGTTTGTTTTTGCAGTGTCAGAATACCATTCTTTGTGAAGAAGCTAGCATTTTCTGTTGCTTCTTTTCTGGTAGCAGAGTATTGTTTTCTATGCTAAACATTCATATCTCACTTGCACCATTCACAGCTGATTCATATTACACTGAACACCTTGAAGACATTAAAGACAAAAGGTATAATACTGTAGAAATGTAAAGGCAGTTTATAAAAAAAAAAGACAGAGTTTATATGTGGAAGTTTAACTGGAAGCATTAAAAGCATTAAAGGAAGGACATATATGAATAGAAAGAACATCTGTGAATGCATACATTATTTTTTTTAAAAAAACATACCTAACTTACTAAATGTGTAACAAGCTTGGCAAACTACAATCCCGTTGAATTGTATCTCCTGATACAAAACATGCACATTTAAAAAGACAGCCTTTAAAATTTATAATTTAAAATTTGGTTTGGCTTCAACATGACTTATCTTACAGGACAGAAAAGGATTGCCTTTCTGGTCCACAGGACTCTAGGTGACTAATACAAGCTCCACTCATCAGAAGATCTTCCAGCAGAAACGCTAAATGTGTCAGTGAAATGTAGAGCTTCCCTTATTCCACATTCAGTAGAGCTTGTTGACCAGTTGCAGTTCATCACACTTTTCTTTATTATAAACTATTTCTCTCATTTTCCCCATAATAAACATTTTTGTCTTCCCCCCATTTACCATCTTCAGCTGTCAATGAACTATCACAAAGTAAAGCTGAAAGTTGAGAGAAACACATCTGAAGAGTTCAGGATTACTATTTTCCTCAAGTCAATATAAGGAGCTGATAGATGATGATTCTACTCATGTGACCATGTTTTCAGACCATTTCCACTCATTTTCTAAGCACACAACATGAAATTCCATGAATAATAATGAATGATAGTACTGCTTAGTAAGGATGGTTTTCAGCCCCTCAGGGGAAAAAAATGCTCCCATAATTTATTTTTCCTTCATTGCTAACAATGTGTTATGGCTTCTTTCCAATTGATTATAAATATTCTACATGTGTTGAAATTACCTAAAACCATAGGGTTTTGTGTCCATGGCTACTTCAGTATGAGCTGTGCCATCAGAGAAGGAATTTCCGTGCCATCACATTGGAGTTTGGAAGCTCTCTGGCTTTGGCAGCACTTTCTACCGTGGCAACAGTACAAAATAACATTTTTCTGCTATTGAGCCAAGTCCCAAAAAACATGCTTAAGAAAAAATAATACCAGCTAAGAGCAAATGCTGTGTTTCTAGATTACTAGCCATTTTTGAAAGGTGCATGTCTCCCAAGAGCAGTAAATTTCCATGATATGTGAAATATCTAGCAAACCTCACACAAAAGTGGCACACTCCTGTGAAGACAGGGACATTTTTTTAGGCATGTACAAGTGTTCTAAAACTTTAGCAATTATGTTCTGTTGAAATGAAGTGATTATGACACAAGCAAGGACAAATTATGCTATAGAAGAAACAGTTTAAAGGTGGCATAGGATTTTTTTTTCTGGCTAAATGTTCCTATCTGATATTTGTATTCCTAAGGCAGTAAGACTAGCAGTAGTACCCAGAACATCTGGGAGACTGGGGGAAATATTTACCATCATTGCCCACTCCAGGACTTCACTTTTGCTGCTGTCATCCTCCTTTGAACTATCCAGCCTAATGAAAAGAACTCATCCTCTCTGAAATGTATATAAGCTAGTCAAGGAGTTCCCAAACTGTGGAGCATGGACCATTAGTGGCCCATGAGCTTTATTCATGTGGTCCACAGTATGTTTGTAAAATTATAATTAAAAAACACATAGTTTCTAGCACAGTGCATTACAATTGCTACAATCAGTTAAAAAAAATCATTAAGTCATCCACTAAGACCCTCAGTAATTTTCAAGTGGTTGATCATGCAACAGATTTGAGAACCACTGAGCTACACTGCTGTGACCCCTTCAGTGCAACAAGATTAGCACTGGTTAGCTTGAGGGGGGGCAGTGGGTCTGTTCACTTTGATTTTGTACATTTAAAGCACATGGCTTCCCCACAAGAACCATGGGAGCTGCAGTTTAAGGGTGCTGGAATTTTAGCTCTGTGAGGGTAAACTACAGCTCCCATAATTCTTTGGTGGAAGCCATGTGTGTTAAATGTGCTTCAAATTCATGGTGTGGATAAGGCCTAAGTCTATATTATTTCTTTGTAATACTGAATTTATCCTATATTTGTTGAAATATTTTTTGTCTTATTTGAATTTGTTGATACCTTTTGTAACATCTTACCCATCAAATGTTTTATATTTTTCATAATAAGTTGATATTATATACTCTGGTTTCTCTTCAGATTGTATAAATAAGTTGATATTTTGTTGTCAACTAGTGGCATATTGTGGAAAAGCTGGGAACCTGAGGTATTCTTATTTATTTATTTATTTATTTCATTTATACCCCACCTTTCTTTCCATGCTAGAAACCCAAGGCAGCTTACATATGGTTCCCAGGTGGTCTCCCATCCAAGCACTGACCAGACCTGAGCCTCATGTGCCTTCAGACCATAGCCTGGGACAATTATTTAACAATATCTAGTTTCCCACCACCACCATGACATTTACATTTGTGTTTACTTATACTGGTTCAGTGAAGGTGGCCAGTCTCATCATATACAGTATATCCATCTTAATCTCTTATGTCCACATATGTTATCACTGCACTTGTGTTTCTTCAGTTGCCTACACTATTTTAAATAAATGTCATTCCATGAGTGATTTTCTTCATGTAATGTGTTATAAAACTAATATATAACTAACTATAACTAATATATAACTTCTTCCAACAGCTCAGGGCATAATTGATCCCAATAAGAGACAATATAATCTTGGTATGATTGTATAATATGGATTATTTAGAAGGCTTAAATTACATCTAGGATGTAAAATAATTTGCCTTCATCAGAGCCAGCCTGCCCATTAGTCACAAAGAGACCTTAATTCTTCCTCAGAGCAAGGCATAGCAGGAGAGGTAGTCCCAGATAATGCTTGTGTGCTGCCAGTTTTCTGTGGCAAGTTTAACAGTAACAAAAGTAGTAGTTTACCGACATTAAACTTTAAGTAGGATTGCCTTCTACTCTGGTAATGCAGCAGTGGGGCAGACACTCTGTAGGGCCACCCCACTCCCAATATTTGCTTTGGAAGTATTCTGTGTTCCCTAGGATTCATAGCCAGAGTGAAGTATTATCAGGCATGAATTCCTGGACAGCCTCAGTATGCTCAAATGTTACAGTATGCTACAAGAGAACAAGGATCAGTAAGGAGGAGGAGGAGATCAGTGTGCAGGCAGCTTCTGCCTCCAGCAGCATAATTTCTTCCACAAACCCTGGCCTTCATTCAAAACTCATAAGACTAGTTCTGTGTTTTCTATTGTATATGATACCTGATGCAACAAATGATGCATTTGTTGAATAAGAAAATTAAGACCCCTTCCCCATCCACCATGTTCTTAATGCATTCATTGGTACCTGTTTTACAGTGTAAAACTACAGTATTTTTTCCCACTTCTAACGTTCCTCTGATAAGTCTACATGGCCAACTGTCAAGCTGCATGTTCAAATTCACCTTTCGCCATAATAATGAATCATCCTGATACCTGAGTCAGCAACATTTCAATTACACTAATGAATTCCGGGGGGGGGAGCTTTAAATGCAGTTGATCTCAAGCCATGTACTACAGAGAGCTGTTTTTACTCTAGGTTTACATAATTATTCTGATATAAAGTTCATCTTAATTGCTTTCTTTAGAAAAAAACTGGAGAAAATTGTGCTTAATCTCTCATTCTGGAGTAAGCATTTATCAGGCCAAAAACGGTCGAGGCATTGAAAGCTCATCTGTTGTATGAGCTTTGTGTTAAATAAGATGTTGCCACTTCCAAGGGACCACTCCTCCTCAGCTGATATTTGCCACTGCATTGTGACTAATAATAATGTTGTGTTTACAAGGGTTCAAAGCATTACTTGAGCAGACAAAACTATTTTGTCATGGAACTTCAACACAGAGTTTCTCAAACAGGCAACTTCCATTTCTGCTGGTAATTCCAAGAATTCCTTCTAGTACAACTTATCCCTTGAAGAACAAAAGGTTGATTGGTATGAACCAGCCTTTATACCAGTTAATGTTTTCATCAGCCTGTATGTTCATTGGATGATTCACTAAATATAGTATATTCTCCCAGTATTCTCCCAATGGTATCTGAGGACAATTTTCTCAAGTCAAGTTACACTTCATTTGGTTCATACCACATTTGATTTGTCTTGCCACCTCCATTTCAAAGTTAATTCACAATATGGTATATGTGGTGAAATGCAAAGGCCCTGCAATTATTCTTCTGTCACTTTTTGTTGCTTAATGAAGTTCTGGATAGGGTCGAACAACAGTTAATTAATTCTAACAAAATGTAAGTGAGGTTTTTGTTCTTCAATACTAAGCCAATCACAACTCTTTCTTTTGGCAGTGTTTATTATTGTGTTTCCCTTGTCTGAAGTTTACTGCATCTTGCCCTAGAATTAGCATTGCAAATATTGTGGACAAATCATTGTCTGATTACTTTATTTTGCCTTACTTAAAGGGAGTTCCTAATGGCTAGGGTTCCTTGCAAGTGTAGATTGAAATTAGATGCTAAAAGATGCACTACAATTCTGAGTAGCAACAAACCAATCAAGCACAATTCTGGCCTGATTAAGAATATATTTGCATTAACATCTTCCCATTAAGACTCTTTAAAATCGCTCCTACATAGTCACCATTTGAATCACTCTTTATATAACGCTCATATCTTTATCTAAAAGATCTACACTTCATATGCAAGCATCTTGCTATACAGTCTATCTTTAGAGTTATACTTCTTGCGATGAATGTATCTCCTGCCATTTACCTTGTGCTTGTCTTTTCAGTCCTCAGCAGCTACACACTTAATGTGTTGATTTTTTTTAATCGTACAAAGTTTACACCTTAGATCATTACAATAGCATATAGCCTCCTGACATGCTGTGCTCTTCCTTTTGTGTTGTTCTTTGCTGCCTACTCTAAATGATTGAAAGCTCCTGCAATCAATGCAAGTAATTTTTTTAGAATATGACATGTTGACAACAGTGTAAGTGCTTTGTAAACCACTTTGAAAACTTTTCTAATGAAAAATGGTATATAAATACTTGAAATAATAAAGGACAGAATTGTGCCATACACAGATACATTCAGCTGCATTTCTTTACAAAGCAATATAGCTCTGACTAACGGAAAAAATTCCATTCTGCCTCTCAAAGCAAGAATTTTCTAATATTCAAAGCATTAAGTGCTCTTTCACCTGATTAGGTCTAATTATTAGTATTAGTAGTAGCAACAGTACTACTGTTTAGTATTGAAGATGGAATTTGTACTATTTCAGGGGGGCTGGGGTGAAATATGTAAACCGCTTACAGATTTCTTCTGAACATAAGTCAAATAAATAATTATAAGAAACACTAAAATTTATTTCTTATTTTGTGGGGCCAATATTGGGGCAACAAATCTTTGTTATATGATCACAAACCACCAAATATATTATTGTGTGGCAAAAAAGTGGGAAGTATCTTTAAACAACCACTTGTGTACACATTGCAATAAAAGTGGAGGAACCAAATGTGTTACAGGCCCTCCCAGCCAGGGTACAGGCTTTAAGAACAACAACCTCCCATCGCTTACATTCTGCCAATTTTATATATATATATATATATATATATGTCCAGTGTACTTGAAACAGCCCTGCAATCTCCTTTTATGTTGAACACCATTCCAGGCTCGTCTCCTGGATTGCAAAAGTGTCAAGATCACCTTCTTGGCTACAAACAATTCAGTCCATTGAATGCAATAGGTAGATTCACTCAAGGCCAACGGGATAAACAGGATAACAATGGAATATGGCCCCTATATTTCTTTGTCACCACCTTTAACTATCCAAGATATCCAATAAATGTGTTTTATTTACTTAACAGGATTTATGTACGATTCAGGGTGCAATCTAAGTTACCTTTCCATCAGGCTGGGGGGAATTAGATGTCGCAGCCCCCTGGCTGCACTGTCTGTTGCCGGGGGTCTGCCTGCGATGGCCAGCCTGGTGGAAGCCACAAAAATGGGGCATTCCAGGGGTATGGTGGGGGCAGTGCTGCAGGGGGGACTTGTGCGAGACCTTCCTCGCATTTGGAGCTCAAAGGCCAGTGCAGTAAAAACATTACCATGGAAGCCTACAGGAAGCACTTACTCCCTGGGAGGCCTGTTCGTGGGAGATGGCGCTTCCTGGCCAACTTGCTCCCTGGCATTTGGATTGCTCTGTTAATCTTCAAAACCTCTAAGTGGTCTACATATAATAAACATTAAAAATACCAATAAAATAATAATTGGGTGACCCCTACTGGCATGAGTATCAGGACTCTCTGCAACAATCTTCCATAGCAAGGTCCTTAATATTTGTTTATTTTGTTAAAGTACCATTCTGCTTTTCCTTTGCTTCTTGAATATTATTATTATATATAAAAATACATCTTTTGATTTGGGTTTGGGGTGTGGATGAAGGGTTTTGGGTTTTTTTTAATGAACCCAAGGGATTGTGTTCTTCCCACCTGCTGCGCTGCTTGATATTAGGCTGCCTTCTTACAGCTAAGGGGAAGTACAAGGAAACCAATCCACCCCGGCCAACAAAGTAGAGAGGGAACTAGCTGGTCACTCGCCCAAGCAAATGTCTGGCTCAAAGCTCTGCTCTGCTCCCTGACCAAGAGCTAAAGGGAAAAGGGAGGTGGTGGCACAAACAAGGCAGTTATATGTAGGAATTGTTACCATGAGAGCAAGCCACTTTGTAACATTGGAAGTGGCTCTCCAAGAGCCACAGTAGACAAAATTGCAGAACTCTGAAATGTGTAGTAAGTGTATTTTTACATTTGTAAAAAGTAGCTATCACACCTGCCACCTCTGCCAATTCAAATCAGGACAGGACAGGACAGTATTGCTGAAAGGAGGAGGACTGGTTCTCTAGTCTCCAATCTGTTTTTCTGCTTTGTTTGTTTATTTGTTTATTTGCTTTCTTTGTTGTTGGAGTTGTTTATTGCATAGAAACAAATCCAATCAAATAATAATATAATAATAATGAGCAGTTGGTTTTTTTTTTATGGTATTCACCAGTACGGAGTACTGTGACCTTGTTTTTTGCTGCTGATGTCAACCATTTTGTGCTGGCACCCACAGTATTTTTATCAAGATATGAGTACTAGCACCATATGGTATGAGTAAGAACAATAGAGTCTTCTGACACAATAAAGACCAGTGAATTGTGGGGTAAGATTTTGTGAGCAACAGTCCTTTCATCAGATGAATCAAGGTATAATTATCACTACATTAGAATCAAATCAAAATTTCTGAATGAATAGCATGCTATTAGAGCCAGACTACGACCTGGGAGACCAGGGTTTGAATCCCCACACAGCCATGAAGCTCACTGGGTGACCTTGGGCCAGTCACTGCCTCTCAGCCTCAGAGGGAGGCAATGGTAAACCACCTCTGAATACCGCTTACCATGAAAACACTATTCATAGGGTCGCCATGAGTCAGAATCGACTTGAAGGCAGTCCATTTCCATTTTTCAGCATGTTATTGGTTTTTAGTACCTATAAGTTCAGCTTAACAAGGCAAATAGCAGCTTTGTGAAGGTGACTATTTTCATTAGGGAAACAGACTGGAGGGAGATTTTAATTAATTCAAAGTGCTGGTTTTAACCTACAAAGCATTGTTCCCCAATATCTAATATCATGGATTGCCTGTCTGACTTGAACATACGCTTCGTTCATCTGAGGCTGTTCTCCAGGTCAAGTTCTGAATAAGGTTCAGAGGGTGGTGACAAGGGAGAGGTCCTTTTTGGTTGTGCCCCTCCCCAATCTATGGAACACTCTCCCCAATGAGCCCCACCAGGCACTGATATTACCACCCTTTAAGTCCCAGGTTAAGACGTACCTCTTCTCCCAGGCTTTTGAGGAATTATGATATTCATATTTATTGCTATTTCTCTCTCCCTGTTTGTGTGTATTCAGGGTGGGTATTGTTTTATTGTTAAACTTGGGGTTTTTTAAAATTGTGAATGTGAGTAATCTAGACAGCTAAGGCTACAGTCTAGTCCACACTTACCTGGAAGTAAGTTCTAGTTGAACCCAATGGAGCTGACTTCTGAGTAGACATGTATTGGATTGCAGCCTTACATAAAGGAGGAAGAGGGTAGGAGAGGAGGAGGGAGAGAAGAAGGAAAGAAATAATTAGCTATCTTTCTTTTAGCAATACTCCGTGCCATTCCTATAGTCCTCTCATAACTCAGTAATGCGGATATTAAAATAGTCTTTATGAGCTTTCTCTCACTGGCTCTTCTAAAACAAATGTCTTCTGCTTTACTGACAAATATAAATAGCCATGTCACCCTACCCACTTCTCTATCTGCATACCACACACACACACAAACTTCCAAATGAAAGTAATTATCTGCACCAAGTCTGTTCATGGCACGAAGCCTGAGAATAACATTAAAGATGAAAAAAAACCTTGCAAAAGAATTAAAGAAGCATCTGGCTATGTCCATGGTGGTTCTTCTCTTAAATATTTATTTTATTTTACTTTATTGTATTTTTTAAGAAAAACAACAGGTTTGCCTCCCATCTGATCGCAAATAAGCAATAATGGGACTGCCTTGAAAAAGTAGACATGAAACACCATTATTTACATCAGCCTTGCAAAAGAAAAAAGAAAAACAAGCACTCCAGTGACTCGCAGAATTTATGAACACCCTGTCTTAAACATTCATAGTTCTCAAGAAAACATAATCCAAACATTTTCAATTTTTTGAAAGAAAGAAAAGTCTTCTCAAAACAAAAGAAAACCTGGGAAAATGTTGTTGCTGTTATTTTCCCAGGCCTTCACATCTTTAGATAACACATGCATATATAGATGTCTTTAGAGAGACATATTTACTGCATATTTTAAAAATATTAACATATACTTTTCTCCCCTTCCTAAGTCCTGCAACTATTATTTGCAATCAGTGTCATAGTTAAAAAAAATCTCAGTGACATGTATTTGAGAAAATACCTGAGATTTAGTTCATGTCCTTTACATGAGAGTTGTATATCAGATTGCATATTACAGTATTTTTCAAATATCCTTTTTTTATTATTACTGAATTTCGATACAGCATTTTGATAAAACAGACACTTGAATTTCAATGGGAAAAGAAATGCAAAAGGAACCAACATTATTACTGAAAGTTTCAACCAAACTCTATTTAAGATAATTTAAAATTGCTACTCATTATTCTGCCAAAAGGTAGGCTATCAACAAACTATACAATTAAATATCTTTTGTATTTTTTTTCTTATTAAAAGCTAAGGGAGAAAATGTGAATGCTGCTAAATGATTTGTTTAGGGGGGATCATGATAAACAACCACAAAAATAATTGAAATGTGCCAAAGAGGGAAAGGAAGCTACTTTATTTTAAAAGAAACAAGCAGACATTAAAGCAAGAAGTAGCAAAATATATCAATGTTTCCAACGAATATAATTGAAAAAAGGAAGAATTAAGAGTTAACCCAGGCATTGGTCATAGTACTGCAGTCTGCATCTCTGGGCTGCCCACGGCAATTCCCAAGCAGATGCTCCGTTGTGGCTGTTCTGCCCATTGAGAGGGTGTTGGCTCCTCACATCAATCCTCTCAATCTCTTTTCCTTACTCCCCAGAACTTGTCCTGCCACCCATATTTATCTTTGTACTAAGGTCCTGGATACCAAGTGTCCTGCTTCCAAAAATGCCCATGCCTCATCATCAAGCTCTCCTGTGTCTTTCCCTGGATCTTCCCCCAAATTTCCTCATTCTCACTTGTGATTTTCTCACACAGAAGATGTGATTTGTTTTTAAAGGTCCTGGTGGCAGCTATGCATGGTTCTGCTACTTTCCTCCTTCAGCTGGTTAGTACATGGCTGGGCCATATGCAATGCCACTGGAGGGTAACAAATGCTGATACGAGACTGCAACATTAATTTCAAACCTATGCTTGAGTGACAAATGATGTCATTGGAAGTATTTTACAGCATTGCAGGGAAGAAAAGCTCTGTCATCGGTGTTGTGGCCAGGTAGAGAAGGACTAAACCTCTGTGATCCCAACAAAAATCTTCCCACACACCTGGTATTTGTTTGTTTGTTTGTTTAAAAAAACCAGATGACTGCTACTCACACTACTAAAGTGACATTTAATTCAGTTCTGAGAGTATGAATCATATAGAAAGACTTAACCATTCACTAGGCTGTTCAGCGCCTGTTGTGTACAATGAAGAGAATCAAGAGATTTCTATGGACTGTACCACCTCAGGTGGGAGTTGCAGTTTAAAGTGTTCCTCACTAAAAGGCATCCCTCTTTTGCACCTAGGAGGACAGTATATTGGAGAGAAGGCTAGTCTGAAGCCTTCTTCCTGACTGAGCTAGCTTTCTATATGCAGGGAGCTCCCAATGTAGAGGAGTATTCACATGTGCAAGTTCCATTTGGAGCCTAAAATGATCTAGTCTGGAAAATGCTTTATTGTTTGGTTATGCTAAATTTGTAATATATGAAAAAGTGACAGAAGAATCTCTAGATACAAGAAACTCAGAAATTATGGCCAGCTGCATGGGGAGCAAGTAATTTAGCAGCAGAGGGGCCAGTCGTGACATTTCAGTGAAGAGATAAACATTAAGAACTTACTTAGAAAGTACTTAAACTCTGTTAGTGCACTTTATATCTGAATGCGTGCTCTCTGTACCTGTTGACATTAACAGTTCATTCAGAGTCAAAAGTAGAATAAATATATTACGGGTGTGTGAAAGAGAGGTCTAATTTAACACACTCATCTATGTTTTGACTAAAATTATATTGGATATCAAATGAAACTGAAATTCAGAACTGTGTAGGTAGAAAAGGGAATGTTGTAAAGGACTTCATGGAATATCAAAATGCAACAACCAAAAGAATCTGACACTGACAAAGACAGCAGCAAAGTTAACCCTGGCACTGACTGCTCTAGAGCTCCTTCCATTAGTGGCAATACATTTTGTAAGAGTGTCAGAAACCTGGAAGTTCTGGCATCAAGGGATTTGAAGCTTCCACTCAGCTTTATGTCTCTTGCCTAGGCACTTGGAGGAGCGCTTAACAGTTTTTTGATGCTTTAATATGGAAAGCCCCAGGGTACAGTGGTAAGGGTGGAGGCCTTTTCTTGTAGTACCAATCATCCCCATATTCAAATATAGGAAGAGGAGGTGATGTGTGCTTGTTTTCATTTAACCATAGATTGAATTGTGATGATGGCAATAAAGACACCTTCAGTGACGCTTGCTGGAAATAGCAAGCACCGATTTCTTACCAAAATTGAAGTCTCATTACTTTCTTTTAGGAATTTGTTTGTGGGACCCATAAATTCACCCCATACCTTTTGGTAGAACAGTACTCTGTGTATGTGTGTTGTTTGTCAATATATATAAACAATGAAAGTTCTGAGAACATGTGCTGCTGACCCCACAGAAACCTATTACAAAGTATAATGGAAATAGGATGCATTCAAGTGTTACTCATCAGAAGCTGTTGCACTCCTATGAAAATAGGTGTAGAGAAAATTACTGCAATGCATATAATTCATCCAGAAGCTTACAGTGAGTCATTTGGAACTAATCTATTTTTGTATGCACTGGCAAGAAAATTAAGAATGGTTTTAAGACTAGTAATCACTGATCTGTTTGGGTGTCATATTGCAATTATTTCTATGTTGCTATTATCTTTCTCAAATCGGATGACATAAAGAAGATTCTAAGCCAGTGATTTCAGCCAACGTCAAGGGCTACTGCTTGTTGTCTTTCACTATGTATTTATTCATATTTATATCCCACCCTTCATATAAACCCTGGTGGGTAACAACAATCTTAAAACATCCCACAATAAGATACAATAAAAGAAATAGAAGATTTCATTATGTTACAAAGAAAATTAAATTGTAGCTAAAATGGAACTAACTCATTCATTATATGTTTATCCTGCTATTCATCCAAGCAGTTCTGAGTCCCGGAAATCCTATGTATGCCAATCTTCTATGTAGGCCTGATACTGCTTAGCTTCCTAGGAAAACCTGCAGCAGGTTCTTTCAGATAACTTTCTAAATCAGAGTGGTCAAACCGTGGAGGCCGTATTTGACTTTTGGGAGTACCCAAGAGGCAGTGATAGCCACCAACTTGGATGGCTTTAAAAGAGGCGTAGACAAATTCATGGAGGATAAGACTATCAGTGGTTACTAGCCATGATGGCTATGCTGTGCCTCAATCATTAGAGGCAGCATGCTTCCAAATACCAGTTTTTGGAAGCCACAGGAGGGAAGAATGCTCTTGCACTTGCGACTTCTTACGAAGCTCTGGTTGGCTGCTGTGTGAACAGGATGCTGGACTGGTTGGGCCATTGTCCTGATTCAGCTGGCTCTTCTTATGTTATTAAATTATCCCCATAGAACCCATACTAAAATGACTAGATGATTATTAGATGATTTTTAGGGCTAGGAAGTGGTGCCTTATCATTGTTTGCTATTGCATGTTTCAGCTTCACTCTCTCCCTCAGTCCATTTGAGGTAGCAGCATAGATGTCAAGAAATGTGGCATGTACCATTTCCCAGCACTTAAGGCCACTTATGAAACTTAGTGGTGATGATGGTGGCCTTTGTGCACGTGCAGAAAGGCTATTCTGAATTGGCACTGAGCTAATAAGAGTAATCCATGTTCCACCAAAAGAGACAGCTAGCAACATGCAGTGGCTGTGTTCATTCCTATCATGACTTGAAATGTTTGTTTCATCTTCCAAATTACTCTTTGTCCAGTCCTTTAAAACAAGGAACAGCTTCTCATTTTGGAGCTTGCACAGGCTTTTGTCACAAATAATTGATAGCTGAAGATGCGTACAATATTTATCCTTGCCCAGTACATAGACATAGGGGGAGCCACAGGTAAGCGATAAGACTATCTAGCGAGTCTCAGACAGGATCTCCTCTTTAATGTTAGATGATGAAGGCAATGGGCAGGCACTACTGATTGTTCCTCGCAGCAGCCACTCACATAAGAAAAATGCAGTCTTCAGTTTTCTCATAGCATATTCAATTCCATTTAAATATTGCAAACTGCTGAATTGCAAATGTTAGCCTAGGCATGAATAAAAAATGTTGATATTTTATTCTAAAAATAATAATTGTGGATAGGCCCTCTTTGTTGTATTATTTAAAATATTTCATTTCATATGTAAACCTACAGGCTATTGCAGAGTTACCACTATCCCCCCCCCGGGGGGCATTAAAATTACAAAAGGGATGCTATCGCAAGGATATTGCTGGGGGGAGTTATTTGCTTTTGACAAGGACTGCCAGTAATTGTCAAGTGGAAAGAAAAGCACGGTAGTCAGTTTCTGTGAAATGGTGGTAGAAAAACTCAGAAGAGTGCAATCCGGCTCCCATTATAGATATATTTTTTTTAAAAAACTGCTCTTACTAGAAAAGAGCTATCCTCTCCCCTACTACCACCACCTTGAACTTTGAATTCATTGCTGTTCATGGGCGACTAACTCCTGGTATTTAAACTGCCAGCTGCTGAAAGTGATTGAGTTTGAACCGGGAGTGGGGTGGGTGGGAAGAAGAGCCGTCCTGCTGAGGCAAACGCATTTCTTCACCCACCTGTAATAAAATATTGTAAAGAATAGCTAGAAAGCTTTCCCTTGGACTTTCATCTAGCAGCTTTTTATTATTATTGCAGGCCCTGTGAAGGAATCAGTATTGACTCCTGTCAGGCACTTTTGGATAGGAGGTGAAGAGCCTTCTCTCATGGCTTTCTGTGTTTTGTCAAATCCAGTACTTTCAGCTGAAGTGCGACGTGAAAGCTGATGTCAGGAAATGCCTTCAAGCACGAGCTGGTGCTGGTCTCCTGTGACTAACTTTTAAAACAGAGAGAGAGTATATCAGATTGGGCTATAAAAAGATGGCAATCTAACTGGACATAAATACATTTATTGCAGGCTCAGCAGCCGTTACATATCATTAGAGAAAAGAGAGAAGAGGGAAAGGGGCCACTCTGATGTCAGACGTCTTCTTTTAGGAACAAATGTGTCCGGATGAGATGATGCTAACATGATGGCAGCTTGTTCACTTAAGATTTAAAATACATTCCTGTCTCTCTATCCACTCTTGTTGCTTTGAAGTAAAACTCTTTTTTATGGCTAATGCAAACTAAAAATAATAACAGTTAGGAACTGCAGATACTACAGATAAAATCTGGAGGTTAGTAGGGCAATATAAGCTTTTATCTGCTTTGATAATACTGTTTTACTAGTTTTTATGTTGTATCTCTGTTTTTATTATACTCTTTTATTGTTTTTATGTTATATTTTTGTATACCGCTTAGAGATTTTTAAGTATTAAGTGGATTAGAAATGCTTCTAATATAAGATAAATATCAAAAGGTGCTTTTAAAAAAATAAAAGTATGTGTCAACAGCTTTGTCATAAACTAATTGTTGACTTACATGTTTCCTTTCCATTGATAAATAATAGGCCTGAACGACACAAACAGCAGAATGAGGTGATAGAGAAATGAGGTGATAGAACTTCAACACAGATGGATGTTACCATCTTTAAATGCTCTCCTGCAAATAGAAAATCAGCACAGTTGGCACAGGGCTGGGAGATAACCTTTATTCCTGCTGTGCTGGTGTGTGTGTTTGTGTGTTTGTAGGGAGTTTATTACATGGGGAAAATTTAATAGTGGTGTCCCCACCTCTGTCTGCAGTAGTACAGTCTATTCTATCACCTCATTCTGCTACACTTGTAGACTGTGCTGTCATTTTTTCATAGCATGGGTACTAAAAGGTGTATTGCTTTACATGACAACTGGGCAAGGCGTAATCCTTGTACTTCACATTTTTATATGTATTTTTAATTGACAACATGTGAGATTTGTTTAAGCTATGAATGCTTTTTGCACTCTTTAAAATATTTGACATGTTAAGAAGTGGAAAACTTTTAGGGATAATTGCCGTGAGCAATGCATCGAATTCTGCCAAAAGTGTTTCCATCCAGGCTGCTCCAGTAAAGTGTGTGTGTGTGTAATAGAATCACAGAATAGTAGAGTTGGAAGGGCGTATAAAACCATTGAATTCAACCTCCTGCTTAATGCAGGAATCCAACTTAAAGCATACCCAACATGTGGCTGTCCAGCTGCCTCTTGAACGCCTCCAGTGTTGGAGAGCCCACCACCTCCTGGGGTAATTGGTTCCATTGTCGTACTGCTCTAACAGTTAGGAAGTTTTTCCTGATGTTTGCTATCATTTCTCTTCCCAAGGCTAAACATGCCCAGCCTCTCCTACTAGGACTTTGCTTCCAGATCCCTGATCATTCTTGTTGCCCTCCTCTGAACTCGTTCCAGTTTGTCTTCATCCTTTTTAAAGTGTGGTGGACGCAATACTCAAGATGAGGTCTAATAGAGGGGCACTTCACATGATTTAAACACTATACTTCTATTAATGTAGCCTAAGCTAGCATTTGCCTTTTTTGCAGTTATATCACACTCTTGGCTCATATTCAGCTTGTGATCAACAGCAATTCCAAGATCCTTCTTGCATATAGTATTGCTGAGCCAAGTACTGTATAACTGTGCATTTGGTTTCTTTTTCCCAGGTGTAGAATTTTGCATTTATCCCTGTTAAATTTCATTCTGTTGTTTTCAATCCAGTGCTCCAGCCTATCAAGATCACTTTGAATTTTGTTTCTGTTCTCCAGGGTATTAGCTATTCCTCCCAATTTTGTATCATCTGCAAATTTGATAAGCATTCCCTACACCTGCTCATCCAAGTCATTAATAAAAATGTTGAAGAGCACTGGGCCCAGGACTGAGCCCTGTGGTATGCCACTTGTTACCTTCCCCATGTTTAAAAAGGAACTATTGATAAGCACTCTTCTGTAGTCAGCTATGGATCCACTTAATGATTGTTCCATCCAACATCTAGCTAGTTTGCGAATCAGAATATCAGGAGACATTGTGTGAAAAGTTTTGCTTAAGTCAAGATATATTATGTCTACAGCATTCCCACAATCTAACAGGGAGGATACTCAATCAAAAATTGTGGCAAGATTAGTCTGGCAGGATTTGTTCTTGATAAATCCGTGTTGGCTTCTAGTCATCACTGCATTATTTTCAAGGTGTTTACAGATTAACTGCTGTATCTTCTGCTCCAGAATTTTCCCAGGAATTGATGTCAGGCTGCCTGGTCGGTAGTTCCCAGGTTCCTCCTTTTTGCCCTTTTTGAAGATAGTGTGTGTGTTTGGTGCCTGAGAAATTGGAGGTGATGCTTCAAAAGCAGATTTCCTCCCTCCAACCCTTTCTGTGCTTTTATCTTGCATGTTTGGTATCAGATTAAAACCAATGCTACCATAGATATTAGCACCATTTCTAATTGTCTACAGAGGCCACTAGAATGGTGAGTCTAGAGACCTTGGTCTCCATCCAATGTATGTTTGCTGTTCAACAGCATTGTGTGGTAGTCATGCTGGGGAGGAAGGGGGGAGGTGTACTTTGAACTCTCTTATCACCAAATTGGAATCACACTGGACTACCACTCTGGTTGAACAATCTTAGTGAGACTTGACAGGGAGCATATTTCTGTCTAAACAGAAAAGGGATTTCAATGCACATAATACAGAAACCATAACAATGTTATCATAGACATGACCTGTCTCTGTGATACATTACAGAAGCCATTGTTTTTCTTTTCTGTTGGGTCCTTCCATTCCCACCCCTTTCAGAACACTTTCAGTTGTCCCATTTGGTTTTAAACAAATCAGAAATTCATGTCCTAAATATTTCACTAGTCTGTATAATTAAGTTGATCAGGTCTGGGAGTACTAGCAGGAAATAATGGGAGCATTGAAGCATTGAAGCTGTAATGGGAACCTGAATTCATTCAGATATCAAATCTAATAATTGCTCTACACCTGTATACACAGTCCCATAGAGCAAATGCACATTAAAGGTTTAGTGGAACAGTTTTAATACTGTGCACCAAAGGGATATGATCCTGTTTTGTTTTTCAAAACAGCTTTGTATGGGTTTTTTCCCAACTTTTACTTGTGGAAGTTTGTTGTATTTTAATGGAATATTCAATCTTCATTCATAGATATGCAAACATTAGGAAAACATTTTCATGCATTACATTAGATTAGAAAGCAGGAGGTAACACACAACTGTGGGTTATCCAGATGTTCAGCTACAAGGAGCAACGTATTTAAACTCTTCATCCTCTCCCTCAAAGAAAACTAGGAACATACTATATATTGAACATTTAAAAAATGAGATGCTTATGCTTGCATAGGCTTTCCCTCCAGATGTTTTGGACTTCAAGTCCCATCAACCCCAGCCAACATGACCAATGGTCAAGGATGATGGGAGTTGGGAGTCCAACACCATCCACATTTTACCCATCCCTAATCTTGGCAAAATACAGCCTCCCAACCATGGAAATAGGTGGGAATAACCTTTAGACCACATGATATTTTCTGCTTTGGATATTAGGTGTCAATCAACCTCTGAGCCTCTCTTATTACAAAGTGGGGTGGAGGGGACCACATCCCCTGATTATAGCTGGTTGTTCTTAAATTCTGCAAGTTTCGACATAGCTGTATCATTGTCCTATTATGTTCAGTGAAATTCTTTTGTAATAACCAGCATATAAAATGAAATGTTATTGTACTGTTGAAATGAAATGTAATAAAGATGACGTGATTGAATTCTAACTTCAAGTTATTCTCGCTACACTCCTTATTCCAAAATGTGTGTTTGATGCAGCAGCTTTTTCATCGTCCTTTCTGTCCCATCTCCTTTGTTACATTCTCATCTGGGAGTTGAAAATCAAAACAAGAAAGAAAATGGCTGTATATGGCTCTGCTTGTGTTGCAAAGAGGCCTATTTTCCTGTGTGATTTTAAAGGCCAATTACCCTTGGAGGAAGGAGATTGATTTGTCTTGTAACCCTTGAGGCAGGCATGTGGTAGTGTTTCAAAATAAGGCTTATCATAGGCTACTGAAATGGAAATGGAAATGGAAGAGCGTTCAGTCATTTCAAAAGCATTTGTCCCAGATAGTGGTGTTTCTGAGGTAAGCAAAGTTACATTTGGAGTATTAAATAGATCACCAAAAATCTCAATAATAATAATAATAATAATAATAATAATAATAAATCTGGATAGGATCTTGACTTTTAAAGGGAAAATCTTGTAAATAAAATTGATTGTGATGTATATTATGTCACTTTTCTTTCCTACTTTAAAGTATAGAATAATCTAAAGGTAAGCCAACAGCGTATGTTCACTTCCATAGTTCCCATAAAACACAATAGGACTTACTTCAAAGTAAGCATGCATTGGTTCAGGCATTAGAGCTTGCAAATCCTCACTCTTTCTGGATTTAGCATTGTGAGTAAGGAGCTTAGGGTTTTTTTTCTTTGCATGTTGGAGCTGAAAGGACAGTGGGAGGATGCTGAATCACAGTGCATAAAGATGTATGGAATTAGGTGTACAGTGAGAACTTGAAGGTAGAATCCTCCTTATTGCTTTTGATTTCAATGGCAGAAGAGTGTTCCTTTTTATATTCTGAACATTTCATAAGAATTTTACCAAGCAATCTAGCACAACAACTGGGGATTTCTGCTATGTAAGTTAAGAGTAGAATCCTAGTATTTCCTTGATGCCCATCAAGATATAGTTAGACAGACTAATGCTTATTTTCCCAAAGATAGATGTCCTGGGACTCCTGCCAGACTGCAAGACATAACCCTAGAATCCTTTTTACCTTCTGAGTATATATTTTGCACTTGGCTCTGATTGGTAGATCTTGGGATGCTAGTAAAAACAACAAAATAGATCCAACAATGCTGAGCTGCTCATCCTTGGGTTAGCATGCCATCTAATAGTCTTTCTTCAGTGCATGAATGGACCCTTGAACACCTACTGCAATGTGTCAGAATCTTATAAGTGTAGGCACCTAAGCATGTTGACTCAAGAGTGTTTAGCATTCTGTAAGGTTGGTGAATTGTATAACTTTTTTTCAGTCTTTTACCTCTGGTTGAGTTGCTGTAATGCGCTGTCTGTGGCGCTGCCCTTGAAGAAAATCCAGAAAGATTGGGTTCTCTTCAACTTCAGTGTTTACTAGTTTCTTTCCAGGTTTAGTTCTTTCTAGGCTCAAAAAGGGCTGAATGGCCTAGGGATAGGAGTATATGGAACACCTGCTTCCCTACGAGCTTCCCTGGGAACTATGTTCCATTGCTGAGACAAATATGCGCACATATATACCCTTCATGTTCCTTTACCATCTGAGCTACACAGAGTGGGCATGAGAGAGAGAGGGCACTCATGTCTGCTGTGGTGTCCAGATCATGGAGCGGGTTTCCTATGGAGGTATGCTTGACCCCCTCACTGCCTGCTTTTTGTAATATTATTATTATTGTTTTTATTATTTATATTATTGTTTTTGCCTGCTGTTTATTCCAGTGTGTGTTCACCTAATGCAGCCTCTTGGATGTTTTAACTGCTGGTTTTATTGTTGGATTGTAATTTATGATTTAGTATTTTATTATTTGTAGTTGTTTTTATTGTGATGTGCCTTAACTACACTCCAGTGTAGAAAGGTGGGATGAAAATTTTTTAACTAACTAAACCAATGCAGGTGTGGGGAATCTTTTGCCCTTCAGATGTTATCATCCCTGGTCCTTGGCCATGCTTGCTGGGGCTGATGGAAGTTGCAACATTCCTGAATTAGGTTACAAAAGCTAAAACTCACTAGCAGGACAGAGTAAAACCTTTTGCATCTAACCATATTTTAAAACTCTTGCATGTAACTTTTGAGCCTGCTTCAGCAAACCACAAGTAAAACTTCCCTACGCTTGACCTTACAGAATGCAGCACCCCATAGATTATCACCCAAACTGAATGCTGGGAGACTGTGTCACTTGATCTTTTTCTGAGTTCTAGTTACAAAGGAAACTAATCCCAATAAATGTCACCTTAAGTCAGTTCTAAAAGGTCACATTCAGATTTATTTTGCTGTGCATTTTTAGGAAGCCTTGTTCAAACTGTTGTACTTTTTAAAAATAGTTGGGGTTTAAAAGTCTAATTAGGCAAAAGAAAGAATGCCTGTTTTTGATGCCACAAGGTGAATGCATTCAAAAATCTCTTTTCAGTCTCACAGACTGTTAGAAATTTAATAAATCAGCAAGATACAATTCTGGGGTCTGTTGTATTGATCTGCAAGTTCAGAAGAGATAATGAAAAAAGTGGTTGCTACTCCTAAGGAATGGAGTATGGATTACTTGTCTTGGAATACTTTCTGATCTCGATTTACCCATGGTCTAAAGACTCAACCAAGAGCTCAAAGCAAGCTGCCGCCTTTTTCACAGTCTGTCTGTCAACCTCCCCGCACACACATACACACCCAATGCTTTTAAACCTAAAATGAAAGGAGGAGTTTTGAAAAAGAGAAAGGAAACTTGATGAAAAAACAGATGTAGCAGCAATTTTCTTTTCAGACTTTCACCTTTTGCAACATTGAATTGTGAAACAGTAAAGGGAAAGCAGTGATGGAATACATACTTTATTGTAATGAATCATTTAACTGTCTTGGATCCATAGTAATCTCAGTAGCTATCAACAACTTGCTACACAGTTGTGAAGCCCGTCTCTGGGGGTTTTGAAATCCATATTTGCTATATGGGACAAACAAACCCCAAACCTGATCCTCTTGGAATGAACATCACCAGCATTTCCAGGTAGCAACATGATCTTATCTCCAACTAAACTGAAGGCAGTTGATAAATAATTCCACCCACAGTTTGCCAGGTTAGGCTGATTTCTCTTCAGATGCAGCACTTGTGTGATAGCAAATGCTTGTACATGATGGTGCACACACAAAATCATGATCTCGTCAAGTTATGACCTAAACAGGCAAATCCTTGGCTAGAAGCAGGAGCTCTGTATAAAGCATTTCTGTCAGGAAAAAAATATTCAGTCATATGTTTAGTACTGGATTTGTTGTCAGAACAACTTCAGAATGAGGCACAGAACAAGGGAGGGATAAGGCAGAGTAAGAAAAAGGTGGCGGGAAGCAGGAGGAAGCTCTGTCGCTTCATTCAGACCATGAGCTAGGGCAAGTGTGACCCTTTAGATGTTGCTGCAATCCAGCTCCCATCATCCCTGGCCATTGGGCAAGCTGGATAAGGCTGATGGGAGTTGGAGTTCAACAACAGCTGGAGGGCCACGGGTTCCCCAGTCTTGGATCAGACCAAAGAAGCAGACTTGACCCAAAAGCTCTAACCTGCTCTGGTCCATTTCTGTGAATCTTGCTGGTGGTGCTTCTTTGGCCAACCCTCAGTTGTAATGCACACACCAAATCCTACTTGCTTATCTGTAATTTAAGGGCTACAAGTGATTTTAAGAGATAATTTGGCTGCTCTCTAATATTTTCTTTAAAATCTCTCCTGAAGAAGAATTGACAAAACTCCTAAGCAACCTTTCTTAATATTCCACCACCCTTACAGTCAGTCTGTTCCACTCCTTGAAGTGTCAGCAGTTGAGAAGGATAACTGATCACTATCCTCCCTAAGGCTAACCCTTTTTGTATCACAAGACTATTCAAGTTCCTGCTTCCTGCCTTATCTTCTTCTGAACCATCACTAGACTTACTCAGCCAATTTTCACTATTTAATATCCCTTTTATAACTAACCATGGTCAGCCTTGAAATCTTATCTATACCATTCATGGGTGTACCCTGGGCCCAGGGCATGATACCCTGCTGCTAAATTTTCCACAAAAATTGAACAATTTCCTATGGATCAAACTGGATGCTTTCTAATAATCTGTGCTCTTTTACTATGTTTCCTGAATATTATTGTCATTTCAAGTCTCAACATGTATTCTGCTGTCGTGAGCTACCTCTGATGCAAACCACTTTACCTGTCAGCAGCAGCTTACAATTTACAGAAGAAATCATCAGTTGCAAAAAAAACCCAGTGTTTTGAGTGTGGAAAAACTAATCTTTTCTTTACACAGTCATTTTTTATTCTTTCTAATAATGCATTGTTTTATCTAAAATGACACTGGGTATTATATTTGCTTGCCAATGGTTGTCTGAGACAGAGAAGGTTTTAGAATTAATAGTTAATAGGAGACTAAGAGCTAATATCACAATATTGTACAAGATGAAGGATAAACTAGCATTAAAATTCCTGCTTAGCCAGACTAGATAGGTTGCCTTGGAAGAAGGGTAACTTCGTTGACCAATGGAAATAAAAGTAGCTGATCTCACAAGGCTGAGTACATGACATCATTTCCTTTATTCATCATCCCACATAGATAAGCAAGAAAGCTAAAGGAAATATTGTAAAATGCACTGCACATTAAAAGTGCTAGGTAAACCATTGTTTAAAATAATTCTGAATTATCTCCATTGGCCAGCCGCTATGCAACAGTAAAGAGCTTACCAGTGAAATATGAAACTGTCCTTTTCTTATAATGAATTGGAATGTTATTGCATCATAGATTAAGAACGGACATTTGGTTCAATATTTTTCCATTTATTCCTGCCATTCTTGCTCTTTCTCCTCCATGCTAGTTTTTAGAGAACAGATAACTGACTGTCACAAGCAGAGATTGGGTGTGCACAATTGTCTACTAAGTAAATGCCTCCAGATACAGCCAAGAAAGTAAGCCAAAGCAGCACAACATGGGGAAGACAATTCCATGGGTCCCAAGCCAGACTAATGCATGATGAAAAAAATGCTTTAAACCCCAACTATCTATCAAATGCTTGGCTTGAGCAAATTAATTTACCAAGTTTTCCCAAGAGACACTTTACTCTTCTGAAGATTCATAGCATCCGGACTCCCATTATGTCGGTCTCTCTAATGCCTGCGGGAGCGGGGCTTTGTATGTCGTGAACCTCCATGGCATGCCTGTAACCATGGGGGGGCACATGGGGGCATAGCACCCCTAGCAGTTTGGGGGAAGATTGTCTTTTTAATTTGTGACATAACAATGACAACCTCCATTTAAAGCATGACAGGTTTTTTTTAAGAATAGAGCAATTTAAAAATAGGACTCTGAAAAATTCAGAGAATAAGGCAAGGAGAGTGCACAACAAAAGCTCATCTAGAAGAGCCCCCAAAATTCTGCTCACCCATGACTTTCCCTAACGGAGGGTAGATTTTTCATGATCACAATCATGACCACTTAAGTGATCCTGAAGGAAAAAACCCAGCCTGTATAGTAATGTGACCCCTGAAGAGTTAAATATTAGTACTTTGTATTATGGGCTAGAGTTAGATTCCATCCCTTGGACTTTCCTTTGCTCTGTTTTTCATTTTTAGTTGTGCTCCTTACCAAAAAGAAGCATTTTTGTTTGCCTGCAGTAAGAAGTAAGAGTTGGTTTACTCTGCAGTTGTTATAATGAGTAGAGCAGGATTGGGTGCTTATTGCTAAAGGGTGAAATAAAGAGCTAACAAAGTGATCTGAAAAAATGGCTACCCTTTTCTCTTTTCAAGCACTCACTATAATCACAATCATAGTGGCTAGTTTTTCTTCTTTTTCTTGATCCTTGATGGCAAAGGATGAAAACAGCCCTAAAAGAATTGGAATGTCGTTGTGTACACTACAGCTGGCTGGCTGGACACCTAGGCTGTAATTCAGGCCCAATTTCTGATTTTCGCAATATGTGGCCTTTTTCAGGGTTTCTGGATAGAAAAATCAACCCAGCAACAAGTAAAAAATTCCAATTGCTTTCCACAATTCATTTCCAATTGCTTAGTTTGTTCTTTATATGGCAGCCAGTTAAAAGGTTTTCCCCTTGATTGGCCCAACTGGAAGGAAAATCTAAAAGCCAGGAACAAGACTAGAAGGTGGGACTCTCAAGGAGGAGTTAACAAACAAACCCTCTGCCCTTCCCTAAATTTTATTGTGGACAAGTTTATTTTTCAGATGGAATGTAAAACTGAGATATCTAATGCATCATCGAAGGCTCTCCTCCGGGTACCGACTCATAGAGAGGCTCGGAGGATGACGACAAGATCTAGGGCCTTCTCAGTGGTGGCCCCCGAACTATGGAATAGTCTCCCTGATGAGGTACGCCTGGTGCCAACATTGCTTTCTTTTCGGCGCCAGGTTAAAACTTACCTCTTTTCACAGGCATTTTAATACATTTTAATATATTTTAGTATATTTATAACACTCTGGTATACTAAATTAATTGTGTAATATGTTTTAGTTTTTGGGTATTTCTGTTATGTGTGCGGTAGTTATTACGTGGTTTTATCATATTGTATTTTATATTCATGTTGTTCACCACCCAGAGAGCCGTTGGCTGTGGGCGGTATAGAAACTGAATAAAATAAAATAAATAATAAAATCATCAAAGCCAAGCTCAGGAGCTCATTGTTTTTACCAAAGTAGTTCCGTTCATGAAGAATCAGAACACAGGGACAGGCTACAGGTGAAAGGGACTGTAGCCATAGGCTAAGTCAGGTTTTTGAGTCTGGTATTCCTGGGGATCTCTCAAAAAAGGGTGAGACAATTTAGCAGATTAAACTTCATTCATGTAAATTAACACACTCTCTGGATGGAGGAGGAGTGATGGGGAAGGTCAGTGCCTTTCTCTGGCCTGGCCCTCACATCCTCTTCACCAGTGGGGGGGGATTGGCTGACGCTATGTGCCTCCCTCATGCCCAACCTAGAAATGTGTCTGCCCCACCTAACAAGGAAGGCTGACTCCATGGCTGCTCCATGGCACTAGCTCATCTTACTGCAAATGTCACCAAGCTAGTAGTTCTTCAGGAACAAGAACACAGTGTAGAAGTAGCTTAAGCCTGGCAGCCAAATCAGTAGAAATATGCACACCAAAATCAGCAGGCATTGCTTCTATTTGAATATTTTTTTTCACTTCTGTTCAAAAGTCAAGAGGTGCCACTGCACCTTACGCTGCCTTATGCTGTTGCATTTTTGCATTTACTTCTCTGGGTTTTAAGCTGTTTTAATCCCTTAATAAAGCCTTTAAGCAGAAAATGAAATGCACTTGTCTCTATTCTCTCTTATCTGCCATGTTTAGGTTTTGTATTGCTTATATTGTACTAAATTTCCCTGGAATTGTATGAATATTGTCCCCTGGGTCTGTCATAAAAACTAGATGTGTATCTCATTAGGCTTTTCCAGTGAGCAAAGTTTTAAATGAAGGAATAAATAAATATTTGATGCAAATGCTTTCATTGTCTCCCAAAGGTACAGACCACATGAATCCCTTTACATGGGTGTTTTCTCCCCATCTTCTTTGCTATTTCAACAAACATTATTCCAATAAGATGAAGCTTCAGCAACAGCTTTTTTTAATTATTAAAGAGGCACCAGTTTCTTTTTTTAGATATTCACATTAACTCTGCCAGTTTAACTTTAAGTTTAGATATTCTGTCATGACAGCATTTGAAATGATTTCTCTGCCAGAGTTCTGGAGAAAATAAAATTAAAGCAATGCTCCCTGGACATTTAATTCTATGAATGCTTTTAGAAAATATGAGACCATAAGCCACTTTTGCTATTACGTTCAGCTCACATTACCCCCCCATGTAGGGGGATGGTGTTCCATATATAAAAATAAAGATTATATATCTGTAGAATCTTCTGTTCTCCCTTCTAGATCAGAGGTAAGCAAAGTGGGTCCCAACAGCTATATTCTTGATGGCAAGGCTTTCCCCCCCTTTTTGTCTGTTCAGTAGCTGCTCCTTGAGAAATGTCCTTTGCTTCTAACTCTGGAAAGTGATGCAGACAGTTTTCTTAGAAATTCCATTGTGTAGATGTAGGACAGGGAACGGGGAGAGATGTTGTTGGACTCCAGCTCCCATCATCCTTGTCTATTGGGTAAGCTGGCTGGGGTTGATGAGAGTTGTAGTCCAACAACATCTGGGGACCCAAGGTTGAAGAACACTGTCTCAGTTAATCCTGCAGCGGAACTTAACCCATGTGAATATTCACCAGCTTTTTGGTCTGCTACTCCAATCAACTCCATGAAATCATTGACCATTGTTCGCAAAAGCTCATGTCACAATAAACCATTTGGAACATGATCCCATCTGGAAATTCTCCTGTTTGAGCTCCATTGAAATGAATGGTACCCATGCAAGGAAACGTCATGCAGTTTTGCAGCTCCCATTCATGCAGAAGAATGTTCATTTGGACTGTTTCTTTCGTTTCTAAGAAAATTTTTGTCTTCATCCAGTTTGGCATTTTTCTGTGTCTGAACTTACAGCACTCTCAGGGCTCATCCAGACAACTGCAAAATGTGTGACACGCCCGCTATGTGTGTTCATTATTTTTCGGTCGTCCAAATGACGTCTCGCGCTGTTACGTATTTTCGCGGGTTAAATCCGCTCCTTGCAATGCTGGCAAAAATGCAATTTGCTGTTTAAAATTGGGAATCATCCGCTGTACCTTCAGGAGTTAGGATGCAATACTACGGACTTTACAGCTGATGGGCGGTTCTTGGGCATTTCCCCATGCCCCTTCTCCTCATTCCAGCCAATCATGTATCTGCACTTTTGTGCATGTGCGAGAATAAGCCCGGGAAAATTGAACCAATCATTGCAATGGTGGGGTGTTGGGGGGTGTCTGCAACTACTGCGCAGATGCATTTTTTTTTTTTGCCAGCCTGCAAACTGGGCGGCCGCTCTGGGTGAGATCTGCAATGCACAGCAAGCAAGAAAGTGGGGGTGGTCGGTTTCAGCCTGCCTCTGGAAAGCTTTGTCAATTTCATTCTACTTGCTGGGGTTTTTGCTTCAAATCAGAAAAGCATACATTTGTTTAAGTGTAATATCGCAAATACAAACAAGAAAACGGCTGCTGGTTGGTTTCACGCCTGCTCCGGAAAGCTTTGTCAATTTCATTCTCCATGGGAAGGAAAGGGAGGAGGGGGGGTGACACGTTTCTTGCTTTTTTGGAGAAATAAGTGCAATTGCCAGCGTGTGTATCTCCTTAAATATCAATAAAGGCAGAAAAGCATACATTCGTTTAAGTGTAATATCGCAAATACAAACAAGAAAAAGGCTGCTGGTCGGTTTCGAGCCTGCTCCGGAAAGCTTTGTCAATTTCATTCTCGTGGAAAGGAAAGGGAGAAGGAGGGGGGGTGACACGTTTCTTGCTTTTTTGGAGAAATAAGTGCAATTGCCAGCGTGTGTATTTCCTTAAGTATCAGTAAAGGCAGAAAAGCATACATTCATTTAAACATAATATCGCAAATACAAACAAGGCAGGCGTGAAACCAACCAGCAGCCTTTCCTTCTGAGGCAAGAACTCCTTTACAGCCATATTGTGCTTCGTTGCAAAGGGGGAGAGGAGCATACGTAATTTTTTTGCTGACCAAGGTTTTAGAGGTGGAGCTTGGAAAAAGCGAAAAGAATGTAGGGGTCTTACCACTGCGGGTGTGGGTGCAAAAAAGTGTTTTTTTTAATTGGGAAAGAGTGAACTAAAAGGCAAAGTGAGGACTATCAGATGACAAACCGAATATGGAAACTGTGGATTATCCCACTCCGTTTGGATAAGCCCTCAGATCTTGTTTGTCAAGAAAAGACAGTTGGTTCTTGTCCTTGTGTGCTGTGTAAAAATTGGCCTAGGTAACTTGATGTGAAGGGAATTGCTGCCAACTTGTTCCTCTCTCACAGTAGCAAATTCCCCATTCCTTCCAATGCTGACAAGGCCGCCCCCCTTCTCATGAATAGGGTCAAGAGTTTTTGCTTTCTCCTTTCGTGTATACACAGAGTCCTTGTATGTCAAACGTTAGTTCACCTAAGCTCACAGGTTATCAACAGGAGTCATGAAACGCAGGCGAAGGATAGAGGAGACCCCACTCAAGATTGCTTGAGTCTTGGGAGGTACCAGAAATTTTCTGTTTGGGAGTCAAACTTCAGACAGCAGAATAATCTTTATAATATGTGTTAGATATTCATATCTTGCACACTGCAACTAATAAAATGCATTCTAGGTGGCCTTAGCCATCATTGCAGAAACAGAAAAACTGGAATACTAATCAGCAAGAAAGAAGTTGCTGGATATCCATTTAACATGAAAATATAAGACTTTGAAGGCACATCTTAGTTAAAATAGGTTTGTTGTTGTTATGTGCCTTCAAGTCAACCACGACTTATGGCGACCCTATGAATCAGTAACCTCCAATAGCATCTGTCATGAACCACCCTGTTCAGATCTTGTAAGTTCAGGTCTGTGGCTTCCTTGATGGAATCAATCCATCTCTTGTTTGGCCTTCCTCTTTTTCTACTCCCTTCTGTTTTTCCCAGCATTATTATCTTAGTTACAAAGTACATGGAAATACATGTCATGATATGTCACCCACCAGATGTAATAGATGGAGAAGATGGATGGTTCTCTTGGTCTCTTCAACTTCCACTCCAGCAGAGTGGAGGGTCATGAGTGCTATAAAACCTGGCCTTTTACACACTTTCTCATCAAGGGAAAGTGCTTGTTCCCATGGCCTTATCTGCTGCTGCCTGTTTATTATGCCTCCTCATTGCGCCTCTTCATGCAACTTCTTCATGCTCTTCATCAGGTCATTAACCAGATGCTACTGGTGGGACTTCTATCCTCAACTAGTTTGCTTAACTTCACCATATAAGAAACTTCCTTGTTGATAGAGCCGGAGTGTTGGCTGACTGCCTAGACTTCCTTATCACTTTGTACTCTGCTTCATAGTAAAACATTGCTTTGTTTAGAAAGGAGGCCATCCAGAAGCCCATTTTTCAAAGAAGAACATTTTTCGTCTCTGCAATTTATGCATTACAAAGTTATAAGCTAAGCAATATAAGCAAATGTAAATGATTTCAACACATTCTGTGCATATTTTAAGCCAATATCTGGGCTGGCCCATTACACTTCCCTCTTCTCCTGGATGCTTTTATTTCTCCCAAGCTGCCTAAAATTGCTCTTAAGGGTATTTTCACAAGTTGATGCTAAGAATACCTTTTCATCTCCAGTGCATCATTTCCAAATGATGTTAATGCAATATAGAAAGTTTTTTAAGCTGTTTTAAAATCAGATTGCAAGCTTTGGCCAATGCAACTATGCATTTGATATGCAGACACAGGAAATACAAATGTGATTAGGACTCTCAAGAAATTCCCTTAATTTTTAAGGCTGTAGAATGAAATATGGAAGCATTATAGAAGTCACGAAAGCAAAACACAGAGCGAAGATTGTTTTAAAATCACTGCTAGGTGGGAATTTGAAGTCAACCCGAGCTCTGTAGATTGAAAAGTTCCAGCCACATAATGCACCCAAGAATGACAATGCTAGGAGTGGTATCTTTCATAGAGAAGCAGTTAGGGACTCAGCAAATCTTCCCTCACATGCATCAGTTGAGATAATAATAATAATAATAATAAAATTTTATTTCTAGGCCGCCTATCTGGCCGCATGAGTGGCCACTCTAGGCGGCGTACAAAATCAGATGAATACAACATATCAAATACACATATAACCAAAACTTTGATATAAAATTAAGCTAAAAACACCCAGGGGTATTGATGCCTTTTAGCTGTTACAAGAACAGCAGATATCCCTGACAAAGCTTGAGAAGACAGGACATTTTATTTACATATTGGATGTAATATATTCATTGCATTTGTATCTTGGCACACTTTATTAGAATATCGAAATCAGCTCTAAGTGGGTTTTGCAATTAAAATAAACGACTGCATTTTGTTTGCTGTGTTTCATTCTTTTCTTTTTCTGACTTAAAAAACGCTTCAATTTTATAGGGGAAAGAAATGTTTTTAAACTCATGCAGAATTGCAGAAGTGGCTCACACAGTCACCACATCTGTCTGTATATTTGCCTGAAAGTTTTCTTTTTTCAAAGAAGCTGTTTCTAAAACATACTCTCATCAAACATGCACTGTATTAATACATTTTAAAATAATGGGATACGTTATCTTTGAAGAAATGTTTCACATCTAGGTGACACCACCAGTCAAACATTAGTTAGACAAGAAATGTCACTGCGGGGCTCCCTATTCACGCAAAGCCTTGGCATGTAGGTAAACAAAGGCAGAATTATTAGTTAAAGGTGTTGTTAATTTATTAATTTGAGTGTACATTGGATGGTTTTAAGGATTATGTTTGGTAGTATTTTGTGTATATTAGTGTTTGTTAGCCACCTTGAGTCTCTCGGAAGAGATAGATGGGATAGAATTTTTAAAAAACAATAAACATAGGGTATGTATGTGGAAGGTCCTGAGAGCTTCTGTTGCCTCCGCCTCTTTGCAAAGAACCTTCAGTGAGAACTTGTGGTTGTGCATGTAAATGTTTATACTAGTAACCCAACACAGTCTCAGTGCTGGCTTCAGGGATTAGCATCATCAAGCATCTGCTGAGGCTTAGGCTTCAGCTGGGGCCCCCCTGCTGACCATCAGAACCTTCTGGCCCTGCTGGTCCCCCTCCTTGCAACAGTCACCCACACACCTTCCTTATGTCAGTGACCCAGAGGCAGAGCGCAAGCAAGAGAGGGATGAGTGTGGAGACTGGGTGACAATGAAAGGGGGAGTGAATGGTAGCTGCGAAGAGAAGGATGAAGTCCACTGGGGGCCTCTTGCCCAAGTGCCTTGAAAAGCTGGAGCCACCACCTCTATCTGCCATGAAACAGGCAGAACTTAGGAAGTTCTGTAGGCATTTAGGTTCTTTTATATTATCACAGTAGGCTTCATTGTTAGAATATCTTCCCCCATGCAAGCACTCACCTTGTTTGCTTCTCTGCAAAGAGAAGCACTTTTATTGGGCTGTCATCCTGAGGCAAGATGTTCTCAAAGTTTTAGTTTCATTTCTCAGCCCATAATGCAACTTCAGCTGCTACTTTAGTGTGACGGCAGGCACTCAAGAGTAAGCCATTTAAAGCTTACAGCTTTAGGATCACCAGCGGGTTGTTCCATAGATTTGTTGCTTAGCATATGAGTAGGTTTTGTCATAAGATCTTAATTACCACTCTGATATAGTTGTTTAAATTTTGTGTTAGTTGCGTGGATGTGTTGCTTTCAAAGTATTCTTTAATTATATTTCTGTTTCAGAATTGAGTAATTAATGTCCAGTTCTTCACACATCCTTTTTCCTGCATTTCACATACATTTATTATAGAAGTATCTATTTATAATTTCATAGTTTTAAGAGAATATCTTCTTGACTCTTAATTGCTGCTGTTAAACCATTTCTTCTACGGGACTATTGTTTGTAGGAATAGCAAATGTCACTATTTGTGTGTATACCTCCTTGGTTTCTGCTTCAAATTCCCTGCTTAGCCACTTTAGACAAATACTGCCTGCAACAGAAAAACCTTGGATATGCCAGATAAGTCTGTTCGAAGCAACTTGCACTCAGTTGCACTGACAGCGAGTGTTTGCTGTACTCCAAGGGTCTCTAGCCTCAAGACAACATAAATCAGCGGAAATTTCAAGAGTATTTCAGTGCCCTGGAGACATTTGCCTGTCTAGCACCCTCCAAAACGTTGTTCGAAGGTGGAAAGAAGCTACATATGGGACTGCATATTTGTTCCACACATAATATCCTCTTTCTCTCTAGCCTCCTACCATTTGGGGGCTATCCTTTTTCCCCTAAAATATTTATTGGATATTGTAGCAGAGCAGCAGCTCAGTGGAGCTGTGATTGGCCACGTATAGCCTAGCTATGTGTCCTGATGGAAAGATCCATGTTTATCAGGAGTAGAGTATTCTGTGGGCGAAAAGGGGAGGGACTTTTCTTCTGTAGCACACCGATGGCTGGGGAAAACCCTGTGCTAAATCATTTAAAAACAAGCTGATTCTTGGCTAGGGCTTATACATACTTAAACAGAAGAGAATTAATTCAGAAACTTACCAGTCAAAGTACAGGAGGCATTTAATTTGTCTCATTGCATCATGAATATTTAAATATTGCTGTTTATGCACAGTTCAGGATGTTCTTATACTATTAATTTTCATTGAAAGAAGTATTGGGGAAACATTCATAGAGTGGGCAGGTTCCTGTCTCTAAGAATAAATGGTTGAATCAGTTTCATATGTCCCAGGTTATTGAGTAATCAGTTCCTCTTACCATGCCAGCTTGTTCATTACAATAAGAGTCAAACTACAATTTGATAATTTCCCACTGTGTTAAGGTTTCAAATTGAACTGAACACTTGAACTCAAGCTTACTAAGTTCATTCACACTGAACACTGTATAAGATCCCGAAGGATTTAAACCAGATGTGGAAAACCTTTGGTCCTCCAGATGTTGCTGAATTACAATTCCATAATCCCTGGCCATTGCCCATGCTTGATGGGGCTGATGGGAGTTTTACTTCAGAAATATCTACAGGACCAAAGGTTTCACAGCCCTATTTTAAAGCAAAACATTCAGGGGTTTTTGGCTTCTTAACAGTTTTCTCTCTAAGCTTCCTAGCCACAGTAACCCATGCTCTGATAACATCTTGTTTGGATTATTGAAATGTGCTTTTTGTAGGGCTGCTTTAGAAAATGATCTATACATTATAATGGGTGCAAAATGCAACTGCCAAGATACTGACAGAAGAGCTCTTGGGGATCCCTGTGCTAACAGATACACCTGTGCTAAAAGAGCTACATTGGCTCCCAGTTTGCTTCCGAATACAATTCAAGGTGCTGGTTTTGACCTTGAAAGGTCAAAACATTAAAGGTTTGAGACCTAGATATGTATCTGCCCGCCTTCCCCTCAGTCATGTCCATCTTACAAGAGCCAGGGAAGAAGGACTGTCATGAGTGCCTACTATATGTGAAGCCCAATTGGCAAATACAACAGAGCCTTCTCTGTTGTGGCCCTTAGACAATGGAATGCCCTTCCCTGTGAGGTAAGATCCTCTCTGTTTTTAGACAGCCGCTGAAGACCCATCTTTTTATGCAAGCACTTGGTTAAATTTCTACCTTTTATGCCATTGTACTGATGTTTTTAAGGATTTTATGAATTATATGGATTTGTTTATGTATGGTTTTTTGTATGGTTTTTTATTTTTAAATCTCTGTACGGTTTTATGTATGCTTTGTATTTTTAAATCTATGGAATCCAACTTGCCAGGCAAGAGGCACATAACAAAAATAATTTTGTTGTTGTTGTTATCCCATAACATTGATCCTGAAAGAGCAATATTAGTTGCTGAAATTAAAGGTACTTGTGTTGACCTACAAAGCCCTAAACAACTTGGGGCTTGGGTATCTGAAAGAATACCACTTGTCCATAGTGACACCCTGACTTTAGAATACCTTCTCTCAAAGGGTGTGCCTGGCACCAACTTCATTGACATTTTGGTGACACGCTAAAATCCGCATGTTTACCTGGGCATTTATTAATAGTTAGTCACTGTAATGAGTATGATTGGGCCATATGCTGATTATTTCTTCTCACTGTTGGTTTTATTAGATGTTTATTTCGTTTATTGTATTATATACCTCTGAATAGCGCTTACTGTGAAAACCATATTCATAGGGTCGCCATAAGTCGGAATCAACTTGAAGGCAGTCCATTTCCATTACATTGTTCATTATTATAATATTATTGCTACCCATCCTGAGTTTTATATGAAGGGCAGTATAGCAGTATAAATAAAATAAATAAGATCTCCCTCTGGAAAATCAGTTTTTTTCCCTTTACTGTTGTATAAGTATATATGGCAGAAGAATTAGCAACCCAAGCAATAGATACTATTCACTTTCTCAACCTGTCATACTTCCTTATTTTGAAGATGAAAGCTTTGTTTGATGTTAATGTATGTATTGTTCTGTTAGTTTCATTTCTAAAAAAGATCTCACTCCAAATCCTGCAAAAGTTTTTGTTTATTTTATTTATTTATTTATAATTTGATTTATATCCCACCCTTCCTCCCAGCAGGAGCCCAGGGCAGCATTGTTCACCCCTTTGAGAGCTGAAATAGCTCTTCTGATTAGAAATTACAGGATCATAGCTAAGAATCTCTCCTTGGTCGTTCTCCCTTTGCTCCAACAACAAACATTCTAAATGCAACACCAAATAATCATTTTAACAACACCGCAGGATTCTAGGTGTTAATTAAAAATTCGGTAGTCTGGTTTTGCATTCTGTGAACGACAGAATCCCAAAGAGGATGCTTCTAGCTATTTGTACCAGACATTATGTAAACTCCTGAAATTTTCACTCTTTTAACTGAGATTGTATAGTCCAGGGTTACTCGTCCCTTTTCTAGACCTTCTCTACGCAACAATCAGTTCACTGTTTTAGGGCCTGTTATTTGATGTGAGATTATTTCATTCCTGCATGGTGGAAATGCTGCACTTTTAGGACTGGCACCAGAATTTACATGACCAGATTATTGCAAAGGGTTTGCAGTGTCTGATTTCCACAGTCTTTGTAAGAGATCAATCAAAACATGTTATGCAAATTGGACTCTGATACAGTAGAAATTAGTGAACTCTTCTGTCCAAGCTTGTGTGCTTCATGAAAGACATTTCGCCTAGGATTGGAAGCTTGTGCATTTTGGTGTGTGTGATTGGATAGAGAATTATTAAAAACAAACTTCCTAAAGGGGGAGAAAGAGAGACATTGGCTGGGAGGAAATTATCCATGAATCCTCACATTATTTTTTTCTTGTTGCTTAAACAGAAGTAAATGAGAAAACTATCAGTCTGTTAGTTTTTATCCACCTATTGCACCAAGAAGTATTTAACTTTTCTCTCAATGTGTCTCTTTTATTACTCTCCAGAGAGCTCGTGTTTACCATGTGATTTAAGTTAATCATTTCCATGTCTCTCTCAAGCAAGAATTTTATCCCTGCCACTTGCATTTTATTGGTCAGGGAAGTTGCTAAACACATTTGAGGAAACAGGATATTTGTTTATATATTTTCAGCCATAGCCTGCCTGACTTAAAATTGTGTTTTGAAGGCGTTGAGCTTCTTCCTACACCATGATTATTCATTGCAATAATTGTTATGCAGTAATAGTCTTTCCTGAAGTTTCTCATCCAGCAACACATTCCAGGGAATGTGTAGGAAGTAGTTGGTTTACTTATACTAAATTGAAGATTTTATCTCTTTGCCATATTGGAGAGAGAGAGAGAGAGAGTCTGTACCTCATCCGTTTCCACTGTATGAATGATGCTGGTGAATTTCCCACACAGTGAAAGAATGACGTTAGTTTCTCCTTCTCACAGCAACTGGGCACAGGCGTCTTTATATAGTAACACTTTCCCCAGAATTTTTGGTTGTTACCTGCTATTTCCAATGGAAGAGTGCTGTAGAATTCTTCCAGTGCTTTTATCACCCCAGAGTCTCCGATCACGAAAGTAATTTATTGCTGATTGCAGAACTCTTGAACTCCGCCTGGCAGCTGTTCTCTGAAATTTCTCTGATCTATCCACCTAGTAATTTATTTATATATTCCTTTGAAATTATGTTCAGGACTGCTTGAAAACCTCTTGACACTGCAATATCCATGTTTTAAAATCTTATACCGTTGTTTCCTTCTCCCTTTGTATTCCAGACAACAGACGAGTAAATTTGGAAAGGTCACGTTCCCGCCACAATGGAAGTATCACAGCAGTATGAACCCCTCCCAATGCCAAAGAACTGGAAAAGTGTTTTATTTACTTTAAATGGAGATGTGGTGAAAAAGAGCTAAATGTGGGAAGAACAACATTGAAGAGAAATGAACTTTAAATGAATTCCAGAGAATAACAACCAGAAGAATAAATACATATTTTTACAAAAGCTATTGTGCAAAAAGAAAAATAATCAACTTATTACTAATGCAATTCTCAAGAACTGTAAGCCGTGCTAAAACATAAGGTTCTGTCTCTTCTTCTTTAGTATTACTTGGAGGTGTTAAGCTGGCAACTAGAGCCAGAGTCTACTGTGTTTTTATGCAGTTCCCATTAATTTCAGGGAGGGTGCACAGTAGATTGTGCCCAAGTGGGGGGAATGGTGTCTATGAATGAAGATGGATAATATATACATTTGCTTTTAAAATGAGCAGCATCAAAAGATCAGGTCAATGAAAAAGGAGAGGAGACCATTTGTAGTTGTTATTTTGACATGAAAGGAAAAAGTTAAATTTGCATATTAATGAATTCATATATCAGTTGATGTGGCATACATCATAAGAGACCCTTTTTTGTAAGCCTGAGAAAGCACTGTATAGCCCCCATCAATTTCTTTAGAATCTTATCTCTCAAGTTTTAAGCATGATGGATTCAGCTATTTTGGTTGCAGTTAAACTTTATCACAAATCTACAGCCTCAGTGTTAGAAAGATATATAGCTTATCACTAGTTAAAAAAAGTTTTAAAGAATGAGAACATAGGATTGTACCAAAGTTAAACAATATCATTTGCAGAACTTGTTTTTAACTATATTTAAAGATGTATTTTCTAATTATGCATTATATAAACTGTATACAGATATTTTCAGGAAAATTTCTTATCTATTTTGATGGTTCTAAAATTCCTTTGCCTTTGTTTAAGTTTTCAGAGACATAATCTACGAATATGAAGAAAATTAGAATTAGATTCTCAAAATACATAAAAGTCCATGGTCGAGATGAGATGACCCAGTCAGTGAGCTAAAATAGTAGGAGGGGGAAGAGGGAGACACAATCTCCTTTGGGGCATTTTGACCCATATCACTTACTTATTAGCCCAAAAGCCTTCAGCTGAGTATGCTACATATTTACTAATGCACTTGGGTGCTTCTTGGGATCAAACACCCTTTCTTTACTGCCAGCAGTTCGAGAGAGACACTTTGATGTGCAAAATACCTTACAAAAATTCATCCCACCAGTGAGTTTATAGGAGCCATGTTAGTGAGGCACTAAGTAGCTGGTGGAGACTGTTGAATGCTCTGCACCAAAAGATTCTATAGGAGGGAGGCATGTCAGGAAGAAAGTCAGCCTGGACTATGATATGCAGCAAGGGTCATAATCCTCATGGCAGCCTTTTTTAAGAAAAGTTGTTTTCATTGTCATTTTCAATTAATAGTATTTCTGTGTCTCTCAATGAAATCATATCACAGGCAACCCACATTTTCCCAGCCTGAGAGAGAGAGTATTATTAATTACATTGTATCCCATTCTTACTCCAAGGGGTGAAGGACAGTACTCAATGGGACAGCCCCATGTGGTAGGGTCAACAGAAAGGGTGCCTTGCTCAGAATTGCCCAGTGAACTTTGAAGCCAAACAAGGATCTCAGACTAGATCTTCCTCATCTGACATTCTTGCAATGATACATTCTTTCTAATTCAATGTCTTTTTTATTTGTGAGGTTGTCTAAATTCAGTGTTATATATAGAAGGGATGTAATCTTCTGCATTTATTCTATTTAAAATGTCCCAGCCACAGTATTCCTACTGTGTTTTCAGTAAGCAGTGGTGTATACTGCTTTTTTTAAAAAGGAGTTATCTACAAATTATTGTATTTAACCAGAGAGTAGCTTGTATTATAATGGAATTATCAATCCCTTTCTGTTCATGCTGTGTTCTATTTTCTGTGCACTACCTGTGGGTCCAAAAGAATAGAACCAACCTGATTAGATAGGCAGCAGCAGCATTTGAGTTCAGAGTCTACATCCTGCAGCTATTTAAGGCCCATATTTCTGAGTCTTGGCTATTTACAAGTTTGAATTCATGTAAAGAAAAGGCCTTGTAGAAAAGTTGGGAAAAAACCACATTGATTTCAAAGAGCAAGGTTTAAGACTTGTTTCATTTGTTTAGTATAGGAATATGATGCCAATCCACCAAGCTATATGCTTGACATATTACTACAGATCAAGGATGGAGAATCTGTGGTCCTCCAGAGGTTGCTGGACTGCAACTCCCATAATCCCTGACCATTGCCCATGCTGGCTGGGACTGATGGAAGTCCCAACAACATCTGGAGAGCCACAGGTTCCCTATCCCTGCTAGAGATCTTTCTAACAAACAGATGGTTTTACTAGAAGAACAAACATTTTGCTGTTACCTTCCACTCTAAAAATTTATTAGTAGGCATAAGGTGAAAAGTAGCTTTTTAAATTACCAGTCTACTCTACATTTTCTGCCTCACATAATTAGTCAAAATGTGATTAATACATAAAGCTGAAATGGTAAGCCATTTGGATGGGCAAAGTGTATATTTTCTAATGTATAGTATTTTGCAACAATGTATTGAAACTGAGAGATGTCATAAGTAATTTGCTAGAATTTAAAAGCCACAATTTTAAGTGATTATTAGAGCATCCGGGAATTTAACTTTCTTAGCATATTACAGTAATTTTTTTTACAGCAACATTCATTATTATGACTGTAGCAGTTTTCATTTTCGACATTATGCTTTTGAGCAGCCTAGTAATTGGCAACTGGAGATTTTAAAGAACCAAATTCTGACAAAGAGCAAGTTCAAAAATATGTTCTGATGCTTCGGTTTTACCAGCCCAATCATTTTTTTCCACATTTGGAACATTTTATGTAATTTAATGGACATGTATCTTTTTTTAAAAAAAATGGGTATGTTGTAAATACAGGATCGTTGTATTGAAAAGGTCAAAATAATATTTTCTGAATTTTATGTTTGGTCACTGAGTCTTTTGATAGCTTTTTCTTCTGTTTGAAAATGCAGATTTAAAAACAAAAAAACTTGCTTTTGGGATTGGCATGATTCCCACTCTTGTTACATGTTTACCTGGTGACCTATTAAAAGCATAGTCTGGAGGTCATAGCACCTTTTTCTGAAAAGCATTTGCCTTATTTTCTAATATTAAGGGGAGAAATTACTGAAGAAATATATATCCAAATATATATTCATAGGAAGCCTTCTACCAACCCCCCCCCCTTGTAAGCACAGGGAGTTGGGGCTTGGTGGATAGGCCTCATGTTATTCATGGAAAGTAAATCACTGGAGCTTTTTTGCAACCACTGAAATACAACTTAGAAATTTAGCGCTCATATATTTTAACAGGAAATGTAGTTCAAATGTAGCTGAATATTAGCATCTATTAATACATACAATTTAAAAACTAAATGAATTGGATTGGTTCCTAATTTGCCCTTCTGTGAATGGAAAGGCATCTTCAGTTTGCGGATGGAACCAGGATCCAGCAGAGGATTCTCACTGGGAAGGGAGCGGGCAACAGTTTTTGGCGATTCCCTCTGCAGCCCCATGCGACACCTCCCATGCTATTCTGGTGGGTCCTCCAATCCTCGGAAGCAGCTTCAAAGGAAGATGCAGAGGAAGCAAGGAATCTGCTAACACTGCTGTTTTGCAACCTTAGCCCAGCACAAGTGGAACTCTGCTGATCACAACTCTGGATCCAACCCGGTGTTCTGAGTGCTTTGCTGTTTACATTTCTCAAAAAGCAAAAGGATGTACAGTTCCTCCTGTCATCATTGAACTGTCTTTTCCATACTGAGGAGTGTCATCTTAAATATTTACATCCTTTAATCAGTGTACCAGGTTGGAACAAACCCTTGCCAAAAATAAAAGCCCTTTTAGGCAAAGCTACTTATTTGAAAATAAAACCACTATGAAGAATTTCTAAAAAAGACACATTAAACTGCATGTTCTCAAACCTGTGTGTGTGTGTGTGTTTAGTTTTTGTTTTTTAATGTAAGCCATGGTGAGTGACGCTTTCTTGTTCTACTGACCACTATTTACCAACTTATGACAAATATGCATAAATGTTACATAATTAAATGTTTAGCCTTTACATGTGCATATATGTGTATGTACTACCTCAGAACGCAGTGTAGATACAGATTCCTTCCTCCTCCCACCACAAAATCTAGCTCTGTGAAAACATAGGCCACACTAGACTAGATATTGGCATTCTGTGATTTGTCCATTAGTTAACGTATGGGTACACACGTTTGTCCTAATGGGATAAAGAGCAGCTCAGGGACTGTGGTCCTGATCCATTTTGGGTTCTCATCCATGGCTGTTTTTAAGAGATAGGAGATTCAATCATGACTCTCCAATGTATCAGGTGCTTAAATTTGATTTGAGTTTGATCATTGGTTCCCAAGAATCTGAGCTTTAGTAGAAATGTGTAGGTGCCCTTTTGAAGAACAAATAAGGTAATTGCAGGTAATAACACACTATTAAGCAGTTATGGCTGGAGCGCATTGGGACTGGCGTAGAAGGCAAAAAAGCAACAGGTGGAGGTAGAGCCACTGGCAGGCAGAGTCAAATTAATTCTAGTTTTGTCCCCATCTTTCCTGCAAAGTTCTACAAGGGCAACACTGAGACTAAGAAGAAGAAAACCTACAGGTAGTGCAACCTCCTGAACATGTTGCAAGTAGGAAATTGTTTAGGTGGGGGCTGGCTGACAGCAGACTGAGGTTGGTGGGGCACTGCCCCATTTGCCCTAATGGACCAGTTAGCTTACCTTCTGTTAAGGTAAAGCTCATTCTCGAGTCAATTATCCCACCATTCTCGCATTGGGCAGCTCTTGCCTCTCTTCTATTCCATGCTTGATGCTATGAGAAGGAACAGATAGGGCAGAAGGGTAAAACCATAACTAACTTTAGGGTGAGACATGCAGGAAGGCCCATAGTCTTCTAGGCTCATGTGAACATGTTCAGATTAAACCTGTGGCAGACCATATTAATACCTTTGCCCTAATAAAGTGCTGTTAAAAGTGTTAGCATGGTCTTGCAGATTAGTGAAAAAAACATACCAATCAACCCATTTGCATGTATTCATAGCCATAGCTGTTACAGCTTGGCTGTTAGAACTCAATAGGTTTGTTTCCCTAACTCTAAAGGCCTTGTTTCAGTTCTCCTAGTTAAAAAATAGGGGGGGGGATTTGGTGATCATGTAATAGTATGCATGTAAAAGTTCTAATGGGTGCAGTGAGGGATTTTTTTTACAAACTTGTACTTTAAATAAAATGTTATATTAATATCCACATAATTCTGGCGAGTTGAAATCAATAACAGCAGAAATGCTATCCCTTTGTGGCATTCATTAGAGAGAGAGAAAAGGTACCCACGACACTGATTTCCATGCCTTAAGCAAGAACCTGCCTAATTTGTAGTTTGATCCAAGCACCTTTGTGTAGCTGAAATGTATAGTATGTCAACACTTGTCAAGAATTAGCTATTTAACAAAAGAAACTGTCCTTACTTTCTTTAAAAAAAGAAAAAGTATATAGATTCAAATAAATATATAGCATGAAATAGTCACTCTTATAACATACTACTGGCACTTGTAAAAGTAAAAACAAAACTTTACAACTGTATCTCCCACTCTTATCCTCCTTTCCCTTGTAGCGCTGGTACCTAGACACGTAGCAGCATATAGAGAAAATCACTATCTTATTCCAGATTTTTCTGTACATACACTAACTACTACTACCATTTATAATAGCACTTCATGGCATGAATGCCTCAGTGATTGTACGGAAGTGTGCTGAGACATGTGGTCTTGGAAATGTGTACTTTATATAGTATATATGCATCAGTTGTTTATACAGACAGGTGTTAATCACACTACTGCTGTGTGTTCTACTGCTTTCAAATGTGCCCATAAAGACTATGGCCACTTCCGCACCATACTTTTAAAGCACTATTATACCACTCTAACAATAATGGCTTCCCTCCAAGAATCCTGGGATCTTTAGCTTGTCAAGTGGGCTGAAAGTAGTTAGAAGACCCCTATTCCCCTGATACAGCTTCAGTTCCCAGAGTTTCCCGGGAACAGGGATTGGTTGTTAAACAATTCTGAGAACTGTAGCTCTGTGAGGGGAATAGGGATCTCCTAACAACTTTCAGCACCATTCACAAACTAAATTCCCAGGATTCTTTGGGGAAAGCCATGATTGTTAAAGCAGTGTAATAGTGCTTTAATGTGTGGTGCGGGTGTGGCGTATGACGCTATAAGAGTGTACTATCAGAAGCATTTACAAGATGTTCCCCAGGTCTGTTTCCTGTTGTTCCCAGAAGTTGTGGACTTAACCTCACTTTCAAGCAAGAAAGCATAGTGGGTTATCCACCACTGTAGAAGGCAAAGGCAAAATGTGCTGGGGAGCTCCATGTAACTCTCCTCCCTTTCTTGTCTCATTTTGAAGAGGGCTGCTTAAACATTGCATGGATGTCTGAAAGCATTGATAGTCTTCTGAGATACCTGATGTTCTCCAGGTCTAAATAAACACTCTATATAAGGAAAGAAAATTTCCACTACTGCTTTTTCAAAGATACCATAAAATACAATTCTCTCTGACCTGATTGTCTTAATTCCAGCTCCAGCCACCTATCAGATATATAAGTTGCAATTGAATGCAAAATTGTCTTGGATCCCCCTTATTTCAATGCAGGTTAGCAACATAATTCTGAGTTGTATGATAGCATTAAATATGTTAGATATCAAAAGTACATTGCAATTGTTATGCACCAAAATGTTTTAATTTTTTTCTGTATGATACCAACATTCCCTACTTGCAAATTAAAACTTTGTGTGTGTGTGTGATTTCAGAATTTGGTCATCAAGTGACCCTTTTGTTGTTTTTAAACTGTTTTTGCTTTGAACTTTTTTGTGTAGCTGTTTAATACCTCTGGAAGAAACATCACTTTGAAGTACCTCTGTGCTATGAAGTTCTTTGGGTTTTTATGGAGGGTGGGGTGGGTTTTTGCTTTTTACTCTGAAGTATCAAATTTATTTGTTTGAAATGGGCAGGGGGAATGCCTTCTGTAATGGCTAATTTTTTTAAAAAATAATCAGATTATATTCTTTTTAAACTGTCAAGCCTGGTGGTACAAGTTTAAAATGTAACAATATAATGCAGTCATTGAGCACATTAAAACTAGTCTGTGTTTTATTTCAAATATATTGAATTGCAATGAGGCATTTGTGATTAGTATGGAGAGGCACTTGTTCATATTTTCAGACAATTTATGGCACTTGAATTAATGAATGAAAACTACCCTGACAACCCAATGGGAAAGATTTTTTGTCAGTACCCACACAAGTCTGAGTCCAGATTGAGAGGGGAGGGCTTGGAAGATAAAGGTTATAAATAACACTGAAGAGCAGAAATTTGATCCCAGTTGTGCAGCAGCCACATAGCAAGTTCTCATAGCTAGCTCCCAGAGTCCCCCCCTTCACTCCCCTAAACAATTATTTTTACAGGCCCAATCAGAGACTCAGACGTGCCCATCTAGCAGCTTTGAGATCTGCCACTTTAAGAAAGTCACCATTCCCACAAATTCTAGAATTTTCCAGAATTAAGGTTTTAACAATAACAACAAAAGGTACCATGCTGTCTGGCTGGGAAAGGTGTCTGATGGTTAATTCTTCATCTGGGAACCAGAAATTGTCTGGGAAATAAGATTGTTAATACAAGCCATTACAACTCTGGCAAGACTCTGCTTACCAGACCTCTTGGTCCAGAACAAGTTGCTGTTCTCTAGATCTCAATCAGCCCTGAACTTCCTTGCTTACTTGTCCAGCATTGAGACAGCAATTGGTTTCTTCTTCCAAAGGTAGAGCAAATCTCTCTATCCAATCATTCATTTGCAGGGACAAGGATAATGTCAAGGTCCACTACAAGCCCTCTGGATAGGTACAGTCGCTTCTGAGTTTTGTGCAGTACATAGTATACTTCTGGTGCTATAATACATGTATAGACTGTAATAGTAGTCAAATTACTTTGACAGCCCCAAACAGGCTTGGTGGCCAAACAAGTAACAAATGGGGACAGCCACCTAGAAGGAGAAGCCCTGTGAGGAAACAGTAGCCAGGAAGTCTTACATTGTGCAGGTCATTTCAAACACACACAAACACACATTAAAATTGGTCTTTAATGATCAATGCCTTGAAGATCTGTTTTCATTCTCAACAGCTGCAGAATCTGACACTATCCAGGAGATCTACAAGATAGTACATGTGAAATCTTTCAAGTTGCTTGATGTGCCTGCCGTCATCTGCCCATCACACCCATGTAAAAGTGATGATCAATTCTGTTGACAGTTGGATAGTATATTGATGGAGTACACATTGATGGAGTGGCAAAGTATTTCAAAAGCCTGGCTTTCCTTTTATGTTTCTTTGATGTCTCTTGATCCAAGAGTTGTCATTAGAGATGGTACTGCCAAGGATGAAAAAGTCCCAAATAATGTTCTTCAGCACTGAACTGCCTCATGATGTTAATATCTCAGCATTCACTGTTGATAAAACCCAAGTAGAAGACAGCATTGTTAGTCACTGAGATTGCATTTCTGAAAACAGGTCATGGATCCAGTGCATATCACTATATTAGGGCAAAGCTTGATGATGCCTCACACATGTTCTTGAAGGAATGAAGAACTGCCTTGCTGGATTAGACAAGAGCCCTTAGGAAGAATGGGATATTTCCAAGCAAGGATAAAAACATTATGGGTTGCAAAGTTTGGCAATTCACCTGGCCCTGTTGCATCACGGAGATCAATTCAGTCTATCCACTCCCCATCAGAATAAATGTATTGTTTCATATAATTTGTACACAAGGCATTAAAATATTCAAAGGATCTTTCTGGTGGTAAAATGGTGCTCCTTATTGATATTCTCTGATGATAGCAGCAAATATGAAAAAGATATTTCAAATGAGAATCATTTGAAATGAATATCTGAGACTTCAATGGCTGGTACTACCTTTTTTGCAAAAAATATTATTGTCCCAGGAAGGAGTCCTTTGCAAGACTTTCTGCCATATTACTGAACAAAGCAATATATTTAAGGTGAAAGTGGGCCATGGTCAACCGAGCTGTGCTGCTACCACTAATAACAAGTTTAATTGCTAACTAACAGAGGTATCCTGTGGTGAGCATAATGCACCAAAAATGAATTGTTAATATAACATGTAAAAGCTGCCAGTCAGGTTGAAAACTGCAGCCTCTGTAATTGCAAGTTTGTTTCCATATATTGAAGAGACTGGCCAAGATGATGTTTCTTTGGATGAGCTGCTTTTACTAGTAAAAATTCCTATTGCATTTGATCCCTTGGGCACCATATTGGCCAATTTCTGTTGTTAGGCACTCAGCACAACTGTTTTCATTTCCACAGCGCTATTCATTTGAGCACAATTCCAAGACCTGTAACAAAATAAGGAGTGAGAAAATTGTACGAGAAATGTATTTCAGGAGGAAGTACAAGAAAAATCTGTCCTATCACACTGATTTGCATTTGCAATTTGCAATGAAAATGCCTCCAAGGATCCTATTACTGTATTAATTCACATCAGATGTGTAAACTCTCCAGAGATACAATCAGAGCCCAAACTATATGCAAGAGTCTGTTGCACATGATACTCTGTGCAATCGTAATGCCTTTTATATTGATTGACTCATATCCTTGCTGCTTGGAAACAGCAGCTAATCTTAAAGAGCTGTAGCAGCTGCTGGGATGTGATTTCTGTATGATGGAGTGAAGCTTATTCAGCAATCTTGTGATGATTAAGGTAATAAGGGTAATTTATTGCCTCTTCCATCTTAGTAATACCTCAAGCCAAAACACAAAACCACTACCAGGAGAGACAAGAGCCTGTGGAAACAGTTGATGGATACTGAAGGACATCAAGTCTCTTGTTACTGACATGCAAGTAACTAGGCAGTTGAACTGACAGCCTTTCAGCTTTGTGGAGGAGCTTTGAGAGGTATGGGGCTGGAGATGATTATATGATTAACATTCCAAGTCAAACCTGAGATTTAGTAACATTGGGACCAACTGTCAGATAGCAATGGTGGCCCAGCAATGCTTTGGAAGTCAAATATGATACTGAGCTCACTTGCCACTGTCTCTTTTCCTCTCTCAGTCTCATGCTAAAGGACAAAATAATGACTGAATTGTTGTCTCTGGCCCCTCATCATAGGGGCTCCTCTGAGATCCCAGTGGCTAGGCAGAACGAAGAAAGGACAGGGATGGGTGAAAGGGAAGAGAAGCGGAAGCAGCTGCTCATCAGCAAAATCAGGTCCACTTAGCTGAAGGAAAAAAACAATTCAGTATGCAACACATCTTCAGAAATACCATACCTAGAATCACAATATAAAATGCACAGGTGTTCTAAAAAGTGTTGAATCCCCACTAACTGGTAAACAAAGCTGCTTTATATTGTCAGAGCAGGCGGAGACCATCCTAACAGTGGAGGCTAGTGACCATTGGGACTGGCAGAACGAAAGACAGGGAGACTAAGTATAGGTGCAGCTCGAGCCAATGGCAGGCAGAGGCAACTAATTCTAATTGTAACTCCATCTTGCTCCCTGCTGAATTCTACAAGGGGCAACGCAGACTGAGGAGAAGGAAGCTGGCTGGTAGTGCCACCCCCTGGTCTGGTTGAAAGAAAGAAGGGAGGCAGGTGGGAGTTGCCTGACAGCAGACTGTGGTTAGTGGGCCAGTGACCCATTTGCTCTAATGGACCAGCCTCCACTGCATCCTAAGGTATTTCAGCTGGAAATGCCAGAGGTTGAATGTGGAATCTACGTACAAAGTTCTGAGCTCCGGATAATAATACGTAACCATCTACACACAGAATGTAGCTGAAGCCCCTGCAACAGTATTGCATCTGATGCTTGCCTATCAGTGCCAATTCATCATGAAGGTGAGCAGACCCCACTGATCAGTGTTCAGCAGAATTATGGTTCAAGGGCTCAAGAACACTTGTCAACACATAATTCCCAAGGCAGGCAGCAATGTGAGGATGGTTTCTCAAGTGCCTCTCATCTGTAAATGCTCACCAGGGCTATGGTAACTTACCTGCTTGTCCCCCCTACCTGTCCCTAGATTTTGATACTAGAGCAAATTAGCCAAACGATACTCTCCCAGTCCAAATCAACAGCAGTATGGAGTAGGTCAGTCACTGGACCCCCAAAATATCCTAATCGGGCCTCAGAAAGGCAGCCAGCTAATCCCATAATGCTACAAGGGAGAGTGGATGGGCTGTTCAGTCAGAAGAAAGAAGTTGACTTCAGGCGTGCTGGGCCTTAAAAAGGCCCTGACATGATTGGCTCCAATGATTACATGATATCCCCTCCCAGCAGCAAGCTGGAAAATATTTGTGTGCTTTATCCAACAGCATGTGGGGCAAGAGTGGTCCCATTTGACCAATGGGGGAGCCATATCCCTCCAGTTTCCCAAGTGTTGTACAAAATTGAACTGCAAGTACATTGGTGTTGTTACGTGCCTTCAAGTCGATTGAATCAGCGACCTCCAGTAGCATCTGTCATGAATCACCCTGTTCAGATCTCGGAAGTTCAGTTCTGTGGCTTTCTTTATGGAATCAACCCATGTCTTGTTTGGCCTTCCTCTTTTTCTACTCCCTTCTGTTTTTCCCAGCATTATTGTCTTTTCTAGTGTTCTCATTATGTGACCAAAGTATGATAACCTCAGTTTCATCATTTTAATGTCTAGTGAGAGTTCTGGTTCAATTTGTGCTAACATCCAATTATTTGTCTTTTTCGCAGTCCATGGTATGCACAAAGCTCTCCTCCAACACCACATTTCAAATGAGTTTATTTTTCTCTTATCCACTTTTTTCACTGTCCAACTTTCACATCCATACATAGAGATTGGGAATACCATGGTCTGAATGATCCTGACTTTGGTGTCAGTGATATGTCTTTGCATTTGAGGACCTTTTCTAGTTCTCTCATAGTTGCCCTAATACTCAAATGTTGGTTGCTTAGTCTCTTCATTAGGCCCAGTTTATGGTAACTTGCACCAACAAGCCATCCACCACATCTCTAATGTGCCCTCATTTCACAACGAACCTAACTCTGAACGTATGGGATGTGGAAGTTCAATCAAGTGCAATCTCTGTCTTCAGAGTTGCTTCATCAATATTTCTTCTTAGAACATATTGCCTCATTGTGTAATACCAATTTTATAATTACGTCATTAAAGAGTATTTACACTCTGGAATGCTTTAACCTTTATTCAGGGAAAAAGTAATGAGAGACTTAGAAATTTGAACTTGCAGGGATCACAGTTTTTAAAACTTATGGCAGTGGTCACATACCTAGTATGCGTCCTCTTCTAAAGTCCTCCAACTATCATGGGATGTGCCAACCTCTGTCATATCAAACAGCAGAATCCCCTGCTCAATGAAGGAATCCCAAGTTTAAAGCACATCGGACAGGAATGGGAGACCACAGGAATCTGGTCACCTGTCACAGCAACTGCTCCCTTTGTAACAAACCCCTTGTGTTGATTTGGCCTGTTATGTCAACATGATTCTAGCAGGTTCCTTTACTGGCAATTCATATTGTTGCAAAAAACAAAGCACCGCCACATCATGTGTGTTGATCATGAAAAAGATCCAGAGTAGCCCATTATAAATGTACGATTAACTTGTCATTTTCTCATGCTTTAGTAATCCCTCACACATCAATCATTTTATATTGGGGAAAATATGCATTGTGTTAAGAAGTTTGAGAGAGAGTTCTTTTCTCATAATCCTAGGACGCTGCATCATGGAATAAAACTGATTGGCAATAGTCTTGGGGCAAACAAAATATTATTTCTCACTGCACATAATTGATTCACTGCACAAGAAGGGGCCATTGTCAGCATTGAGGGCTTTAAAAGGGGGATTAGACAAATTATTTATTTATTTATTTATTAAATTTATATACCGCCCGACTAGCGATAGCTCTCTGGGCGGTGAACATCAAAAATACAATAAAATTACACAATCTAATAGAACAAGTATATAAAAACTGTACAATATAAAATCAGATTACAACAATTTAAAATTAAATTAAATTACATTAAAATGCCTCAGAGAAGAGAAAGGTCTTAACTTGGCGCCGAAAAGATGGTAGTGTCGGCGCCAAGCGCACCTCCTCGGAGAGACTATTCCATAATTCGGGGGCCACCACTGAGAAGGCCCTAGATCTTGTCAGCACCCTCCGGGCCTCCCTATGAGTCGGGACCCGGAGGAGGGCCTTCATGGAGGTTAAGGCTATTAATGGCTATTAGTAATGATGGCAATGTGGAGTAGTATGCCAGTTAGTTGCAGGTTAACAGTGGGAGAGGGTTATTGCCTTCAAACCCTGCTTGTGGGCTTCTCAGAGGCATCTGATTGGCTGCTGTGGGATGCAAAATGCTAGACTAGCCAGACATTTGGTCTGATCTTGCCCAATTATTTTGAGTTCTTAAGCATCTGATGCCTGATCAGACTTGGGACCTTGGGCAAGTCTTGGAGCTGTGGCTTTTCGTATATTCACAGAACAGTCTGATTCTATATATGTATAAACAAATGTAACTCCCATGGAGTTGAATGAAATTTGCTCCCAGGTAAGTGTGCATGGGATTTCAGCTATAGCCTTCTTCATTTTATGTATAAATAATGTATGTCAAGGCAGAGGTTTCACCAACAGTATTAAAACCACTTTCAAATTATATTTAGGTGCAGGAAGTGTCATATTTTTCCAAATGACATCGTTTCTAAATGGGATGTAATTTTATTATTAAAATAAAGTCCCTTTCTTGCCCAATAACAGACATAGCTATCTTCTTAATATGCAATCAAATGAAATACGTGCCAAAGTGAGATGGCTGGTAGAATTAATTCAAATACTTAGTCCTTTCCTTCCACTGGCATTCTTCCAAGATATCATATTCCTAATATTAATCATCTACTTTAGTAGCCATGACACACGAAAAAGGGTCAGGGTTAAGCAATTCTGCGAAAATTCAGGTGCTTTCCAAGCTCTCTGAAATTGCCCTTGTGTTCGGCACCTAAATCGTTCCTCTCTCTTAAAGCATTATTTATAGTGCCATGGCCACTTTAAAAGAGCACCAAATTACAAGAGGCATAATCCCTTTCACATAAAGAAAAAGGACCACTCTGAAGGATAAACTTCCCTGTTCCAGTGGCTTTCAGCCAACTACATGATGAAAATCTCTTCAGCCTCTTTGCTTTTGTGTTGGGAAGCAAAACCTGCTAAGGTTTCAGCCCTGTAAAATACATAGTGCTCTTAACATCTAAGAAACCTACACTGCCAACTAGGGTTGCCAGGTTCATGGCCTGACACTGATCCTGTATCTTTAGGAGAAGAGAAAGTCAGCCAAGTGCAGGTGTTCTTGCAACTCTGTAATGGGAAAAACCACAAAGTGGAGTTCTCCCTTCCCTCTGCACAACTTTTAAAGATACAGAAGGCCTCTTGGTTGCCAGTGTTCACTTTTTTTGTTTGTTTTAAAAATTTAAGTACTGCAGGACCGTACATTTTTATAATAAATGTTTTCTTTGGGTGGTATTCAATGCTAGTCCTACTCAGAGCAGACCCAGTGAAGTTAAAATACATGGCTAACAGGTTCACTTATTTCAATGTGTCTGCTCTATGACCACCACTTCATTTAACCACTTCATTTATATGTATGGAGCTAGAGATGCAAGTACAATTAAGACTGCAATCCTAAACTCACTGGCTGCTAGGAAATAAGTTCCACTGAATCTACTTGGACTTATTTCTGAGCATACTAGCATAGCGTTGCACTGTTAGAAACAGGGAAACAGAGCAAATAGCCAGGCACTCGTCCTCTGCCAACGGCTAACGCTACCATAACACTGTGCAGAAATTTATCTTTGTTGGTGAACAGAAATGATAGTTGATTCATAACCTCAGACTGCTGCAGTCCCTGTGGGAGACCAATCAACCTAAACATCCCATTTCGTTTCTGCCATGGGGAAGGGAAGGGAAGAATAATAAGGCAGTATTTTCTTTAATGATTCAGGGGAGAATGCAGAGATTGAGAACGCTCTGCAATGCACCTCATTCAGATGGCTTCAGTATCACTGCTACCTAAAACCATGACCACCTGGCCTTCTTAAATTCTGCTGCAAGACTACAGCTTAGCTGTGTACGATCCTTTGCCTGTCTCCCAGCTCACATCCTTTTCTGTCCCATTCCATTCCATCCTATCCTAGGAATAGGATCGTTCTTTCTTCACAAGAGCTTTCATTCCTTTTCAAATAAAGTCCCTACCAGAATTCACAGAATCCCCAGCCTCTGAAGTCCTCCACGGTAGGAGGCAAATCTCATTTCCAACGTGTCATCTGCACACAGTATTTGAAAACGGTGTTTTTGTTTTAAAACACCGGTATTTTTTAAAAGCCTAATATAGGTGCTAGGCATTGTGCTGAAGAGTGACAGTATTTGTAACGCATCATATTGCAGGCGAGGAGCCACTGAAACTCTTAATAAGACAGTTTTGTTGCAGCTAGTAACAGTTTTGTGTAAAGCCTGCTACTGTTAACAGAGATCTATGAAAATATTAGTGAAAGTCGCAAAAAAGAGACAGGTTTTTCCGCCTCTTCTTTTGACTTTTGTGACAAACCACCATTTGTGGAATGCAGGACCACATTTGTGGAATCTCAGGCAACATCCACATCAGATTTTTATTCTACTTTAAACAGTCATGGCTTCCCCCAAAGAATCCTGGGAAGTGCAGCTTGTGAAGGTTGCAGAGAGTTGTTTGGAGACACCCTATTCCCCTCATAGAGCTACAGTCACCCAGAATTATCTGGGAAGAAGGGCTGACTGTTAAACCACTCTGGTAGCTAATTAGCAGCCTGTGCAATTATTTCAGCAGTGGGGTAACATATTGGTAATATAACCTCCCAGTGAGCCATTGCCTTTTGGTGCAACTTCAGCTTCTGGACCAACCTCAAGGGCAGACCCATGTAGAATGCATTGCAGTAATCCAGCCTGGAGAATATCAGTGCATGGATGACAGTGGCCCGGCTAACCCAGTCCCGAAACAGATGTAACTATCTTGCCACCCAAAGAGGCCAAAAATGGCACAAAACATGACCCAAAGTGTGACTGACACACACACACACACACACACACACACATCTCAGAAGAAGTTGCTGATAAGTGCCTCAAAACATGACCTGTGTGTCAGGGTTCCAAAAACACCAAAAATTGCACCTCAGAAAAAGATGGCAAAATAGGCCCCAAAGCATGATCTGCATTCACCTCAGAAAGAAGTTCCACAAAATGCCACAAAATGTGACCTGTGGGTCAGGATTCCAAAAACACCCTAACTGGACACCTCAGAAAAAGCTGCTGAAAAATGCTCCAAAAGGTGACTCGTGGGTCAGGGTTCCACCCCCCCCCCCAAAAAAGGGCAATTCAGAAAAGCATGCTGAAAAATGCCCCAAGATGTGATACACAGTTCAGGATTCCAAAACCACCTAAAAGTGGACCTGAGAAAAAGATGGCAAACAATGCCACAAAATGTGACCTGTGGGTCAGAGTTCCAAATTATAGGAGAGAAATAAACAGGAGCTGGTTCTTTTATGAACTTACCTAAATTAACTTACCCAAGCATTCAAGGTAGTGAGTAAGTAGAGCTGGAGAAAATACCAGAAATGGCTGTTGCTGAGTCTAGGATGACCAAATGCAAAGAAAATTACATCATTCAATAGTTCCATGAATAATGGAAATGGTGGCTCCATAGGAGAATGAATTTTGGAAAGCCTCAGTGCTGCAGGGCAAGCTACATTCATATCCACTTCAGTTGTTTGGGGGGGGGAGTGTGGGCATGAATCAGGATCTCCAGTGTTGATCTAAGCATGCAGGCGGGACGTGGTCCTTAAGACATACTGATGCCAGACCATTCAGGGCTTAAAGAACCAGCATTTTAAACACAGCCTAGAAACAAATGGGCATAATATGCTCCATTCAACCCAGCTCCTGTTTGTAATCAGGTAGTGGCATTTTCTAGAGAACTGTTAAAGATTTAGGGTTGCATTCAATGTAGCACTAAGTTAAAGTCGTTTAGTGGTATACTTGTTCCACTGACAAAATGTTTTCCATCAGCGAATGTTGTTGCGCAAGAGCAGGTTGCTGGTAACTTTGTTGCACAATAGATAGTTGTGCAATAAATTTCAGCTAGCTCTGGGCTTTCAGCACCTTGGACAGCTCCTTGGAACTTTGGACTAAAGCCCAGAGCAGATTCACTGTCCCATTGACATTGGAGCCACCAGCTTCCACTGGTCGCCATGCAAAGTCACTCCCTTTTGTAGGCATCCTTTGCACTATGAATAGAACTCCCCATCCCGGTTCTTACTTCAGCAGAAACCTTCTTCTCTTCCCTGTGCAATGCCTCCAATCTGCCTTTGTTCTCCTGTGACTGCCGCAAAGGCTGACAGTAGCCGCTTCCTTCTGTCAGAGCACAGCATCTTCCCAGGTTAATTCAGAACTTTCCTTTCCCTCTCCCAGCTCTTCCCTTTTTACATCCATTGTAACCTTTGTTCTGGGCCACTGAGCCAGACATGCTCTCTTGTTATTGGAGCTTCACAGTTCACAGTCTTAATAAAGACCCTCCAGTTCTTAGCACAGATGTTGCAGACAAGAAATATTTTTACAAGTAAACTGAGCCAGCGTGGCAGAAGGTGAACAAAATGGCATTCTCAGAAAGAGACCAATGATGAGCTGATGTCTTGCGCGCACGCCCTTCAAGTCTCATGTACAGTTCCCTGTTCTTTCTGGTAACACTGACTGCTTGCAGAAAAGGCGCACGGTGGCTTCCAGTGTCCCAAATCACTTCATTCTTGGGCCCCAGAGTGTCCTGCCGTAGCAGCTAACATATTTACTGTGACACAAATATATTATGTAGTTGTTTGCTCGCTTGTTTATTTATATGGTGCCATCCATATAAATGTCATTATCCATGTACATTTACGAAGAATGGGTGCAAAGGTCCCTGATCCAAGGGGCTTACATTCTCAAAAACAACACGGAGATGAACTGGGAGCAAAACAGAGGCAGAGATGAATGGGATGAATATATGATTACTGCAGCTAAATGCTGCACTGGGCAAGGATAGGGAACCTTTAGTCCTCCAGATGATGTCTGGACAACAGTGCCCATTGTCCCTGAACATTGGCCATGCTGGCTGGGGCTGATGGGAGTAAGAGTCCAAAACATCTGGAGGGCCACAAGTGGCTTTGTGTTAGGGATGGACAAATCATTCTGTTTCTAGTCTGAACAACTTTCACTTGCATCTACCAATACGTTTGTTCCATCATTTTTCCACACTGCCATTTAAAAAAAAAAATCTGACAAAACCCCACATTTAAATACATATTTTTCAGTGTATTTTCCCTCAAAATATGCATTTCAGAAATATGCATTTTAACTGCTTTTTTAATGATTTGAGCTGAGAATTTCATCAGAACGTTTGGGAAATGTGAGACCAGTGAATAATTACTAGTCCCAGTGGTGCAGATCAGGTCAGTTCATATCTGAGAACTAATTAGAAGGCTTGTTCACACATTATACTGAACATAAGTATGAGCTAAATCCATATGTTCAAGTATTTATGTGAAAGAGTGTGCACTTGTTTTGTGTAGCTCAACTATTATGAACACAGGTCTATAGATTGTACACTGGATGAATGGAATGTGTGAACATACCATCTTATCAACATACTGTATCCATACATGTTTGTAGCATGGATAAAATGGGATAACCCCAGGTGTAGTCATCTGAGTTCTTTGTAGAAAGAGCGGTATAGCAATACAAAAAAACCCCACCCCTGATAAATATTTGTGTTATTAGTGAACACTGTAAAAGAGCATCTGAAGGAAAGCGTTATCTTGGTCATGTCTAAAATAAAGAGTTCTGTGTACCTTGAAAGTCTGCATCATTTTTCACTTATAAGACTTGACCTAAGTGGTTTTGTGGGCTGTTCTGTATAACTCAAAAAGTAACAAAATCTTCCTTGGATCATCTTCAAGGTCAATATGACAATTGCTTTCTGTAGCCAGATGACTTGTGAAGGAATTCATGCTTGGGATAGTCTTTGATGGAAAAGTTGGCAATGGACAAGCAAAAATCCCCCACTTTAGACAATAGTAAATTGGGAAGGTGGAATTAGGCAGCTGGAGCAAGGATAGGAGACATCAAGGCCCTGCCTCCAGCTCATAAGGTTAAACCAAGGTCTCCTACCCCCAGCCTTGAGGGTCCTCTTTTTCCATATTGAAAACAAGGATGCCTGGGAGAAACTGTCACAAATTCTTGGCAGCCTTTTCGCTTGGCTGTGAAACAAGCAAGGATTTGCAAGGAGAAATCTGAATAAAATAGAATGTGCCAGTCATCAATCACTCTAATCAGCTTGCGTATTTTTTATTTGTCTAAATTTCCTTGCAGCTATCATGTCACATTTCTCTATTATAATAAATTTGGGGTGAGCGTTGCTCTTAATTCTAAACTCTACAGAACTCACCAAAGGAACATAGGAAGTTGCCTTTTACCAAGTCAGACCATTGGTTCGTCTGGCTCAGTATTGTCTAGAGTGATTGGCAGCAACTGTGCCAGACTCTGAAATCACACTGCCAACCTCCTCCCACATAGCCAAACAGATTTGGCTAGATGATTATCTTGAATGCAAACAAAATCAGTTCAGAGGAAAGGGGGTGCTTCCTATATTGGATTGTCCTCACTCTGAATTGGCTTAGTTTGGCATCAGTGACATTCTCACACAGCCAAACCTGATTAGTAGCATGATGCTGTGATGTGATTACACTCACTACATAATCTCTAATTTCAGGCCAGCCAGCACCTGAGCCTGCAACCCAAATTGGCCATTTGTTTTCAAACTTTTAATCCACAGCTAGAAAATAGCTTTAAATACTGAGATCATCAAGATTATTACACCTATAGTAGATCCTTACGTGCTGATTCAGCAAATGCTTGGCATTTGTTCAGTAATGGCTGTTGCCACAAGGCATCCCACAGCAGCTGCAAGGACAAGGCATCCTCAACAGAAGCACCCAGTCTCTGGCATTCATTTACTCAAGAGGCACAGCTCTTTTTTTAGGGGGTGGGCAGAGATCCTTCTTTCTGGTCAAGATTGTGTATTGCCTTACGGCAACCCTATGAAGAGGGTTTTCATGGTAAGCGGTATTCAGAGAGATTTTTACCATTGCCTTCCTCTGAGGCTGAGAGGCAGTGACTCGCCCAAGGTCACCCAGTGAGCTTCATGGCTGCGTGGGGATTCGAACCCTGGTTTCCCAGGTCATAGTCCAACACCTTAACCACTACACCACAATGGCTCTCATGGTCAAGATTAGGTCTTGCTGTTTACTATTTTGCCATTTTGTAAATGGCAACAATAATGTTGTTTTGTGTTTGAAAAGCCACACCTTTCTATTTCATTGTTTTATGTTAACCAAATATTTGTTTTAATGTAGCTCAGAGGTAGAACATCTGCTTGTATGCAGAAGGCCCCTGGTTCAGGTAGGGCTGGGAGAAACCCTTGTCTGAAACCCTGGACCATCACTGACCATCTGTACTCAGAAGAAGTCAGTGTCTTATGCTCCTGTGTCCTAACTCTGTATATATTGCTTTGAGGGCCTTCTGGCTAAAACAGGGCATAGAAATAAATGTTGAATGTTAATCTAATGCAGGCTTTCCCAGCCTGGTATCCTCCAGATGTTTTCAACTGCAACTCCCACTAGGTCCATGGTCAGGAATGATGCCATCCTGAACATCTGGAGGGTAGCAGGTGGTGAACGTTGATTGAATGTCTCACATAACAGTAAAACTGGGCGTCAGCTGTTAGTAGGAACATACTTCTTCCTTAATTCCATTCTGACTAGTAGCTTCTGCACCATAGCTGAGGACCAAATAAACTTCCTCCCCCCTTCAGTGCCATCTGTGATACCAAGTTGAGGTCAGTGTACAGGCAAGCTTGTACTTTTCTGACTGTTTCTACATATGTGCTCTGAATGACTTCAGTCTCTGCAGAGCCTTTCTTTGTCCCCATGACGAGCACAATGGCTTCCTTTGTGGAATTTCTCCTGCTTCCCTTACATCCATTTGAAAGAATGTGAGGATGTTACCATTTCATGGCTACTGACTGGAGAGAGTACCTAGCAGGGATGCAGGTCATTCTGTCTCTGTTCTGGGTCATTTTCACATATGCTCAAAAGCCCTTTTGGTGTTCTGGATTAAAAAAAAACCCATTGAAATTTTACGCACTTGCCCCAAATTATTTTATATAAATATTTATAAACCACACTTCCATGTAAAAGTTGCAAGGCAGTATGCAGCTTGTAAGCACAGCACTATATTTAAAACATCAGACACATTTTGTATGTATTTTCCCCCTGAAAAATTATAATTTTAATTTGTTACCCATCCTTCACCCTCAGTTCCCAGGGAGGGTTACAACAACTTAAAATGTGTCCTTAAAAACAACTTAAAATAAAAAACATCACAAAAAATAGGGTGGGTCCTAAAAATGTACATATCAGGTATCAAAAGCTAGGGAAAAGAGGTGCATCTTCAGCATTCACCAAAAACTGTACAGTGAAGTTGTGGGGAAGGATTTCCACAACCTAGCAGCTGTCAGAGAGAATGATCTCTTCCAGGCCATTCTAAGGGCAGTGGAACTACCAAGAGGGCCTCCTCTGCTGATCTCAACACCCACGAGGGTCTGTAGGGAAGGAGACAGTCTTTCAGATATTTGGGGCCCGAGTCATTTAGGGTTTTAAACACTAGCACAAGCACCTTCAATTAGACCCCAAAACAAACTTGCAACCAATATGTTGTTCTGTGTGTGCTTTTCAAACCGTTTCCCCTAAAATATACATTTTGTGCTCATTTTTGAACCAGACCTGCATTGCAAAATTCAGAGAAGTGTGTAATCCAATTAATTGTTGAATAAATATGGACCAGAAGTCATTTATTTATTATTAAATTTATATCCCAACCTTCCTAACAAAGGTAGCCCATAAAAGTCTAGGACTGGCAAATTAGATCAGTTCACTTTAAAAGGCAGACTGAACACATTTTTACATCCCTTGTAGGAAGATATGCTCATTTACCATACCCTCCCATCACCATAGGTTGTATTAAGGCAGGCATTTGCTCCATGCTTTTGCAGGGAAAGAGGACTATAGTGTAGACCTTTTTTCTTTGTCTCTGTGACAACAGGTGAGAGCTAATGAACCCAAATGACAAATTGTGCCACCTCCCCATTTCCCAGCCCTCAAGTCATTGTGCCATTAAATCTTAGTACATCATCACTTGCCTGTGTGCTTGATTATTATATGCTAGTTTCCTTCACTGTCAGTGTCAAAGTGATGGTAATTGCCTAAAATTGAATGCATGACCTCGGTTTTTGTCCTGTTGAGCACACCAATGATGTGCTCTCTGATCAGTCACTGAAATGTACGGCAGTTTTGCTCCTCTGATCAGATGCAAGGCTTCATCGTTCATGATGAAGAAGAGCTGATAATGATAGTTCATTGCTTGAAGTACAAATCAGGACTTGGAGTCCAATATTTTACAGCTGTAAAAATCAGAATGATATCTTCCTTCACCAATGATGTATGCACAAGTGATTATTCTTAAGCTAGCTCTAGTTAGTGAGGGACTGGTGCCAATGAGATGTTCTCTTTTCAGAGGTGTGCTTCTGCAGCATAAGGGAACAGGTGGGATCCAATTAGATGTTGTAGATTCTAGTAGCAGTGAGGGCCTGAGAAACATCGCATCATTTGAAGATGGGCCTAGCCTTCTCTGGAAGGGTCTGTGAGCAAGATTGTTGTTGTTATGTGCCTTCAAGTCGATCATGACTTAGGGCGACCCTATGAATCAACGACCTCCAAGAGCATCTGTTGTGAAACACCCTGTTCAGATCTTGTAAGTTCAGGTCTGTGGCTTCCTTTATGGAATCAATCCATCGCTTGCTTAACCTTCCTCTTTTTCTACTCCCTTCTGTTTTTCCCAGCAGATACTAGACTCCAAATCATGCTGTCTGACAATTTCTAGGTGCTTCATGTCTAAACTAATTATTTTAGAACAGATGACAGTCTTAGCAGAAAAGGCCATAAGCCAAGATATGATCAAGCCTGGCATTCAGAACGGTGTGTGCATGTAAGAGAGAGTGCAATGGTAGATCATCTGCTTTACATGCAGAAGGTCCTGGGTTCAATCTCCAGCATCTCAAGGTAGGGCTAGGAAAGATTCCCTGCCTGAAACTCTGGAGTAGCACTGCCAGTCTCTGTTGACAATACTGAGCTAGACGGAACAATAGCTTGTCTCAATATAAGGCAGCTTCCTATATTCCTAACAGAGAAGCTGTGAATATAGCAGGACACTGTGATATACATTAACCATTAAAATACAAAATATTGATTTAGGAAACAGGGTAAAAGGAACACTCTGTCTCACATACACACGTCTGCTTTGGCAGACTACCAACATCCTGTGGTCAACACCGAGATGACTTCAGAGTTAGGATTTTGGCTCAGAGAATGGAAGGGTTCTGAACTTTTCCACACTTCAGAATATCATTCAGGCTGCCACCGCTGCTGCTGCTGCTGCGGCCACCTTCTCCTCTCTAGAGAGGGAACTCGAATGCAGTTTCTGAAACGGTTTCAAGAATTTCATCACAAGTTCAGATTCTTCAGACACTAAGCTTTCATTTTAAACAGCCACTGGTGGGCTGCAAGAACCACTTGAGCGAGCTCCAGAGAGGGTGTTTTTCATTTCCTGCTCTAAACTGCAGTGCAGTGTAATAGCAAACAGCTGCTGTGTTTCTTCCCACAGGTAGCTGCATTTCGACAATGAGCAATATAAGTCCTGTGGAGACAGAGGCACATATGCTGCTTTTCCTAGGATGGAATTGTGAAGGAAAGGCAGGTGCTTGGAACTGCACTTCAAACTGCATCGGACATTTATCTGTGCAGCATTATCTTCACAGTGCTGCCTGGCAAGTCCCTATTCTACAATGTGTTTAGGCTGCAAGTCTTGGAAGAAGAGTGTAGTCTGGAGAAAAACAGTTTGGATTTGGCTAATGCAACAATGCCATTCACAGCAAAGTGTGCCAATTCAGAGTGAGGGCAATGTCATGCAGGAGGAATATTCCTCATTCTGAATTGACTTTATGTCCTTACTGACACCAACACACAGCTAAATCTGTTTGATTACTTAGCATAATTAAATGGCAAACCCTTCCCCCCATATTCATCTAGTCCAGCCTTGTCCAACCTTTGGGCCACAGATGTTGCTGGACTACAGTTCCCATAATTCCTGACCATTGGCCATGCTGGCTGGGGCTGATGGGAGTTGCAGTCCAGCAACATCTGTGGCCCAAAGGTTGGACAAGGCTGATCTAGTCCCACAAATAATTGGTGAGGAGGGATTATTTTACCCACTATTAGGAGTGCTCATGAAAAGTGACCATCCTTTCTGTCTTCATCAAAGGTCTCATCATGTGATGAGTGTTGTCATCATACTGTGAGATGGGAGTGCACCTGCCCAACCAGGGTTTGAGACTGTATGCAAACTTTACCCAACATTACCCAACACTGCTGGCTGGATCCTCTGAGGGGAAGGTATGTATGTATGTATGTATCCTGCCCTTCCTCCCAGCAGGAGCCCAGGGCGGCAAACAGAAGCACTAAAAATTACTCACAACCTGTTCTTCATTGTCCACACACCCTCAGAGTGAGAAACATTAAAATACAATAAAAATATTTCATTGAAATGCAAGTTAAAAACAACAATGTACCGACAACATAACTATGACAACCAGGTGAACAGCTTATGGGTGAACAGCTGCATTTTTACTTGACATCGAAACTCCAGCAGTGGAGTTGGCACTCCTTTCTAAAGTTGGGGTTTACCTCTTGAGTCAATACACCCTCTCACCAGTCGCTACATTCTGCTTTTCAGGTAGGGATGGAAAGATCTGTCAGTGTTGGTTTTCTCAGTTTCTAATTGTTCCAATCTTAAATTCAGCTCTCCACATTTCTGCAGCAATTTGCAATTAAAAAAAAAGAAAAATTCTCATTATGATTCTCCAGCATTTTAGTGTTAAGTTCTCTTAATAAGCACATTTTTGTAGGCAGTTTTGACTAATGTACACATTTTTGTAAGACATTTCATGTCATGTAATGCATTTTTACGTGTTCTTTTCACTCTTATATATGCACATTTTCCCCAAATATATGCATTTTTGTAAACATTGGTTGGTGAACTGCATCACAAAATTAGAAAAAGTGAATTTTGAAGGATGGCTGTGTTTCAGTTTTCATATTGTTTCGGAAAGTGAGAATTTGATAATTTCAGCTTGACATTTTATTTTTATTATTTAATGTATTTATTATTTAATTGATATACTGCCCTTCCTCCCAGCAGGAGCCCAAGGTGGCAAACAAAAGCACTTAAAATACACTTAAAAACATCATAGAAACAGACTTTAAAATATATTGAAACAAAATAGCTTTAAAACCATCTTTTAAAAAAGGAAGAAAACATTTAAAAACATATTAGAAAGGAATTCCAACACAGACACAGACTGGGATAAGGTCTCTACTTAAAAGGCTTGCTGAAAGAGGAAAGTCTTCAGTAAGTGCCGAAAGGTAACCAAGGTAGCACCTGTCTAATATTTAAGGGGAGGAATTCCAAAGGGTAGGTGCCACTACACTAAAGGTCCGTTTCCTATGTTGTGTGGAACAGACCTCCTGATAAGATGGTATCGGCAGGAGGCCCTCACCTGCGCAGTGCAGTGATCAATGGGGTATATAAGGGATAAGATGATATTTCAGGTATCCTGAACCCAAGCTGTATAAGGCTTTGTGCACCAAAACTAGAACCTTGAACTTAGTCCAGTAGCTAACAGGTAGCCAGTGTAATTCTTTCAGCAGTGAGGTGACATGTTGGCGATACCCTGCCCCAATGAGCAGTCTCACCACTGCATTTTGCACCAGCTGCAGCTTCTGGACCAACCTCAAGGGCATCCCCACATAGAGTGCATTATATTAATTGAGCCTAGAGGTTACCAGTGTGTGGGCAACAGTGGTCAGGCTATCCTGGTCCAGAAATGGCCGCAGCTGTCTTACCAGCTGAGGCTGGCAGAAAGCACTCCTAGCCACTGAGGTCACCTGGGCCTCTAGCAACAAAGATGAATTGGGGAGCACCCTCAGATTACTGACCTTCTCTTTCAGAGAGGTATGACCCCATCCAAAGCAGGCAATCGACCAATTATCTAAACTTGGGAACCACCAACCCACAGCAACCCTCCGTCTTGCTAGGATTCAGATTCAATTTATTGGCCCTTATCCAGCCCACCACTGAGTCCAGGCACTGCCCAGGGCTTGCAGGCCTCTCCCAATTAAGATGTTACAGAGAAATAGAGCTGGGTATTGTCAGAGCACTGCTGACACCTCACCCCAAATCTCCTGATGACCTCTCTCAAGGGCTTCATATAGATGTTAAACAGCATGGGGGACAAGATGGTACCCTGCGGCACTCCACTGCACAACTACCAGGGGGCCAAAAGACAATCACCCAATCCTGTTCTCTGAAAATGATCCTGGAGATAGGATCAGAACCACTGTAAAACAGTGCCTCCAATACCCATCTCACCAAGTTGGCCCAGAAGGATACCATGGTCAATGGTATCAAAAGCTACTGAGAGATCAAGTAAGAATAACAGGGTTGCACTCCCCCTTCCTTCTCCTGATAAAGGTCATCCATCAGGGTGACCAAGATCGATTGGCCAAAATGAGCTGAAATTATCAGCTCCTACTTGCCACCCTGTGCTCCTACTGGGAGAAAGGGTTGGATATAAATCTAACAAATAAATATTAAATAAATGCAAACAATCAAAATTCTCACCCAACCCTATGATCAGAAAGCTATGCTACTGTTAAAAAGGGCATCCCAAAAATTGGCCATGGAATATGACTTTCATCCCCCTCCCTCTAAGCCCCCCTGAATGCTTCTCCAACATTTGGGTCTCCAGATGGGACTACAGCTCCCATCAGCCCCAGCCAGCATGGCCAATCCAGAATTATGGACATTATAGTCAAACAACATTTGGGGACCCAAAGGTTGGGAAAGGCTATTGTGGGAAGAATCAAGAAGGTTGTCTCTGGCTGATTTGGGCCAATTCCATTTTCCCACTGCAGATCCTACTCTCCCTATCCCTGTGCCATTCAACAGGGTCCCCAGAATCACCAAAAACCCTCTTTGCTGGTTCAGGGGGCTTCAAAGCAGAAAAGGGAATGGGAAAGTGCCCTTCCATCAGCCCCATTCCACTCACAAGTCTGAGGATCAAGGCCCAACTGTCTTAAAAAATGTTATCCACCCTCCTTGTAGCAGCTTGCTGGGTAATTGCAAAAAACTGGACATCCAAGGAGGGACACCGCCTAAATGAATGGCTCAATATGGCTTGGCACATAGCATCTGCTATGCTTGAAAAGCTGACTAAACTAGTTGTAGCAAGGAGAAATGTGAACAAAGAAGGTGATTTTGCCATCCAATGGTATGGATTTATAAAGATGGACACCAGACCCAATGACAACCAGAAGGACACCAAAGACATAAGAGCATACTATAAAAATATACAAAGCACCTGCTGGATCAAGCCAATGGCCCATCCAGTCCAGTGTTCTGTTCTTACAGTGGCCAACCAGATGCCTCTGGAAAGTCCCCAAGGAGGACCTGAGTGCAAGAGCACTCTCCCCTCCTGAAGTTTCCAGCAACTGGTATTTGGAAGCATATTGACTCTGACTATGGAGCCATCCATTGATAGCCTTCTCCTCCACAAAGTTGTCTAATCCTCTTTTAAAGCCATCCAATTTAGTGGCCATCACTGCCCCTTGTGAGAATGAATTCTATGCGCTGATTGAAGAAGTACTTTCTTCTATCTGTCCTGACCCCTCCAATGTTCAGCTTCATTGGATGTCCAGAAGTTCTAGTGTTATTAGAAAAACTTTTCTCTATCCACTTTCTCCATGCCATCATAATTTTATACACTTCTGTCATGTCACTTCTTACTCACCTTTTCTCTAAACTAAAAAATCCCCGATCCTGCGACCTTTTCTCACAGGGGAGTTGCTTCATCCCCTTGATCATTTTGCTTACTCTTTTCTGAACCTTTTCCAATTCTGTAATATCTTTTCTGAGGCATGACAAACACTGTGAACTCTGGAAATACTTGTTAGAGTGAAAAGGCAATTGTTAGTAAACATGTTATATGCAAGAACTTACTATCTCTCACAGAGGTGCAGTGGCAAATTCAGAAGTGCCGGGTCCCTTCATGATAGTCACAACCAGGCCTCTCCCATCCTTTTGTTTTGTTTTGCTGCTGGGTTGAGAATGAAATCCTTGTTAATGCTTTCTTCCACAACCACAGACGTCCTTAGGAGCTAATCAGCATGAAAGAAGAGAGTGTTAGTTACTGAGAAGAGTGGCTGACTCACCTCCTTTTACTCTGATTGGTTCCAATCAACAGGAGAGGACAAGGAAGCATGTTAAAAGGTTCTTCTCTGTGGCTAATATGCTCCCCATTCATGCTGATTCACTTGTAGGATGCTGGACAAGTAGAGACCCTGGTGGGTCCCTCGTCCCAAAAAAGGAAAGGGTCTAAGACCCCCCTGAGTCCATGGATGACTGTACCCCTGATCACGCAGTGGAAAAAGTATGCTGTCTATTGGTGTACCGTGACTGTTATTCTTTTCTGTTGTTAATGTTTGACTTGTTTGTGTAACAAAAATGAGTTTAAAAAACACCTTCCTTGTGAAACTTGCCAAACAGGTTGCTCAGCAAAGCCTCCAGCCATTCAAACTGATTGAATTCAGTTGGCTGCCTGGTTTAGTTTTCTACACAGAACAAAAGTTAGGCGTAGGAAATGAGCAAAGGAAATTGTCCTCTACACACACGCCACACTTTTTCTTTTTAAAGTAGCTGCATGACTAGAAAGAGCCAGCATTCGCTTGAGGTGGCAGAGTCAGAATCTCATCCCTCTAAATTAAGCATTGCTTGTCAATGCACATTTCACCCGTATGCCACCAAAGCAAATGCAATTCCATATTTATTTTGTTTGCGGACAAGCTAACTCAATGAGAAGTGAGAGCAGCTCTAAAGCAATCCCCCTGGGTCTTACCTTCTGCAATGATTTGATTGGGTTTCATGTATGACTCTCTTAAATCTCTGCCTGATTTGATTTCTGCTTGGGCTCTGTGTGTGTGTGCCCTGTCACAGCATGGAGAAGGTGGAATGCGGCACAGACATAAGAACCTGCTGTGTTTTACAGTATTCGTAGTGGTGGTGGGAATATAGGTGTCCCCATATTTATCACAGCTTAGTTCTTGGGTTTTGTCCTATGGGGTGAAAAACATGGGGACATAGGAAACTGCCTTATCCTGAGTCAAACCATTGGTCCATCTAGCTCAGTAGTCTACACTGACTGGCAGCGGCTCTCTGGGATTTCAAAAAGGAGTCTCTCTCAACCCAGTTATGCAAGGCAGATGCTCTACCCCTGAGCTACAGTCTGCCCTCTAAGCCATCACTGCTTTATACCAGGTCAGAGGCTACATCCACACCATAGGTGGCATTCAATGCTAATCCTACTCAGTGCAGACCCATTAAACTTAATGACTAACTTAGGTTCATTAATCGGAATGGGTTTACACCTGAATAGGACTTATATTTAAACCACATGACCTCCCACAAAGAATCCTGGGAACGGTAATTTTTAAAGGGTGCTTGGAAGTGTAAGTGATAAACTACAGTTTCCCAGATTTTTCGGGGAAAGCCACTTAGTCTGAATGCATGGCGTGGATGTGATCAGGCTATTTGCCTAGTGTTATCTATTTGGACAGGCAGAAGCTCTTTAAGAGCTCCAAAAGAGAAGGGTATTTCCTATCACCTGCTAGTTGATTAAAAAACAACAACACCTGGAGGTGCCACGTATTAAACCTGCATGCAAAGGAGGTGCTGTCTTATTGAGCTACCTTTGTCAGGACCCTTCCTGTCAGGATCCCACCTCAGGCACCACCTGCTAGGATCCCACCTGTGGTCACCGCCTTGTCACGGTCCCACCTCAGGGTCCTGGTCTTTAAACAGTACTCTCACCGGCTCTAGCAAAGATCTCTCAAGATCCCACTGCTAGGCAGCAGCACCAGTCACTCCCTGTAATTCAGTATTGCCTTGAGACTGTGCCTTAGTCTCCTCCTGGCCTATTAATACTTTGTGTCTGGGTGCACTTGCAGGCCACAACCCCCCTGTATCTTTGTGCCTATAAAGCATACAGCCCTGGGTTGCTCTGGATACCTGATGATGTTACACTATCTCTTCACCGCTGCCACCATTGATACTGTTTCGCAACCTTCGTATATGCCCTGCCCACCCTTCTGGTCTGTGTAACCCAGCCAAGGATCAGGCGTTCTGGTAAACCAAGAAATATTTATTTATATACACAGGGGATAACAAGATTGCTTAAAGGTATTGTCAACAAGTGTATGGTTTCGTCAGATGCATTTCTCTTTATGTTTCTAGTCGTCAATAACCTGCCTCACTACCAGCATAATCCAATCCAACCCACAAAACCAACTCCAACCTCCCTCAGAACTCCCACCAACAGAACTCTCTCCCAAACTCCTCTGTCATCCTCTCATTTATACCTTCAGACGCTCAAATGCTCAGCCATAATACAACATTCTCCAGCCTTTCAGCCCATGTACTCCCCCCTCTCACTCAGTCTACTTACCACATATACCTGCATTTACCATATTTACAGTAATATATATACAGGGACATCACAACCTTCCCTTCCCTAAGGAAGCAGTGAGCCAGGCAATGCAGCATCTAGGTTGGAGGGGAGAGAGGCATATGGTCCATTTAAAATGGGCCTTTCATCCATAGCAAAAAGGACAGAACTATACTGCCCTTCTCTGCTATGTGTCTTTCATGATCTTCAGGCTCAACCTAGCATTCTCTGAGTCTTTTCAAGCTTAATTGTGGCATAGGCAGGGGGGCTTATTTCAGTGGAGGGGGCTTGCCGTTAGGGATAAATGAATCTATCAATCTTGGGTTCTCTCAGTTTCTCATTTTTTCAGTTTTCAGTTCTCCACTTTTCCATATCAGTTTGCATTTTAAAAAAAAAAACTCATCAAAATTCATTTTCATGCTAATTTCTCCTGATATATACATGCATGCAATTTTGCCTCAGCTACACAATTTTGCAAAATTTTGCAAAACCGCAAATGCATTCTTCTAGGTTATTTTCACTGATACATGCATTTGTGGGCACATACAGTATATGTGTTTGGGTACATATTATTTGAACTGCATTGCAAAATGTGGATGTGTTTTTGTTGTTTCTGTATGGTTTCAGAATGTAGGTTCACCTTTACAAGAACCGAATCAAATTTCTCCACCATAACTGCAGGACACAGGGAGGGGAGGATTATCCCTTTGCTTCCCTGTTGTAACCCTCCTCCCTTGTTGAAAATGCCTTTCTACACTGCAATCAGGCTTGGAAAAGCCTAATGGTTGGGGGAGGGGAATCTTTATGTAGAGTGTCGCTTTGGAGAGGAGTCCACCTCAACCACCGTAACCCCTCTCAAAAAATGCCCCCATCTCATTTCCATGTGACCTTAAGGTACTCTTTCCCAACCTGCTGTCCTCTAGATTTTTGTACTGCATCTCCATACCTCAACCCGATCATTGGTTGGTTATGCTGGTTGGGCCTGCTGGGACTTCTAGTTCCAAACATGTGGTGGAGGCACCACACTCAAGAAGACTGTCTTAGGGCAAGCCCACAAATCACCAGTTTCAAAGACAGAGTGTGTTACTGTTCTCAAGAATAGAATGTCTCCAAATGATAAAGCACTATCAACTGTTCAAACTTTTCACTCTGCAGTCCATGTGTGGGGAGGGTTTGCCCCCCCAGATGTTGCTGAACTACAACTCCCATCATCCCTGGCCATTGGCCATGCCGGCTGGGGCTGATGGGAGTTGTAGGTCAGCAACACCTGGAGGGCCAAAGGTTATCCACTCCTGGTGTAATCCTTACAGCAGTATAAGGTAAATCAGGATTATTATTGCCAAATTGCAGAGGACAAATTGAGTCTAAGAGAGTCTACATTGCCTAAGATCATATTGGAAGTTTAACATGGAGACAAAATTCAAATGGAGGATTCTCTGATTTGAAGAAACACAGTCTCTTACAACACCAGCACTCAATAACAGAGGTCCACACCATACATTTAAAGCACGTGGTTTCCCACTTCCAGAGAATATAGGGAACTGTAGTTTACCCCTCACAGAGCTATAATTCCCATCACCCTTAATAAACTACAGTTCTGAGGATTCTTTGGGGGTTGGGGGAAGCCACTTCTTTTAAATGTATGGTGTGAATATCACCTCTGTTACTGAGTGCTGGTGTTGTAAGAGACTGTGTTTCTTCAAATCAGAGAATCCTCCACTTGAATTTTATCTCCACGTTGAACTTCCAAGTTGATCTTAGGCAATGTACACTCTCTCAGACTCAATTTGTCCTCTGCAATTTGGAGATAATAATCCTGATTTACCTTACACTTCTGTAATGATTATATCAGAAGTGGGCAATCTTTGGCCCTCCAGGTGTTGCTGAACTACAACTCCCATCAGCCCCAGCCAGCACAGCCAATGGCCAGGGATGACGGGAGTTGTAGTTCAGCAACATCTGGAGAGCCAAATGCTCCCCATGCAGGGATTGCTTGGTGAAAAGTTTGAATACTGGATAGTGCTTTATCATCTGGAGATGTAGGCGGAAACACTGCAGTACTCCATTCTTCATTTTGTTTGGTTAGAAAAGGAAATAATTGTAGTCAGCCAGAGCAGGAGCTGTGGGAGATGTGTGAACTCTATTCCCTAACATCTCAGCTGCCTCCGAGGTGCCAAAAACCTCCTTGCGACCACTTAAGGAGCTCTTCTATAAACAGCTGCTTTATGAGAAATAAACAAATGGGGGCTGGGGTTTGAGATCTTTCTCCACTACTCTGGAAAAGTGGAATTAGCACTTTTCAATTCAGCTTGTCAGCAGGATGCTTAAACCCTTTCCCTGTTGGATGACCTTGTTGGATGCACTCATTCCCTGTCTGTAGCACCACCTGGGTGTTCTTCAACCTGTATCTCTGTGCCCCTTCACTGTGTGAATGTTTTCTCTCTTTACTCTTATTTTCTGCCTGTCTTTCTATAGCAAGCACCTTCAGGAAGGAGCCTGTGGATCTTGTGATTCTGTAAACACACAACTGGCTGCCAAAAATGAGCAACCAGCAAGCGTTCCTGAACAAAAACCAGGCACGTAATAGGAATCATATATAGAGGCAGGAACATAGGAAACTGCCTTATACTGGGAAAGGCCATTGGCCCATCTAGCTTGATATTGTCTACGATGATTGGCAGTGGCTCGCCAGGGTTTCAGGCAGGGGTCTCTCCCAGCCCAACCTGGAGATGCTGGGGATGTCCTGCACGCAAATCAGTTGATCTACCACTGAGCTATGGCCCTGAGCCCAAGTCTGTCCATGCCACAGATTTAGCTACTCTTATCAGTTGTTCCCTGTTCCCAGGTAGAGCTCTGGAAGATTGTTCTGTGCGGAAGGAGATAGTTAAGGAGCTAAGATACCCTGCTGGGGCTATGGAAGATCATCAGTTCTCAGAAACCAGGGCAGGAGAAGGGCTGAGAGAGCCATCCCTCTATTTTTCATTGCTGCTGCCACCACCAAAAGACCTTCAAGCTGCAGCAGCCAAAGGAAGGGCTAGAACCAGCTCACCATTGCCGTTTATTATTTATTTATTACATTTATACCCTGCCTTTCTTTTCATGATAGAAACCCAAGGCGGCTTACATATCATTCCCAGGAGGTCTCCCATCCAGGCACTGACCAGACCTTCAGCAGGGTGCTGGCCTCATGTGCCTTCAGACCATAGCCTGGGACCTTTTCACTGATGCACCACCTAAAATAAATCTCCAGCTTTGCTAGTAGAGTTTACCATGTTTCTTTTTCACTTTGGCTCACAGGGAAACCACGTGGTCTGCTTAGAGCTGGAGATGGATCTGAGTAACTGCTAGACATTGTATTTTGAAAATACAAAACAATCCATGATTGTTTTTCTGCTTCAGTAACTGTTGGCCTAACCTGAACTCTGTTAGCAGAAGCAGAACTTCTGAATAGAAGCCAATCTAATTACCGTATATTCCGGCGTATAAGACGACTTTTTAACCCTGGAAAATCTTCTACAAAGTCGGGGGTCGTCTTATACGCCTGGTGTCGTCTTATTAGGGTTGCCATATTGCCTGGATAGCCGGGTTTTACCCGGATTCTAAGCATGCCACCTGGCGCCCGGCTAGCCCCTTAGGTGGCCCGGATTCTCAGCTTTCATTTTAAAAAAAATTAAGTTTCTAGGTGGTGCGGTTCTCGAGATATATATAAAAACGTCAGGCACACCCCCCCGGTTAAATCTTTTTTTAAACTACTGTATAGCACTTCGTAGCTTTAACCACGCCCGTTCAGGATTTCAGCCAATCAGTGAAGTGTTTGTTTGGTGGCAGTGTCTGCAAAACTTCATTGCGAGGCCAGAAAATGGTGGTTTCCCCTCCTGTTTATCTGAAAATCTCATAAATTGGGTAGGTATATACATTTCAGTTTTTCCCCCTGTTGTGTGTAGGAGTCAGATCCTGGGCAGTGTTTTGAAAACCTTCCCAATAGTTGCTTTTGGGGGTAAAAACAGTGCTAATCCCATATGTCCAGAGTAAATCCTATTGAATTCAGTAGGAATTACTTTTGAGTAGACATGATTATGAATGTGCTGAAAATCAATGGGACTTTGGAGTGAATGTAAAAAAGAATTGTGTTTGTGTTCTCTTTCTGCCCCCCCCCCCAGTCCTATTTTAAAGCAAGTAGGCAGGGCTTACTTAGGTATTGCAGTTTTTATTCTGTAGGAAACTAATACTGATTTTTAAAAAACTAATACTGATTTTTCTGCAATGACCAATTGGTTTGACAATAAACTATTATATGGGCTGTATGTATTTATACATCTGCAGTGTGTGCGTGTGTGTATGGAGTCTTTCCAACACCCCTGTGAGGTAGGGTTGGAAACCAAGGCAGCTCACAACAAGAAATAAAGCCATTTGAAATCCAATAACCATAAAAACAAGTATAAACAGTTGCAAAACAGTGTAAAGTGGCATGATTCGGAATTTTGGGTTGTGTGAATGAAGTTGCTTATCACTTGAGGTTGCATTTCTGTCCCTGTTTGAGTAAGCCCCATTGAATACGCTGGGACTTGCTTCTGAATAAATAAATTTAGGATTGCACTATAAATATCTTTACAGTTTGTGTAAATAATAAATATATTTGATAGTTATGCTTATATAAATATTTCTTCATTTATCATATTTTTGGTTTTTGGTTAGGAATCCTGACTGGTTGTGAGATGCTTAGTTTTTTGCCTTATAGGAATCTTGTTGTGGTTGGTATGGTATTACATTTAGGAAAGTGTTACTGCCTTCTGTATTTTTTTTTCCTATTTGCATTTCACTTATCTTTAACCTCACTCCGTTACAGCCATAGAAGCAACAGCAGCATATGCAAGATAATTAACTCCCATTAGTGATAAGAACAAGAATTTATAATTATTATTTCAATTAAAACAAGAGGCTTATCAATACTTTGAAGAGGACCAGATATTTATTTTCTTTCTGAGCCCAGGACTGGGTCTTTCATGATGCCCGGTGTGTGTGTGTGTGGGGGGGAGCAGGAGAGTAGTCGATAAGACAGACATCCTGGCATTGATAATCGAATTAGCAAGGTATGTGTGGGGTTGTTGTACACTTCCAGGCTCAGTTTCATTTTGAGTATGGAGGTGGAACCTGTGTAGATGTGGTTATCAAAGGGAGAAGAAATTTTGAGTTAAGCAAAGCTCTGCTTTTATAAAACCTAAGAAACATACAGTACTTTGAATGTCTGAGTGCCTGCACCAGTGGAATACTGGAGGAACTTGTAAAACTTGCTGCAACAGTATTTAGAACTGAGCATGTGGTGTGAAAGACTCCTTTTCCTAACATTTTGGCTTGTTTTTCTCTGATTGTGTATTTTTATTGTTTTTACTATATTTGTAAGCTGTGCTGAGCTCTGTTTTTAACAGCAAAAGGGCAGGATATAAATTCTCTTAATCAATCAATAAATACTCCATAGTGTTGGAAACTAGAGTCTAGGCATTTAATGTTGCTTTTAAAAAAAAGATTTCTCACATCTTTCCCCAGTTTTTGGTGGTAATTCCTAGGCACAAAAACAAAACAACTGGACAATCCAAATATTAATATTTATAAGTTTATAAGTGACAGTTTTCCTGCTAAGTACCTGCATGTCATAAGCAGGGGTAGTCTTATACGGCGAGTATATCCCAAACTCTATATTTTAACTGGAAAAGTTGGGGGTCGTCTTATACGCCCAGTCGTCTTATACGCCGGAATATACGGTAAGTTAGCACAATTCTTCCAGCACTTCATCTTGTTACAGTTTTGTGACTTTTGCAACTTGCCAGCTTTCTCTCCCCTGCCCCTGGTTTTACTTTTACATGTTTCACTTAACACACAGGCAGAAGAATATTCGCTGAACTACAACTCCCATAATTCCTGGCCATTCTGTGACATTTGGGTTGCTCTTAATAAAGGTACTATACTGTATTATAGATTTTGAACCAGCAGCTCCCACCCTTCTTTGCACCTTGAACACCACAAGGGACAGTGACTCAGACACCAAAAACCTAGGGAAATGTCATACGAACCCTGAACATCAAGCTACACAGCCAGGGGTTCCTGCACCCAATGTTATCAAGAATGCAACAGGATCTGAAGTATGGAATTGAGCTTGGGGAAGGTGGAGGGAAAGCCATTTTCCATTTCTTAAAAAGTTTGATTTGTCAAACCATATTCTGAGTTCAGAAGTGGCTGGTGACTCCATATCAGTAGGGCAGTGGAATTTGCTCTGGGTTTTAGTCCAAATTTTTCAAGGAGCTGTCCAAGGTGTTGAATATATTCAACATACTGAACAGCTCCTTGAAAGTTCGGAATAAAACCCACTGCCCCACCAACATGAAGCCACCAGCCTCCAGTGTCTAAATTCCATCAAGGAGGACTTCCGGGAAGGGTGACTTAGCCTGTGCCTGCTTTTGAGACGGGCTCCTGCCTCAAAAGAAGCTTATTCAGATATATCAGTCAGTTTTTTCTTTTTTTTTTGACTGATTAAACTTCTCCCGGGTAGGGAGAAACGAAGAGATTAACCTCAAAGCCTATTTTTGTTGGGACGACCAGATCTCATTAATTTATGGGACGAGGTCCAGCCGACGAAGGTGGGACGGATTTTCAACAGCAAGCTCTATCTGTTAAAGCGAACGTTCATCTTATCTTCTAAGAGAGAACGCACTAACAGGCAAGCACCCTTCTTTCTATATTTTTCTTTTACTTGACTTAAATTGTTGCTGTTTAAAAGAGATTTGCCAGATTGATCAGTTTTTGACATCTCACTGGGGAGCCATAACTTCTCTCTGCTACGCACTAATTAATAGCTTATCTCTGTTTTTGTTGCAAAAAGCTGTCCTGGATTTGCATTCTAAAGATATACACAGAAGAGGGATTTCTATTCCAGATTTTTATTTTGAAAAATATTATACTGTTTTGAGACTACTCTCTTTTTGGTCTATTTTATTTTGACGAATCTGTTTCTTGACGATTGCCATTAATTGTTTCGATCCTGGGAACTGCATTTTGTTTACTTAACTATTGGAGAGATAAGGCTGTCTGCACTGTTTATACTGTGATGTCACCAAGTTTGGAGTATTAACCCAATTGTTGCTGAAATAAGAAGTGGTTTTCCTATATTTTTCTTTTAAAATGGCAATTAAGAAAGTGGCTGAAAATCTGGAAATAACTATGTTTCAGAAAATAATGGATGAGATTGAGATAACGAAAATTGAATTGAGTAAAATGAAGCAGGAGATTAAAGATATAAGGGTCCCTGTGAGAGAGGTGACCCTGGAAGGGGTCCCTGTGAGAGAGGAGACCCCGGAGATTGGAACAGGGGTCCCTGTGAGAGAGGAGACCCTGGAGACTGGAATAGGGGTCCCTGTGAGAGAGGAGATCCCGGAGATTGGAACCAACGTGGAACAGGAACAAGATTTGGAGTCTATGGACTTTAGAAATAAAATCTATTGTTTGGAACTCAATGTTATCTCTGAAGAAATGAATGAAGATTCTAGAGATAAAGTTATCAATGGCATGGATAATCTTCTGGACTGGAATGATGTGATGGAGCCCAATATAGAGAAAATCTATGGAATTAACTGCAGCCATGTGACAATGGAAAAACTTTTAAGAGATGACCCAGTGCATTTTGAAAAAAAGAACAGAGATATGATTTTACAGCAGTATTTCAGCAACCTATTCAGAATGGATGGCAAGAAAATATTTGGGATAGAGGTAATTCCCATCAGACTCTTACTATATGACTATGGCTTTGACAGCAAGATTATTATGGAATACTGATAATGGAAGATTGGATATTGAAATTACTGGACTTAACAAGACTACTGAAGATGGAAGATGGAAAATGGAACTAATAGAGATAATAGAACAATGGCTACTGAAATTATTGAACCTAACAGATTCTGATGTGATGGATTAATTGAAATGTTTATTTTGACTATGGTTATGACAATAAGATTATCATAATTAGTAATGAGATGGATTAATCGATATGCTTATCTGGAAAAAAAATTGATAGATATATTTCTTAAAGAATTGAAACCTCTCTTTGACTTTTTGTGGAAAGAATAAAGTAATGTTTATGAGATTTGATGATTAAGTAAGATAACTACTGGAGGAAAGTGATTTTATAATATGACTTAAGAGACAGGATTGTTATATATTATAGACTTATAACTGATTTGATCTTTGACAAATGGGAAGTCAATATTTTACTCTTTATTTTTTATTTTTGTTTTTTTTTTCTTTTTTTCTTTTTGTTTAACTATTTTTGATTTTGTTTTTTGTCTTTGAATGTTTTATGATTTTGTCTTGTATGTTTTATGAAAATCTGAATAAAAATTATTGAAAAAAAAAAAATAAATTCCATCAAGGAGAGTTAGCTACCATAATCAGGTTTTAATATCTTGCAGTACCGCACTAACATTGCTTCAAGAGTAACAGTACCTCCTTCCATGCCTACTTGCCTTCCACCTGCTTGACCTGTATACTTGCAAACAAACACCGACTGGCAAGCATGAAAGGCCTCCAAGTACTTCTTCCTGACAGGAAAACGGGCTTGTAAAAGGCTACCATGGAACCTCTAACCACTTGGAGAAGTGGGGAATGCAAAGTCACATAATTATTATTATTGGGTTATGTTGAGAAGGTTGCAAATCCTAATAATGAAGATTATACTCCTAAGTAGGCTTATTAAGTTACCTTGATTTCAGTGGCAGTAAATTTATTTGAGATAGTGCTGTAAATAGTATCAACTGAACGTTCAGAGAGCCCATCCACTTGATGATTGCTTGCCCTTATGCAAACTGCCTTCACCACTGATTTGCCTGAAAGAACTGAGTAAGACTAGGGTCTGGGGAATCCCAGGTTTAAATCCTTATTGAGCCATGATGTGCACTGGGGGATCTTGGACCAGTCGCTATTTCTCACTTGAACCTACCTCACAGGGTCGTTGCAAAGATAAAACCATGCACGTCACCCTGAGCTCCTTGGAGGATAGATGGGATAAAAATGAAATATGTAAGAAATAAATCTTGGCCTCATCAAGCCTTGGCTTATTTCTAAGATCTTGCCCTCTCCTCTGATGTGGTAGAAGCTGAATCTTATGCATCCCTTTGCACATACGAAACATTTTCTTCCTCCATAGTCAATGCAGACATCCTCGGAATTAGAGAGGGGCACTTTGTGGTGTTTTCTTCTACAACACACTATTGGATCAGCACAATTGTTGCCAAAATAGCACGAGGGAAAACAAGATGATAGGGAAATATTTTCAGATGAATCAGTAGCTTAATGTAACCTCTTTCTTTCTGTGATTTCTAAAGGGCCATTTTCCTTTCAAAAATAATAATACAGGGGGCAGAAATTTGAAGCATTCACCTTACCACCCACATAAAGATGTTTATTAATGTATAAAGTTACATTAAAAATACATACAAACTATATGCACAAATGTATTCAGCCAAGGATAGTCTCCATTGTAATGTTACAGTCTGACACAGGAAAAATGTCAAAGGAAGGCAAGTGAGTCAATACACACACACAAATGCCCCTATTTGTGACCAGGCTCATTTAGACAAAAAATTGACTGACAGTTGCATACAATTAAAACACGCACGTCAAATAAATTGCAACTTCAGTGCTGGAAAAGGTTACGGAGCCTCAGTTTCAGACAATGCATAGCTTTAGCATACATGTGCAATTCTGCTACACTTACCTAGGAGGAACACAAAGCTTTTCATCTTCATTCAGTCATTGTTGGAATTCTACAAACTTTTAGAGTCATAGTTCAAAGTGATCTTCACAGCAGGAGCTAGGTTCTGAACTACAGATACCTCTGATAGGATGCTAAGTTGCTCCTTGTTGCCCTGATGGCCTGTGATATCCCATTACTTAAAGGGTGTAAGTCTCTTCTCAAAGCAGAGGCATCAGCTAAAATCAGCTTCAAATCACTTGCAGATTTAGCTTGACTGCACTAGCTGCCAACTGGTTTCTGGGTCAAATCCAAAGTGCTGATTTTGACTTAAACAGGGTGGGTTCATGGCAGATGCTCTTGGAGGTCACTGATTCATAGGGTCACCATAAGTCATAATTGACTTGAAGGCACATAACAACAACAAATTGGTGCCACTATCCCTAAAGGGCAGCCTTTCCCCATCCTGTCCAGATCCTGAGATTGTCATCTGAGGCCCTTTTTTGTGTCACCTTTAAAGGAGATGCAGAGGGTGGTGATGAAGGAACAGGCTTTCTCTGTAGTAGCCCCTGATTATGGAATGCTCTCCCTGGGTCCAACCTTATCATTATTTTGGCACCAGACAAAGATGGTTTGGTAATGTTGTGCCCCAGAGCCTTGGAAAATATCAGAAAAAAATCATGGAATAAGGACATATAGTTGCAGCTACACCTTGACAAACAACACATGCAGGAGTAGAAGCTGGGAAAATGAAAATAACTAAAATGACCTTGGAAGTAGAGCAGTTAAGGACACTTTGAAGATGGCAAACATTTCCAGCCCCCCCCATTCTAGAAATATATATGCACACACAAATGTCACCTTACAGCAAAACTGAAAAAAAAAAATTTTAAAACAAACAATGAATGATATACTTTCCCCATTCAGTTCCCCATGATGGAAAGAGGAAAGTTTTTTTTGAAACAGTGTAAAAAACTATACATTAAAAAACTTTTGTATAAACATCATGGCTATGAAAAATGCCAGCTCAGTACTAGAGCATCTGCTTTGCATGCAGGAGCCCCCTGGTTCCATCCCCAGCATCTCCAGGTATGGGTAGAAATGTCCCTAGCCAGAAATCCTGGAGAGCTGCTGCCAGTCAGTGTAGACCAATCGTCTTCAACCGTGTGCCCACAGATGTCATTGGACTAAAACTCCCATCATCCCTGATCATTGGCTAAGCTAGTTGGAGGTGGGGAAGAGGTCAAGAGATTTATGCTGGGGATGTTCAAACTGGAACGTCATAGAATCATAGAATAGTAGAGTTGGGAGGGGCCTATAAGGCCATTGAGTCCAACCCCTTGCTCAATGCAGGAATCCAACTTAAAGCATACCTGACAGATGGCTGTCCACCTGCCTCTTGAAGGCCTCCAGTGCTGGAGAGCCCACCATCTGTCTAGGTCATTGGTTCCATTGTCGTACTGTTTTAACTGTTAGGAAGCTTTTCCTGATGTTCAGTTGAAATCTTACGTCCTGTAACTTAAGCCTATTATTCTGAGTCTTGTACTCTGGGAAGATCGAGAAAAGATCCTGTCCCTCCTATGTGTGACAAAGTTTCAATTACTTGAAGAATGCTAACATATTTCCCTTAGTCTTCTCAAGGATAAACATGACCAGTTATTTCAGTCTGTCCTTATAGGACTTTGTTTTCAGTCCCCTGATCATCCTTGCTGCCCTCCTCTGAACCTGTTCCAGTTTGTCAGCATCCTTCTTAAAGTGCAATGTCCAGAACTGGATGTAGTACTCAAGATCAGGCCTAACCAGTGGGGAACTAGTACTTCACATGATTTGGAAACTATACTTCTGTTAATGCAGCATAAAATAGCATTTGCCATTTTGCAGCTATATCGCACTGTTGGTTCATATTCAGCTTGTGATGAACAACAATCCTAAGACCCTTCTCGCATGTAGTATTGCTGAGCCAAGCATGCCCCATCTTGTAACTGTGCCTTTGGTTTCTTTTTCTGAAATGCAGAACTTTGCACTTAACCTTGTTAAATTTCATTCTGTTGTTTTCAACCCAGTGCTCCAGCCTATCAAGATCCCCTTGCATTTTGTTTCAGTCTTCCAGGGTATTAGCTATTCCTCCCAATTTTATATCATCTGCAAATTTGATAAGCATTCCCTGCACCTCCTTATCCAAGTCATTAATAAAAATGTTGAAGATCACTGGGCCCAGGACCCATTTGTTACCTCTCCCAGTTTGAGACGGAACTCTTGATAATAACTCTTCAAGTACAATTCTGTAGCCAACTGTGGATCAAGCTGATAGTTGTTCCATCCAGCCCACATTTAGCTAGCTTGCTAATCAGAAAATCATGGGGCACTTTGTCAAAAGCTTTGCTGAAGTCAAGATATATTATGTCCACAGCATTCCCACAGTCCACCCGGGAGGTGACCTGAACAAATTGATTATTAAAATCCAAATTAGGGATGTCTCAGAGCAGTGGCTCCCAAACATTTATTCCCATAGACCACTTGTGCAGAGCTGTGGATCTTGGTGGTCCACTTAATTATTTTTTCCTGTTGTTGCAATTGTACTCTACTGTGCTAGACACTGTATGATTTTTAATTGTATTTTGACAGACAGGCCATGGACCACCAGAATGAAGCCCAGGCCACAGTTTGGAAAGACCTGTCTTAGACCATATTCCTAAGTAGGTCTACTCAAAAGTAATCCTCCTCGCCCAGTTTAGCAGAGCTTAACCCCACATTCACGATGTATAGAATTGCAGCCTAAATCCCATACATTAGTAGAGAAAAAGAATTCATGATCTACTGTGTTAAGTAACAGAGAATAAGTGGTAAATCATCAGAAAAAAGAGTTCTGCATAGATGTAAAATTAGTTTCTGCTTTATGTGATGAAAAATAATACAATGGAATTGATTCTTCTTGTTAATACTGCTGAGGTCCTGAAAAGTTTCCATGGTTGTGGCAGGCATATTTTACATAATAAGAGAATATTGCAGCTCTTTGAAACGTATCTTTTTGGACCTTGGCTGTTGGAGGATAATCAGAACAGCAGCTTTGATGAACAGAGGAGAACCAGGACCTGTTGTAAAACTGGGAAGAGTTGCTTAGAAATCCCATTTGTTAGAAATCTATGTTTTCCTTTGTTGGATTTTTGAAAGGAGGTAAAAACAAAGAGAATGGGAGGCTGAGGCTCTTTCCTTTTGACTACTGTGGCTCATGATAGAATGCATTGGGGCTGATATGGTCTGTGTGCCCAAGCCTGGAAATCTGTGCAACTCCCTTCCATAGGAAAACTCTCCCAGGCACCTTCTTTGCTATCTTTTAGGTGCCAGCGAAGTCTTTAGTACTGTTCATTTGGACCTTGGGAGGGTAATTGATTTGAGATGTATTATGTTTCATTTTAATTGGTTCTATTTTTATTGCTGCAGTTAGGGGACTCTTTCTGCTCATTTTTGTTTTGTGTAAAATGCATCGATTTACATGTTTTGGGGTAGGTTTGTTTACACATTATGCCATGCCAAAAAGGTGTCATATGCATACAGGACCTATTCTAGGTGACATTGCCAACTACAAACATGATCACATACCACATACATGACCACAAGCTTCCACATACACGAAAAGATCTTTTTTCCTCATCTGGTCACCTTTTAGGGATACCATTGATATCTCTGTGGGTTTTGATGGTTAAAAAACAATGAAACAAAAACACAATGCCCATTTGCAGCTACAAACGAGTGAGACAAAGTGACAGGTTTCTGAATAGTTAAAACAAAACAAAAACACCAGCAGTGACCCGTTGTGCATGAAAACTAACTGGTAAAGGGCAATGGCTCAGCATCTGCTTTGCACGCAGAAGATCCCAGGTTCAATCCCTGGCATCTCCAGGTAAGGGTGGGAATGTCCTGTTTGAAGATCTGGAGAGACACAGTGCCAGTATAGACAACAGTGAGCTGGACCAATGGTCTGACTCAGGAAAAGGTAGCTTCCTATGTTCCTAAATATGTGCATACATATTTACAAAGTATGTGGAATACTCTTCCCTTGTGCACAAATTATGTGCAATAGTCTTCCCTTTTCAACAGCAGCCTAGCGTCATGCACAGGATGAGCATCACTTTGAGAGGGTCATGATGCTCCCTTATACCCCAGAATCAACTAATGTGAACTATTTGGAAATTTCTTAATCTCACCCCACCCCATGCCATATCCTTGCATAATGCTATATTCATCAGCTTCTAGATCGGTTGGTTTGCCACTTTTTTTTGTTAAGCGGTTATTTTCTGTCTCCCTAGACTCAAACTCAGCCTAATAGGGCTAACTAACTTTCCCATTTGTGAGAGATAATTTTATCTATTTGGCTGTCTGTGCTACACTGCCTTGCATGTTCACTTCCCCCCACTCCACCTCCTGTTTTGGCTGTTTCTTAATTAGATTTTCTGCTACCTTCTGCCCTAATACCATCCAACACATTATAATTCTACTATATCTCTCCAGCACCCTGCTTTGTACAATCTACTCTTCTCCTCCCCACTGTCATGTCCTACTAGGCACCATCTTGATGAATAAATTATCAAAATTGTTCGACAAGAAATCTGTCGTGTGTTAGGTGACCTCTTTGAAGTCTGAAATTTAGTTGTGAATCCCATATTAGTATTAAAACTAGCTGTTCTTGTGCCAAGGCAGAGTGCCAGACACTTCCTCTGAGCAAGTGCCATCCCCCCCATCTTGTCTTTCCATTCATCATTTTCAGGACACCCTGAGCAAAGCAGCAGATAGCAAAACAAAAAGACAGTGTTCCAAGATTCATATCATACCAGCTTTCAAATGGCTCCAAATCCAGCACATTTTCAGTAGATTTTCTTTGTTATTCATGTAGCAACGTCAATCTAAAGACAGCTCCCAGCTCCGAGGAGCTTACAATATAAAACTTGACACAAGAGAGGAAGGTGGAGTTGAGAGCAAGGGAAAGGGCCATAGCTCAGTGGTAGAGCATCTGGTTTGCATGGAGAAGGTGCCAGGTTCAATCTCTGGTGTCTCTAGGTCAGGCTGGAAGAGATCCCTACCTGAAACCCTGGAGAGTATAAGGCAGGCTCCTAAGTTTGTTCCCAAAGTAAATAGGAGAAATATGTGTGTTCATTTAACATACATATATTTAGGGCCAAGCTTTAATTTCCCCCCCACTAATACATGCATTTTTATACACACTTTTACCCTAATATATGCATTTTTGTACACATTACTTTGCTGGAGAACTACATTTGCAAAATTCGGACAAGTGCAAATTTCAAAAGATGGCTGTGTTTCGGACGGTACATGTATTGTTTCTCAAATTCCAAATTAGCTAACTTTGCTTTGAAATGCAACCTGAATCCAACTTCTCCTCCGTCCCTAAGCCCAGTGCATATCTGCACCCATGTTCTTTCTTCTGAATGAGTTAAAAATGGTGGCATCACATAGACACAAACACTACCCCAGGAATCCAAATCCTTCAGGATTGTACTTTACTTATTTCACCTTTAAACCATTCCATATCTGATTAGAAATTTACTCACCCTGTGGAAGACACCCACTTTACTGTGCAAACTTGGAAAACCTTGACAAAGGATCGTCAGATATTGAACCAATTCAAAGAGAAAGCTACAATGCTAGCAGACAATTTTTTGGCACCAATTACAGCATCAAACCAATAGTAAGAGATGGGTGAAGGAATGCTTTGGCGTTCCGAAAAAGAAATAGCACTGAGATGTCTATGTGTGGGTATGACAACAGACTTTGATAAAAGGTTGTAGCTCCATGGTAGAGCATCTGCCTTGTGTGCAGGTGCTCCAAAGCTCAATCCCTGGTATCTCCAGGTAGACCTGGAAAGATTCCCTGCCAGTCAGTGTTGACAGTAGTGAGCTAGATGCACCACTGCTTCCTATGTTCCTGTTTCTGTGCACTGCTCAGGTATTTTGCGAACATAGGGTGGTTTATAAATCCTGAAAGAAACACATAATTTAAAAAACACAGACTAAGAGATGTGTGTGTGTGTGTGTGAGAGAGAAAAGGAACAAATGTGTCTAAAATTGTTCATAAAGAAAGATGGCACAGAGCAAAGCAGAGAGATAAAGTTATTTCCCCAGTCGGCTCGAGACACAACTTTCTGTCACGCAGCTTTGCTGACATGTTGGGCAGGCGGCAAAATTAGCTGTGTGTCAATGGAGTTTCATCTGTGGTGATGAATGGGGGTGGGGGAGTTAGTTCAGCCCTCCCTTCAGAGGGAGCCTGACACCCTGCTCTAGACTATTTGGCTGAATACAAGGATTTCTTTTCATCTCTTTCTCTCCATGATCAGCTACAGCTTTCCAATAGATCGCTGTCTGGTGAGTATCCCACCAAGCACAACCGCAAAATGAGGCAAGAGCTAATCAAAGGGGAGACGCTCAAGGCTAAGGTAAAAATATTTTCCCCTCACAGTGGACTCACGCTTGAGTTAAATGAGTCTTGTACGCAGGGCAAAAAAGGCTGATGTGTTCTCTCTACCCTCCCAATGGAGCAGCAACTCTGTTGTAGATGAAAATACCTGTCTAGCCATATTTTCAGACAGTGCATTCTGATTGCCCCACTGAACTGGATCCTGTCTTTCTGCTTTTTGCTTGTTCTATTGAATTTTTAAATATCCAGTCAATTCATGAGTCACTTGACTAATAGGGAGTCTTGAAGTGACTTACAACTTTTTTAAAGAATGGGTACGGAATCTTTTTTGGCTTTATGGGCCAGAATCTTATCAAGATCTATCTTGCAGGCCAGATCTGACAGGTGGACAGGGCCACCCATCTATTAAACACATGACATCATAATGAGGTTGGGTGATTGGGCAATTTGAATTCCTGAAGTACCCATCAGCTGATGGGTGGTAGTGCTGAATCCTGCTTTCCCTTGCCAATGCATAATCAGGAGGATACATTAAGGCTCCTGATTATGGAATGGAAGCTGCAGTCCTACCTGCCACAGGTAGGTGTGACATTAGGTGTGGGCAGGTGGGCATGGTTTGATGAAAAGCAGCCTTGTGGGCCAAATTTGAACCTCTGGCAGGCTATTCTGTCACCAGTGTTAGACCTTTCTCCCATCTTTATTTAAGAGACCCTAGCCAAATGACAATAATATCAGGCAACTCAAAGGGAACAGGGAAAGGATAATCCCAGATAGAGGAATCGCCAAATCCAAAGCCCTTCTGGGCCTGCGTACCATGCTGCAGGGATTCCCTCGGAATATACAAGCCTTCAGCAAAGTATTCAGAAATGAGGGCAGGGTTGCAGATACAACACAGCTCAAACAAACAAAGGTCAAGCACAGAGAATTAGTCTAAGTCCAAATGTGATCCAGAGACAAAGTCAGGCAACAGTTCAAAGTCAACATCAGAGGGAGTTCAGGCAAGATACATTACAGCAAGGGAGAATAATTAGCATCAGAGATCTGTATAGTTTTTAGCAACTAAAAGACTCAAGAGTGAGGCCTTATATACCCTAGTGCCCTAAACCACACCCTACCACAGCTGCCGGCAGTGAAGAAATATCAAGGATTGCTTAGTCATCAGTAGACCCCATATTCATGAGTAGACTGATGACTCAGACCCTACATGCATACTGTATCATCATTCTTTAGCCTGAACCCAATGCTTTTGGCACTAGTACTCTCGAGGACTGGGGGGTGCCCCACCTCCTCTTCTCACAGGTCCAGGGGTACTTCATCAGGGGCTGCTCAGCATTTGATGTGGGAGTCCTGCCTGCTCTTCAAGGTCCTCAACCTGTGGGGTGTCTGGTTCATTCTCAGAAGACTCCATGTCTAGTATTAGACAAGGGCTAGGCATGACTGTGCATAAGCATAGCCAAAATTGGTGGCTGAGTGACTTTCTTCTTCTTCTTCTTCTTCTTCTTCTTTGAGCCAGTGTCTTCCTCCTGAGAGGGAAGATCTGTGTGCCTGATTCAAGTCTGGTGTATTCTCCACCCCACAGGATCAGAGGAAGCTGCCTTATACTGAGTCAGACCATTGGTCCATCTAGCTCAGTATTGTCTACTCAATACTGACTGACAGTCGCTCTCCAGGGTTTCAAGCAGGAGACATCCTCAGCCCTATCTGAAGATGCCAGGGATTGAACCAGGGACAATCAGATGCTTTACCACTGACCTATGGGCCCTTCCCATTTGGGGGACATTTTGGAGGAATGGATGGGCTTTGGATCTAGCAGATACAAAGCCTCTCCAAGTCCATCCCAGCAAGCTCCTTTCCCCTCCTGTTGCCATGAGAACATCAGCAGGACAGCTGCAGAGGTTCCTGTGGATCTAACAAGGAGGCTTCCATGGGCGAGCCTCCTGCTCCTCTCATAGAGAGGAAGGCCTGCAAAATCACATGGCCCTCCAAGGGACCATGTGATCACATCCTAAAGCAACTCGAAGTGTGTGTGTGTGTGGAGGGGCCACCCATATAAAACTGTTAAGGCTGAAACTTCAGAAAATTAATATCCCAATCTAAAAATGTGGTTTTGTGCACCCTAATCTCTGTAATGAGCCGTTTCTGGGGTTCCAGCACATAAAGCTAGGCTTAAGATGGGGGTTTACAGCATCATCCTCCAACAGATATTGTGCCCCATTAGGTTTGACTGCCCCATGTCATAGCACTGGATTATCACAGAAAGCCAGTCAGGACTCTGTGTCTGTATCAGACTCCCCCCCCTCATTTGATGACATATCTCCAGCCCAGGGATGGGAGGAAGAAAAACATGCCACCCTCCTGAAGGATCTCCAACCATGAATTCCTAAGGCAACAAATCACCTGCAATTGGCCACCTCTTTAGGAAGCAAAGGCCCATCCTTGCAGCAAAAGGGAACCTACTAGGCTAAGCTTGTCCAAGCAGTTTAACCCACTCTTGCACCCTCTTTATACCACTAGAATCACAGAACTGAGGGGGGATGTTTTAGAGATCATTCTAACTCCCCCCATCTCATTGTGGTAGCAGTGGCCCTAATTCTTTCACCCGAAGGAGTCTAGGACAAAGAAACCAAACATTTGGAGGGATGGGCGAATCTGACCCGCTTTTCATACTTCTTTATCCAATTTACTCTTCACGCTCCGAAACAGCTTGTGCTCCCTCCACACCCCTCACTAAATTCATGTCAGTCAGTAATATCAGTAAAAGACATGGAAGAGAACGAGCACCACCAATTTAGCAGAAACATTGCAGCAATTAAAGCTGGGAGCATAATATTGGTCAAAGTGAGCCCACACATTACCCTCCTAGGATTCCTCCCTTTTCATTTTGTGCACGAAAGCAAACCTCAGAATGATGTACTTCACCTCTGTCCCTGAATGAAACCAACACAGTAAAGGAAAAAATAATAATAATCCCCACAGTTCCCAGAAGGGTATGGTGCATGTCACCAATTATACATGTGTCATTAATCACAGGATAAGCACTTCTACAATTAAAAACTTCCACGCTACAGAGCATTGCGAGAGGAATGCAGGGAGAAGCCAGAGGTTAGAGGGGGGTGACTGAGGATCGAATTCGGCACCAAAACATATGCACATGCAAAGCTTAGGCTTTGGTGGCTTGGATTCCAGGGAGCACATATACCAGCGCAGGATGTCTTCTCATATAAATACAGGCTTAGGCAAAACACTTATGCTTTGTTTAATTTATTGAAACATTTATTAAGCTGCCTTCCCATCAGGCCATCCGTAAGGCAGACAATTACATCTGTAGCCAGGTTCTCCAGCCTTCCATCTTGGGGATGCCTTTGGTGGATGCCTGCTGAGCTGTACTACATTTCTTTGTTCCTGTCCAGGTGAACATTGGCTGCGGTACAAATACAGCACAGACCAGCAAGTAGCTGCTGGAACAGAGACTGATGAAAAAGCAAGGGGGCCCTGGCTGGGGACTTGAAAGGTGAATGAACCCCTGCTTCAAGCTGACATCAAGGAAGTCCCTTAGCGCGGTCACCTCCGGTTTGGACAATGAGTAGATGCGGCCAGAGAAGCAAGCCGATGGCACAGTCATATTAGTGGGGAGGGTAATTGGCCAGGCTCCTTCTTGTCAAACACATCATGGTAGTCCTGGTGCTTCTCAGGTATGGGAGTCGGCATGGAGGAAGACAGGGCAGTCACTGCCACCGCTGCTGCAGCCTCTGCAGGCTGGCAGTGCTGTTTGCAGTAGTCAGACTGGGATGTCACAGAGGCTTCTCACTATGAAATTATGGGATTGTGTTGCATCAGCCAGGTCATCCCCAGGACCACAGGGAAGTGAGACAAGGTGGCAAGGCAGAAAGAGACCTGCTCCAAAAGCTTAGGCAGCTCCACGGTCAGTCCCACGGTTGCCTGAATAACTGACCCCAAAGCTAGAGGGCGTTCCTTTGATGGTCTCCATGGCTAAAGGCGTTTCAAGCATAGCGATGGGGATGTTGTGCTGATTTGTGAAGCCCAAGTCCATTAAGTTACTGGATGCCCCCAAGTCCACCATGGCTTTTACTTGGATGCTTTGCCCCGAGGGTAGACCCAGGAAAATTGGGAGATGTAGGGCTGGCTTGGGTGGGGTGGGAACTTCAAGAATTCATGTGCTCACAGTCAACCCCAGCTTTAGGACCTCTATGAGAGCTGAGATTTGTAGTTTACCTGCACCAGGGCTTTCTCCAACTTGGATGGGCAAACCTTAGCAAGATATCCCACTGTTATGAGCATGGGGGTTGGGATGGATGATTCCTGTGGGTACCCTTTCTGTGCCTATTGGCCCCCTTCTTATTTAACTTATTTATAAATGACTTAGTTGAGGCAGTATCTTTGACCTCCTTTTTTCCTCCTTCAGTAGGCAATAAAAAGGTTCCTATCCTTTTATATGCGGACGACGTGGCCATGTGCTCCTTGAATAAAATCGGTCTTAAATGAATGCTCAATAAATTAGATGAATATTGCCGAGTACAGAAATTAAAGATCAACCACACAAAATCAAAGATTATGGTTTGCGGCAAATTCTCTAAAGCTAAGAATATCTGGATGTTAAATGGGTCCCCAATTGAACAGGTCGCATCATTTAAATATCTTGGAATACACCTGTCCAACAGCCTCTCCTGGGCAGCACAAATTAAAGCCATGTCACTAGCCGGAACTCAAATCCTAGGCCTGACCAGAAGGTTTTATTTTTCGCAGGGAGGCCAATTAGTTCTCCCTATGGTTAAAATACTCAAATCCAAAATAATACCAAAGCTCTTGTATGGTTCAGAATTGTGGGGCCTCTCAGCTGGTAGCCAACTAGAGTCAACTCAAAATGCATTTATGAGACTAGTATTAGGTTTACCAATGGGGACGCCAGCAGCTCATTTAAGAGCTGAAATGGGACTACCATCGATTGCAGCTCGTATTGATCTGGCCAATTTAAGATATTGGCAGAGAATCCTTAAAATGGAGGATTCAGCTTTGGTGAAACAATGCTGGTTGGAACAAATGCAAATCGGGGGTTGAGCCTCTGAATGTCTGAAGTTACTGGCAAAATACGATCTCTCTCAGCCCGATGTGCTGAATTTAAATAGATTAGCCCTTCGTAACTTAATTTTCGAGAACGATGCTAGCCAAGATCGAGCTAATATCATGATGGCCCCCTACTCTCGTTGGTATCCACGCTTTAAACTAAATCACTTTATGTCCAATTATCTTGATACTCTAGACAGAGTTAAAATCAGAAGAGCTTTTACAGCTCTCCGATTCCAAGCTATGCCCTCAGCCTTTCTAGATGGCAGGTATAAAGGCATTCCTCTGGCTTTACGCCAACGTTCATACGGCTGCACTGCTGTAGACGAAACTGATCACTATTTACTACACTGTCCTCTCTACAAACAACCTAGAAAAAAATTCTTAAAAACACTTTTAGAACCAATAGCATCTTACCCCGACGAGGTTAAGGTAATTATACTTCTATCGGACTACTCCAGATCAGTTTCCCTCGCGGTCGCAAATTTTGCGATGGCCGCACAAAAATTGAGGGAGCTTTTTATCCAAGGTTAACAGTTTTATAGGCGTATCCTGTTTTTTTCTGTTTTAATATATTTTTGACATACTCTTAATATATTGTTTGTATCTGTAGATGTATTTGCAAAAGGCTTATGGCTAGGATTGCAATAAAGTTGTTGTTGTTGGGTACCCTTTCTAGCCTCTGATTTGGAATCCTGTGCCTTGGAATGAGGAACTCTCTGCTGGTCAAATGAGTCTTTTGTTAACCAAATAGATTGGCCAGGTAAGATAATGGGCCGATCAGTTGCCTAGCAATGGTGAATTGGCCAGGGAGACCCTTTTGTCATTGAAACTCTTCAGGAGAGGATCCACCCCCTCCTGGAGCCCAGCAGAGGCTTGTACTTTGAGTTGTGTCTAGAGAATTGCTGGAAAATGGAAGGCAGACAGAGAGAGACTGGCTCTCTGCACCATGGCATTTGGGGTGCCTCCTGTAACCCAGATAGAAAAGCTGGATATTGGACTGCTGATGCCTTGAACCCCCTCCATCCTAAGCTCAGGTTGGAATGTGTGTAAATAAATAAACCATATTTCATAAAGACACAGCAGTCTCCGCTGATCTTCTTCCCAAAGGATGGGGGTGTCTCCCAGCCATACTTGCAGATGTTGGGGATTGAACCTGGGACCTTCTGCATTCAAAGCAGATGCTCTACCACTGAGCTATGGCTCTTCCCTTGGTTGTCAGCAACATGGGAGCATGCTAACAGTCAAGAGAGCTACCAGATCTCTAGCATAAAGGAATTCCTTGACCCAGGGAAATGAAGGGCTGAAGAAATCTTGTTCCTGTAGATAGTTATTTTGGACAGAGATACTTCTCTGGATAGACTGCTATGACTCCAATGAAGAAGAGGTTGGTTTTGTTGTCTCTTGTTTTGGTCTGCTCTCCTAACAGGTAGGACTGGCCTAATGGGACTCACCCCAGTCAGCTGGGACCCTGCACTCCAGGAGTCCCACTGCAGTTTCAGGAAGCTTCAGCAGGACTTACATCTGCTCTGTTCATGGGAGATGGACATGCCAGTTAATAAAAACAATAAAATATTTTGAAGAGAAATAAAAACATAGCTGTCACTAAAATAAGGTCTACCACCCAAACAGATCAGTAAAACCAGCACCGGTTACCCCACTCCAAATGCCTATTTGAAAACAGCAAGTGGGACCTGCAACAAAATGTTACAGTGTGGAGCACTGCTGTTCAGGATACTCCATTTTATTCTTCCTCTCTACAGTTCCCCCACCCCTCTGCAACAATTAGCATTTCATGGCCACTGACCATGCTCAATCTTCATTAGGATGTTTTTTCCCCCTACATATTTTTTTGTACTTCTGCAAACCTCAGGTGTCATCAAGTATTCTGATTTCTCCCTCTTGTGTGTAAATGGATGGACCCTTTTCACTACATAAAGAACAGCTAAGGGGGGTTGTGATCGTTATTAGCACATATGATGTTTTGTTAATCTTCAAAGACAGGACAGGTGGGCATGTCAAGGGAAGGTGTTCTCCTCCTCATTCTCCTCCTTTAATGATTAGTTATAGCCTATAATCAACTGCACATATTTCTATATGTTTCATTCAAAATGAATACCAATTCCAATCAGACAATAAAAGTTTCCAAAAATAAAAGGTGGAGCTGAAAATCTGTAGGAAAAAAAACCACATTTCCAAAAATTCCTGATCTTCTGAATCCTATTTTGCCCTGTCACCAAAATTACAACACAACATATCCTTAAAACACAAATTCTGTTTTACGATTCCCTTATGGCCAATATTAAGAACATATTATTTCCTGCGCCATTTAATTCCAACGTATGTAAAACAATTGGTCCCAAATGGTTTGATAAAGAGTGTCAACTCCTTAAACGTCAGCTAAGGTCCATTTATCTAAATTATCATCGGAGCCAACTGAATCATCTCCCCCATATATACTACCTAACAAAAAATAAATACAAGGCAACTCTAGCTTCTAAAAAGAATCTAGCAAAACAGGAGGAATGGAAGAGTCTTATTCATGCATCAAGGACCAAGGACTCTAAAAGTTTTTGATCTATTATCTCAAAAGCCTTTAGACCCTCATGTCCGATTACCTGCAACATTCCCCCCCAAACTTGGGAACGGTATTTCAGGTCTATGTACAAATCTGAAATCCTGGAGGATCCCAATGCATATGTTCCCCCGGATCTTAGCTCCCTATCCATATGGCCTCCCGTCAACCAAATGGAGATAAGAAATCTGATTGATGGTCTAAAATCAGGCAAAGCGCCGGGCTCTGACAACATCCCCCCTGAACTCCTAAAAAATTTTCAGGATTGGTGGGCCCCTTTTCTAGCAAGGTTTTTTACCGAACTTAACAAATCTGGCCGCTTCCCGACAACGTGGCGAGAAGCAATAATCATTCCCATATACAAAAAAGGAGATTGAGATGACCCCTCTAACTTCCGTCCCATCAGCCTCCTATCTGTTATTGGGAAACTTTATGCTTCGTATTTGAAAACAAAACTCCAGGCGTGGATGGAGGAACAAGATATTCTGGGTAAGGAACAAGCAGGTTTTCGAAAAGGGACCTCTATCCTTAAGCATTGCCTTCTCTTATACCACCTTGCAGAAAAGTATGGCAAGCATAAGGGTAATGGCCTATATGTAGCCTTTATTGACCTAAAGGCTGCATTTGATTCTATTCCTCGCGACATCCTGTGGTCCAAGATATCCAAAACCTCCATAGATAAACGGCTCTTAGCCCTGATATACCACTTGCATCAACATACATCTCTTCGGGTACGCTGTGGAAAGGATGGTGGGTTAACTAAATCTATTCCCATGTTCACAGGAGTGAGACAGGGCTGTATATTAGCCCCCCTCCTTTTTAACTTATTCATCAATGACCTGAATGAACGTTGCTTTTCCCACGACCACCACTCTCCCAAGCTTGCGGATCTAAGTTGCCCCTTATTGCTCTACGCGGACGATGCGGTGCTACTTTCATTATCGAAGGTGGGTCTTAAACGTATCCTACGGGTGTTCATGGCTTACTGCCTGGAGAACCATTTGTCAATAAATTTCGATAAAACTAAAATCTTAGTTTTTTCCAAACGAATTACCACCCCAGTTTGGACAATCAACGGTCATTCAATCTAACGAGTTTCTCAATATAAGTATCTCGGTATTACATTCCATTCTTCGCTGAATTGGACCTCCCATAAAAGATCGGCGATAGCGAGTGCTAGATTCTCTATTAAGAACTTGCTTCGTTATTTCTATTATAAAGGAGGACAATATATTCCGGCTATTATCCAGATATTAAGAACAAAATTATCCCTCAAATTCTATTCGGAGTTCCACTTTGGATACACTCAATAGATGCACCAGTCAAAGCTGTTCTCTCCCTTTTTTTACGCTGCTTGCTAGGAGTGCCTAGGTGTGTCCCTTCAGCGGCGCTTAGACTGGAATGTGGACTTACCTCGATGGAATGCCAGGCTTGGTTAACAACTGTTAATTTCTGGGTTAAAATATCGACCAATACCGCTTCCGGATTAATAACTCTACTCTGGAAAGACCATTGGATTTCCAGTTGGAACAACAAACTGGAATTGAAATTGTCACAAATGGGTCTCTCTAGGGCATATCTGGCATCGCAATCCCCTAGCGATGCCTTAGTTACTATTCGCTCTAGAATCAAGGACATTGATTATCCGACCTCAATTAGTAGGGCTTCTAGTATATGCTCCCCTTTGCACTTGAAGCTACACTTTACATTCGGAAAACCCAACTCATACCTAGATTTCCTCACAATCCCTAATTTACGCCTGGCTTTCTCCAAAGCCAGGTTTAATTCTTTAAAGTCTGCGGTAATGGAAGGGAGGTTTAGGGGGGTACCATACGAAATGTGTGTTTGCCCCTGTGGTGCTAGCATTGAAACCCTTCAGCATATTTTTCTTTATTGCCCATTGTACCTTCGGATTCGTATGAAATTCTTGAACCCAATATTGGTGAAATTACGTTATAAATCGCCTGAAGCTATTATTATCCACCTGCTCTCTGGATCTGACAAAGAAATATCTATCCAAGTAGCTAAATTTGTATATGTGACTCAGCGGATGCGTACTTTTATCACTACCGCTTCATAATGGTACAGTCAGATCTGAGCTTTCCTGTATTTAAGCACTACAAATTGTATATAATACATTCTATACTGTTCTTTTGTCTTATATTCTACACTGTATTCTTTCTGTATTCCTTGCGGGTCTATGACCGTAAATCAATAAACGAAATGAAACGAAATTCTGGTGGGATGTTGCTACTGTCCTAAGAACAGGTCAAGAAACAAAATCAATGAATCTGATAGAAACAGAGATAATGTACAGGATCGACTTATGGGAGGGGTTAAACGCAAACAGGAAATTTTGATTTGACAAACATTCTTATATAATACCAATCAATGGTTTGTTTGTAAGGAGTGATTTCATTCTGTGGGTTAATGAGTTTGACAATTGGCCATGCTTAAAAAGTGTTAAGGTAATACATTGAAATATCTCAGGTTTGCAACCCAAAATTGATCAGTTCAGCTATTTTAAGTACAAAGGATCAATATCATCAGCTCCCCCCTGGTCTTAAGTGCTAATAAATGCTTTAAACCACAACAACTGTGGAGGTCGTTTGACAATTAAATTGGATACAGAATTAAATTCTTTACATGCACTGCAGAAGGCTACTTGTGATAAACTCAATAACTACCCTCAGTTATCAAAGTCATTGGATTCCTAACAATCAAAATATTGGCATGGATGTCTGATTCTGGTTGCTAGATGGAAGTACTAATAAGATGGGGAAAGAGCTGTTTAGGGTATCTAGAAATGTTTCTCCTTTGTCAGGACTGAAACATGCAGTTATGGAATCTATCAAAACGTAACTAAAATCAACCATTGCTACAAAACGTCGTCCTTAGATACCCCTCTGATTGCATTTTCCACTACAAGGTCTTTTACAAGCACATGTATTCTGATTGTGTGTGTGTTCATATGCCTCCAGTATTAAATTACTAGTGTGGTATTGTTACCCTTAGCAATTCTGTGAAGCAGTCTGCCACAGCTGAGATGCCTAGTTCGACTTCATGCCTATTTTACATGCAGAGAGATACTGGCCCTGGAATACCCTGCTATAGACCTTGCATCCAGAGAAAACTGTATCCCACTGGTTCATTCCATCAGGTATATATTATATTATATTGTATTATATTATATTATGTTATGTTATGTATGTTATTTATTATGGGCATGCATTGGCTCTATGTGCACCCTGAATAATGATTTGGGGTATCACATTCCCAAGTCAGATGGTACTGTTAACAAGTCATGTCAAGGCAGATCAGGGAATCCTCAACATTCTGAATAGCTCTGTTGCTACAGTTTTCCAAAATGTTAAAAGCACAATTTCTCTCCCCCCCCCCACACACTTAACTTTTCTGGAAAATGAAATTAAGCTGCCCAGGAAAATGCCGAGCTTGAGGGGAGTGGGTAGAGAGGTGAGGGGATTTTTCTTTGACCAACAAGTCTAGCTTTTAAATACAGTGACTTGTTTTCCCAGTGTGCCCCAATCATAGTGATTTGGGAATAAACGGAGTTGTTCTTCGTGTGCATCACCATTGTTCTGAGGTCTAACCATGAAGTCTAGCTGTGAAGTTAGACTGTTAGGATGACCTGCTTCTTTCCCAATCATTATTTTTTTTCTCCTAACAAATAACTAAAAATAACAGTTCTCTCTCTCTTTTTTCTTCAGGGAGGTTACTTCCAGTAAAGGGGAGAGCAACAGTGAGAAAAAATTGTGACTTTTCCAGTTTTTTATAGCAAAGCTATATCTAGCACAATAGACTCTGGACCTATTTCTCTGAACTTTGGCAAGTTTGCCTAGTTTTCAAACTGATTGCCCCCCAAAACTTAGGTGACATGATTTCTATCCTCACCCCCAAACAATGAAGTCCACCCTTGTGGGAGACCTCCTGTACCTACCTTTCTGAAATTTGGCAGGATTCATCTTCTCAGAAGGGGTGACCATACCTGCAATTTGCATCCAATTCTGGTAGAAAATAAAAACAAATTAGAGATTTTGCATTTTTAAAAAAACAAACAAACTTCAAAGGTTCTCTGCACAAAAATCCCTGGATGGATCTGTCTGAATTATGGCGGGCTTATCCACTCTGGAGGGGCTACTTTGCCTGCAAATTAAATCCAGTTATGTGAAAAGAACACACACACACACACACACATATGCACAGGCTGTTTTTAGATTTCCCCATTGGAGTCAATGAATGCAAAACTGAGTCTGAATCCTAGCAAGACAGAGGCACTGTAGGTTGGTGGTTCCCGAGTTTGAATAATTGGTCAGTTGCCTGCTTTGGATGGGGTCGTACTCCCTCTGAAAGAGCAGGTCTGTAATCTGGGAGTGCTCCTGGATCCATCTTTGTTGCTAGAGGCCCAGGTGACCTCAGTGGCTAGGAGTGCCTTTTACAGCTTTGGCTGGTATGACAGTTGTGGCCGTTTCTGGACCAGGATAGCCTGACCACTGTTGTGCATGCACTGGTAACCTCCAGGCTGGATTACTGTAATGCACTCTATGTGGGGCTGCCCTTGAGGTTGGTCCGGAAGCTGCAGCTGATGCAAAATGCAGCGGCAAGACTGCTCACTGGGGCAGGGTATCACCAACATGTCACTCCACTGCTGAAAGAATTGCACTGGCTGTCCATTTGCTACCAGGCCAAGTTCAAAGTTCTACTTTTGGTGTACAAAGCCCTATACAGCTTGGGACCAGGATACCTGAAAGACTGTCTTACCCCTTATATACCCAGTCAATCACTGCGCTCTGTAGCTGAGGGCCTCCTGCAGATACCATCGTATCAGGAGGTCCGTTCTGCACAACATAGGAAATGGACCTTTAGTGTGGTAGCACCTACCCTTTGGAATTCCCTCCCCTTAAGTATTAGGCAGGCGTCATCTCTGTTATATTTTCGGCACCTTTTGAAGACTTTCCTCTTTCAACAAGGCCTTTGAGACCTATCCCAGTCTGTGTCTGTGTTGCAATTGCTTTTTAATATATATATATTTGTTTTTAGTGCTTTTGTTTGCCACCCTGGGCTCCTGATGGAGGGGAGGGTGGGATGTAAATCAAATAATAAATAAATAAATAAAACAGAGCTTTGGAGCCTTTAGATCAGATTCAAATAACAAATTGAACTGGAATGATACAGAGCAGATCCGAAACAGTTTGGGCTGCTTTCAAATGCTGCAGATACATGGTGAATATTGTGGCTGCTGCACACCTCTACTTATCTTCTTTAAACTGAAGTGTTCCAACTCTGACAACTTGGCTCAGAGGCTTAATAATGATGATGATGATGAAATGGAAATGGGCTGCCTTCAAGTCTGTCCCGACTTATGGTGACCCTATGAATAGGGTTTTCATGGTAAGCGGTATTCAGAGGGGGTTTACCATTGCCTCTAATAATATAATAATAATAATAATTTCAGAGGCACATTGCAAGTTTAAGAAAGTTAATAAGTTGCTATTTGTACATCTAGCTCCCTGTTGTCTACTTTGACTGGCAACAGCTCCCTAGACATTCAAGCTAGAAGTCTTTCACATCATCTTCTACCTGATCCTTTAAACCAGAAATTGAATCATATCACATTTATATGAAATAGAGACTCACTTCATCTCCTGCAAGAGAAACTGTCAGCAAACTTATTTTTATATCTTCATTAAAATTTGATAGAGTTAATGGAAGACTAGGCAGGTGAAGTTACTTTGAGGGCGGGACCCAATCCCTCCCTCTGGTATTCCCAAATGAAGAATGCCATTTCCCTTTTGCCTTAATGATTATGCTGTCCTTCCTTTGCAAGGTTGAAGGAACTCTCTTTCCTACCTTATGACTCCTCCTTTATAATTCCCCAGGCCAGACTTGTATAATTTATTTCTGTGTGAAATCTAACAGTCTGACAGGTTGCTAAACTCACCTGGAAATGACTTTCTTTCTGTGCAATCTCTTATGAATATCTTCCATTTCACTGTCTTAGAAGAAGCCATGCTCAAATTAAGCGTAGCAATTCACAATGGATTCCGTTGAAAAACAAAACAGAACACTGCTTGGATCTCTCAGCTGTACCAGTGTATTTATCCTTTTAAGATGCAGTGCTAAAGTGGTGAGATTTATCTGTTGTTGTTTTTTTGGGTGGAACCAATACCAATTTGCTGGAAGGAATCAATTTTAACTAGAACCAATGCATTTCAAATTCCCACACAATTCAAGACCCCCTTGGTTAGCATTCATTACCTTTTTAATATATTATACTGGTTCTCGGCAGTCTCCCTCACTTGGAAAAGTGACATAGAGAAAAAAATAAGGACCCAGTAGGTTATGTACCAGTTGCTGGCTTTCACAAAAATAATGAGATTTCTTACCATTTTGGTCTTCCCGCACTTCCTGGAATGCCTTTGGCTTGTCAAAACTTTTCTTTCTCTGGACTGCTCCTACATGATGGTAATTGACCATCCTAGGATGCCAGATAGTGAAAGAAGATAGAGGACATTTTAGAGCCAAGCAGGCAATAAACAAGCTGACATACCTCTAACTCAGCCAGAAATTAACTAAAACTTTGTAGAAGGATCTTAATGTTCTTTAGCGTTCTTTAACATCCTTTTCAGAAAACTTAGCTATACTGCAGTTTTCTCAACAAAAGGTAGGGAAGTGAATATCAAGAAAAAGAAAATAACAGAGAACACAGTAGTGTAGTCAGGGCCGGCTCCAGGCATGCGAGAGCCCTTGGGCATCAGCTTGCCCTGGCCCCCTGGTGTGTGTGTGTGCATGCACATACGTGCATGCGCAACCCCCCCATGTGCCCCCCACGGCCCCCCTACCTGTCTAGTCTTTACCATTGCCCTTAATGAAGACCCTGGATGATTACACCCCTGCACAGACATGCACACCAATCATCTATTTCTTTTCTCCCCTCCCTCATTTTATTCTTGAAAATTCAGGAAGGGAAATTATCAACAACAATGACAATAGCCTGGCATGTATACAACAGAATACAAAGGAACAAAGGAAACTTGTTAACAAGGCTACCTTACAGTGTGTCCATTGACCCATCTAACTTAGTATTGTCTACTGATGGCAGTAGCTTTCCAGGGTTTCAGATGGGGATCTCTCCCAGCTCCATCAGGAGGTGCTGTGGAATGAACCTGAGACCTTCTGCATGCAAAAGAGATGCTCTACTACTGAGCTACAACCCTGTGCAATAGTCACATATAACTATTTTTACATAAGATGAACATAATGAACATAATTTACATAAATGACTGCCATGTAGGGATTTTGCAATGCGTGTTTAAATATTTAGACAGAAGACAGAGTGTCTACCAAATGGAAAGTTCTTGACAGATTTGGCACCAGGGCTTCTCATATATGGTTGCCAATCAGCTGTTTGATTCTGGCAACTATCAGAAAAAGCATCCAACTTGCTCTTCCAGGAGGGGTAACTACTGGGAAGGGACTGTAGTTTAGTGGTCAAGCACATTCTCTGCATGCAGAAAAACCTAGGTTCAGCCCTTGGCATTGTTGTGGCCATCATCATCATTGTTGTTCTTGGATTGTATCCAAATAAGTTCTGCTCAGAATATACCCATTGAAATTGATGGACCTAAGTTAGTTATGTCCATTGATTTCAATGGGTCTACTCTGGGTATGGCTAACATTGGATACTAATATTTATTCATTATCTTATGCCAGCCTTTCCCATCTAGTGGGCCACCAGATGTTGTTGGACCACAATTCCCATCTTTCCTGACCATTGGCAATGCTGGCTGAGGCTGATGGCAGTTGTGGTCCAGCAACACCTGGTGGCCCACTAGTTGGAAAAGCCTATCTTATGCCATCTTTAGTTAAAAGGATCACATAACAGAGGACAGGACAGATGGACAGGACATACTCCTTGATGTGGGAGGGGCACTATTTGCTGGTCTGCCTCAGGCAACCAAATGCCATGGGCTGGACCAGCCTTGGAAGGCAGAAGACCCCTCCTCCAAATGACAATGCTGTGGAGAATTTTTTTTATGTACTTTTCCATACTTGAGACCCTTCTCCAAATACTGTGATGTGTATATTCATGAAAAGTGCATGCAAAAATGCACATCATCATCATAGTACTAATGATATCATCATCATCATTTTATTGTTGTTGTTGTTATTATTATTATTATTATGCCCTTCCTCCAAAGGAGCCCAGGGTGGCAAACATGTCAGTCCTAAAGCACTAGAAATAAAACTACTAAAAACAGTTTAAAAAACTTTTATAAAAACAGTTAAAAACTCCTAAAAGCGATCACCGATACTTAAAACAAATAACGTCAGGGTAGCCAGGGACAGGTCCTTCAGATCTTTCATATAGTGACAATATTGAACAAAAATGCATTCTCTCTATATATACACTAGGGAAAATTGCATACAAAAATGTATTAGGACAAATGCACATGAAATTTTCATGAGGATTTTTAAAAATTGAAAACGTATGCAGAATGGGGCAAACCAAACTTAAGACTGGAAAAAAATGAGAAACTGTGAGGAACCAAAATTGATAGATGAGTCCCTTTCTAATTCATTATAATGTATAGTTTGACCCTGAGTAGGGTTGACTTCTTTGTAGAGGCTGACAGTGACATAGAACTTTTTCACACACTGTGTAGTTAAACGATGGAATTTGCTCCCTCAAAAGAAAGTGACGGCCACCAACTTGGATGGCTTTAAAAGAGGATTATTCAAATTCATGGAGAAGAAGACTATCAGTGGTTACTAGCTATGATGGCTATATTCTGCCTCCACTAGGGATGGTGTGGAATATCTGCAAAATCAGATTTGGTATTGAATTCTGGGATAATCCTTAAATTCATCTCATTGTCACACAGGCTCCCACTCTAACAGCATTTGTATTTTTTAAGAAATCTTGGCCGAGAATTACGTGACTATTTACCTAATTATTTTTGTAATCTGCTGCTGCTGTAAATATTATATAAATATCCAGCAGCATAAGGAATAACAGAGAAAATTACATAATTTTTCAGAAAAAATTACGGGGGGTAAAGGAGAGCCAGGAATCACTATAACTAGCAGAACACAATTTATAGCGAATAGGAACTGGCAGCCCATTGGATGAATTGAAAAATGGAATGGAATCAGATAGTGAACCCCATCCCTAGCCTCTGTGATCAGAGGCAGCTTGCTTCTGAATACCAGCAGAGCTTGGAAAAGTTACTTTTTTGAACTACAACTCCCATCAGCCCCATCCAGTGGCCATGCTGGCTGGGGCTGATGGTAATTGTAGTTTTAAAAAAGTAACTTTTCTAAGCTCTGAATACCAGAATACCAGGCTGCAGGTGGGGAGAGGGACCTTGTGCTCATGACCTGCTTTTGGACTTCCCATAGGCAACTGGTTGGCCCCTGTGAGAACAGGATGCTGGACTAGATGGGCCACTGGCCTGATCCAGCAGGCTCTTCTTAGGTTCTTATGACATTCCTACAAGGACTCAGAGTTTGTCAAAGGACCAGAAAGTGTTTTGCAAAGTTCTGGGATTCCTCCACCTCCACATTGTTCAGTTGCCAGTAGATTAGGCTGACTGTACACATCACATATTCTCTTCCACTCATTTCATGGCCTAGCTGCTAGCTTCTGGGGGGGGCAAAATGGGTGTCAGGAAGAATTTACAGGAACTATTAAGTTCACTTAGTAAAATTAGAAGTCTTATGCCATCCCATCCAAATTGATTTCTCTCCTCTTATCCTCTCCTCCCCCATCGTCGGCAAACATGTTCTCTGTACATATACATCACAACAGAGTGACAGTTGCTCAGCAAGCAAAACAATTTACCCACAAAATCCATCATTCAGTTCATTACAGGGTGTCCAACAACTTCAGGTTTGGCATGTGGAGATACAAGACAGGGAGCCTTGAATGCAAAGCACAGCTCCGTAAGGGAGCCAGGAGAACAGGTGGCCTGAAAAGGCACTCTCTTCCTGGGTTTCTCTTTGCTTCTCCCATCTCTGTCCCTGTCCACCTTAATTTCACTGATGACCATTACTATCACTTTCTTTTGCTCAGTTTCAGCTGCACAAACAAGGAACTATCCAGTAGTTCATGGAGGAACATGGGAAGCTGCCTTATACTGAGTCAGACCATTGGTCCATCTAGGTCAGTTTTGACTGGCAGTGGCTGTCCAGGGTGTCAGATAGGAGTCTCTCCCAGTCCTACCTGGATCGAACCTGGGACCTTCTACATGCAAGGCAGATGCTCTACCACCGAGCTTCGGCCCTTCCCCTATTAAAGCATAAGCATGGGTTATTTTAGGAACATAGGAAGCTACCTTATACCATTCGTCCATCTAGCTTAGTATGATCTACCCTGACTGGTCTCCAGGGTTTTAGGCAGGAGACTCTCCCAGTGGAGCTGTTCTCCCAGTGGACTGAAAACCGGGGACCTTCTGCATGCAAGGCAGATATTCTACCACTGAGCAATCACCCTTTCCTAATAAGGCTATTAAAGATAGGTATTGATGGCTACTAGCCATGATGGCTATGTTCTACCTCCACTATCGGAACTTCTCGTTTGATGCATTGATTGGACTCCCAGATCATCTCCTATTGGACTGCCAGACCATCTTCTAAATGCAGGAGTGGTGAACCTGTGGGCCTCCAGATGTTGCTGCACTCCAACTCCAGCCCTAATCAGCATGACCAATAATCAGGAATGAGGGGAGTTCTAATCCAGCAACAGCTGGAGAGACACAGGCTCACCCATTCCTCTATTAAGCAGAGGATCCGAAGTGCTGCACTGGATTGCACATAAACATACACCCCCTTCCTACTTCTGGCAACCAGCCATACAGATCCTGTTCTTCCATTACAACTGCTTCAGCTTCAACAGCTTCTTTCTCCACCACCTTTCCCCACTGTGGCATGCTCCAACCATTTCTTGAACATAGCTCAGTGGTAGAACATGTGTTTTGCATGCAGCAGGTCTCAAGTTTAATCTCTGCCATCTTCAATTAAAAGGATCAGATGGCAGGTGATGAGGGAAAACCTCTATCTGTCAGAGTTGTCAGTAGTTGCTAGATGGACCAGAATAAGCAGGACCAACATGAAAGTTAACCATGGTTGTGCATGTGTCAAGGGGCCACACCTTAGGGGGGGTTCACTAACAAAAGCCATCTGGACCTACAGTTTGGGAAGGGCCACAGCTCTGTGGTAGAGCCTTGGATGCAGAAGGTCCCAGGTTCAATCCCTGGCATCTTGAGGTAGGCTGGGAGAGACTCCTGCCTGAAAACCTGGAGAGCCACTGCCAGTCAGTGAGGACAATACTGAGCTAGATGGACCAATGGTTTGACTCAGTATTCTTATATTCAGCTTCTTATATTCCTATGTTTGCTTGTTCACCAGCACTGGCTTCCTGAACTATACTTTCAAGATGCTGTTAAAATGACTGACCCACTGCCATTGTTTCATTTGATCACTCCCAGTGCAGAATGGTTGTGTTCATATGAAACTCCCTCATTGGGTAAACCCAGACAATAGTGGTGGAGAGAAAGAGGAACAGTAGGTTCACCACTTGTTTGCTCATTGGCTGTGTCTGGCAAGAGCAAGCATGTGATAAATGAGGAGGAAAAGGAGCAACAGCTGCTGGTGATACAGGCAGTGAGGACATGGATTCACTGAGCAAGAGGGGACCATGGATATTGTCTTGCCCAAGGACCATCCAAAACATGGAGTTAACAGTGGGTACAAGGTCGCTTCTTACGTGACTAACTTCTAAATACCACTACCTCCTCCCATATGAGATGCTTCACCTGTCAGAAGCATGACTGGCAAGCCCATGAAACAGGGTCTTTTCCAATGTGGCACCTCAACTTTGGGATGTTCCCTTCCTCCTCCAGCAGACCTATTTGGCTTCCCTTCTGTTCCCTTTTCAGGAGGTTGCAAGCACTTGATTCTTTCAGTAAGCCTTCACACTTTATTCTGCCTGATTCATTTTTTTTGGGGGGGGGGAGTGGGATTGCTGGACTGTTGGTAATTTTTATGTGATTTGTGTTTCTATGATTTGTGACTTTGGCTTGTTTTAATGTTACATTTGAAATTAGCCTTTATATTTTGTATTGGCAAAACTGCTTTGGATGGAAAGATGGAAGTATTTTTATAAAGAAAGAAATACATAAGCCCTGTTCAGATGTTGGAGCCTCACATAATGAGGCAAAAGCAGGGAAGGAGAAAGTGCATCCCCCATCCCATTGATTGCACCCACACCCGCCACTCTCATCACTAGGGATGGCGTAGAAATATAATTCAGTAAATCTATCAAACCTGCACTTTCCAAAACAATGTGCAAACCAAATCACAGCCATCCTTCAAAAATTGCACTTCTCCGAACTTTGCAATGCAGTTCTCTAACCAACCACTGTTTACAAAGATGCATATATCAGGGGAAAGTGTGCATAAAACTGAATGCATAAGTGAAAATAACATATAAACATGCACTGTTAGGCAAAATTGCTTGCCAAATATCTGTATTTGTGCTAAAATGCAGAAGATTTTTTAAAAAAATATATCCAAACTGCTGCAGAAATGTGAAGAACTGGAAAAATGAGAAACTGGGGAAAACAAAATTGACAGATACTTCCATCCCTACTCATCACTCATACCCACCCACTCCTCACACATTGGATGGTGAAGATCTGCAGCAAGGAGCCTGCACCTTGTGCAATCTAGAACCCTGACTGACATAGGTGGACACCTTGTGCAATCTAGAACCCTGGCTGACATATGTGGACACATTGTACAATCTAGAACCCTGGCCGACATAGGTGGACACCTCGTACAGTCTAGAACCCTGGCCAACATAGGTGGACACCTTGTGCAATCTAGAACCCTGGCCGACATAGGTGGACATCTTGTACAATCTAGCACCCTGACAACATTGGGTTCTAAATTGTTTGGAGAGTCTCAACAAGTCAAGCAGCCTCTCTGCGGCAGACCTTCAGCTATCCACTCCCAAGATTTAAACATGCAAGACTTTGACAAGGGCTACAGTGAAAAATGAAACTCTGCAAGCATAAAATGTAGTTCAAGTTAGGAGAGCATGATATAACTGTGATGGAATACAGGATTTGGAGAGCTAAGAAAAATGCTTCATCAGATTACTTTAGATCTGGAGGGTGATAAGTTTCAAAACAAAATTCTTTTAATGCTACTTAGTGACTCATTTTCACCCATATTTCCATCGTTTCCTAGTAAAGGTCAGTGTGTATCAGGGTAGACTGCTAAATGTCCAGATTGGGAGGGGGAGATATGATTTTTTTTCATTTTCTTCTATGCATCACAGCTTTTCTAAAGCAATTGCAGATATTACTAACAAATCAATGACAGGAGGTACTTGAAAAGAGCAAGCATGGATATAATAAAGGGACAAGAGACAGGAAAAAGGACATGCCGCAGGGACATTTACTCATATATGGAAGTACCAGCCTGGAATGCTTGGAATGCTACAAAGGGTGTTTATTCATAAGCAGATGTACTTATGGACTAGTATGCTAGGCTGCCATTTTAAATGGCAGACTGCAGATATTTATTCATGAGGAGGAATGGACCAACCTGTCAATTTTGATTTCTCTCAGTTTCTCAGTTTTCTGTTCTTGACACTGGTTGATGATGATTAAAAAGTCCTCATGAAAATTCATCAGCTTTTTAGCACACATTTGTATGAATTTTCCTAATATCCACATTTTTGCAAGCAATTTCCCCAAATGTATTTTTGCATGCTATTCTTATACAAGCATTTGCAATATAAACAAAAATGTATTTATCATGGTGCATAAAAATGCAAATACTAGTGAAAAAACATACAAAAATATGGGAAATTAGCTTGCAAAAATGTGTATGTTACTATAATAGGTGAGATGATATTTTAGTTTGGGAAGTTCTCTGTTTTTGGATCAGATACCAGTCAAAGATTGTGAGAAGGAGACACTCCTGTAGCTGACAGAGGAGCGCTGATGAATTTTCATGAAGACCTTTAAAAAAAATAAGGATAATAATAGCAAATGATGAGGAAATGGGAGAACTGGACTTAAGATGGAAGAATAAGAAATGGAGACAAACCAAAATTCATAGATTTGCCCATTCCTGATCAAGTTACCAAACCACTTTTTCACACCCATCCCTCACCCCTGTAAGCTAGAGGAGTGTCCCCTTCTCACATCTCTGTTTGGTATCTGATCCAAACACACAGAGCACTTCCCAACCGAAAATATCATCTCACCTATTATAAACGCAGCTGATCACTATGCTCTGCAGGAAAGGGCCTCCTGCATATACAATCTCACTAGGAAGCCCGTTCTGTAGGATGTAGTCATCAGGACTAGAGTGTGGAGTACCCTTTGGAACTCCCTCCCATTATATATTAGACAAGCACTATCTCCATCGTCTTTTCACCACGTTGCCTTCCTTTTTCAACAAGCCTTTTAAGTGTAGCTCTTTATGCTGGTCTGTATCTTCACTATGTTTGAAATTGTTTTTACATATTTTTGTACTGTTGATGTCTTTATTGTTTAATCACATCAGGATGTTTCATGAGAAATGATTCATAAATGAAATGAATTTCTTTTTTAATTGATGATTTTAATGTGTATTTTATGTGCTATGTATATAAACTGTTTAGAGGTTTCAACAATTCAGCAGTATACAAATTTTTTAAAATTAGTTATTTATTATCAAGTTACAATCTCTTAAGCACGAGCTCCTATTGATCAAACACCATCTGACCATCTGGGGTTATTAACCAACAACCCATCTACCAAAAGATGGGTTAACCATAACAAAACAACTATTAGTGTTCTATTCCATCCATCCATCCATCCATCCATCCATCCATCCATCCATCCATCCATCCATCCATCCATCCATCTTTTGAAAATATGGGTTGGAAAAGTTTAAAAGCAATCCTAAAAAATAAAAATGCAAGATATAAAGGCACACCAAGAGTGACTTAAGTTAAGCTTTCCATATCATGAAAAGGGAAAAAGTGGGGAAGAGTTGGAAGAAGTTGCAAAATAAAATAAGGAATAAACAAACCATGAGAAATCTAAACTTAAGGTCAGAGGGGAGAGGGGAATAGAGTTATTGCTGCAAAACCTTTTAATTATTACTGCTGTGACACAGACTTAATTTTTCCCCCTGTCTCTGTCTGCTGGTAGGTGGCCAGTACGAACACCATGCCTAATGTTCACAGAAACCAATAAAACATCTTGAAGTGCACAGACTGTCTTCCTTCCGGCTGTGCGGCAGCTTTTAAACTAGTGTTTTATGTAATAATCCTTTGTAGGAATGTGGGGAGAGGAAATTAAGGTGCAAAAACTTAATAAAAATCCAATTTTCTGAAGCATTTGAGATGAATAAAATGGAGCCCTGCAACTGGTTCTCATTATGGCATGAGAAGTCCTTTATCGCTGCTTCCTCCCTTATATGCAGTCTCAAATCGTGTTTAGCACAACTGTGGCATTTTCAAAAGTCAGTCCCTCCTGCAGATATGAAAGAGGCAAGTTCCTCTGAGGCTGTGCTTCCCTTGGAGGAAATACAGTTAGATTTTTTTGTGCTTCTGGTCAACTATAAAAGTTGAATCTCAGTAATTACAAACATATTCAGTTGCCCCCTCCCTTTTCCCACTGTTATTTTATCAAGGCTAGAATTATCAGCACTTTGAAATGGGTTTTGAGACAAACCAGAGACCAATGAAGGTAGTGCAGCAACCAAAGTTACATAGACTAAGAAATGCTGGCCCTGTTCGAAGCTCTGCCACATTTTGCACTAGCTAAGGTTTGTGACATAATAAGCAACCTTTTGCCTTATCTGCCTTGAGCTGCAAAAGGGATCCAAAAATTGATAATGGAAAATAGAGAAACTTAACTAAGAAAAAAGGTTTGAATGCTGACCATCCATGTCAGAACTCTCCAGTTCTGAATACTGCACATTAAGAAGCATGTAGACCAGGTGTGTGGATCCTTTGACCTTCCAAATGTAGCTAAACTACAACTCCCATCAGCCCCAGCAAGCCTGGCCAATGGCCAAGGTTGATGGGGGTTGTAGTTCAGCAGCCTCTGGAGGGCCAACGGTTCCCTATACCTGATGTAGACAAATTGGAATGGGTTCCGAGGAAGGGAAACATAAGAACATAAGAAGTGTCTGCTTAATCAAGCCAATGGCCTATCTAGATATCCAGATGCTTATAGAAACCCTGAAAGCAGGACCTGAGCACAAGAGCACTCTCTCCTTTTGTGATTCCTAGCAACTGGTATCCAGAGGCATATTGCCTCCAACAATGGAGTGGAACATGGTCAGTAGAATGTGAGCAAAGAAAATGGTTAGGGGTATAGCAAACAAGACCTCTGAGGACAGGTTGAAGGAACTGGGTATGTTTAGCCTCGAGAATAGGAGTCCATTCAGAGTAAACCTATCAAAAAATAATGGAGATTATTAACTCAGATCTTTTTATTTCAGTGGGTCTACTTACAGTAAACTTTGGTTGGCTACAACCCTATGATTCTAATTCAAAAGTCCTTCTCCATCCATCCCAATTAGTGTATTGGAATAACAGGCTATTAAACTTTTGTTGCAGTAGCTGCTCTCTCCACTCCCTGCATCCCTATTACTCATTCATTTTAAATATTTCCTTTGACTTGAATGTCGTTCGTCAACAGTTAAGTATATAAGTCACTGATCACATTTCTTTTGGCTGTTAATGGAGCTTTTCAATAAAAGATGCAACTCAGATCAGCTGCTTACACTCTTAAGTAAATGACAACTACTCTAATCAGATTACAAGTAGGACGGGGGGAACCCGTTGAGATTTTATTGGGTAACAAGCTGTTTCAGTTTTGATTCCGCCAGGAATAGAAATTAACAGCGCTAATAAATGTTCCTGCTAAGTGGCAGTATGGCAAAACATCCTCTGCAAATGGAATATAGAACAACTCCCCCCCTTTTTTTAGAAAAAGAAAGGATGTTTTTCTGATTTGCAGAATTTGGTACAATTATGCAGTTTCCCTTTGTGTGTCAGTACTCTAGGTTAAACTTGGCATTATAGCAGATGAGTCATGGAGAAGTGAGAACTTTGTGAGCAGAGAAGCAAGCAAGAGGGAAAAAAAATATCACTTGAATGCAGCAACCTGGAAGCACAACATATTAATCTAATTTTTATAGCTGAACTGCAAGCAAAACTGCACCCTGATGGTTAGAGATGTTTTTCTCCTTCTCCTTCCCAGAGTTGTTATCTGGATCACTCGAGGGCCTGACGGGATGCCTGTGACAAGTAATGCTAACTTGCATCTTTGTCGAGATGTGAGAATGCTTTCAATCACCACCTCCAGAATATGTTTTCACCTTTAAAGAACTCATTTCTTTGCCACCGTTGTCGTTGCAGACTGGGTAGCTCTGGGCATTTGTAAGACTTTATGATGCACTTTCAAAGAGGATGGCATTGCAAGTGTTTGACACAAATATTGTGTGGCAATAGGTGCAGAAGCCTTCATCTTGGGGGAATAAGGTACAAGGGCCACATCAGGGTGCAAGGGCCAAGAAAGAAAGAAAGAAAGAAAGAAAGAAAGAAAGAAAGAAAGAAAGAAAGAAAGAAAGAAAGAAAGAAAGAAAGAAAGAATAACTTGAGATTGCTAAATAATACAGAATGCCTGAATTGAGTGAAGATGCCAAGCAAAATCCTCTCCTGAAGATCTAACAAAGTTGATGCCGCATAACAGTGGGAGCCATCAAAATGTTCCTAGAATTGATAATGATACAGTTGCTTTTTGAACTTATTATTTGAAACCTTTTGAAGGGGATTCTTAAAGCAGGGCTCCAACTGCCACAGGATACAGGCTTCGTACAGATTTTTTTTCCTGACAAAAGTAACTTCAAGTGCCACATGCAACAAAATATTGCAACATGGAGGGCTCCTGTTCAGGGTTCCAGCCAGCCAGCTAGCCAGCCAGCTAGGCAGGCAGCCAGGCATGCATGCCTTTTTCCAGGATAGGATACTCCATTTCATTCCTCATCCCCTGGCTTTCTATTCACAGCCCTTCCGACTGTCAGTTAGCAAGCCATGCCACTTGAGTATGCTCAGTCATCTTTGGCCTGTTGTGCATATTTGTTCTAGTTTGTTTTTGGTTTTTTGGACTTCTGCAGACCTTGGAGTCTAGCAGTTCAAGGTTCTGCAGGTTCCTGGGGCAACATGCCCTGAGAAAGCTTCTGTTCCTGAAGCCCACTCACTTGCACTCTCCTCTGGACCCAGTTGGGTACGATCATCTAGAGAGAGGGCAAGGCCAGTGAAGGGTGCTGCTCCATCTCCTCACTCTGGTCACTGCTTGCCTTTTGGGAGAAACAGGACCAGGGCATTCCAGAGGTTAACAGTGCCCCTCCTGCAGCAGTGTGGGCCTACCCCTGACCAGACCCAGTACCAGCAGTCAGCCAGGCTGGGCCCTGGCCATGGGCCCCAGGGGCTCGGAAGAACCTTTCATTGGCCCAACTTGGCTGTGCTGCCATTCATTGCCCTCCCAGCTGGGCCCCCTTGTGGCATTTTAGCACTGGTTCGGTAGGGGTCACAGATCTATAGTCTGGGGCATTTCATTTTGGGTAAATTAATATATCAGGTGGCTATCATGGATGGGATCTGAGCTTGGCAGTGGTGGTGGCAGTTGGAGATAAAAAACTATGTGGCTACATTGGGTAGATCTATCTGTGATGGGGTGGGGCCATTGGCAGCACCATGCCAAGAGTTCCCTGAAGTATATTGCCAGCCCTGCCCATGATGTCGGTTCTTCTTGGGTTTTAACTGGACCTGCTGATATCTCCCTCTTGTGCACTGATGATGCTAATTTGGCAATATAAAGACAAGCACTGCTTGAGACTGCTATTAGTTTATATTATACAGCCACACGAGTGACTGTACAATATAGCCAACCTGGATTTTTCACATTCTGCCATGTTAAACTGAAAATACCCCCATGCCATTCTGCTGCTTCCTCTAAGCTCATTTCAAAACAAAATCTTACAAAACATATAGTCCTGAACTCAGAAATGCTTAACAACCCTCTAAGTTTTCATGGTGATATACAGAACACTCAGAAAGAATCCAAAGGTCAAAGTCTAAAACAAGAGGAAAATAATCCAGACCCCCTGTTGGACTTTTTTCTGTCAGTGGTCTCATAATCTGTTGAAATTAATTAAAAATCAGCCATGTTGACAGAGTATCTGTACTCCTATTACTGACCTTGCCCCATACTCTGACTTTCATCTTTTGCAGTTTAAAAGTTAAAAATATGCATGGCTGATTTTTAATTAATTTTAGAAATTTAACATTGGAGTCTATAATAGCATAGGCATACTCAGTAAGAACCAGCTGTCAGTGTTTCAAAAACCAGGCTAACAGCTGTTTCGCTTGGCTAATCAGGGGGCCATGTCCACACCACTCATTAATTACACTTGAAACAGGCATGGCTTTCCCCAACGAATCCTGGGAAGTGTAGTTTGTGAAGGGTGCTTAGAGTTGTTAGGAAACTTGTATTCTCCTGACAGAGCTCCAGGGTCCAGAGTGGTTTAACAATCAGCTCCTCTTCTGGTGATTGTAGTTTTGTGAGGGGAATAGGCCATCTAGCAACTCTCAGCACCCTTCACAAACTATACATCTTTGGGGGAAGCCATGTCTGTTTAAAATGGCATAAATGTGTGGCGTGGATGTGGCCAGGGACAGGTTTGGTTTAAATTTACGTGGAAAACTACATGAGTCTGCAGTAGAATAAAAAGGTGGGGGAAACCCCTCCCCAATAATGATGCTGTTAACAATTTTTCCAGTCCAATCCACTTCTTATGTAGCTTGGAAGAAATTGGTAACATGCAACAAGGAAAAGTGGGCATGGTCAATTAAAGACATAAAGCACACATACAAATTGGCTAGAATATATTTCAACTCCCACTGTTTTATCTTGTGCAAACTGAGACACTCCTTATGTCCATTGGAGACTATTCTGCAGAATGAAAATGAACGGAAATGGACTGCCTTCAAGTTGATCCTAATTTATGGCTACCCTATGAACAGGGTTTTAAAGGTAAGCAGTATTCAGAGGGGGTTTACCATTGCCTCCCTCTGAGGCTAGTCCTCCCCAGCTGGCTAGGACCTGCTCAGCTTGCCACAGCTGCACAAGCCAGCCCCTTCCTTGTCCGCAACTGCCAGCTGGGGGGCAACTGGGCTCCTTGGGACTATGCGGCCTGCCCATGGCTACACAGGTGGCAGGGCACGTAACCCCTGAGCAGAGCTTGGAAAAGTTACTTTTTTGAACTACAACTCCCAACAGCCCCAGCCAGCATGGCCACTGGATTGGGCTGATGGGAGTTGTAGTTCAAAAAAGTAACTTTTCCAAGCTCTGCCCCTGAGCCACTCACTGTGGGGGTGATCTTTAGCTGGCCCTTGACATCCAGGAGACATGAGAGGGAATTTGAACTCACAGACTCTAGACTCCCAGCCAGGCTCTCCTCTCCACTGTGAATAGTCAGTGCCATTATTCCACAATTGTTTTTGGAGTTTTTTAGTGTAAATTATGCAAAGTGTTGCTGTACTTCACATATTAATAGAAACAGAAGCAAAAGAAAATAATTTACTATAGGAAACATCACTAAAGTTGCAAAGTAAATCAAACACATTTAAAGTGACTATCTGAACTATATCAACTGTCTGAATATTGTTGCTTCCTCCCTGTTAAAACAAGATCAGCACGTCTTGCTTCTGTTTTTTGGGCTGATTGCAGCACTCACCATATACTTAGAGGCACATGTTATCAAATTCTTCCAAGCCACACAGGAAGTGGACTGTAAAAGACCAACCCAAATTGTGTTTGTATTTTTACAAATTTGTAGGGCAGTACAATATCTCAGAGGGAAGGTCAGGTCTCCTGCTCCCCTGGTGTATTCACTATAGCTGCCCAATTTCCCAACTTTTAAAGTTTGATAGAAATATCTGTTGGCTATAGGTACGTTCTTAAACTGCAAGGGTTTTTTTCCTATTAGTGAATAATGAATTAGTGTATATAATGAATGTTTTACAGCAGAATTCACGTTGTGTGGGTGGGCTCTCAATCTGGTGAGAAGTACTACTGCCATCTCTCATCATTAGATCGCACATGACATGTTCAAAGGCCCATACCAAAAACCTTTATAGGACGTATGTTAAATGACTCAAGATATGTGTAAGGGTAATTTAATATAATTTGATTTACTTCTCTCCTTTTGCGGGGGGGTTAAATATGGGCATATACGGCGATTCACACCTACTTACTTTTTTCTTCTTATCCCAGCCAATATTCATTGCACAGATGTGGAGCAAGGAGTGTACCCCCCATAATGCATCTGCAGTGAGAGAGGGAAGCTTAGCCTGACGATTTTCAAGCAGCGAGCTTACAATGCAAAACAGGATGCAAAAACCATACAGTTGTTGAGTGGGGGCAACTATGAACAGATCCAACCCTGTAATAACCAGGTGTGTGTGTGTGTGTGTGTGTGTGTGCACGTGGGAGGCTCTGCCTCTGCTCACTTTACTAGCCAATCCCACCTAGCGTCACCAAACCTCCCCCCCACAGGTCCCACTCCCCAATGGATCACCATCCCCCATGGGTCGCTGAGAGTTGCCAAAGCTCCCCTTGCCCCCACGGTCCACTGAAGCCCCCCCTGCCCCCTACAGGTCGCCAAACCTGCTGCCCAGCCTCTGCGCTGCTCTCCTAGCAACTCTCAGCACCCTCCACAAACTACACTTCTCAGGATTCTTTGGGGGAAGCCATGGCTGTTGGAACAATAGTGGAATAAATGTGTGGTGTGGATGTGGCCTAATGTTGCATCCAGTGCCTGATTTTCGTATCCACTCTGTTGGCTTCAGATTGCAAACGTTGCAATATTTAAGATGTGATTCTAATGCTGCTTTCTGAAAGCTTCCCTGATCTTCATGAGACTCATATTGTCTATGGGTATCTGTTTTATGGAAACAGCATGAGAATCAGCCCCATCATCCTTTATTCTGAGTCCGTTCCTTAACAAATCATCACACTGTTGGTAGTTTATGGATCCAAATTCATCAGCAGTGTCTGTGTCAGGAAGCCAGACCATCAGAAATGTTTCTGCATGCTAATGCAAGGAAGGAAACAGAGCACAGGCAATAGCAATAAATGGGCAATAATAATGAGTGATTAGATTTGTAGACCATCTATAGTTTCTTCCATCTAAGGATCCCGAAGCACTTTGCAGATGTTAATGGGTTATGACTCAAATGATTTCCTGTAGAACAGGCCTCTATCCCAATTTTACATGTCAGATCAAGCTTATCTTCTCTTCCCCCCCAAAAAAGCTCACTATTCAGCTGTATCTAACCATGCTTCTTTTTGCAGAAAATATATCCACTTCTAATTTTCTGCCAACTCTTTTGTCTTTAACACTGCTCACTGGCAGAAATGATAGAAGTAGTGTTCTCCAAATGTTTTGTAGATCTAAAAACTATTTTCTCCAAGCCAATTCTTTTGTTTTTTCTTTTCTTGTCTGTGCAGTTCCTGGCCTATAATTTGTTAGTTTCCTAAATGTCTTCACTGGGGCACTTCCACAAACAGCACACATATCCTCCTGCTTTTTCCAGGGCTTATCCTTCAGTTTAAGATGACTTTTCACGTTTCTCACAGATGTGGCGCTATATGCCAGTGTCCTATTACCCCCTCAGAAATTAGAATCTTTATGAGCATTCTGTGGAATCACAACAAATCAGCCAGTAGTTCGTTGTAGCATGGGTGGAAGCCTGGAGAGGAGAACTGCAAAAGAAGCCAGACACTTTTTGTTTTTAATCACCCTAAATTTAGTAGCTTGTGTGGTGGAAGAGATGGGGTAAGGAGGATGCATAATAGATCTGCTAATTTATTATTTATTTAAGCATTTCATCCCTGCTCTTCAGCTAAAAGATGAATAAAAAACACAACAGTCCCTGCCTGCAGGCTTACACTTTAAAAGTCACAGCACACAAAGAAAAAAAGGATGAGGAGAGAAGATGAAAGATGATTCATAAAGTCATATAGTAGTTCTCATGGAGGCCCGCTGGAATGGAAATAGTTCAGGAAGAGGAGGAGCCAAATGGAGCTGATCTTTCAGTAGAGCCAATGGGGTGGCTGTGCCTCCCATCTCTCGCTCTGCTGCAATCTCATAGAATAGGAAGCCACTTTATACCAGGTTGAATGGCTTCTCCATATAGCTCAGGATTCTTTATTCTGGATTAGGAGTTCCTCTCCAGTGTCTCAGGCAGTGGCCTTTTTGTCACCTGCAGAGATGGGGGGGAATCTTTTTCAGCCTTGAGGGTGCATTCTTTTCTGGGCAACCTCCCAGGGTCTACAACCCAGTGGTGGGTAGGGGTGGGCAAGAATTCTGTTGAATAGCACTGATTTTTCAGTGGTTCACATATTCTCCATCTTCGCAGAGTGATCCTGTTTGCTCTAAACTTCCAGCTTTTTCCCAACACAGGATTATTCCCTCAAATATATTGTTCTTTTATTGATTTTACCATAGCACAACAGCACATCTCTCTCTCTCTCTCTCTCTCTCTCTCTCTCTCTGCCCCCCTTCGAATAATCCAAGCTCAAAGCAGGGAGGAAGCAAGCCAAGCCTATAATAGCGGAGGAGGAGGATTTCCTTTCAAAATATCAATAATTCCTTTCAAAATATCAATCGTTCCTTTCAAAATATCAATCTTGATTTTTTGGGGGTAGGAAAACAATCGGACTGGTAAAAGCAGCAGACAGTGGAGAAAGAACTTGAATTGATAATGCCTGTTAGGTCGACAGAATGCTTTTGAAGTGGCACCGGCCAATGGATCCCATCCCTAGTGGTGGGTGGGGCCAGAAGTGAAAGTGGGCAGAGCAATTATTATAAATGCTACTTTTGTACAGTTGACTAGTTTCTACTCATACTTGTACACCCCTCTCTGTCTTCCATCCAAGCAAGGTTCATTATCAGAATTCAAGTACCCCTTCCAGCCAGGCAAAAACACACATGGAGGGTATGAAGCAAAGCCAGTGAGGGGTGTGGCCTAGGGAAAGAGAGGTTGGCTAGGAAGGGGCTGTGGCCTGGGAGAATCCCAAGGGTCAGACAGAGAAGGGGGCAGGCCTGAGATTCCCTATCCATGAGTGACTACCTGATCTTTTATTTGTTTAGCTGAGATGCCAGGGATCGAACCTGAGATCCTCTATATGCAAAGCATGACCTCGACCACTGAGTTATGGTCCCTTCTCCATGGTTTGTACACTCTATGACTGAAGATATACTGACCAGATAGTTTTCTAGTTTGATGTCAATGACTTAAGCACTAAGCAGACTATGTAGTTTGAGGAAAGCAAGTTCCTTTCAGTCTTTCAGTACTTTCACATCTGGCACATAGTGAATTCATTGCAAGGATCTTTGAGAAACTATGCAAGTTGAGATGTTCATCTCAAGCAATCAGTCGAGAGGTGTTAAGCATCAAATTTTATAGCATGATTCCGGATTTGGAAGTGAATATTAGCAGCTATCAAGAGAAGTGGGAAAGGGATATGAGGACATGTGGATCTGGAGGACTACACCATAATTAATCTTTTGTATGAATTTTAAAGAAAGTTTTTATACAGTTTTACACAGAAGGTTTTTAAACTCACATAGGTCTGAATTAAATTTAAACAGGAGTAAGTAACGGTTGCTGGAGATCTGCTTATGCGTGGACTGATATACCTTATTTATTGGACACGCCCAAAGATATTGGTTTGTAATCAACTAAATCCTACTCAGAGTAGACCCGCAGAAATTAATGAACCTTAGTCATATCTATTAAGTTCAATGAGGGCTACTCTGAGGAAGATCAGCACTGAATACCAACCACTGGATTTCTGAAAAAAATAACATGACAATTTATAATTTGATGAGAGCCAGTGTGGTTTAGTGGTTAAGGTTTTGTACTATGACCTAGGAGACCAGGGTTTGAATCCCCACACAGCCATTAAGTTCACTGGGTGACCTTGAGCCAGTCACTGCCTCTCAGCCTCAGAGGAAGGCAATGGTAAACCCCCTCTGAATAGCTTACCATCAAAACCCTATTCATATGGTCACCATAAGTCAGAATCGACTTGAAGGCAGTCCATTTCCATTTTTTATAATTTGACATTGAATTCATTGGTTGTATTATTTGGATGTGTGACCTCTATTGTCCCCTCTGAGGATAGGGAGATGATACTTCATTTAGTAGCCACAACAACGGTGGCCATAAGCTAGGCATGGAAAAAGAAAATCCACTCTGTCAATGACTGGCTGTTTAGGATTCAGGATAGGATCAACATAGTGAGAAAACAGCCAGGCTCCAAAAAATTTAGGGGGTTGGGGGTGGGAATGGGATGTGCTTTTGTTCTATTGTTATTTGCTATCATCATCATCATCATCATCCACACTTAACCAGATGGTCCCAGGGCGGGTCATGACAATTTAAAATACAATATTAAAACAGTTCCAATTGTATTTTTAACACCTATATAGCTTACTGTCAAGTGACAATGTGTGATTTATATTGGGGAGGGGGAAGTATCATTTTTCTGTTCACACACACATTTGCTGAATGTGTTAAACTGATTGTTTGCTGTATTGATATTGCCACAACCTATGGCTTTATACAGTACAGTAAAGTTTTATTCATTCACATATTATATAATCCTGTTATATTTAGAATATAAGAATATTCTAGAATTAGAATTAGAAATTAGAATTACTTATTCCATGCCTATTGTTTAATATTTGGCTTTCTAAAAAATCAGTAAAGTCAAATGATAATAATAGCAATAATCATCATCACTATTTTTAATGAATATTTGTGCTCTTTTATGTAAACCACTTTTTGTGTGGGTATAAACTTTATTAAGCGTTGAATAAATCTTGCTATATAAATAATAGTTACTTATTAATGAAGTTCGTGATAACCATGAAAGCCAACTTGAACCCATGAGATACACAATCCTTCAGCCAAAATTATCCTGACATAGTTAAGACTGGAGACATGCACCATTTGCTTTGTTGTACACACTGGTCTGAGAGGAGGCATTTGATGCCCCGCTTGAAACATCCTCTCAGGTAATTCTCCAGTCTCACAAGAGGTTCCCATGGACATTAATTGTGTCACATTTTCAAAACCACTTCTGCTTTTACTCTGGGGCCTTCCATTCCTTTTCTTTTCTGGCATAGGAATATAGGAAACAGCCTTTTACTAAGTCAGACCATTGGTCCATCTAGCTCAGTTTTGTCCACACTGACTAGCAGCTGTCCATGGATTCAGAAAGGGGTCTTTGCTAGCCCTACCTGGTAGGGTTGCCAGGTTCCTGGCCTGAGACTGATCCTGTATCTTTAGGAGAAGAGGAAGTCAGCCAAGTGCAGGTGTCCTTGTAACCCTGTAATGGGAAAAACCACAAGGTGGAATTCTCCCTTCCCCCTGCACAACTTTTAAAGATACAGAAGACCTCTTGGTTGCCAGGCCCAGCCTCCAAGAGATGCTGAGAACTGAACCTGGGGTCTTCTGAATGTGGAGCAGATACTCTACTGCTCAGCTATGGTCCTTTCCCAAAATGCAGCTCTAGATGCAACGAAGGCATGCCTTAATTTACATGCCTTAATTTACATGCCTGTCCATGATTTCCAGTCCAGCTCTCTTCTGTTCTTTCCACCCATAAGAAGTACTCTGTGTTTCTTTATGGCAAAGCTGGTAGATCCTGCTGGCTACAACTGAACCCTTGACAGTGTCAGATTTAGGAACAAGCCATGTAAGCCATGGCTTAGGGCCTCACATTATGAGGGGCCTCTAAATATATTGGATTACACAAAAATTTAAAATGTCTATTGCTACAGAGCCAAGTTCCTCCAAGCACCTGTTTTAAGGGCATGTGCCTTTGCTGATGAATGACCCACATTTCACATAGTGATTTGCCATTAATCATGATAAGGAATAATCCTAACAAGTCATACATTCAATGTACAACTGTTTTACCAGCTTAAATCTGAAAGAGTCTATTAATTTGACTATATTTCAGGCAAAGGAAAACTGCAAAAGTTGTTCTTTTGATGGGCCTTTTCTTTGGAAATTGTGTCATCATTCCCTCTATTCCTTATATTTCCACTATGCATGTCATTGCTCATGTAGCCAAAATAGCACCACCTGCGCACAAGAGGGAGCACTGCAGCTGGTGCCTACTGGGACTGGTAGGGTGGAAGGCAGGGAGCCCAAACAATAGATGGAGCCAGAGCCAAAGACAGGTAGAGCCAACTCCTTCTAGTTTTGTGCCCATCCTCACCCCTGCTGAGTTCTACAAGGGCAACACCAAGACTAAGGGGGAGGAAGCTGACAGCCAAGGCCATCCCTTGGAATGGTTGTAAGTAGGAAGGCAGGTAGGTGAGAACTGGCTAAAGGCAGACTAAGATTGGTGGAACAGTGCACCATCTGCTCAAATGGATCAGCCTCCAAGTGGATGTAGCAGCAGGCTTGGGGGAACCCCAAGGCTTGCAAAAGTACAAAAATTGCTGAAGGGAAGAGGACATCAAAAGCAGCCCAATGCAGACTGAGCATGCTCAGTGGCTACAGAATGCTGACTGACCATTGGGAGGGGAAAACATGGGAAACTGTGGGTGGGGGAGGAAGAGAAATGGAGTAGAAATGTTGGAATCCTGAGCAGCAGCACCCCACTCTGCAACGTTTTGTTGCAGGTCCCATTTGTGCATTCAAGATGCCCTTATTTGCTGTGGCCTTTTCATTTCACAAAGAGTTGAAGTCAATCCTTTCTTTGCATCCCTAGTTCTTGACTTTGCAACCATCCTAATTATCCATGTGAAATGCTTCCTGCTGAGATAGCACTTACAAGTTATTGAGTTAAGGAGAACTATGGAATTCACTCCCACATGAAGCAGTGATGATGACCACCAACTTGAATGGGTTTAAAAGAGAATTAGACAAATTCATGGTGGATAAGGCCATCAACTGTTACTAGCTACAATGGCTATGTTCTACTTCCACTATCAGAGGCTGTATACTTATGAATTTCAGTTGCTGGGAACCTCAGGAGCGTAGAGTGCAATTGTACTCAGATCCTGCGTGTGGGCTTCCCATAGGCATCTGGTTGGCCACTGTGAGGAAAGGGCCACTGGCCTAATCTAGCAGGCTCTTGTGTTCTAAAGGATGTCTCTGTTTAGGACAGTTTCTCTCTAACATTTATTGAATAGCTGGAAAATAGCACAAGAGATCAATTGGCACCAGTGGTCCTGAATTTAGTATCCTGAGAAGGGGAACTAGGATTTTCTGCACTACATGACTCTTCAATCAGATCGAGAAACTGTGGTCAAGCCAGTTGAGCACAACACCACTGCAGCTCTTGATAAATCCTTCAACTTCAGCAAAGCTTTTGACAAAGTGCCCCATGATATTCTGATTAGCAAGTTAGCTGAATGTGGCTTGGATGGAACTACTATCAGGTGGATCCACAGTAGGGTTGCCAGGCTCAGGGTCTGAGACTGATCCTGTATCTTTAGGAGAAGAGAAAGTCAGCCAAGTGCAGGTGTTCTTGCAACACTATAATGGGAAAAACCACAAGGTGGAATTCTCCCTTCCCCCTGCACAACTTTTAAAGATACAGAACAACCAACATTTGTCAGGGGATCCTTTTCCTGTCATGTTGATACAACAGCTCCACTGTTGATCTTTTGATGTTGTTGCAGATGTTCAAAGGAACAGGAACCCTGTTAGAAAGAATCTGGCAAGCCTACACTTGCAACGTTCTACAATCTCAGCAGATGTGAAGATGCCCTTGTGATGTTCCATGTTGCTGTGTAAATAACCATTGTGAATTTATTTCAGTGTTTATGGTAAGTGAGGATTAATAAGTTAATAGAGCAGTCAAGTTGTGGGAAGCCGGTGGGAGGGGGGCCGGCAGAGGAGGAGCTGGTGGAAAACTCCTTCGCATCCACTCACTTTCTTCTTGCTTAATAAATATCTATTAAATAAATAAACTTGTTTGTTCTTTATAAACACGTCTTGTTCTTGCCCAGCTACAAAGAGGCCCATAAGGGGGCGGATCAGAAACAAATGTCAGGTAAAAGGTATAAATGGTGGCAGCAAGAAGTACCTCTGAGGGACACTAACCAGGGAAGGAAGCCAACCCATAGCTGTGGCCTCAGGGAAAACACAGAGGTGGCACAGGGGGGGTGGAGCTTGCCTGGGAGCTTGGTGGGTATAGGAGGTGTAGTGGGGAGGCATGACAGCCCTCCAAGCCTCCGTTGTGTACACTTCCATAGGGACAGAACCTGAAATGCCCTTGACAGAACCTGTTCTCTTTTTTTAATGTCTGTTTTACAGCCTGAAGTGCTGTGAAATCAAATTGTTTCCAAGAGTTATTTTCCAAAGTGCCAACCAAGATGAAATTTGCAGCGGCTGAGAAGAAATACTTTCAGAGTTAAGCTACAGCAAACAAGGAAATAATTGCAGTGGCTATTTCTCTAAATATTCTGATCTGAGAGAAGTGTGTCATCATAGATTTTTAAAAGGGAGAGGCCTGCAGGCTGAATCTCGTACGCCTGTAACTAAAATTCATTTCCTTTCTAAAACCGTTTTGTCTGGAGAGCATGTAATAGCTTTGTAAGTAGTGCCTGTCCTCGACACTTGCATTATATTTCTGTCTTTCGTAGGTTTGGGGAAACTATCCTAACTTTATCAAAATCTTATGGCGGTTTTATGTACATATTTTAAGTTTCAGCAAAAGAATGAACCAGAGGTGGCTGGTGCCCAGTGGGACTGGAGGGACGGACGGCAGAGAGCCCAAGAGTAGGTGGAGCCAGAGCCAATGACAGGCAGAGCCAACTAATGCTTGTTTTGTCCCTATCTCCATCCCCTCTGAGTTCTATAAGGGGCAACACTGATACTAAGGAGGAGGAAGCTGATAGGCAGTGCCACACCCTGGACTGGTTGTAAGTAAGAAGGCAGGCAGGTGAAGGCTGGCTGAGGTAGGTAGGGCAGTGCCCCATTCGCCCTAGTGGACCAGCCTCCACTAACAGGAGCCTTCTTTGAGTTGTGTGTTCAGAATAGGGACGGAAAAAACCATTTATTTCAATATCTCTTCATTTCTCATTTTTTCCAAAGTTCAATTTGCCCTATTTTCATATCAGTTTTTGTTGAAAACACACACACACACACACACACACACACACACACACACAGAGAGAGAGAGAGAGAGAGAGAGAGAGAGAGAGAGAGAGAGAGAGAGAGAGAGAGAGAGAGAGAGAGAGAGAGTCTGCTTTGGTGTAGGCTGGTTATGTACAAAGGTCAAGATGTCAACACAAGCAAAAATAACTGAATGTTATTCATGTGTGTTTGGTAGGGCTATATTGTTACGGGCTTTTAAAAAAAAGTAAGTTCTACTTTGTAAAAGAATGTTGGATAACAGCTAGAATTCAAAGGGATATTTTGGAGTTGGAAAAAGAATAGCTGAAATGATCAGGTGGCTGGAAGAATTTCAATATAAGCAATATAGGAAACTGCCTTATACTGAGCACCTCTGATTTCCATGCAGAAGGTCTTATGCAGATTCACTTGAGCATGCTCAAGTAGGGATGGGCAAGAATTTTGATCCAGTTTGTATTTCAAACGGAATTTATTAAATTCACACTTTCCAAAACAATATGAGGACCGAAACACATCCATCCTTCAAAATTCGCACTTATTTGAATTTTGTAATGCAGTTTGCTAACCAATGTATATAAATGCATATATTGGGGGGTAGTGTGCATAAAAATGAATAGATGAGTGAAAACAACATGCAAAAATGCATTATATGATGATAAATGGTTTGCAAAAATGTGTACATTAGTCAAGAGTGCCTATAAAATGTGTTTATCAGGGAGAAATTTGCACTAAAGTGTTGGAGAATTTTCATATGGATTTTCTTTAAAAAAAAAATAAAATGCAAATTGCTGCAGAAATGCAGAGAACTGAATTTAAGACTGGAAAAAATAAGAAACTGAGAGAACCAAAACTGACAGATCTTTACGTCCCTATGCTCAAGTCCTTTGGGCATGTGCATGGGACTCTTTCGTTTCTCTGCCAGTTTTCTAAAATCTTCGTGAATTTCAGCATTGCCCTTTGAAACAGATAACTGCAAAACATACCCCATTGTTCCACTTTTCAGCACTTGTTTCAGCAATGGTTCCCCTCCCTCCCCATCTGTTTGTTAGGTGCTCTATAAAAAGCGATCACCATGGCACCTAAGCCTTTTCCCATAAAAGAAACACTATTTTCACTGCTTACTTAGCAACACTGACAATAGCCTCCAGCAGCGGTGAAGCAAGCTGACTTTGTGGCATTTTGCAAGATGAATTCACCACCACCGCAGTCTGTTTGCTCCTTGCGCTCTACTTTTTGCAAAAGATGCAGCCTTGGGGGGGGGAATAAAAGAGATGCTCCCTCATCAGTGAGTTCTGATGGTGTCATTGTGCAGATGCCGCAGCTATGGATCAGTGGATGCACTCTGTACCTTTGCATGCCAGGAAAAGAGAAATCAATTTCTGCCTTGAAAAGGTGAAACTGGTGTTGCAGAAGATCTGCATGTGGTTCCCAGGTGCTCGAGGGGACTGGTGGCGTGATGAGAGGATTCAGCAAAACTTGACATCGGAATGAGTCTCTGCTTGAGTGCTAAGCGATGTAGTGCAAAGTAGACAGTGCTTTGGAGAGAGGGAAATGTAGTAAACACATTCATTTATTAATATATTAATCTAGATTTCTGTCTTTGACTTTCCCAAATCTCAGATCAGCAATACAGCATCCCTAAAAAAATAAATTCATAAGCAGCACTCATCCATACCTTGTGTCCACATGGACTCACTGATTTACAATATGTATAGCTTCCATTGTCATATTTTAACTGGTTTTATATGAATGCTGTCAGTAGCCGCTGGCAGGGCTATGCAAGTGGGGCTGTGTTGCTCTCCTGACTTCTGAATGTCACTGCCAATTACCGAAAGGGAGATGGGGAGGGGCAAGGCACCAGGGAGCTTGCCACAGGGCAGATGCAGCAGCAGAGCCAATCTGATGCTTCCCCCTCTCTTATTAGCTGCTGGGGGAAAGGGGTTGATTATGACCAAAATGTGGGACAGTAAAACAAACAAACAACAGAAACAAACAAAGAGATAATATACCTCGATTTAATTCATGGGCTTAGGCTCCCTTATAACGAATGAGTCAATATCCATCTCTAATCCTGAAAGAGTCACACTCTTAAGACGTGTGGAGAACCGTTTCCAGCCTAAGGAATGCCTTCCTTCTGGGACAAGGCTGCATCCCAGTAGTAGGAGTGGCCAAGGCAAACATGGATGTGGCCACCACCACACAACAGAAGGCTTCTTTCAGACTTCATGGTGGCATATGTGTATGTGGGGGTGATGTTGTTGGGTCACAGCTGGGGAGGGGAGAATTAATGCTTCCCTCTCCAGCTGTGATCCCCTCCTCTAAAATTTGCGCTGCAGTTATGCATAAAAAAGCCATCGATTGGCTATAATAGAAGACTCCCCCCCAACCAGCCTACTTGCAGGGTGGAGGGTGGGAAGAAGAGGGGATGGCTTGATGAACAAGGAAGGGCAGTCCCAATGCATTCCATAAAAACCCTTCTTGAATTGCTCATGTTTTCTCATGCCTATCGAACAAAGGCCCATATTCCTATCCTTTGCTTGCATAAAGTCCTATGTTTAAGAGCTGGCATATCCAATGATTCCATTTATTTTCTTTGGAAAACATATACCCCACCTTTCAATGTAAGCTAAATGTCATTAAACGGATATCAGGGAGCAGGTGATGGGGAAAAACCTTACCTGGGCTCTTCCAGAGCCATTGCCAGTCAAAGAAGGCAATACTGGGTTAGATTGACTAATGGTCTGACTCAGGATAATGCTGCAACATGTGTTTGTATGTGTTTGCATTCACTCTTCCATAGGCTATTAGGAGCTTTGGGAGGGGGGGACTCAACAGCGTATAAAAGAACTGCTGTAAAACTCAAGGCTCGGCCCTTCTTGTCCAAAGATGGGTTTAAAACCACTATCACTACCATCATTTGATGTTTATTTATTTGTTGGACTAGGACCTGGGAGACCAGGGTTCAAATGAAGTTCACTGGATGACGTTGGGGCATTCACTGGCTCTCAGACTAACCAACCTCACAAGGTTGTGGTGAGGATAAAATCAGGAGGCGAAGAACCATGTACACCACCTTGTTCTCCTCAGAGAAAAGGTAGCATATAAATGAAAGAAATGATCAGAAATAATATGTTCTACATAATGTCTATACAAATCAAGCAGACTCCCTGGTACCAACAGCCGTCCTCCAAATCATAGAGGGTGATACAAATTATGCTAGTTTACTCATCCCACTCTCTCCATTTGAGTTAATCAAATCAGTTGATTTAATGTAGAAGATGAATGCCTTAATGGTACATTACGGTTTTAGGAAACCTTCTTTGAATATCCCTTGCAATTCATTTTGATGTAGATTTTCTCCCTTGCAATTTCCACAAGAGAGCTGTCCATGGTGCTTAATATATAACCCTTCTTTGCTTTGCTCCTTCAGTAAGAATACTAGAATGGAAATATTTTTTCAAGTGTTAATGTTACTAGGACCTATATTCCCTATTTTAGCTGGAGGAATTTTGGGGTGAGTCAAATATTAATATTTCAGGCTCTGACTAAAAACGTGCTGGTAAAAAAAAGAGAGAGACAGGCGTTTCTCCTAAGTGTTTGAATTAAAAATACATTTTTTAAAAGTTCACAGCAAGTAAAGTTTTTTCAAGAGATTTTCAGGACTTCAGGGCCTAATTCCTAGTCACTAGGATAGCTTCATTCTCTATCTCTCTCTCTTCTGAAAATCAAAATCTTACACTCCATATCCAGCTGAACTACCTGCGATTCAAAAGATTGGCATCCTAATTTTATAGTTGTACAAAGTGGGAGTCTGAATGGATTTATGGGCTGGGGACTTGATCTTCCTTCTCTCCCAAAGCAATCATTGGGGGAAGGAAATGGTATGAGGAATAGTGGGACATCTCCACACCAAATGATATAGCAGGGCAGTGGTGGCTGGTGGCTACATGTCAGTGGACAGTGGAATCTGCTCCAGGTTTTAATCTGCACCTTGGACAGCTCCTTGCATGTTCAGACAAAAACCTGAAGTGGATTCCACTTCCCCACTGACATTGAGTCTCCAGCTGCCCCTGTAGCAGGGATAAAGAACCTCTGGCACCATCATTTATACAGAGCTTGGAAAAGTTACTTTTTTGAACTACAACTCCCATCAGCCCCAGCCAGCATGGCCACTGGATTGGGCTGATGGGCGTTGTAGTTCAAAAAAGTAACTTTTCCAAGCTCTGCATTTATATTATTATTGTTGTTGTTGTCTGGCACCATCATTATTGTTTTTGTTGTTTGTTGTTGTTGTTGTTAATAATAATAATGTTATATTCCACTCCTCCCCCAGAAGGAGCCCAGGGTGGCAAACAACAAGCAACAATACACCAGAATAATCTTAAAAACAAAACATTTTTAATTAAAAAATATTTTAAAGCATTTTAAAAACATCTTTAAAAATCCTGGAAAACATTTTGTAAAACAGTTCCAACACAGCTGCAGACTGGGATAAGTTCTCTCCTTAAAAAGCCTTGTTGAAAGAGGAAGATTGTCAGTAGGTGCCAAACATACAACAGAGATGATGCCTATCTAATATTTAGGGGGAGGGAATTCCAAAGGGTAGTTGCCACAACACTAAAGTTCCACTTCGTATATTGTGTGGAGTGGACCTTTTGATGAGATGGTGTCTGCAGGAGGCCCTCACCTGCAGAGTGTAGTGACATTATGCAACAAAATGGGGGGCCCTCTCACCCAGGCCAGCAAAACCTTCCCACCAGGATTTTTTTTTCCAAGACATGCCCGTATGCCTTACGCCTGACATCTATTTATTTATTTCAACAAAACTTATATATCACTTACTTAAGCAAAAGACCTCTAAGCAGTTTATAAGACTGTCTAAAACATTCATTTAAAATACCATTGATTTTTAGAAAAGAAACAACATTAAGGACAAGTTATATTAAAAGATTAAAATATAAAACAATATCAGTCATTTTAAAACATTTATACCTCCTAAAATCACATGTCTGGGTAGAACAAAATGCTTTTATCTGGCACCGAGAACAATACAGTGAAAGTACCTGCCTAATATCAATGGGCAGGGAGTTCAAAAGAGTAGGTGCTTCTCCACTAGATGATTGATTCTTGCAAGCACAGAACAAATATTGTCTGGCTCTTGTTAAGAACCATGATTTTTACATCAATGATAGCAAGCACTGAAACCTGGGCAAGAGGATCCACCATTTTTTTTGCATTTAAAGGCTTCCCTCTTGAGCCTTTCAGTTTTATAGATTTGCATTTTTACCAATATTGACTCTGTGCTTTACCTTTTATTGTAACTTTTTTGTGTGGGTCAACTTTAGTTAGTTACTTTGCTGGGGGTGGGCTGCAAACAAGTGGGACAAATATTTTAGAATAAATACAGGAAATTTGTGCTTGTCTAATATTTGGTAGTAACCTTTCATATAATAAAAGTCTTGCTTTGTTTAGCTTGCAGAGGATTCCAATGATTTTGTAAACTTGAGAGCTATTGAACATGGTTGGCAACAATGCTATCACCCCTTCTGTTGGAAAACTTACAGAACAATCCTAGCTATAGAAAGCTGGCATAAGTTAACCCTATTCCAAACTCTGTTAAGGAGGAATTTGATTTTATTCCACACTTTTTGCTGTCTAAGATTCACTAGGTTGCTAGGTTATGTGAGTAAGCTGAAAGGGATTTGGAATATGTAAAAATCTGTCCTTGCCTCATCCTGCTCTGGAACACCCCAGAACATCTCCAGAATGCTCCCCTTTGAGGACTTATGCTGGCATAAGTTCCACTGGCTGAGCCCCAACTAACAGCCAGTTATCTTAGGCTAGACTCATGTATTAATGCATGTTTTTGGCCATTGTTTACCTCTAGATCATGTCTGTCTAAATTCTACTGTTGCACAGAAGTAATTACAATGTTGTTGTTTTTGCAAAAGTGCAGGAAACCTCATCATAATGCATTGTATTGCATTCTAACAAGCTCTAAAACCCAAACAAAATCTGTCTGGCAGCAAGCATATATGTATGCTTTGCTTCCAACTTCATGTTTGCTTGCAGTTGACATGGGTATCTGCTTGGGTTTAATCCTTTTGGTAAAAATCAAGTCAGTTTTAATGAATAAGAGAACTCAGAGAAAATCAGGGAGTTCTGGTTGCTCTTCCTGTTAGAATTAAGTGCAATAACTCTGTGGTCAGAATTTCAGTGTCTGCTGAGTTATCATTGGTGCAGCTCATTCAAATGTCACTTTGTGGCATCCATTCATTTGTATTATGTCTTTGGATATCCATCCGTGTGAGACCTAGCATACAATCCCAAACTGTTCACATGCTGTTGAAGGCATGGGTCTGCATATTGATGGGTGTATGGCTGGCCATATGCTTAGAGAGCTTCACTTCCCATCCAACAGCTGAAGGGGTTGAAGTAAACTGGAGTTAAAGTCACATTTGTTGCCAAGAGCCTTCTGGCATGGAGCTGGAAGAAGGATAGAGTTTGGACCATCTCCTATTAGTCTTTGCTTTTGAATGAGGTACCGTAACAAAAATAATCGAAACACCACCACTTATCCTTGATTTGTTCATCTCCAGATATTACTGCAGGCACATTTCCAATTCTTTTAAATTACCCTGCTAATGGCTTGTTTTCACAACAATGGAGAAAAACCGCAACATATAAACTTTGCCTAGAAGTGACACTCACACCAATTTAAAATGTCCTCACCCACATGTAACTAGTGCAGGAATAAAACATCTCCTGACAGGGTGGTAACAGTGATGGAGAGTCAAAGAACAGTTTACTGAATGAGAACATCCATTCACAGACAACCAGAAAAGTGCATCAAACAATGCATCAAGGAACCTCCGGCCCGCCAGATGTTGCTGGACTACAACTCTCATCATCCCTGACCTTTGACCATGCTGGCTGGGGCTGATGGGAGTTGGAGTCTGACAACATCCAGAGGGCTGAACTGAGCTTAGCGAGAGATGCCAAAAGCAACAAAAAAGCTTTCTTCAGGTACAACCATAGTAAAAGACAGAGAAAAGAAATGGTGGTACAGCTACCCAATGTGGATGGCAAAATGATAAAAGATGACAAAGAAAAGGCAGAAGTGCTCAATTCGTACTCTTCTCCCAAAAGAGGGTCTATGACCCTACTGGGAAATGTGGAATTGAAAGGGTAGGATTGCTAGGATTGGTAGTTATAAGATGGGGGATGCTTGGCTCAGCAATACTACATGCGAGAAGGGTCTTGGGATTGTTGTTGATCACAAGCTGAATATGAGTGAACAGTGTGATGTGGCTACAAAAAAGGCAAATGCTATTTTAGGATGTATTAACAGAAATATAGTTTCCAAATTGCGGGAAGTATTAGTTCCCCTCTTCTTGGCACTGGTTAGGCCTCATCTTCAATACTGCATCCAATTCTGGACACCACACTTTAAGAAGGCTGCAGATAAACTGGAATGGGTTCAGAGGAGGCCAGCAAGGATGATCTGGGGAATGGAAACATGGCCCTATGAGGAGTCACAGAAAGAGCTAGGCATGTTTAGCCTTGAGAAGAAAAGACTGAAGGGAGATATGATAGCACTCTTCAAGTACTTGAAAGGTTGTGACACGGAATAATGGGCTCAAGGTGCAGGAAGCCAGATTTTGACTGAACCTCAGGAAAAAACATCCTGTTAGAGCGGTATGACAATGGAATCAATTACCTAGGAAGGTGGTGGGCTCTCCAAAACTGGAGGCATTCAAGAGGCAGCTGGACCTGCATTGAGCAGGGAGTTGAACTCGATGGCCTTATAGGCCCCTTCCAACTCTATGATTCTATGATTCTATGCAAGTCCTGGGAAACAAGCTATATGGTGCTCTTAAAGGTGCTCTTAATGGTAGGTTATTGCCCCTAATCTACCACCCAAATTGTTAATGACATTGAGAGCCCTGCATCATCTATATTTTGATCTGAGATACCAGTTTGTAACTTCTCTTAAAAATAAACAATACTCTTCACAGTCATCACCACATGTTGATTCAAAATGTAACTGTACATCCTATTCATTACAGATTTATTTTTATTTCTTTGGTGTATGTCTGTGTGAAACCTAAGTATTTGTCACTTTAATTTGCCAGGAATTTTCTTTGAAACTTAGGGACGGTCCATACTCTTGCCCAGCTGGAGTTGTTTTTCAGATGTGGACTATGGTGTAGCATACACCTCCACCTCCAATGTACACAGGATTGACGGCTAGGCAAGAATATGAACCAGCCTGGAAACTTTGTTAATTAGCTGAACAGGTGTTTTAGCAGTAGATGATTAAACCGTGTTTAACATGGACATTGGAATATAAGAATATAGTTGCATTCTTATACTCTGCCACAAGACTAGGGAATGGGATGGAATATAAATTCAAAGAAATAAATATTTATAATCAACTTCATCAGAAGAGCTCAAGTGTGTGTGTGTGTGTTCACGCACATGCGCACATGTTACTGCCAGGCTTGGCATAATATGTTTTTAACTGTAAATGTTTTTTAGAATATTTTTAACTGTAACTATTTTTAGAATGCTTTTTTAAAAAAAATGTTTTTTGCCTCCCTCGACTCCTTTGGCAGGAAGGGCAGGATATAAATTCAAATTCAAGTTCAAGTTCAAGTTCAAATTCAAATTCAAATAATAATAATAATAATAATAATAATAATAATATAGTTCTTTCTCTTTTTAAAAATGTATTCTATCCCCCCCCCAACTTTTAAAAAGAAGCTAAGCACAAGTTTGGCATACAAAATCTGTTTCTCTTCCAGATTCTTAGCACAGCTGCCTTGCTGGAAGCGCAGAATCTTCCCCATTGATCAGCCTCCTATTCATTCTGTATATTGTAACATAAGCAGGGGCCAACCTATTGCCTACAGCCCACACAAAAGAGACCATGAACTCATTAATTAACTATGTAAAATTGCTTCATTGTCTGTCTTGTTGCACTGTCTTTCTGACAGTTCAGTTTTTGAATGGAAATCTAACAAGGCGGGGGACCCATGTGCACACACACAGGCTAATAAAAAGTGCTTTTGGCTTTCAGCCCATATTCAAAAGGGAGACTTTGCTTTCATGGTCCGGGGTTCATTGCACGATTAGCAGCTGTACATTCCAAGGCCCTCACCCTTCTTTCTTCTTCCTTTCTTTTCCCAAATCAAGGCATTTACCCTCCTCCAAAAAAGTCTTTGCCCTGTAATGTTTTTAAATGCTGACACAGAGAACAATGGGGTTCAGGAGGGGTTGGCCATGCCTGTTATTTCGAGCTCAGTGTTATTTCATTGGCATTAAGCATTGCCTATCCGCTACACTTAATAGGGATGGAAAGTGTTGCATGTCTCCCAATCCCCACCTGATTGCTCTCGTCAACAATGGGCCTCCAGAGCAAGCGTCTAAAATCAAATGCTTTTCCAGCTGCGCATGGGATGCGTCGTGACAAATCACTAAGTGGTTGGATGAAATTAGCTTGAGACATATCAGCGTGAAAAAGTAGCTGAAGGATTAAGATGACCGCAACAAAACAACCCTATGCATTCATTGCCTGAGCTTGGAACCCGCTAGAAGAGTTCACTGAATAGAAACTCCACAAAGGGGCGAGGGCAAGGCATATGCCTGTGCTCTCCCCATATTGCTTGCAGTTGTTCCTACTACAGCTCTCTCTCTCTCTCTCTCTCTCTCTCTCTCTCTCTCTCTCTCTCTCTCTCACACACACACACACACACACACACACACACACACAATCTGTGCTCCTTAACATTACAAGTGGGACCTGCAACAATATGGCACAGGGAGGGATGTTCCCATTCCAGGTTCCAGCCAGCCAGCCATGCCCTCATCCATGATACTCCATTTCATCCCCATTCCCTGTCTATGTTTCCCTTTTGTTCCCCCCTCCATCAGTCTACATTCCGTGCCTACTGAGCACGTTCCATCCTCTTTGGGCTGTTTTGTGTCTTCCTCCTAACTCCTGCAGACTTTAGGGTTCCTGCAGGACTGCTGTGTGCATGGATCATGCTATTTTGGCTACATCAGGATACACAGAGAATACATTTGGAACCTTTTTCAGTCCAGGAGCTGCATTTTCTTCTGGGCAACCATTGGGGCCAGGCACAGGCCAGTGGTGGATGGGATTGGAGGCAAACATGAGCATAGCAACATATGTGAATTTTACCTTTGTCCAGTAGTCTAGTTTCTACTAGGGCTGTGCTCCGTGTTGAGCAAGGCCCGAGGTGAATTGGGCCTCTTCGGATGCATTTTAGCAGTAGTGTAGTGGCAAATTCAGAAGTTCAGGGTCCCTTCATGACAGTCACAGCAATGCCCCCTCCCCCCTCTTTTTGATGCTAGGTTGAGAATGAGATCCTTGTTAATTCCTTCTCTCATAATAACAGAAGTCCTTAGGAGCCAGTAAGCAGGAAAGGGGATTGTATTAGCTACTGATAAGAGTCTTCTCAGTGGCTGACTCGCCTCCTTTCACTCTGATTGGCTCAATCAGAGAAAAGACAAGGAAGCATGTTAGAAGGCTCTTCTCAGTGGCTAACACAAACCCCTTTCATGCTGGTAGACTCATAGGATGCTGGAGACATAGGGACCCTGCTGGGACCCTGCTCCCCAAAAAGTAAGGGGTCTAAGACCCCCTGAGACCCCAGATGACTACACCACTGCATTTGGTCACCATTCAGCCAAGTCAGGTTGAGATAGCCACATATCACTATGCATCGGGTTGGATGACCCAGAGGAATCCCTGACTGTCAAGGGGTGGGGCATAGGGCAGGAAGAAGAAGCAGAACAAGACCTACCTTGGATCCCTGGCTGTGTCTTCCTGGAGAAGGTAGGCCTAGCTTCCAGCTTACCTGCCACCTCCTCTCAGCCCCCAGCAGGATCAATCCCTCAGCAATCCTGCCCTGTAAGGGGAATGCTGTGGAAGTGGCTTTCTTAAAGGAAAGTTGTGTGCTCAGCATTACCTGTGCAGAATTGCCCCTCCCGGATCAGCAGAGGGGTGGATTCTGCATGGTGCACATGATGTTCTCCATCTCCATCTCCATCTCTGCCATTTGCAGAGCATCACCAGAACAGGATTGTCCGCTCTGCTGATCAGCTGTTCAGCCAAGGGGGCGATTCTACAGGGTGCTGCAATGCCTCCTCCACGGTGCCTCTGCTGAGGCATTGATCTTGCGGGGAGGCATCACAGCATCCTGAAGAACTGACCCAGTCATGGGGCTCAGTCATGGGGAGGCAGAACGGGCACAAGGTCTCCTTTCCCCACCGCTCTCCCTGCTACACGTTTAATTAGGGTTCCAAAACCCTAATTATTCAAACAGTAGCCCTGCCCCAGAATTTATTGGGGAGCAAATCTGAGACAGGGCAGGATGTGGTCCTGAAGTCAACCCAGGGTGGTTTGGCCTGAAGATGCCCCAAATCGCAGCAGGGCTCCGATAGGAGGACTGCACACAGCCCTGCTTTCTACACACACCTCTGTATCCTCCATCCTCGCAAGCAAAAGACATTGTCAATGCTCAAGGGCACGTTCCAGCCTGGCAAAAACAGTCAAAGATGGTATGAAGCTGGTCCAGTGAGGGCCATGGCCTGATGAGAGAGGCAGTGGTGTGGAGAGAGAGCCCCGAGGGCCACATAGAAGGCTTGGAGGACCACATTTGGCTCACTTTGATGTAGACCCAAGACCCAGGGAAACTCTTGCATGTTATAATTCTTCTTTCCCTTTGCCACTGTTGTCATCGTTGGTTCCAGATTAGGGTGAGCTGTGCCCTCCCTGGGTGGGGCCACTCCCTTGCCAGTGTCACATTCACTGCCCATTCTCTTGCCCTCTGACTCTGGGCCCAATCCCCACCACCACCCAGAAGGAAAGGGCAAGGCAGGTGGAGGTTCCTGCTCTTTGCTCTTGCCACCAGGGGTGTAGTCATCCAGGGTCTCAGGCAGTCTTAGACCCCTTAATTTTGGGTGAACCAGGCCCCAACAGGATCCCAATGTCTCCAGCATCCTATGAGCCAATCAGTAAAGGAGGAGTTTGTTGACCACTGAAAAGAGTCCTCAAATAGTGCCGCCCTGGGCTCCTGCCGGGAGGAAGGGAGGGATGTAAATCAAATAATTAATAAATAAAAATAAATAATACACTTTCTTGTCCTTTCCTGCTGATTGGAGCTGATCAGAATGAAAGGAGGTGACTCAGACACTGAGAAGGCACTTCTCAGTAGGTAACACACTCCTCTTTCATGCCGAAAGCTCCTAGGAATGTCTGTTGTTGCAGGAGAAGGTATTCACAAGGGCAGATTATTCTATAATGTTAGAAGGTTGTATAATCTTAGAGGGGGCATGACTGTGACTATGCACTTCTGAATTTGAGACCACACTAATGCTTGCCACTATTGGCACAGTTAGTAAACAGGCACCAACAGAAGGTGACAGCAGGGAACTCGGTAGTTCAGCCGTGGGCCCTCTGTTGGTGTATGGACCTCTGCATATGCCCAATAGTGCCGGTCCATGATGCTGGCTCTAACTGAAGGACATAACGATATGCTCTTCTGTGCTACTCAGGAAGTACAGGAAGTTCTGGGTGAAGTGGAAGGATACCCCAATAGGACTCCGTCTCATTCTTCTGTTGTCCCAGTTTCTGGAGAAACAGTCTGGTCTAGAGTGTCCATGTATCCTACTTTACAGAGAACAGTCCTCTGTTGAAGGACAGACAGAGGACAGTCCCCTGTTTGAAGGTGTCCCCTTTGACTGAAGGCCTGGTCAGTCCAAGTCTGGTCTAAAGACAGAGAACCACACAGAGGGTGGGAGGGGCCTTGTAGTTGTTCGGTCAGCATGCTGAGTAGGCACGCAGCTCACCTCATGACAGTCTTCCCTACTGCCATGAGATGTAAAGCATTTCCATTTAAGTTGTAGCAATGATTTCTAAACCTGCATCTATGCATCTAAATTAGCACGTCCCAACTGTATGCAAATTCTCCTCTGTCCCCCCTCTCTTTTGGTGATGCATTTCTCTTGTTTTCGCAATGATGAGTGGCCACCTCAGTCCAGCAGCTCTGGTGATTCAAGAAGAATCCATGTCCCAGCAGTTCCCTGCTGGCATAATGTGAAGATGGGGTCTTAGTTGGTATCAAGGTCCTGAGGAGGAGGAGGGTGAGATTCAAGAGAGGGAAGGAAAGGCATTGCAGAAAAGGCCTGTAGGTGAGGATTCTGTGGGAATGAACTTCTGCTTTCCAAGCAGCCAGGGTTTAATCCTTATTCAGATTCTGTTTCATTGTCAAGGGTGCCAGCCTCGTACGCAGATAACAAAGCCTGAGTACTAATGTGTCAAGTTGGTATCTTTGCAGTCTGTCAAACCTGAGAGGGAAGTGCGATGAACTAATTTATTTTAAACTAAGCCTACAAGCGAAAGATGCACATTGGTGGTTCACACATAAATGTTGTGTTTGGCTTTTTATGTTAAGTAAATAAATGGTTATTAATGCAGCTGTGGCTTTCTTCCTTTTATTTATTTGAATTGCTGGGATCCAAATGGCTACTTTAGGCATATTCAAGAGACCAGTGGGTTTTTTGTACCGTCCCAGCCCCCAAAATAGCAAGACCCCCATGCCTTCACAAGTAACATTTGCAAGTCGCCTCAGTTTTTAAAATGGCACAGTGGAAGTCACCTTGTCAGCTGGGCTTCATTTCTCAGGGTGGGGGGAGGCTACATGTATTTTGGAGAGCTGAAGCCACATGGAAGTTTAGGGAGTCCCTGATCCACATCAGGATGCCTTGTTCGTTGTGGATGTGAGAACCTTCCCAAATCACTATAATTCACTTTCCTCTAGGTTGTAAACCACTTAAAGATTTTAGGGGAAGGGACATGGGCTCACCAGCTTTGCATGCACAACATTCCTGGTTCTATCATTTTCTGGTCGGTCTGGGAAGCAAAGACAATATTGAGCTGGATGAACCAATGGTCAAACTCAGTATAGGGCATCTTCCTATGTTCCTCCCTGATTTGGGGTACACTCAGAGCCAAAGCACACCCTTAGTATTTGACAGCAAGTGCTCTCTTTGGGGAAAACTCCAAAACCTCTTTAGAGCTCTGTAGGTAACAAATTTGAAACCCTGAAGCAGAATAACGTGAGCCCCCCCCCCAAAAAAACCCCACACCCCACAGGTAGAGATGGAAGGATCTGTCAGTTTTTGTTTTCTCTGTTCCTTGTTTTTCCACTCTTAAATTCAGTTCTCCACATTTATGCAGCAGTTTACAATTAATAAGTAAAAACCCTCATGAAAATTCATCAGCATTTTGGTGCTAATTTCTTCTTCTAAACACATCCCCAAGTACCCAAATCTGACCTTCTGTTTAACCCATGGTACATTCCTCAATTTTAATTAAAATTCTTCACTTCTTCAGACTAAAAAAAAAAAAATCCTTTTGTTCTACTCAACTGTCACACTGTATTGAAGGTAGGCGAAACATTCTCTCTCTCCCCACCCCCCATCGTTGTGCAGAAACTGAATCAAAAAGGGAAGAATTGTCCTATCTTTTGATGTGAATATTTTCCAGGGCACCTGGCTACTCCACTACTCCAGAGTCTTCCTCTTTCAACAGAAGCAATGAGTCCCTCACACCCACCCACCCACCTTGCATTTCTGTACTAAAGAAACTGGTGCTTCATTTTGCATTACGTCACACCCCGTGTTGAAATGCAAACTGGCATCTAGTACCCTCAAGGTATTTGAACATATATCAGAAGCTGAAATGAAAAGCATTCTTTTCTTGCTTTCCCTCTCTCGGCAGTAATTGTTCCCCGCTCTTATCTTAATTCCCCTTCATTTGCATTTATTTTATTATTATAATTATTATTCTTAAAAAGAAGAAGTAAGGGCTAGGAGACAAGCAGTCACATCGGCCTTGCACAATGTCAATTTGCTAAATGCTTTCTTTCATAAAGAGAAGGGGACCAGGATCACAGGAGAAAAGAGTCAGCCAATCTGTTAGCTGAAGAAGAGGGGAAGAAGACGAGAAAAAGAAAAAGGCCACATTTGTCAGACACGAGAGCCCGAGGAAAGATTAATTAAAGACAATGGAGAATTTAAAAGCGAGAAAATGCAGGGCAACAAGAAATCATCCCAGGGAGCCAGAGGGGTCCAGTGCCAGTCAACATTAATTTGTGGGATGGGATATGTCAGGAACTGAAAACAAGATTTGGCAGCTAATACAAACTAGTCTTGGGCTTCTATTCAAGGAAGAAATGATGGCTGTTACTGCGGCTTTGGGCTCATGGCACTCATTTGGGTGACCTGCTCTCCAAGAAATCTGATCAACTCCATCTTGCCCATCTTATCTTTTCTTAAGTCTAGCATTATTGCTGTCATTTAGTTCAGCATTCTGGCTTTCGCTCTTCCTTTGTTCGCCAAACATCCTTCCCACCCCCACTTTGAAGGTAGAACGGCCAACTTTCAATTTAAAAGGGAAAAAAACAGCCGCTAGGTGGTGCTAGTGAGAAATGCTAGAGCACCTGGAATTAGGATGGTGCCTGTTGGATCATTTGTGGAGCTGGGGCGCAATCTGATGGCTCAAGGTACAGCCAGCATACAGTCTGGTGAACTGTGGCGGAATACAGCATGCTTATGATAGGAACATGGCAGGGCAAGGTCCAGAGTTTACTTGCATTTCAGATTTATTGCTCAGACCAATAAGATTCTGGATGACTTTGGGGGTAAGTGAAGGGGAATCTTTGTTGAGTTTCTGATAGATGAGATTTAAACAGATCTAGTTTTATCATTCATAAGAACATAAGAAGAGCCCTGCTGGATCAGGCCAAAGGCCCACCTTAGTCCAGCATCCTGCTCTCACAGCAGCCAAGCAAAGGCCCATAGAAAGCCTGCAAGCATGACCTGCATGCAATGGCACTCTGCCCATCAGCAATTCCCAGCAACTGGTATTCTCTAACAATGGAGGTAGAACGTAGCCATTGTGACTGGTAGTCATTGATAGCCTTATCGTCTATGAATTTGCCTGATCCTCTTTTAAAGCCATCCAAGTTGGTTGTCATCACTACTTCTTGTGGTATGGCAGCAAATTCCCACATTTATGTATTGTGTGAAGAACTACTTTCTTCTGTTTGTCCTGACAATTCCAACAGTCAGCTTCATTGGACGTCTCTGACTTCTAGTGTTATGAGAGAGGGAGAAAAATGTGTCTGTATCAACTTTTTCTGCTTTTCTCATACTTTTGTACAATTATATCATGCCTCTGCTTACTCACCCTTTCTCTAAACCTAAAACAAAGGACCACCTTCTCCCATAAGTTCTCCCTCCTGCACTCCAGTCAACTTCTGAGATCCCATTCTGTGTTCCAATTAGATAAGGCTTGACAGCTGGTCACAAATCATGGGACCAATTTTAATTACAGCACCATTGTTTTGGAACACCCTCCCCGAGAGGGCCCGCGTTAGACCCGTCACTGTCACCATATTGCTGCTTGGTGAAAAAAGTGGAAGATATTTGGTGGTGGATGATTGAGGAATTCTGATTATGTTTTGATTATTTGTGCTGCTGCCACTGTAGGATCCTTGCTGACGGTTGCTTTGTTTAATTTGGATTTTATTATTTCTTGATATTTCAGCATTGTTGTAATTTTTGTATAGTGTTAGATGAGTTTTCTGAAAACAGAGGCAGGCTTTTCAAGAAGTCTCCTAACTCCCTTTTAAACGGTATGCCTATGAAGGTCTCGGTTCATTGCTTTGCTTTACAAAAGTGCTAACTTTATAAAGCAGGGGTGGGGAACCTGTAATCCTCCAGATATAGTTTGACTCCAAATCTCATCAGCCCTGGACGGAATGGGCAATGGCCAGGAATGATGGGAGCTGTGGTATAGCAACATTTAAAGTTCTCCAGGTTCCCCAACCCTGTTATAAAGGATCATCTTCTCCAACAGGAGCCTGCCCGTGTATTAAGCTCACCTTCACATTCCAGCAACATCTGATGGCCACAACAGACATGGTGTTAATTGCATGAATGCAATTAATGCTTGTGTTTTTGTTATGTAAATAGCAGCAGCCGGGAAACCTGAGCATCCTCAGGCCTGTGAGGAGGGAATGAAGAGGGGGGATGTAACTCTCTCCCTGTCATGGTGCTGAAACAAACAAAAAGAAGCAGGTGAAGTTGTTATGTGTATTTCAAGGAAAGCTGACTCCCATTGGCTTTTCATTGGTTGTTATTTACATTAAAATAACTGCATGTTAATTGCATATCGCATTTAGATCGGGTCTCAAGGCCTCCATGTTGTCTTTCCATAGCTGTCATGCTAACAACTTTAATGGAGGTTGCCAACCTATTTAGGCCTATGGGCACATTTAGATTTGTACTTTTCAAGAGAGAAAAAGGTAACCACCATCACCAACCTGTTACCAAGGAGGCAATGAAGGGGGCTCAGAGGACTCATGGGTGCCCAGAGAAGACCTCAATGTGCAATTGTGTCCATGGGTCTGTGCTGGCAACTGACCCTTAAGACAAAGTTGCTTGGTTATGAGGTCCAGGTTCTAACCTAAAGAACCCTCCATCATGTCTAGTTTGGCCCTGAATGGTATTTGTTCGAGAGGCAGGAGCAAGTTTTCTTTATGTCTTTGCCCAGGCTCTGACACTCCATTCCATTCTGTCCCTTCTGAAACCTTTTATCTTCTCGTAACATCTGACCTGGCTATTGATGGGTTTTAATACTCTCCCTGGCCTTTTTACATCTGAAATCGTGTCTGCTGACTACTTTCCCCTTGCATTTTTTCATATTGTTACCTGTATTGTTATGCCTTCATTGCTTTAATTTCATCTTTAGCTGCCTTGAGTGTTTTCAAATGAAAAGTGGGGTAAAAATACTTTAAATAAATAAATGTACATTTCATCCTTTATATGTTGTGTGTGTAATGTAATCCCCCGTATACAACAGTTTTGATCTACAGTTGCATTGCAGACTGCATGGATTAAAAAAAATAATAACAGAGAGCAAAATATGAAGGGTTCCACCACCGGTTCTCTAACCAACACTTTCCCCTCTCCACTGGGACAACATCTTGCAATGTAAACCTCCAAGCATATTGCAGACAGCTGTCTTTAAAAAATAAAAAAGGGAAAGTCAAAGTTTACCTTTCCCCTCCAGGCAAAATATGTCAGGCCTCCACCTGAAGCCACAGAGGACCAGAACTGCTCAATAGCTTTCAAATCAAATGTGCATGCAAATGCATGCCAAACTCTTCGGGAGGGGGGGAACACATACACACACCTTAAGGAAGAAAATGTTTGATTTTATTGACGTGTTATTGGAACTTTTCTGTTTTGAAGGGGAGGGAGAAAGATAATTAAGGCTGGAATTGCACGTAGAGGATTTTTGAGTGTTGAATAGACATTGAGCGGCTGGCATTGTGAGCAGTGGTGACTGGCGGCTCCATGTCAGTGGGAAAGCAGAATCTACTCCAGATTTTAGTCTGAACTTTCAAAGAACTGTCCAAACTGCATCTTAGACAGCTCCTTGAAAGTTTGGACTAAAACCCAGAGCAGATTTTGCTGCCCCACTGACATGGAACCACCAGCCATCAGTGATTGCAGGTTGTAGCCACCTAGGCTGCTTTCACACATGGGGCTGATTCCGTTAGTTTAACGGATTAAAAAGGTAGCGCTTCTGTCCCAATTTCTAAAATCCCTTTCACATTGCAGTACCTGTTGCGATAAGGAACAGCAGCTTTTTCAGCCAATATACCAGCATTTCATGCAACTGTCTTCACACGGCTTGTTTTCGTCCCTCACCGATGCACACTGTTCTGCACTGTGTACGAGGTCTAAGATCTCATCCTGTCACCATGAAAGCCCTCTCCCTTTAGGATCTCTTTAAATTGTTTTAAAGACAGGTGTTTGTGTGTGTGAAATGCTGCAGCTATCTGCACCGATGTCGGAATACCGGTACAACATTCGTCAGGCAACCTCCTCCCCTGCACGACTAGAGGGTGGGAACGCATTGCATGCTGGGATGCCTGTCATGTGAGCGGCTACAGCTAGCAAAAAACTCCTGCAATCTTCCAGGTTCCCAGCCTTGCTAACGGATTATTTCTGGTATCATTTATCATGGAAATGTGCACTAAACTTCCACTACATTCCACTAGAATTCTGAAGCTAGCTTGTGCGTCGTGTGTAAGATCAAATAAAATGCACACATTTCCAGGTAAGAAATCATCAGAATAACGGAATAAAGTATAGTGTGAAAGCAGCCATAAATTCTACTTGGAGCAGACCCACGGAAATTAACAAGTCTAAATTTGTCATGTCCATTAATTTCAATAGTCATGTCCATTAATTTCAATAGTTCTGCTCTGCGTAGGACTAGCACTGGCTACAGCCTATGTCTCCTCCTCCTGTTTGACCCTGTTCTGCTTCATTTGCTGCTGAGTACAAAGGGAGGAAAGTCAAGACCCAATGGTAGCAAATCCCAGCTCAGAGGGCTATGGTCAGGGATGGGCAATCTGCATTGCTATGGTGGCATGAGGTCAACACCCTGTCTGGAAATAGTATGCTGGTGTGATCTAGCAAAGTAGTTCCCTTCCACCCACCCACCCACCCACCCACCCATCCATCCATCCAACTCAAGTTCATTCGTTTATTTATTTATCACCCCAAATCTTCTGCATCTGATAGAGAGTAACAGAGTACTTCCAGAGCAGCTTAGAAAGATCATTCATAAAATAGCCCTCAAGCTTCATGATAGCCACACCCCTCACAGCCATGCCCCTCATAGCCACTATACATCCTTATGAAATTGCAAAATAATCTGGCGAGACTTGAACACTGTTTTCTCCTTCTCTGTTACTGTCACCATTTGGGTGTCCTTTCTCACTGTTGGATATATTGCTTGAATTGAATCCAGTAATGTGTCTACACATTTATCAATTGCTGCTCCAAAACGGCTTGATGATGTAGATGGGATGCTATCATCCGGAATCACTGTCTCTCCTTCTGAAGTTACAGAATGCTCACTCTGTGCAACTTGGCTTTTTGAAGTAGGGACTAATAAAGGCTTGCTTGAAATTGACACTCATTGAGACTCTTCTCAGTGGCTGATTGGCTCATAGGATGTTGGAGACATAGGGACCTCTTCAAAAGGTAAAGGATCAAAGACCTCTCAGGACCCGGGATGACTACACCTCTGGCCCCAGCCCACATCCCCACTGGTCATGGATGATGGGGGATGGAGTCCAACAATATCTGGAAGACCAAAAGTTCCCTGTCTCTAATCTATGAGGTATGACACAAAAGGGAAGTGAGGGAAGCTAACTTAGGGTGTGGGCACAGTAGTTACTTCAGTTTTTCTGGCTGTGTTTTGAAGTAACTCTGCCCTCTGCTGGCTACACCTCCCTTCCCCAATGCTGACATCAAACCTTTCAGGACCACCCACAACACAGTGCTGGGCCAATCACGGTCTCTGCCTGAGCCTGCAGCAACATGTTTCCATTGGCCACACCTGGAAGACAAACTGGTTGATCTGTCAATCGGCTGTGAAATCTGGCTGAAGATTATTTTTTTTAAAAAATGCACTGGAGCTGATCCCACTCGGGTTTCAGAGTAAAAAGGGGCGGAGCCTGACTGGCGTCGTGTGCCTCTCTTTTCAGAAATGAGAGGTGGAGATGCACTCAACTGGTGCAACAGTGAGGGTGTCTCTGCCCTTAGACACTAGTTCATAGTTAGAATGTTCTTTTAAGTGTTCTTTCTGACAGGGAGAAGGAGGCCAGGCTCTCTGCATCTGTTACTTCTCATGGTCATTGGTCTCCACCTTGTCATGAGGCAAGATCCTAGTGGCCCTTGGGTCCCCAGCTGATGGCAGTGTGCTGCTATCTGGCTACAAGCCAAAGGCATCTCAATAAGTCATGGGATTGTATTCAATGAAGTCCTGCTTAGAGTAGATCCACTGGAATTAATAAACCTAAGTTAGTCATGTCTATTAACTTCAACGAGACTACTCTGAATAAGGCTAGCATTTGAATAATACCCATGATATTTAGTGCCCCAAATCTTTGGTCCACTAATTACCTTCAAGATGGCTTTCAAAAGTGTTAGAAACAGTAATGAAAACAGTATGTTTTAAGAAAAGCCCACGACATCCTATTCTATGAAATCCAGCAGCATCGTAAGGAAACACTACAATTTAAGCTTAATCACATCACTCCTTGCCTCCCAGAGGTTGCATGTTATAATAGGCTTCATCCATGGCAGTCATTTCACACAAGCTTTGCACATGAAAGGGGGGACGACCTATTTATATCCCAGATTAAATTGTTTTAGGGATAGATCACCTACCTTCTGACTTTCTCCTGCACTCGACCAGCTGTATCATTGTTGGCTATGTGTGTCCTTCCAATGAGGGAAATGTTAATGCAGTTTGGGCTGTAAACAGAGACAGGTACATCTGTCCCCATGATTGTAGCTGGAAGAAAATTGCATCCGTGTCCACAGAAATGCCTGCCAGTTGTTTCCATCAGTAGCTCGGTTCATGTGCCCACATGCAATTTCAGCTCATGTCTGCTTATGAGCGGGGGAAATTAAGTGGACAAATCAGCCCTTACTTTGGCAACAGCTCGCAATGCACTCCCAATCCACTTCCAATCCTCAGGATGGTTCAGTTAAGAGAGACACGAGGTTTCGCTTCCCCATGCCCAGTAAACTCTCTAGCATCACAAGCAACTTCCCCAGAGGTTGCAAAACCTGATGCAAACATGCCATAAGGTCCTCTGTTTCCCAGAAGGCTAAACCATTCTCTCTCTGTCTCTCTCTCTTTTTGTCCATTGTTAGTGCCCTCACGTACGCCTCTCGCTTTGTTGAGTTGCCAGGCTCCATAGCATGTTATATTTTTCATTTTCAACTAGCTGGCACTTAACGCTTTATTTCTGCCTGTTCCATAAGATTGCCCTCCCCCCCGTGCAACTTTGAGACATGTCATTCAATGAATCAATGAGAGAAAGGGGGATGGGGTGGTAAGGGAAGCCAGCACAAAACTACAGACAAAACTTAGCAAGTCTGACAGCAAAAGATTCAGTCTTGTCAAGTTCTTTCCAGAAATTCATCGCTGCTGCTGCCCTTGATAACTTGGATTACTAGATTATGCTCTTCCAGTGTGTGTACTAAACACCAGGGTGCTTCAAAGTGGGCTTTAGAAGCACAGGAAGTTGCCTTATATCAGGTCAGGCTGCTTTGTTCATCAAGCCAAGTGTTGATTCTAAGTGGCAGAGGCTGTCTAAGGTATCAGGCAGATGTCTTTTCAATCACCTGCTACTCGATCTTCTTAACAGGAAATGTTTCAAGATGGGACCTTATGCATGCAAAGCGTGTGTTCTACCACTGAGTTTTTCATCTCTCCTTTAAAAGGAGATACCTTGTCCAGCAGGTTTAGTCCACTTGTGTGGATTTTGATAGGCCCAGGGTGCTCCATGTGAGGAGAAGCTTATTATTTAATAAGTCAAACCCAAACATTGATCCATCTTGCATTTTATGAAGCAGAAGTAGTCCCTTGGCCTAATTTCAATAGCCCTCAGCCACTAGGGATGTAAGAAAGCACTGCTTTCTGTTCTGTCCTGGATTTGTCGTAGGCTGCACTGTTTCCATTCTGCTGCAGTTCAGCGTCAACAAAAAACTATGTTATTCATCTCACAATTCTCTGTAGTGAAATTACATGACTTACATTGTCATTATGTTATTCCATGCCATTCATTTTGATGAAAAGCAAATTCAAATGGGAAAAAAAAGAATAAAATGTGCATTGTTTGCGGGCTGATTGTACGCACTGGAATGATTTTCATTCTGGACATGGGATAGCTAAGTGAACATTGGCAATTTCCATTTCTGTTTCTGTTTCCATCAGAAAGTTCTGACATCTCTGTTGGCTAGTGATCAAGCCAGATCTCCTGCTAAAGCAGTATGTCCTTCTTCCAATCTGACAATGGCTACTAATCATGATGGCTACGTATTACTGCCAGTATGAGAGGCAGCATGTCTCTGAACAGCAGTCGCTGGGGATCACACGACGGTGACATTTTAGATAACAATGGCTCTCAAAGTAATCCATTCAAAGTGGGATCAGGCATCAAACAGGGATGTGTCATTGCTCCTATCTTATTTGCTATTTTCATTGCCATGATTCTACACCTTGTTGAGGGGAAACTTCCCACTGGTGTGGAAATCACTTCCCAAACAGATGGAAAGCTTTTTAACCTCAGTAGGCTGAAAGCAAAGAGTAAGGTAATTACAACCTCTGTCGTACAACTTCAATATGCTGATGATAATGTAGTCTCTGCACATTCAGAGGAAGATCTTCAAACTATCCTAAATGTCTTTGCAGAAGCATATGAAGAGTTTGGCCTCTCGCTTAACATAAAAAAAAAAACCAAAGTGCTTCATCAGCAAGTGCAAACCAATCCCTCTGTAGCACCATCAATCCAGCTTAATGGTGCGATGCTGGAGAATGTCGATCACTTTTCCTATCTTGGCAGCCATCTCTCTGTAAAAGCTGACATAGACGCTGAAATTCAGCATCATCTGAGCTCTGCGAGTGCCACATTCTCCTGAATGAAGCATAGAGTGTTTGAGGATCGGGATATTTGCAGGGAGATCAAAATGCTTATTTACAAAGCCATTGTACTACCGACCTTACCGTACGCCTGTGAAACATGGACCATCTATAAACGCCACTCCCAGCTTCTTGAAAGATTCCACCAACGCTGCCTCCAGAAAATTCTGCAAATTACTTGGGAAGATAGGCAGACTAATGTTAGCGTATTGGAAGAAGCAAAGACCACCAGTGTTGAAACAATGATCCTCCAACATCAACTTCACTGGACCGGCCACGTTGTTCAAATGCCTAATCACCGTCTTCCAAAGCAGCTACTTTACTCCCAACTTAAGGATGAAAATGGAATATCACTGGACAGCAAAAGAGGTTTAAAGATATTCTCAAAGCTAATCTTAAAAAATGTAACATGAGCATCGAGAACTGGGAAGCCTTGGCCCATGCGCATCCCAATTGGAGGTCAGCCATTATCAAAGATGCTATGGACTTTGAAGAAGTATGAGTACAGGGCGAAAGGGGCAAATGAGCTAAGCAGAAGACACGTCAAGCAAATCCTCATCATGACCATCTTCCGTCTGGAAACTTATGTCTTCACTGTGGGAGGCTGTGTGGATCCAGAATTGGCCTCCACAGTCACGGACCCACTGTTAAAGACCTTACCCTGGAAGACAATCTTACTCAGCCATGAGTGATCGCCAATGAATGTTGGGGATCACAAGTACTGCTAGGCTCACGTACTGATTGTGGGCTTCCCAGAGTAATCTGATCTATTTATTTATTGAACCCCTCTCTTCAGCCAAAAGGTCTCCCTGAGTGGCTTACATACAAGAAATTAAAACCAGACAGTCCCTGCTCATAGGCTTGTAATCTAAAAAAACATGACACACAAAGGAAAAGAGACAAGGAGAGAACAGAAAAAAGAAAGAAAATTCAGGCACCAATTCTTAAATAGTAGTTCTTATAATGGCCAGCTGTCTTAGAAAGAGTTCAGGGGTATGTATGGGGAAATTGTGGAAAATACATTGTATGGGAAGGAGATTAGATGTCCTTCCTCAAGATCCCATCACATGTCAAATTTGGGGTCATCAGAGAGACTTGAATTATCTTCTTTAGAGATCTTGCTTATTTGAGGCCCCTGGCTATTGCATCAGACATGACTTAATTGTGAACACAGAGAACATGTTCAGACTTGCCTTTATAGTCAGCCCTTGGCTGTCCCTTGAAGCTGAAGATGACTTGTTCAACAGGGTAGGAAGTGCCTGATGGAGCTAGTCCTTTGGCAAAGTTGATAGAAGGATCCCTGCTTCCCATATCTCCAGCCTGATGGGATAGTCGCTGCTAGGTGACAGGTGAGGGAGAGGAGGCTTAATGGACCTTGACTTTAAGCTGGCCACTGTGAGAACAGAATGTTGGACTAGGTAGGCCTTTGGTCTGATTGATTGTTCTTATTGGTGTTCAAAAAGTACTGGATTTCAGGCCTGCTTAGCAATAATTATTTTCTCTTCTTGTTGGATCTCTGAACTTCAGAGAAGTTAGACAACTCAGCTGTATAGTTGTTTTACTTGGAGAAAGTCCCACATTCAGTCTCCAGTTAAATGGATAGGGCCTGCAGGAAGAGAACATCGCCGCCCAGGGAAGGAGAGTCTGCTGCTGCTGCTGCTGCTGCTGTGGGATCACCACCTCCACCACCCTTCCCTGTGGGACTTCTGCCTGGCAGACCTGCATCCTGCAGGACCAGGCCCCAGGTACCCAGCCAGCTGGGACTGATTGCTACCACCTGTCCCTCTTTGGAGGGATACATAAGCCGGCTGGCTGGGGTGGCCTGGGAGACCCAGGGCCTGCAGGAAGAGAACATTGCCGCCCAGGGAAGGAGAGTCTGCTGCTGCTGCTGCTGCTGCTGCTGCTGCTGCTGCTGCTGCTGCTGCTGCTGCTGCTGCTGCTGCTGCTGCTGCTGCTGCTGCTGCTGCTGCTGGATCACCACCTCCACCACCCTTCCCTGTGGGACTTCTGCCTGGCAGATCTGCATCCTGCAGGACCAGGCCCCAGGTACCCAGCCAGCTGGGACTGATTGCTACCACCTGTTCCTCTTTGGAGGGATACATAAGCCGGCTGGCTGGGGTGGCCTGGGAGACCCAGGGCCTGCAGGAAGAGAACATCGCCGCCCAGGGAAGGAGAGTCTGCTGCTGCTGCTGCTGCTGCTGCTGCTGCTGCTGCTGCTGCTGCTGCTGCTGCTGCTGCTGCTGCTGCTGCTGCTGCTGGATCACCACCTCCACCACCCTTCCCTGTGGGACTTCTGCCTGGCAGACCTGCATCCTGCAGGACCAGGCCCCAGGTACCCAGCCAGCTGGGACTGATTGCTACCACCTGTCCCTCTTTGGAGGGATACATAAGCCGGCTGGCGGGGGTGGCCTGGGAGACCCAGGGCCTGCAGGAAGAGAACATCGCTGCCCAGGGAAGGAGAGTCTGCTGCTGCTGCTGCTGCTGCTGCGGGATCACCACCTCCATCACCCTTCCCTGTGGGACTTCTGCCTGGCAGACCTGCATCCTGCAGGACCAGGCCCCAGGTACCCAGCCAGCTGGGACTGATTGCTACCACCTGTCCCTCTTTGGAGGGATACATAAGCCGGCTGGCTGGGGTGGCCTGGGAGACCCAGGGCCTGCAGGAAGAGAACATTGCCGCCCAGGGAAGGAGAGTCTGCTGCTGCTGCTGCTGCTGCTGCTGCTGCTGCTGCTGCTGCTGCTGCTGCTGCTGCTGCTGCTGCTGCTGCTGCTGGATCACCACCTCCACCACCCTTCCCTGTGGGACTTCTGCCTGGCAGACCTGCATCCTGCAGGACCAGGCCCCAGGTACCCAGCCAGCTGGGACTGATTGCTACCACCTGTCCCTCTTTGGAGGGATACATAAGCCGGCTGGCGGGGGTGGCCTGGGAGACCCAGGGCCTGCAGGAAGAGAACATCGCTGCCCAGGGAAGGAGAGTCTGCTGCTGCTGCTGCTGCTGCTGCTGCTGCTGCTGCTGCTGCTGCTGCTGCTGCTGCTGCTGCTGCTGCTGCTGCGGGATCACCACCTCCATCACCCTTCCCTGTGGGACTTCTGCCTGGCAGACCTGCATCCTGCAGGACCAGGCCCCAGGTACCCAGCCAGCTGGGACTGATTGCTACCACCTGTCCCTCTTTGGAGGGATACATAAGCCGGCTGGCTGGGGTGGCCTGGGAGACCCAGGGCCTGCAGGAAGAGAACATTGCCGCCCAGGGAAGGAGAGTCTGCTGCTGCTGCTGCTGCTGCTGCTGCTGCTGCTGCTGGATCACCACCTCCCCCACCCTTCCCTGTGGGACTTCTGCCTGGCAGATCTGCATCCTGCAGGACCAGGCCCCAGGTACCCAGCCAGCTGGGACTGATTGCTACCACCTGTTCCTCTTTGGAGGGATACATAAGCCGACTGGCTGGGGTGGCCTGGGAGACCCAGGGCCTGCAGGAAGAGAACATCGCCGCCCAGGGAAGGAGAGTCTGCTGCTGCTGCTGCTGCGGGATCACCACCTCCATCACCCTTCCCTGTGGGACTTCTGCCTGGCAGACCTGCATCCTGCAGGACCAGGCCCCAGGTACCCAGCCAGCTGGGACTGATTGCTACCACCTGTCCCTCTTTGGAGGGATACATAAGCCGGCTGGCGGGGGTGGCCTGGGAGACCCAGGGCCTGCAGGAAGAGAACATCGCTGCCCAGGGAAGGAGAGTCTGCTGCTGCTGCTGCTGCTGCTGCTGCTGCTGCTGCTGCTGCTGCTGCTGCTGCTGCGGGATCACCACCTCCATTACCCTTCCCTGTGGGACTTCTGCCTGGCAGACCTGCATCCTGCAGGACCAGGCCCCAGGTACCCAGCCAGCTGGGACTGATTGCTACCACCTGTCCCTCTTTGGAGGGATACATAAGCCGGCTGGCGGGGGTGGCCTGGGAGACCCAGGGCCTGCAGGAAGAGAACATCGCTGCCCAGGGAAGGAGAGTCTGCTGCTGCTGCTGCTGCTGCGGGATCACCACCTCCATTACCCTTCTCTGTGGGACTTCTGCCTGGCAGACCTGCATCCTGCAGGACCAGGCCCCAGGTACCCAGCCAGCTGGGACTGATTGCTACCACCTGTCCCTCTTTGGAGGGATACATAAGCCGGCTGGCGGGGGTGGCCTGGGAGACCCAGGGCCTGCAGGAAGAGAACATCGCTGCCCAGGGAAGGAGAGTCTGCTGCTGCTGCTGCTGCTGCTGCTGCTGCTGCTGCTGCGGGATCACCACCTCCATCACCCTTCCCTGTGGGACTTCTGCCTGGCAGACCTGCATCCTGCAGGACCAGGCCCCAGGTACCCAGCCAGCTGGGACTGATTGCTACCACCTGTCCCTCTTTGGAGGGATACATAAGCCGGCTGGCGGGGGTGGCCTGGGTGTTTGTTTGTTTTTTGTTTGTTTTTTGTGTGCTGCTTTTTTTTTTTTTGGTGGGATTAAGAAGGATTAATTTTATGATGTTTGAATTGGAAATTGGTTTTAAATTGTTTAGGACTGTGGTTTGTTTTTGTATATGTATATTATGTATAGCTTTTTGTTATTGTAAGTCGCCTAGAGTGTCCACTAACCTGGACAGATAGGCGACCAATAAATAAAATATTATTATTATTATTATTATTATGTGGCAATGTGAAAGACCTGAGGTCCAAGAGAGCCACTGGCAGTCTGAGTAGACAACTCTATGATAGATAGGCTGATGGTCTGATTCAGTATGGGATAGCTGTCTCTGTCTTCACTTGCACCAGAAATAGTGCTGCTAATGCATTTGCGGGCATAGGACATTTTTAAAAAGGTAAGGGATATACCATACCCTTCCTCAATTTCTTCTAGTCATCTCAAAATGCTTTTAACTTCATAGCTAGTTCATCAGGTGCTTTGTCTCAAGAGAATACCTTTCAAATTCATTTTGCATTTCACTGCAAGGGAAATGAGTGGCAATTTCAGGATGTGTGAACCCCTATTGAGAGGTTTCACTGTGGAACAATGGATGGGCGAATCTGTTAATTTTGGTTTCTCTCAACTTCTCATTCCCCCCCAGTCTTAAGTTCAGTTTGCCCCATTTTCCTCATCACCTTGCTTTATCTACTATACCCTTTAATGTATGCAATTGTACCTAATATAATGCATGCTTGCATGTTAATTTTGCTAAATACTCACAAACACACATACACAAATGAGTGTGTGTTTGGAGAAGAGTGAATTTCAAAGTTCCATTTGGGTTCATATACAGTAGTGGTTCAGGAAGTGGGAATTATGTAGGTTTGCACTGCAAACGTCTTCCCTATCCCTAATTGGAACTCTTTTGAGTTACCCTTGAAAATTCTCCAAATGTTTTCTCTAAATAGAAAGAACTTGAAAGTGTGCTTTAGGTGACATTGTGATGACAACCCTCAAATTATATGCAATGTTCAGCCTGGCATTAGTGAAGGTTGGTAAACTGGGACAAGCCATAAGACAACAAAGCCAAGAGCTTAATTTCCTCCTTATCTAAACAAAACAGCAAAGCCAGGCATAGAGTCTAGAGAAAGAAATTGTGAGCCTGTTGCAGGTGCATAGAATCCCTAAGTGCAAGGATGCCATCTGCACCTGCCTAATTACAGAGATTATTGGGGAAATCCAAAAGCCGGCTATTTTTCCCACCCTGATCCCAGAATAAGCAGGTTTTTGTCTTCTCAAACACCAGAAAAGTATTGTAGTTAATGGTCCCTTTGAAGTATCAAGACTGTCTCTTCCCAAAATCAGGTGTCTGCTGGCAAGGCAACAGCCAAAACATCTTCATGCCAAAGATGCACAGATGTTTGTTCACTAGGGGCCTCAGAACAATCATTGTACATGATTGTCGGATGGGGAGGGCTCAATTGAAAGAGGAAGCTGGTACCATCCTTTTGCAACAATCAGGTGGGCGAGAGAAGTCTTACAATTTGGGAAAGAAGAGATGAATTGAGGAATTAGGATCTAGTTATGTTCCGGAAAGCCACAATAAAGGTTTTCCTTGCATTTCAAAGCTGGGTTATTCTACCCAAAAAAGAAAGAAAAGGGGAAAATATGATGTAACCCTATGAGCTGTTGTGCGCAAGCAATGGGAAGATTTAGATCTAGACTTCACCGAGGACTGGAGTAGCATAGAGATGGGCAAGATCCACCTCAACTCTCATCAGATCATCTTGGAAATTAACTATTCCCCTGCCAAAACACCACCACCACCATGGGAAATGGGTCTACTAATATCTGAACTAGCCTGGGACTTCTTTCCAAAGCTTTTCCAGGGAAAATTGCTGCTGGGGGGGGTGGAAACACAGAGCAGACCCTTGGGGCAAGAGGCTCTCCTGCAGGAGGCTTTGCAGTTGCATCTATTTAAAGAAGGGGCAATCCAAGGTGGAGAAGAGTGCAAGGGTTTCTAATACTCACTTCTGGTTTGAGGTGAAGATTACCCTGAGTCTCCAAAGCTTATTTCCAGGCCTTAGCCCCTGCCATCAACACACTTGGTGGTCTTAAGCAAGTCCCAATCTCTCAGGATCACCCCCACATAGCTGAAATGCAGACACAATAATATTCAGTTATTTTACAAAGTTGTTATAAGGGTTGCAGCAAGGCAAACCCACAAAAGCTCTAAATCATCTTCCTCCTTCTCTGCATCATGGGCTGAGAGTATCAAATGCAGTCACCTGCTGAAGGTAAGCAGGTTTGGATCTGGTCAAGGCCTGGCTGGGAAACATGTGGGAACACTTTGTTTACTACTTTGAGTTCCATCATTGAAGAAAGGTAGGATTTAAATATGGTAAATAAGTGCAAATATACTGTATGTGTGGCTGGACAGTATGTGAAAGGTTATGCTTGCATCAAGACAATAGGCTCAATCTAATACAAATCTAATGATACTTAACCCAGATACCACACTTAGGTCAGGGATGGAGAAACCTGGGGCACTCCAGAAGGAGCTGAACTGTAGTTCCCAAAATTCCTGATTACTGCCAGGCTGGATGGACAAATGGGAGGAAGATCTGGAGGGCTACAGATTCTCCACCTTGACTTGAAGTAGTCAGATAACTTCACATTACATTATATCTTATTGCCCTGTTAATATAAGCTAGTATTTTAATAACAGTGGGTTGAGAGAGGATGTAAGACCACCTGTTGTGTTTTGAACAAAGGCAAGATTTGAATATCGGTATCCAGCCTCACAGCTTACTCTCTTTACCACTACGCAAGAATCTGCAGCTGGGGCCTGGAAGAGTGGCATACATTGTGACTTGTCAAGAGCTGCAAATCGAAATCAATACATTTCCAATGCAAGACATTGCTCTTAAGGTTTTGTCCGCCGTAGGCAAAGATGTAGGATTCCTTTCTTTCCTTACCATATTAAGCATGGTATGTTTTGCAGCTCCAGGCAAGTTTCTTGTGCAGTTGTTGGCCCTTTTCATTACTATGAGATGTTCAGGCTTGTTTGGTCATAGACACTTTGATCACATAACTTTTTCAAAGACCTGCAGGTGACCCGTGTGGTTCTCTTCACATCCTTTACAGCTATTCCACTGATTGGAGGCTAGAATTCTTTGATGTCTGTTTTGAAAAGGCAGTGTGAGAAGTCATTCACTATATCGTTACTATATAATGAATCAAGGCTGAGAGTGCTCTCAGATCCCCCAAACCTACTGCATCAACTGAGAAGCTTTGGGAAGTCCCTCGTTCTTTCCACAGGAAGTTCAGGCCCGTTCTCATCATAGGGTGCACCTTATGCATACAAAAAGTTGTGCTTTGTATATATTAGTTCCTAGCACCCTCCCCAGTTCTAGTTATCTGGCTGCAGAGTTAGTTTCACTCTTCCAGTCAGGCAAATAAATCTGTCCTGCTCCTTGAATTCCCTACCATTAGTAGTTTGTTCATGATCCAAAGATGCTGCTTCTTGCATTTGTCAATTCACTGTCATAACACAAACTTTTTCTCCTTAGGTAAGTACAAGCCTTTCTCCTGGCTACTTTCCCCTTCTAATGATGTTAGGGAAGGACAAAGTATACTCACAGCTAGGTATGGAAGGATCTGCCAGTTTCATTTCTCTCAGCTTTTCATTTTCCAATCTTAAATTCGGTCCACATTTCTGCAGCAATTTACATTTTTTAAAAAATCATGAAAATCCTTCAGTGTTTTAGTGTTAATTTCTCCTAATAAACACATTTTTGTATGTAGTTTTGACAATATGCACATTTTTGCAAGCAATTTCTCATAATGTAATCATGTTTGTGTGTTATTTTCACCAACACATTCACTTTTATGTACACTTTCCCCTAATATATGCATATTTGTAAACCTTGTGTGCTTGGAGAGCTACACTGCAAAATTTGGATAGGTGCATATTTCGAAGGATGGCTGTGTTTCAGTTCTCATATTGTTTTGGAAAGTATGAACTTGATAAATTTGGCTTTAAATGTGAACAGAATCAAATTTCTTCCCCATCCCTACTCATAGCCTTGCCACCCACCACTGACCTTGCACTACCCATCTTGACTTTCAGTTGGGCCGGGCCTGGTGCCATGTGAATGTTGGCAAACACTGTCATCACTGCCTCATAGCCAAAAACATTATGTTTTTAAAAAAATGAAAAGGAAAAAAAATGTGTTATGGATACAACAGCAAAGCATGCTACAGCATGTAAAAATTGCACAAGAGAAGAAAAAGTAATTCTACCAGACCAAAGAAATCCATCTTAATATCATTCATATGGCAATAAATAGCATTAAGTGAGCCAATCCAGACATAGATCATGCAACCCTAAACCACTTGGAGACACAAGATAGATTTCGTTCCAGACAAATAAATCACTTATTTTCTAAAGGAGCAATATTTACAGCGGTGGAAGGGGAACAAATTAACACTATTTTCAGTATAGAAAAGGCCCAGGGGTAGAATTAAGTATAGGCACATCGATCCTACCCACCCCCCTGCACCCTTTATTTATTTTTTATTAATGAGAACTTACAAATCCACTGTTCCACTGAATTGGAGTTGTACAAGGGAAACCAGAAAATAGCATTTCCACCCTCTCTTATTGGTTTTGTTAAACAGGATTTTCCATTCTTGCTGTCCAATTTGATGGCAGCTGTCTGATGTTGATGTTATGGACAGTGTTTTCTTCACGAAACTTGGGTTGAAATGCCACACCCTCTAGCATAGGGACACTCTAGGGTATTTGAAACTTCCTTATCATCATACCTAGGAATCACCCCACTTCACCAGGTACACTCAGGGTGCAAGAGGGCACTTCTCTTCATTCTGTGTACAGAACCTGACAAGATTGGGAATTGAATCTTTCTTCAACAATCTGCACTGCGCTTGAGGGCAGAAGACTAGTTTAGGAAGACAGCCTGCATGACATATGCATACACAGCTCTGTCGGCTCATCGCCATTCATCATCTGCCAAATGAGGTAGCTGCTTCACTCTGCCTAACTGTAGGGCTGGACCTATTATTTTATTAAGACTTCTTCTTTGCATGGTGTATACTCTGTTCATATACTCTACAATAGATTGTTCTGCACCAGTAAGGCTAGCTCTGGGCTTGAGGGGATCCTTGGCATAGCATCCTCTGGAGGGCAGCTTTAAATCAATAATAACATGAATGCTTGCAGCACAATCCTTTGCATGTTTATTCTGAAGCATGCAAAACAGGATTGCAGGCCTTGGTAAAAGAGGAGGTGTTACCTTAGTGTTCTTTCATCCAGGATAAGTAAACATTGGTGCAATCTTATGCATACTTACTTAGGAGTAAGCCCCACTGAACTCTATGGAATTAAAAAAGTTTGCTTGTAACCGCTAGTGCCAGTCTGAACCAAGTTCACAGATCTCGAACAAACAATATATTTTTAAAAATGGCTGAAGTTTCATGCTGCTATAAGCTTATAAGAATTCCTCCAGACATCCTTTTTATTGTGCTTTTTAAAAAAACAACAGAGAAACATAATTTTTATAAATCACAACTATGAGGTCCAAATTGTACATATTGGTACAGGCAATGAACTTTGCAGATCATTTGCAATAGCATAAATGATAAATTTCTCCCAAATGGCATGTTGCATTCATGATTATTTGAGCTCATGATGTTATTGAGGTGGTTATATGCATTCCTGCTTCAATATTGTTTCTGCCTGCAAATGTTTTGGGGTGGACACCCTGCTTTGTTTTTAGTCAGTGCATATCCCATAATTTTCTGCTGAAATCCTGTAACTTTTTAAACCACAAATGTTCTGATTAATTTTTGAGTGCCCCTCCAGACAGTAATAATGTAGTAACGTTGGGGACGCATCACAGAACAACTAATAAAGCAGAATGACATGTGGATATTCATTATAAATCCACCACTAATGTACTATTCTTGCATCAGTGGCACATTGCCATATATACCCACCCACTAAAGAGCCTGGAGGGGCACTCTTTCCTTTCCTTTCTTTTCTGTCCTAATTTGTCTCAATCATTCTTGCCATGACCTCAGCATGGCACAGAGGCATTTGGAAAAACGCATATGAATGAATGGTGCAAAAAATGGGCAGTGCTGCCCAAACTTATTTAGCACAGTGATGTTAATCAGTTCCCTCTCCTTACTCGCATTGCGGGCTGACTTTGCTCCTATTTAAAAGGTTATGCTTTGAAACACTTGGGGATGGAACACTGGGAGTAAAAAAAAAGAAAAAGAAGGAGAGAATGGCTTCTGAGGATGTTGGCATGTGTGGCCTGAAGGTCACAAGAACATGACCTCAAAACTACATCTCTTTCTGAAACCTGCAGGATGGCTATTGATTGGAAGAAGTGGGGATACTTCGTCCAGGTTCTGAGCCTTGTTCTGTCCCTCGCTTGCTTTGTTGACGGTCTGAACTAATTAGCGCCAAAAGCAGTCCTTGCTTCCACATATGAGACTCTGGATAAGTGACAGGTCATTGTGCAGAGAGGAACACTTAATGCTGCCTAAGTGAACCCTTTCTTTTTTGTAACTTGCTGCTTTGTCTTGTCTGCATTCGGCATCCCACAGAACAACCTCACCCGTGCTGCACAAAATCTATTTGAAACTGCCCCTATTTTCAAGCATACAAAGAAATATTCCAATCTTTCTTCTCTCTCTCTCTCCCCCCCTTCACATTCCTGAACCAGCTTGTTTTCAGCCTATGTCCTTCGCTGAAACAATGCTCGAATTATATATTTTTGAGAGCAGAAAAAGAATCCCTGCTTATTTAATTCTCTTTTTTTAAACAATAATAACAGCACAACAAAAGAAATAGAAAAAGGTGATCGAGATCAAGGCAACAGCTTTGGAAAAGAGCTATGAAAGTCAGAATATGAACTATGTCAGGGGAAAAGGGTGGCCAATGAATGAAAATGTGCCACCAATTTATAAAAGGAACAATAACATGTGAGCTATCAAGACCAGTGTGGAGACAGTGGTTATAAACTATCCTGTCAAGATGCATGGAAAGCCATAGGTAACACAGGAACAAAGGAAAGTGCTTCTACTGAGTCAGACCATTGGTCCATCTAGCTCAGTATTGCCAACACTGACTGGCAGAGGCTCTCCAGAATTTCAGGCAGGGGTCTCTCCCTGCCCTACCTGGAGATGCCAGGCATTGAACCAAGGGCCTTCTGCATGCAAAGCAGATGCTCTGCCACTGATCTATGGCCCTTCCCCTAGAAACTGACATGGGCCACTCTCCCTAGGGAGAGGTGGCTATGAGGTAGCTTTTCCACTGGGGTTCCTTACAAACGATGGTACCATTCCATCCCTATGACAGAGAGCAGTCCTAGTCATGAGTTGCTCAACCTGTGGGTGTCTTACTATCCTTCATCTCAGCTGAGATGTCCGTCCCAGGCACTTTCCTATATTCCATATACTGATGGCCATTCCCTACATTGATACTGTTCCTGTTACCTTAGGAAGGGAATCCCTTCCTTGGATCCCCACCTCAGACTCTCAGATCCCATTTGCTACTGTCCTCAGACATCACAACCTTTCTTGAAGACAGGAATGTTGACACTCCTACAAAGGTCATGCTTCACCAAATGACGAAATGATAATGGTGCTCTGCCCGACAAAACACATGCCTACATCCCTATTTACCTGCCCTTCATTCTGGCAGAATGTCCCTGCAGTAAAGTATCACCTGATCTAGCCTAACTCTGGGAAAAAAATGTTTAATGAAGGAGACCTCCAGATGTTGTTGAACTACAAAACCCAGCAGCATTATCCAGCATGTTCAATGGTCAGGGATGATGGGAGTTGTAGTTAGGGATGGGGGGTGAATTGGCAAAGCTGATTTCTGAAGCAGATGGCCCTGATTTGACTTGCCTGGAGCAATGTGCGGATCAGATCGGGGTCCACTTTGGAATCTTCACATTGCTGGATTTTTAGATATCTTATGGCTTATGAGATGGCCCAAGGGTTGCTGGCTCTCTCCTTTTCTTCTTGGTTTGTTTTTAAGGAATGAAACTAGTGGCTAGCTAGTGCATGGGGCTCCCTGGGGCTGCATGCATTGAATGTACATAATTCTACACTCATGACAAAAAATGGTGAAACAGATTAGGGTAGAAGAGAAAGAAGAGGAGAGCAATGGTAGGAGCTGCCTTAGGGCCCTTCCAGACTGGTGTGTATGTGTGTGTGTGAACATTTGTATACCACCTAATAATTAATGTTCTTTGAGCAATGAACAATAGAGTTTAAAAGCCGTTAAAAAGAAGCAATAAGGAAATGTCCAGAACAAGCAATCACAATAAACAGTAGAAGATTATACCAACTGACAGCGGCAAACCATAGAAAATAACCTTTTAAAAAGTACTTAAAGACCTTAAGAATTTAAATTGCTTTTTTACCTGATGCCAAAAGTGTTTTCAATGTTTTTTTTTTTTAAACCACTTTTTATTTTTATACCGGTTTTAACTTTTTTATTGATTGTCACTTTGGGTTCACTTTTGTGAAGAAAAGCGATTAACACATTTAATAAAATAAATAAATAAATGGGCTATAACACTGAGTGCTGGGTGATCCTCTTTGGGGAATGAATTCCATAACAGGGGCATCACTACTGAAAAGGCCCTCTCTCCAATAGCCCTCAGAATGTCCCTTGGAATAGGGATGGGGGAGAATTTTGATTCAGTTTGTATTTCAAGCTGCATTTATCTCATTTGCACATTCCAAAACAATATGAGAACTGAAACACCACAAAATTCACACTTATTTGAATTTTGCAATGCAGTTCGCCAACCAACCAATGTTTACAAAAATGTATATGTTAGGGGAACATGAATGTATGACTGAAACTAACTTGCAAAAATGCATTATATGATGAGAAGTGGCTTGTAAAAATGTGTTCATGAGTCAAAACACCCTATGTGTTTATTAGGAGAAATGCACATTAAAATGCTGGAGAATTTCAGTGAGGATTTGTTTTTTTTAAAAAATCACAAATTGTTGCAGAAATGTGGAGCACTGAATTTAATATTGGAAAAATGTGAGATGCAGAGAGCTGAAATTGGCAGATCTTTCCATCCCTATCTTGGAATTACATTTATAGCATAACCCCAAAATTTGTGTGAGCATTTCAGCCCAGCGATCTGGACACTTGAGTGATCTGATCTCAGCTCATTTTTGATGGAGCCGTTATTATATCTGGTACCATAGCATTTCTTGAGCTGAACCAATGCATGCTGGTTTGGTGGCTGATGCTTGGCTGAATCTCCATCCCAGCATACTGATGGCAATAAATGTCTCTATGCCCCACGGACCCAGCTCCCAGAATGATTCCAATGATATAAAAATTGCAACAACAACAAAAAAGAGCTAACAAGAACTAAACTGTGGTTTTCTTCCTCCCCTGCAGGATCTGCAAAAAGATTACAGTATGAACTTCACTTGCAACTTGTTCATTTAAAATGTGTCATTTGCATATATTTCCATGTAATTAAAAAGTTTGAGTTGGTAATTGGATAAACCCCAGGAATCAAAATCATTACCTTTTTTTTCCGTTCAAGAGGAACATTTTATAGAAATATCTTGGCCAGAGCTGAAAGCTCTCACACAGAGGCTCTTACTTCAGAGTAAATATATTTGGAATTTTGCTGCATAGATGAGTCCCATAAATAAAATAATGTAAGGGATATTCACAGACCCCAGGATTTGCCTTGTATCTGTATATCGTGTGCTCATACAAAAATTCTGATCTGTCTGAGTCATTCTGTGCTCTGCCCACTTTAATCTGGGTTTCAGAGTCCAAACTGTTCTGTGTAAAATGAAACTGTGCTCCCTGTTCCTTCATATGGGAAATCTGGAAACAACTCTTAACTTTTTTCCCCTTTTGTCAGAAGCAGATGAAATTTGCAGGCACAGGATCCCCTTGGGAGTGAATTAAAAATGGAAATGGACTGCCTTCAAGTCGATCCCGACTTACGGCTACCCTATGAATAGAGTTTTCATGGTAAGTGGTATTCAGAGGGGTTTACCATTGTCTCCCTCTGAGGCTAGTCCTCCCCAGCTGGCTAGGGCCTGCTCAGCTTGCCACAGCTGCACAAGCCAGCCCCTTCATTGTCCGCAACTGCCAGCTGGGGGGCAACTGGGCTCCTTGGGATTATGCAGCTTGCCCACAGCTGCACAGGTGGCAGGGCACGTAACCCCTGAGCCACTCACTGTGGGGTGATCTTTAGCTGGCCCTTGACACCCAGGAGACACTAGCAGGGATTTGAACTCACAGACTCTGGACTCCCAAGCCTATCAAATTGTAGACATATGTCTGGGGGCTTTTAGGGGGGAAATAAATGGAATTCACTTTCATCCATAATCCACAGAAGGGCAATATCATTATTATGCCAACTAAAACTCCAACATCCATATTAGTTTCATATTTTTTGAGGGCAGGGGTTGTTCCTTGCTCTTTCTTACCTTAACCTTAGTTGGCCAAATATGCTTGTATGTTTTTTAAAAAAACTTTACCCTGGATTATGGTTTGCCAAGTCCACTGCCATCTAGTGGCTAAACTATATCATGATACTATCCACACTGCTCCAATATGCAAACAGCTCCTAGTTCTTTGGTTACAACATAAAATGGCTTTCCAGATGTATTTTAAGAAGACTGAGATATTTAGGTTGGCTTGTCAACAACAACAAAATGCTTTTTTACTTTTTAAACTGAAATGAAATTGCTTTCCTCACAGAACTTCTTTGCACTGGCACACACACAAAAAATGATATGAGTCAGATTCAGGCAAGCTTTCCCTCACCTTTCCTTCTATTTATTATTTTATTATCTGATTTATATCCCACCATTCCTCCCAGCAGGAGCCCAGGGCGGCAAGCAATAGCACGAGAAACACTTTAAAACATCATAAAAACAGACTTTAAAACAAAACATCTTAATTTTTTAAAAAAACTTTTCAAGACATCTTTTAAAAAGGTTAAAAACATATTGTGTTTTGTTTTTTTTAAAAAAAACAGGTTTAAAAACATTAAAAAGCAATTCCAACACAGACACAGACTAGGATAAGATCTCAACTTAAAAGGCTTGTTGAAAGAGGAAGGTCTTCAATAGGCACCGAAAAGATAACAGAGATGGCGCCTGTCTAATATTTAAGGGGAGGGAATTCCAAAGGGTAGGTGCCACTACACTGAAGGTCCATTTCCTATGTTGTGCAGAACGGATCTCCTCATAAGATGGTATCTGCAGGAGGCCTTCACCTGCACAGTGCAGTGATCGACTGGGTATGTAAGGGATAAGATGGTCTTTCAGGTATCCTGGTCCCAAGCTGTATAGGGCTTTGTACACCAAGACTAGAACCTTGAACTTGGCCTAGTAGCAAATGGGCAGCCAGTGCAATTCTTTCAGCAGCGGAATGATATGTTGGTGATACCTGCCCCAGTGAGCAGTCTCACCGTCACATTTTGCATCAGCTGCAGCTTCCGGACCAACCTCAAGGGCAGCCCCACATAGAGCACATTACAGTAATCGAGCCTGGAGGTTACCAGTGCGTGGACAACAGTGGTCAGGTTATCCCAGTCTAGAAACTGCCGCAGCTGTCTTACCAGCCGAAGCTGGTAAAAGGCACTCCTAGTCACTGAGGTTACCTGGGCCTCTAGCGACAAAGATGGATTCAGGAGCACCCCCAGACTATAGACCTGCTCTTTCAGAGGGAGTACAACCCCATCCAAAGCAGGCAACTGACCAATTGTCTGAACGCAGGAACCACCAAACCACAGAGGCTCTGTCTTGCTAGGATTCAGACTCAGTTTATTGGCCCTCATCCAGCCCACCACCGAGTCCAATCACCGGTCCAGGGCTTGCACGGCCTCTCCTGATTCAGATGTTACAGAGAAATAGAGGTAGGTATCATCAGCGTACTGCTGACATCATGCCCCAAATCTCCTGATGACCGCTCCCAAGGGCTTCATATAGATGTTAAACAGCATGGGGGACAAGATGGTACCCTGTGGCACCCCACAGCACAACTGCCAGGGGGCCAAAATACAAACACCCAATGCTATTCTCTGAAAATGACCTTGGAGATAGGATTGGAACCACTGCCTCCAATACCAATCTCACCAAGTCGGCCCAGAAAAATACCATGGTCAATGGTATCAAAAGCCACTGAGAGATCAAGTAAGAGTAACAGAGTCGCACTCCCCTGTCCTTCTCCCGATAAAGTTCATCCATCAGGGCGACCAAGGCCTATTCAGTCCCATAACCAGGCCTGAATGCATGTTAGTGCCAGTTCTCCTACACGACCCACATTCTACCTAGAATTGAAGCTGTTAACCAAAAATGAGATGGCTGAAACTTTGGCCACTTACAAATTGAGCTGGGAATGAGCTCATCTCTAGAGTTCAAACAAACAAAAATCACATTAGCTTACACTTGCTCATGCTTAAAGCTAGACAAAAAGGCTTTGATTTTTTATCTTGCAGGAGTGGTCTTTGGCAAAATAACAGCCAGATGTTATTAAGCATTTCTTTTAAACAACAAGAACAACATGTAATAACACATGCAGACAAATGTAAACATCAGAACTTTTTCTTCACCACTTTTGGGTTTATTTCCCTCATATATTCTTCAAGATCTGCAGAAAAGTAGGCTGTTTCTTGTAAATTATGGACCAGGATTAATATCATTTACAGCACAATCCTATACTTCTTGACTCATTGAAGTCCCATTGAATTTGGTGGGGCTTATTCTCAGGTAAGTGGTATAGGACTGTAGCCCTACGGTGCAATCCAACTCACATATACACTGGACTGAGGAGAATTGGATGTGGGGGAAAGTCCGGCTCAATCACTGGGTCCTGGCTCAGCTGGGCAATGCTGGCATAAGACCTTCAGCCTGGCTCAGCCAGCTCACCCCAGACTTAAGTCAGCATAAAGTCCCAAAAGGGGACATGTCAGGGTGTGTCAGGGGAGGGGCCGAGGGGAGGAGACTTAGACCACATCCAACTGATGTTCGGAGTCCTCCTGCAGATTTCCTGGTTATGTCGGAGAAAATATAGGTCTAAGAAAATAATTACAATAGAAGTCAATGGAGAGGGCTTACTCCCCGGTAGGGGTATTTGCAACAGCAGGCTGTTACTTTCTGGTCCCTGCATGCAGCTCCCAGCTGAGCTGGCATTCAGCCAACCAGAGGCTCCTGAATGGCAACTGGATGCAACGGAACTTTACTCTGGCTGCTCTTGCTCCAGCACGACATATACCGGCTTCCCCTGAGATTGATTGCTCTGGCTGCGATATTAGCTCTGTCCAAGGGGGTAGATAATGGGAAAAGAGTATATCATAACCAAAAGCTGTTCATTAATAAATGAATCAGCAAAAGGGCAGGTCATGCTGTGTCACAAAAGCACACAAGAGCTTCACTTAAGACTGGGCAAAAATGTACACTGGCTGTCTTTGTGGTATATTTGTACCCCAGTGAGATTTCCAATGGGGTAACTTTGTTCATCAGAGACCATTTTTTTGCCCGCACTGTTTGCACAAGTGTGCTTCACAATACCAAAGGACAATGCCAAAGACAAAAAATGCTTATTCAGAGAAGGTAGAATTTTTCTGAGCATCCAGCTTGGTTTGTGATCACTGCATAAGTAAGGTCAGGATAAGAAGCCGTGGAAGGTTTTCTTCTCCCTTCATTTCATGGAATCCTACTTTCAGTGGAAATAGCCAATGCTCATGTATACCTGCTTTCAACTCCCTTTTTAATGCAATACTAATTGACTGGACAGCCTTACTGGCACAGGCATGTTGAACAATGACGGCTTAAAGCTTGAAGGTCTTTCCATGGGGAAAGTTTGCAAAGCATTGGGGAAACACCTCATAGTTGTAACCTCAATACCAGTGCCCGATGCTATCCACATGTCGACAACTGCATGTGTCAGAAAGATTTTTAAAAGCCCCTAGTGGCAGAGGAGAGGAAGCCAAGGTTTTTTTTTTTAAAGGAGAACATTAATTTTCCATGCCAAGATAGACTGGTTGCACTCCAACTGGCTGTTCTGACTACTTGCAAACTGTGCTAGTGAAAAAACCCATGCAAAGAAAGCCCTGCAGCTAGCGGTGATGAGCGAAACCATCCAAGAAGGAGGCTGTTCGCTGAGCCTGGGAAACTGGCTATCGGCACTGAGCACAGGTATTTCTGTCTAATCCAAGTATTACTATTGGAAGGGGAGGAGGATAAGCAGAGCCACAGAAACATTGTGGGAAATCAGGCTAACGGTTAGGAGAGACAAGAGGGAAGATGGGTGTTGCTTTGGGCAAGTTGTCAAGTTTCTAGAGCCCAAACTGACTGACCTCTGGGTGCTTGGCGGTGGTGCAAGGCTTGGAATTGCCTCCATGCCCTTCCACTTCTTCCAGTCTCCTCTCATCCCTTTTCCCATGCCAAATGAATAGCAAGCCTGTAGAACACCTGTGCCAGAAATATTCGAAGCCATCTCAATATCAAGAAATATATTTTGTTTGAACAGTTGACCACTGTCATCAGGGAACGTGAGCTTTGGATTTGGGCAAAGGGAAGGAAAAGCAGGTGTGACTCCAGAGTAATTTCTTGGGGGAAACAGAGAACTGCCAAAAAAAACTTTTTTAGTTGAGCAGGGACTGTTTCCCTCTAGTGCCCCTGACCAGGCAGTTATTAACAGGGAGTGGCCTTGGGCTGCTGGCTGGGAATTTGTATGCCTCTCAGCTTGTTTCATTGACTCCTGCTTGTAGGGTTGAGAGTTGGGAAAGATGTCCCATTGGTTTCTTTGATAATAATCTTTCAAAGAAGTGTTACCATTCAAACTATTAGTGTGAAGTAAGAACCCCATCAAAGAAAAGGAAAGACTTATCCATCCTCTTACTTGATTATTTTCCTAATTCTCCAACATCGTCAATGCTGATCTGCTACCAAAAAAAAGCAACCCTTGAAAGCCTTGCTATCACCTCATTCACTTGGCAGAACACAGAGAGGCTGTAAATGACCCTCCTGCAGATGACATCACATCTGCTCAGCAAAAAGTCCTAGAGTATCCCCCTCTACTACATTACTGGATTTATGTTTAGCTGGATCCATGTGTTTGTGCATTTGCTCTGGCCAGCTTATACAGCACTATCAGAAGTGAATTGGGTCCTTTTAAGTGGTATCTTCAGGTCCTCACCCACCCCTCTTCTGAATCTCTGCTCAAATATATTAAAGTGCCTGATAGAGCCATTTCCTTTCCTCTCAATTTTGTTTTGTTTTTATATATTGTTAAGATGGAATTAAATGATGTGGGTTAGGACAGAAGAGAGCAGTGCAAGGTCTAACGAAGTCCTCGTGGATGGCATAATGACCTACCGAGAGTCTTGTGGTAGATAATGAGGTATGAAAAACAATAAATCACATTTTTCTGCTACATTGTTAAGCATCAGGTCACCACCAGATCTTGACAATTGCCTGCAATGATCGGTGCTTAGAAAGCCTATGATTCCGTTCCAGGAAATATTAGTGACAGGCGCTGTAAGGCAAATACTGCTTCAGCCTACCAAGAAATTCCTCTTGAAAGAAATTTGTCTCTCACCTGAGGGATAATTACCTCCTGTACCTGGAAATGCTTCATTTCAAATTACTGTGGATCTGACGGTTCCCATAATTTCACTCTCTGGGCTTATGCACACATTCCACATTTGTTAACCCATGGAATTCAAAGGTGGAGGGGTAGGTATGTAGGTGTGGTGGGAAATGGTGGGGCAGGAATGCACAGCATTTTCACGGCTGATTTGACGGATGCCCTATAGGCAGACCAAGCTACTGCTTGGAGCGAGGGGTGGAGGCAAAATTTAAGGGGCAGTGGCCATTCTGGAGTCAGCAGGTGCCCGGCCCTTGCACTTTCCCCAGCTTTCTGCCAGGGTGGAAAAGCATTTGACACATTACCCTACACCCAGAATGAAGATTCGACAAATGAAGCTTCTGGTAAATGGTTATATTTATTAATGTGACAAAGAAGAACTTGCACAAACCAAGCCAATCAAGTGGGGGCAGTTGTAATATACACAGGCAAACAGGAAATCTCTTGCCTTCTTCTGAGAGCCAAGCCACCCCAGAGGAACTCCATCACCTATGCAGGAGTGATGGTAGACAAATAGCATCTTCCCCCAAAGGGAAGTTTTGGAATGTGCTCTGACCAGTGACAGCCATCCTTGCAATTCAGGCACGTGGCACATGCCAGCTCCAGAGACCATAAAATCAAGCTCCACCCCCTCAAAGCTGGTTGACAATAGGAGGAGGTTATTGATGAAACCACCCACTATGGCTCAGGGTGATGACCATGTTCAAATCCACATACCTGCCTGCCCTATACGCCAACAGGCAACAACCAGATTCAATCCAACCCACCAAAAGCCAATCGGATTAAGAGCAATGTAAAGTAGACAAAAAAAAAAGGATGATCCCTCAAAGGCCAATCACAGAGTACCCCCCCCCCAAAATACTACTCACCTCTACATGGCAACTGGCAAAGGCCCACACTGCTCAGAGGATGGGAGGGCAGGATGCTGAAAAAAGATGAAGAGGAAGTGCTTGGGGGAAGAGTCTCCTTTTACAGCTGTAGGAAAGGGTGAATCAAGTAATCCTTACTATGCACCTGAAAGGGTATGTTTTGCCAAAGGCAAGAGTTTTTTTGGGGGGGAGGATTTCAAAGACAATGAACATACCGGTGGAGCCTCAGATAAGCAGCAACAGAGAGATCCCAGCTGGCCAATAGGTACACAGCATCTCACAGGACTCTGTCTGTGTTGAAGCTCCCTGAACAGGATTCAGGAAGCCTTATTTATACCCCAAAGAGCCCCTCAACCTGGGTGCAGGTTTACACCTGTGACTTTAATTAGCTATACCTATTGGGATGTTTTTAATTTGGGTCTCACACTTCTGTCTTTGTTTATCAATCTTGCTGGTCAATGTCTTTGAGCTTTGTAGAAGCATGATTCATTGCACCTGCCTTGAAGGCCAAGTTCACAACCCTTAGCAGTGAGAGAAAACATCTTCACTAACGAGCTATTTGCATCCACTGTCTATTTTGGCCAATTAAGAGCCTTTCCTTACCTCATCTGTGTTACATAAACAAAGCCTCCCAGCCTTCTGTACTGTTGTTTACTACATAGGCAGGGTGTGCAAACATGCAAGAGGTCCACCTGGCTGGAGTGCAGGGGCATGAGATAGGATGGGGCAGGGGCATTGAGCATGCCATACTAAGCCTCCTCATTACATCAAGATGTCTTGCGAGATATTTTCCCATATAAGTGGTGGCTTAAGGGAGGGGGTAGGATAAGTACCTCTCCTTGGGGAGATGCGGGCTCTCCTGATTAAATGATAGAGCAATTTGTCTGAACTTTCCACACAGATTTTAACTTCTGCTGTATAGCTTTAGTAATGTGTAGCCCTAGTTTAACCCACTTAACCGTGTCTCACCTCATTATTTCCCAGTACATGGTTTCAGTGAAAGGGAAGAAACACGAATAGTTACATGCTGCTGTGCTGAAGCATAGGGTCCAAAAGTAAATCAAGGGCTGCTTGGGATGGGGAAGAAATTTGATTTAGTTTCCAGTTAAAGCTGAATCTATCAAATTTTCATTTTCTGAAGCACTATGAGAACCAAAACACAGCTTATCTGAATTTTGCGATGCAGTTTTCCAGCCAAGCAATGTTTACAAAAATGCATATATTAGGGGAAAGTGTGCGTAAAAATAAAAATGTCACTATTTCTTTTTTTAGGGAAATAACATACAAAAATACGGTATTTTAGGAGAAAATTAAAAATATCTCCAATTGCTGCAGAAATGTGGAGAACTGAACTTAAGACTGGAAAAATGAGAAATGGAGAGAACTAAAATTGACAGTTCTTTCCACCCCCAAGGGCCACACACAGGTAAAGACGTCAGAGAATTCCAGTGAAAACAGATAGTGGAGTGAAAATTGCTGAAGTTCGCTTATTTGTCCCATGTCTGGAATGGAAATCAATCCAGCGAATACGATTGATATTTTCTGTTTTGTTGCTTTTAGTCTGCAAACAAATCTGTAATTGATCATCCCATTAGCACTGTGTTTCCTTTGCGTTGAAATGAATGGGGTAGTATAATGTAATGACAATGTAATTAATTATGTAAATTATGTAATTTTGCCACAGCAGATGGCAAGATGAATAACATAGTTTTCAGTGGAAGAAAGCTGCAGTGGAACTGAAACAGTGCTGCATACAATGAATACAGGGCAGAATGGAGAATGATGCCTTCTTACATCCCTATACACAAGTAATAAGATGTCCAACAGACACCCTAGTGACCCCCCTGCACCCAGGTCCTGCCTGTGTGCTTCCCACTGGCATCTGGTTGGCCATTGTGAAAACAGGATGGTGGACTAGATTGGCCTTTGGCCTGATCCAGAGAGCTCAGGTTATGTTCTGATATCACATCACCCTTTCCCCCAACACTTCTTGCACACAGAGAATTTCCAGCTTCTCCAAAACGGTGAATTGTCCCTTTCTCAGCCTTTGCAAACCTGAAAGTATGGGAACAGCAGTGTCCAACCCCCTTTTTCAAATCTACTATTCAATAACAAGAATAATCAAGAGAACACCTAGAATTTTAGTAGCTGGCTTGTGCTAACACCCATATCAGTATCCAGTCCAAAGGTTTTCAAATGACATCCATAAAGTGGTATTAGAGCAGTAGCTAGAGAAAAATGCTTTACAGCATTGCAGCACCTATATTTCTCAAGAGATTCGCTCCCTCCCCAAATGTCTGTCATTTCCCATCTAGCTTTATACTTCCTTTGAAATAAAACACCAACCTATTTATGTAAGTTTTTTTCTTTGTTTTGTTTAAATGGTACCCTTGAAGCAGTTGTCAGGAAGGCCAACATACTTCCTAGGAAGATTTTAATATGACATTGAATTTTATGAGCTTGGAACACATCTGCATTCTCTTTGCAATCCATTCTAAACAAATACAGCATGGAAGGAGGAGTGGGTTAAGGCTATTTTGATGAACTGACTATATTTTGTCTTTGTTATTTCAGAGTGCACCGAGTCCAGTATTAACCAGGGAACTATGCTATTGCATTTAAATTACATCTTTTCCCATCTTTTTTCTAAAAAATGGGGAGAAAAAACACACCCAGCTTGTTACAATTTGACAAGAAAGAAGCTCTGGTATCAACATTAAGACTACATTTTTAGGGAAACAAATATTCCTGTTAAGAGGTCTGTTTCATTCATTGTCAACCAAACTGATTACTGGAGCTGTACATTTTGATTCAGCTAACAATCTACCTGAATTCATGTTTTTTTCTCAAGGGCTGATATCAAGTGATGGGACCTCAAGTTACTTACAGAAAGGGTGTATTTTAGGGAATCATTTCCCGATAAACCCAATCCATTGGGCCTTGTAGAAGTTCTATTAGGGATGTTGGATCAAGTGGGGGATGATCATGTTGCCCCCACACCCCCAAAGAAGACTCACGAGACAAGAACTTGGAATAATGTTATATTTATTAAAATATAACAAATTTGGAGAAACCGCAGATCAAATAAACCAAATTAACTGAATTCAATCTCTACAGGCAGGTAAGGAGAATCTCAATCTGAAACGGAAGCATAACTCTGGTCTGCTGAACGTGTTCATCAGCTGAAAGCTGTGGCTCCCCAGTCAAGGATAGGGAAGAAATTTCTCCTTCCTTGTTAAGGGAGCCTTAGGCATGCACTCTACCTGTGCACCAGGGCCCCACTATACTGGTGTTCACCCTAGTGCACAAGTCAGGTTATAAAGGATACCCCCCAGTTTTCCCCAGGCATAAAGCACTGGGGGTTCTCTAAAGTGTGCCCCCAACCCCACAGTGCATCAGTACACCTCCTAATTACCCACACTTCCCCACCTGCCCAAACTCCATGCCAGCAGGCAAGCATTCAGCCACTCCAAAGCCAACTGAATTTGAATCCCAGAAATATGAAGTAGGCAAAATGAGAAGGGACCCCAAAAGCAGAGCCCCCCCCAAATCCTACTCAGCCCTTAAATGGTGACTGCCAGAAGCCCACACTGTGTAAAGGAAAGGAGGGAGGGTGCAGCAAAGTGCAAAAGCCATTGGCTGTATGCAACCTATGTGACCCAACTCATGAGCTTCCCTTGATAGGAGGTGAGACAAACACACACACCCCTGCTGATGGTGAGAATGACAATGTGGAAACAGTGTGGAACATATCAACAATAATTGCCAATAACAGGAAAAAATCCCATTTTACTGTTAGATTGGTTTCATAAGATTTGGGGTATTGAGTGTATGGAAAAAACTGACTTATATTGTTCATTGAAGAGGGGAATGTCAAATGCAGTAACAAGCTTGCTCTAAATTAGATTTTATTATATCCATTTTGGAATGATAAACATGATGATAATGTTTGTTCTCTATAATGTAACTTTTCTTTTTATATACGATCACTGCAGAATTAATTTAATAAAAGAGTGTTGTATAATTTGCAAACCTGTTATATATAAAAAGAATGTTTTGTTTGCAAATCTGACATTTTACCCATGTCCTTCTGAAATTATTTTTAATATATAAATTATTCTAATAGTAGGACTCCATAGAGACCATGGGCTTTACTTCCAAGCACAAGCGTATTCATTAGTTAGTTAATATTTAAAAAAATATTCTGTATGCTTCCAAGCTCATTCATAGTGCTGGTTTTGACCTATAAAGCTCTTTACACTTCAGGACCCTAATATCTCTTGGAATGCCTCTCCAGATAAGAACCTACCCAGACCCTTAGATCTTCTTCTGAGGCCTTTTTCCAGGTCCCCCCTCTGAGGGAAGCTCGGAGGGTGGTCACAAGGAAGAGGGCCTTGTCAGTTGTGGCTCCCCATCTGCAGAACACACTCCCCAGTGAAGTCTGCCTGGTGCCTTCATTGACATCTTTTCAGTGCCAGATAAAGACTCCCCTCCTCAGGGATTTGATAGACTAAGATGTTGTAGTTTATATTTGGCTACATTCAGACATGGGCCTTTTTGCATTAATGGATTAAAATGGCAGCACTTCTGTTCCAATTTCTAAAATTCCTTTCACACCGCAGTACCTGTTGTGTTAAGGAACTGTGGCTTTTTTTGGCTAGTACATTGGCATTTTGCGCAATTGTCTTCCACACTGCTTCAGCGAACAGCACCTTGCTTTTGTCCCTCACCCATTACACCCATGTGCACTGTAGTTCCCCCATAATTCCCTGCTTGAGTTAATGTATGGACACAGGGGTGTGTGTGGGAAAAGGTGAAAGGGAATGCTGCTACCCACATCTATGCTGGAATACCAGTACAATTTTTCTCAGGCAAAAGAAAATAGGCATGCAGCTAAAGGGCAGGAATGCATTGCATGCCAGGATGCCTGTTATGTGAATGGCTGCAGCTAGTGCAAAGCTTCCATGATCTTCTGGGTTCCCAGGCTTGCAAACAGATTATTTATAACAAAGGTTAGCACTAAACTTCCATTATATTCCACTAGATTTGTGGAACTAGCTTTTATGTCATGTGAAAGGTCAAATATAATGTGCAAATTACCAGGTAAGAAATCGTCAGAATAACAGAATAAAGTGCAGTGTGTAAGCAGCCTTAGTGTGCTGCCAAAGCTGTCTGTGGCTGTATGGGGATGTTGTGAATCACTTGGAGACCTTCAGGCTATAAGCAACTAATAAATCTAATAAACAACAACAACAACATGCCCTTCAACAGTACAGATCAACAGTACAGATAGTAGATTCTTAGTAAGAACACAGAATAAAAGCAATCAATATATAAAACATAAACAATAATACATACTGAAATGATTTTAGCATTTTGATTCTATATTTTTATTGTGATATGGTTACCGATTATGTTTATTTCATTTTGTTTGTATTTTAGTTTTGTGATTTTATGGTGTTTACCGTTTAGAGATTTTATATTAAGCAGTCTATAAATTTATTTTTAATAATAATAATAATAATAATAAATCAACTCATTTGAAATGTGGTGCTGGAGGAGAGCTTTGCGCATACCATGGACTGTGAAAAAGACAAATAATTGGGTGTTAGAACAAATTAAACCAGAACTGTCACTAGAAGCTAAAATGATGAAACTGAGGTTATCATACTTTGGACACATAATGAGAAGACCCGATTCACTAGAAAAGACAATAATTATGGGGAAAACAGAAGGGAGTGAGAGGAAGGCCAAACAAGAGATGGGTTGATTCCATAAAGGAAGCCACAGACCTGAACTTACAAGATCTGAACAGGGTGGTTCATGACAGATGCTCTTGGAGGTCGCTGATTCATAGTGTCATCATAAGTTGTAATTGACTTGAAGGCACATAACAACAACAACATAAATTTATTTTTAATAATAATAACAATAACAACAACAACAACAATAATACCACCAAACTCATAAAGCAGCTAAAAACAACAGAGGAAGTTAACCCATAAAAAAAAGGTAAAGGTGTCCCCGCACTTATAGTGCGAGTTGTTTCCGACTCTTAGGGTGACATCTTGCGACGTTTACTAGGCAGACCATATATATGGGGTGGGATTGCCAGTTCCTTCCCCGGCCTTTCTTTACCCCCCAGCATATGCCGGGTACTCATTTTACCGACCACGGATGGATGGAAGGCTGAGTGGACCTCGACCCCTTTTACCGGAGATTCGACTTCCTCCTTCCGTTGGAATCGAACTCCGGCCGTGAGCAGAGCTTCGGCTGCATTACCGCCGCTTACACTCTGCACCATGGAGGGTTAACCCATAACCAGCATACAAAATATAAAAACTGCCTGGGCAAATTAATAAATAAACATTGACTGCTGCTGTTGATGTATTATTCTTCTTACTGCCATTTTTTTGCCTTTGTAATGAATATTTTACATTGCTAAATTATGGGTTGATATTTTTTTAGCTACCTTGAGTTTTTATGAGGAAAGGGTGCAAATGTTTGATGCAAGGAAATAAATAAAGATATTAAAGGAACCCATTGCTGTATAAATTACTAATATCACTATGGATTAAATTATTCATTTGTTTGTTTGATAGAAAATGTATATGATTCCCTGCAAACTCTCAAGATAGAACAAATTATTATTATTATTATTATTGATGATAATAATGATGAATAATAATAATAATAATAAAGCAGAAGCAGCAATTCATATAAAACCATAAAATTAAGCAGAATGGATACACCTGCAGGTAAGGCTACTTACTTTAGATGCTGAAGTGCCTAGGCAAATGAACAGACCTTCTTTTAGTGCCAAAATGGTGTCAGCAAGCCTTTTGGGGGGGCATTCCACAGACAGGTCACCATGACTAAAACAGCCATCTCCCCAACCACCACCTGTCTAAATTCAGGTGGTAATGGAGGAAGAACATCAAACAATATGGGAAGCTAATTGATAGTGAGTCAGACTATTGGTTCATCTAACTCAGCACTGACTGACTTTCCAGGGTTTTCAAAGTGCCAGTTCTCCCAATGGAGGGCTGTAGAAAGTGGTGTTCCCCAAGGATAAGTATTGGGTCCTGTGCTTTTTAACTTGTTCATAAATGACCTAGACTTAGAGATGAGTAATGAGGTGGCCAAGTTTGCTGATGATACTAAATTGTTCAGGGTTGTTAAAACAAAAAGGGATTACGAACAGCTCTGGAAAGACCTCTCCAAACTGAGTGAAAGGGTGTTAAAATGGCAAATGCAATTCAATGTAAACAAGTCTAAAGTTATGCATATTGGAACAAAAAGTTTTAATTTCACATATAAGCTCATGTAGTCTGAGCTGGCGGTGACTGACTAGGAACTGGACTTTGGGGTCATAGTGGATAGGTCAGTTAAGATGTTGACCCAGTGTGTGGTAGCTGTGAAAAAGGCAAATTCCATGCTAGGGATCATTAGGAAAGATATTGAAAAGAAAACTACTGATATCATAATGCTGTTATATAAATCAGTGCTGAGACTGCATTTTGAATACTGTGTGTAGTTCCAGTTGCCTCACCTCAAAAAGGATATTGTAGAGCTGAAAAAGGTTTAGAAAAGGGCAATCAAAGTGGTCAATGGGATGGAGTGACTACTCTATGAAGAAAGTTTGCAGCATCTGACCATTTTTAGTTTAGAGAAAAGGTGAGTTAATGGTGACATGACAGAAGTGTGAAATCATGCATGGCTTGGAGAAAGTGGATAGAGAAAAGTTTTCTTCTTTTCTCATAAAACTGAAACTTATGAACATCCAATGAAGCTGAATGTTGGAAGATCCAGGACAGACAATGAAAGTACTTCTTCACACAGAGCATAGTTTAACCATGGAATAGTTAAAGAGGCAATGATGGCCACCAACTTGGATGGCTTTAAAAGAGGATTAGACCATTTCATGGAGGATAAGGTTATCAGTGGCTACTAGCTATGATGGAAATGTTCTGCCTCCATAGTTGGAGGCAGTATGCTTCCAAATACCAGTTGCTGGAAACCATGGCAGGGGAAAATGAGTTTTTTGCACTCTGGTTGTGCCTGCGAACTTTCTATGGGCAACTGATTGGCCACTGTGAGAACAGGATGATGGACTAGATGGCCATTGGCCTGATCCAGCAGCCTCTTCTTATGTTCTTAGTGTGGTGTAGTGGCTAGTGTTGGACTAGGACTTGGGAGACCAGGGTTTGGATCCCCACTCAGCCATGGAGCTCACTGGGCGACCTTGGGCCAGTCACTGCCTCTCAGCCTAACACACCTCACTTTGTGAGGATGAAATAAGGAGGGGGAGAACCATGTTCTTAAACTGCAAGAGTGAATACTTTTACTATGACTTGTTGGTGCCCAGCTGGGTGTGGTTGAAGAAATATATATATATATATATATATTCATTTGGATGTAGAAATGTAAATGTCTGTAAGATTCCCCCCCCAAAAAAATAATGCTAGGGACACATGCATAATGTCAGAATTTAGAGAAATCGTACGATGGCTAGATCCATTTAAGAATATAAGAACAGCCCTGTTGGATCAGGCCAAATGCCCATCTATGCCAGGATCCTGTTCTTAGCAACTCATGTCCATTCTGCCTCTGACAGTGGAGTTAGAGCCCAGCCATCATGACCACTAGCCACTGATAGTCTTATCCTCCATGAATTTAAAAGAGAATTAGACAATTTCATGGAGCCATCCAAGTTAGTGGCCATCACTACATCTTGTCAGAGTGAACCCCAGAGTTTAACTACGCACTGAATCTTCCCGAATCTCCTAACGTTGAGCTTCATTGGATGTCCCTGAGTTCTAGTATTATTACACAGGGAGAAAAACATCTCTCTATCCACATTCTCCACACCATGGATAATTTTATACACCTCTATCCTGTCCTTCCTTATCTCACAATTTGCTAATTTAATACACTGGATAAAAAAGATGGAAGATGAGGTGCTGAAAATGGTGGCGGGGGAATGCCTTAGGAACAAGATGCGCTTGGCTGGCAAAGCAATGCCATGGAAAATACAGTGCACAGGGGAAATGACAAGACTTGTCTCGGTGGCAGAACTGCAGCATCTGACAAAGAAACCAAGTCATCTGTTAGTGACCAGGAAAACAAGGGCAGTGCTTCTGAACACAGCTGTATAGGAAGAGAAAATGGAAGTATCAATAAAGGGGTAATCATAAATGGCAGAGCAGCAAGCATGGAAAAGGAAGGCACCCGCCCTCTCTTTCCATTGGGAATCTTTTGATGCCCATTCTTATTTAACATCTTATAACAAGGAAATTATATGGAAGGAGCAAGCAGCATGTTAATCACATTTGGCATTGCAAATCCAAACCATTTTTAATGGAATTATTAGGAAAAATAACGCATTTGAAGAGAAATCAGAATGGAATAACACCATCAAAATTGAAGCTTTTTTTAAAAAAAATCTCAGAACCAAACATTGCTACGTTTGTATTAGTTTTTATATCATTTGCTCTTGAAATTATAGTCAACAAGATTGGCTTTAAAAGAGGATTAGGCAAATTCATGGAGGATAAGGCTATCAAAGGCTACTAGCCGTGATGGTTATGCTCTGCCTCCAGTCAGAGTCAGTATGTGTCTGAACACGTTACTGGAAATTGCAGGAGAGGAGAGTGCCCTTGCGCTCAGGCCCTGTTTGAGGGCTTTCCCATTCGGGCATCTGGTTGGGCACTGTGAGAACAGGATGTTGGACTAGGTGGGCCAGTGGCCTGATCCAGCAGGCTCTGCTTATGTTCTTATGTAAGGAGGCAGCTATTTATGGCTGTCTAATGAGTGCACTTCTGTGAAAGACACTTACATTTTTAAGATGGAGACTTAAAGCAAAGGTAGTCAGCTCAGTGCCCTCCGGATGTTGTGGGACTCCAACTCCCATTGTCCCCTGATCATTGATATCATCGACAGCTCATCATTGAAACTCTTGTTGGGGTATACTTTTAGACTGCAGAGGGTTAAAATGTATTTTTGAATGCTTTTCCATGAGGGGAAAATCCCCATGCATGAAAACTAGCAAATGAGAAAGACTTGACGTGTTAGTTTTCTATGTAGAAAGAGGAAGGAGTCCTTGACCATTCGATTCCTCATCACTAGTTGCAAGTGGTAAAGTCTAGGAACAGTTTTAGATCTAGGGTGGCCACTCACACACCATTAAAAAAGAGGAAATGAATCACCAACAAGGAGGATAAAAGAGGATACATATTTGCATAATACTTGTATATGCCAAATTACATGACATGGGGCTCTGCACCTTTGCTTGCCAAACTCTCCCCCAAGTCACCAAAGCACATCTCCCCTCCCCAGGTTGCCAAGATCACCCTCCCCCAGCTCGCCAAGGACCCTTTCTCCCCCTCACCTCTCAGCTTGCCAAGGTACCTTCCTGCAGGTCACTTAGCCTCCTTCTCACTATACCGGTCACCAAGCTTCCTCTTCTCCTCCTATGCAGGCCTCATGGTAATGATGGCAAGGCCTGTCAGAGATACCCTGAACTGTTGCTCTGAGGGTCATCCAGGCTGCTGGTCACTGCTGGCTCACTCTGGTGCTCTCTTCCTCCTCTCCCCCATGAGTGGCTAACCTTTCCCCATGCCCAGGTCACCAGTCTTCCTGCTCTGCAGGCCTCCTGGAGCTATCATGTCCTGTCGCTCAGCCTCTTGCTCCATGGATCATTCAGGGTTGTTCCTGGGCTGCTACCCTACACTGCTGCAGCACCTGCATGGATGCAGTTCACAGCATCACCAGTCTGTGGTGCTACAAACTGCAGTGTAGCACTTTTCATTTTTATTTACATTTCTATTTAGATATATAATGTAGATGCAGATCCCAAATGCATATTTAGAATTAATTACTCTAATGCAAATTGAAAGACAATACCTCTCACCATAGCGGGTAAAACTTGTTTGGACACCCCTATTTCCCTCACATAGCTACAATTCCCAGAGTTTCCTGGGAAGAGGGATTGATGGTTAAATCACTCTGGGAATTCTAGCTATGTGAGGGGAATAGGGATCTCATAACAACTCTATACACCCTTCATAAACTACAGCTTTTAGTATTCTTTGGGGGAAGCCATAAGTGTTTAAAGTGGTATGATGATGCTTTAAATGTGTAGTGCAGATGGGGCCTACAATGATGCCATCACCGGCATACACATGCACCATTTAAGAACATGGATGCAATCCTACTTACATGGCAAAAAGCCATTCACTACGTAGTGGGACAAAGATGAGGAAACTAGTTGTTGGACTCCAGCTCCCATCATCCCATGTGGCCAATGGTCAGGGGTGAGCTGTAGTCCAACAACATGTGGAGGACCACAGGCTCCTCATCCCTGTAGTAGGACTTACTTATGAGTAAATATGCATAGGTTTGGGCTGCAGCTTGGGCAGTGCAATGCTAGGGAGGTTTATTCAGGAGTAACTCTCACTTAATACAATGAGACTTACTCCCAATAAAGGCTGTATAGAATTGCAGCCTAAAATGTTTTTAATCAGGTGACAGATCTACTTGTTATACATTTTGTACCTGATAACCAGTTTCTCATCAATCTCACCAGAAGCTGCATCAGCACAATGTAGTGGTAAATGATGGTCTGAAATATGAATTAGAGCTAAACATTTGGGAGGGGAGCATTCTCAAACACATTCTCCTAGTTTTAAACTTGCTTGCAAAAATGTAAAATATCCTCCTAATTTCATTAATGCTTTCAACAGTCTCTTTTGCAGGTCATTTTGTTGCCTTAACATTCAGTTAAAAAAAAAAATCCTCAACATATTTCAAAAGCAAAATGTGGAAATATTTTAAATTTACAAAAAAATACTAAAAAAGTTGCCAGTTTTTAAAAACAATTCATTGCAATTTATGTTCAATCCACCTGTAAGTGTCAGAACACTTCTGTGTCATTTCCATCTCCTTAAAAGTGCCAGCATTCTCTGTCCCTGGAGGCTTGCTCTCACTGAACCAGTTTCAATTGGATTTAAGAAGCATCTCTATCATAATGTATTCTCTTCTGTACACATCAGTGAGTTATGTTAGAAATGCTAAGAAACAGACCTTTTGTTTTCCTCCTGCAAGGAGTAGTGTGGTTTCTAGACTATAATTGGATAGCTTGAGATGTTGACATTTTCCCCATTTTGACAGGCAAATCAATGTTATTGAAAGCGGTTTGTAGGCGTTCATGACAGCCTCAGGATTAATACTGCTAGCCTGTCTCAAAATGGCTGCTGTTTATAGGCAGGTAAAATAGTAATGGGATTCTGTGGGTGAATTTAGGGATGCTTTAAGTAGGTAGTAAAAGAACTCCTGCCAATAACTATGGGCATAATCCAGGAATCCCACTGCTGTGCAGGCTCCATTCATTTTGCTCTGACCTCATGGAAAGAATTGTATGATAAAGCAGTATTATTGATGCTTGTCGTACTGAATATGTGGTTACTTTGATTCCATATCTTTGTTTAATGGATTCAAATCTGCCCGCCTCTTCAAAAATCATTTAAGGCGGCTTGCAGAAAATAAAAGCATAAAATGAAGCCTAAAATAAACCACATAAAATGTGTGTGTGTGTTACATATGTATGTGTGCATGATATGCGGAAATCTATATTAAAGTCCATATAAAAATGGAAAAATCCATGCCAGAAATCCATATAAAAGTCCCATAAAGAATGACTTCTTCAGTCATCTTAAAATGAATGAAAAGGGGTGCTAACAGTGATGTAAAGAGGGATTCTCAGCATGGACACTCAGTGGCATGTTCCACTAGATTAATGGGGTTTACTCTCCCTTATGTGTATTTAGGACTGTACTAGGGTTACCATCATTTTTATTTTATTTATTTATTATTTATTTATTAATTCAATTTATATACCGCCCCATAGCCGAAGCTCTCTGGGCGGTTTACAACAGGTAAAAAAACATCTGACATACAATTAAAACCTCATATTAAGCAGTTTAAAAATAAGTTAAAATATCAAGAATTAAAACATAATTAAACACACACTAAAATGCATATTAAATACTACTATGTCATTTCAAAAAGAGTACATTTGGCTTCGATAAGTGAGAAGTAAGAGTATGCTGTTGCACCATCTCAAAAAGAGTACATGTACTCTTAAAAGAGTACGGTTGCTAACCCCAACTGTAGCCTGTCAGGTTAGATCATGCTTGTTGCAAAAGAAGAAGAAGACTGGTTGTACTCAAGTCACCAAAGGCTCAAGCCTGGTTGTATTCACTTTGAAAATAATCTAATATTTGTGTCTGAGATCCTGCATGTGCAAGGTTGGTGGGCAACAACACAGGGGCTTCCCAGTAGTGGCTCCATCACTGTGAAACGCTCTTGTAGTTAACATTTGCTTGGCCCCTTCAGTTCTGTCATTCAAGAAGGCCTTAAGGCTTAACTTCTTCTTTTTTTACTTTTGCCTTTCCTTAAGAGAGTTCAATACTGCAACCTTATATATACGTCCCTGGGGTAAGTCCCATTTAACACAATGGGGCTTTCTTCTGAGTGGACATGTATAGGATTGCACTGTTAGTGATCAATTTAGTTTCTCTCATGTGACTATTTGCCCATAACCACTCAGTGCTTCATATCTGCCCACCCTTTTCCTGTTTTCATTTTTCTCTGTGTACATTGCTTTAAAAGGGCTTGGCTGAAAAAAATGACATATACAGTAGAATCTTGCTATAATGTGGGAGTAGGGAGTATAGGATTTCCACATTATGGTGAAAACTGCACTGCAAGGGTTAAACCCAGGGAGTACTGGGTCCTAGAGAGCCCCCCCCCAAAAAACCCTGCTGCCACTGTGGCTGAGGACCTGAGTGGGAAGCAAAGAGAGAAAAACTAGTTAAATCCTGAAGAAGGCGCAAAAGATAAGCATCCCTTAGGGGGGGAAATGCCAGGAAGGAAAAAGGCAAGACGGAGGGGAACGTCAGAAAATAGATATTTAAAACTAACACTGAGAGGCAAAAAAGTCTCAGAAACACCCAGGGGAAGCAAATGGAAGACTCACCAGGGACAAGGAGCACAGAGGATGAAGAAAGGGTATGCAGCATTTTACTCGGGGGACATGGGGTATATCTGATTCCATGATACATTGAGATGTGTTATAGTGGGGTTCTACAGATTTTTCACACACACACACACAAAGCGAGAAATGTTAGTTCGAGTAAGACTGGGGTGGGGGACTTTTTCTTCTTTGGGGCAACCTTCTACGGGAGGCGGGGAAATCACGTACCATTGATGGGCAGAGCCGGAGGCAAAAGTGGGGAGAGCAATGAATGGGAATTTTCCCTTTGAACAGGAGGCTAGTTTTTACACACATTTGCACATCCCTCTCTATTCCCCCTCCGGGGAAGCAAGAGGCATTATCAGAATTAAAAGATACATTCTAGGTGGGCAAAACTGCCCAAGTAGGTTGCAAAGCAAGGCTGATAAAAGGGTGTGGCCTGGGAGGAAGAAGTGTGAGTGGGGAGAGTCTTGAGGGCCAGACAGAGAGGCCTTGAGGGCCACAATTAGCACCTGGGCCTGAGGTTCCCTGCCCCTGCAGTAAGCACCTGAGCAAAACAACTTTGTCATCTGTCTAGTACTTGAACAATTTTGAACTGGTTTAAAGAGGAAAGAATCGCATGAACAAATCAGGGCCATAGCTCAGTTAGAGAGCATCTGCCTTGCATTCAGAAAGTTCCAGGTTCAATCCTCGGCATCTCCAGGTAGGGCTGGGAGAGAATCCTGCCTAAAACCCTGGAGAGCCACTCCCAGTCAGTGTAGACAATACTGAGTTACATTGACCTCCGTTCCTAAGTCTGTTTCACATGCAGGCAAGGAATAGAGAACTCTCACTCACTCACTCACTCACACACTCTCCCTCTCCCTCTCCCTCTCCCCCCCTCTCCCCCCCTCTCCCTCTCTCTCTCTCTCTCTCTCTCTCACACACACACACACACACACACCAGACTGTGGGACATGCCTTTATGCACCTGTGGACATCTGATTGTCTCCAGTGTCCTGTGGGTTAATCAGATATGGCACCAAATTATTTGAGGTTGGCTTCCTTGAAATTAGAAACTCTTGTCAGAAAAATGTTCCACCATCCTACATTAAAGGCAGTCATTAGAGCATGTGTAACCTTTCCCTGTAAGCAGTAATGAAAAGTGCCTGGCAGTTCTAGGTTCAGTCAGTTTATTCATTCAACTGAGCCTTTTTCTTATGCTCGTGCATTTTTTTTTGGTAACTCCCTTTTATGACCTTAGCTATAACATATTGCGGGCTGTCATTGACAGAAAATCCCCCCTATAAGATCTTAAGAGCCTGAGCTCATGACATTAATATAGTTGAAGGCGAAAATACAGCTTCATGAACATTTTATTTTCCCCTCTGCTTTTATCTGGAGAGAGAGAGAGAGAATCAAAGCAGTGTAGCATCCACAACAGGAGAAATTATGTCACTTTATCGCTGAAAAGTGCACAGCTGACTGACTGAATAACCTTCGCAGATAATATGCTAATAAAATGTATCTGGACTGTATGAAATTGGATTGGCCGTAAATGGCTTCCTGAAGGAAAACCAGGAGGGAAAAAAGCCTTGCTTTGCACGAGACTATCTTTGTGAGACTTTCCTCCACCTTTGCTTAACGAGAAATTCATTGTAATTAAAAAAAAAATAAAAATGAAATAGCTTTCAGTATCTTTTTCCGCAGAGAGTTTATCAAGGCAATAGTAGACCTATTTGAAGATTAGCAAGTGGTAGCCAATAAGATATCTATGCAAATATGTCTATTATTTCCCCGAGCAGGAAGAGGCATGTCTTGTTATTGCATACCCACCTTTCTTTCGTAATAGAAATCCATGGGTAATGAATAATCTCTGGATTCAGAGAAGAGATACAATTCAAATTATCCTGCATTTAGCAGCTAGGCCAGCTTGAAGGTAAAGGAGCTTTTGGCTGTGGGAATTTGTGGGGTTGCAGAATTGCTCTTTGGAGATTCTTATGATGTCAGCACAATGTATTTCATACTATGTTTGGAAGACTGATAGCTTACCTGCTCGAGTGCCATAGTCTCACAGATCTGGAAGCTACAAAATATTGTTCATCTTCACCTTGCTGTGTACCCAGCGAGGGAAGAAGTGTGGACAAGAATCAATAGCCTCATGCAGCCCAATAGATTATGCAGGCCTCATGAAGTCCAGCCAAAGAGGAGGCAAGGACTGGCCAGGTGTAAATGGCCAGGTGCTTTCTTGAGATTTCAGTTTTAGCTTGATATCTTCCCATCCTCCTGATTTTCAATGCCAGATTAGCCTGATCAGAGTTCCTTCATGCAGCTGATCCCAATTGTTCCTCACTAGCCACATCCTTACCTGTCCCACACCTGATGTCACATATGATGCCAGATGGGGAGAGGTGAGGAATTCTTCTGGTCCACTTTCCAAAGCAGACTGACACAATCCAACACTCCTGAACTTGGGCCCCATCTGCACTCTCCATTTAAAGCTGTACTCCAGGGATTAACTGTTAAACCACTTTGGATCTGGGAACTGTGGATATATGAGGGGGACAGAGGTCTCCTAACAACTCTTAGCAACTTTAACAAACTACAGTTCCCAAGATTCTTTTGGGGAGGTAGCCATGACTGTTAAAAATGGTATAATAGTGTTGTAAATGTATGGTACAGATGGGACCAAATTTAGAAATGCAAAATCTGTTTTGGAATGATCTCCTTGGTGAGATGTGCCTGGTGCCAACACTGTTATCTTTTCGGCGCCAGGCCAAGACTTTTCTCCCAGGCATTTTAGCATGTGTTTTTAAATTTTTAAAAAAAAAATTAAATTGTGTTTTTTAATTTTTTTGTGTGCTTTAAAATTTGTATATTTGTTTTTATTGTTTTTAATTGCTGTAAACCACCCAGAGAGCTTCGGCTATGGGGTGGTATATAAATGTAATAAATAAATAAATAAAATCTAATCATGCAATATACTCTTGACATGTTTACAAACATAAGATGCATATTCCTTTTCATATCTAGTTTGGCAACGGTGTGCAGAGAATCATGATAAAACAGGAAGGGTTGCTATATCTTTCTTTCATCGCATGATAAATAGTCATGTCAGGAGGGCATCGAGGGCAGGTATAGGTATTTGAATGAGAGGCCAGGGCGCCAGTGTGCCCCTGTTGTCAGTCATATGATTCTAATCACATAGGGGGAAAATGCTGAAGTGTGTCAAAGAGAACTTAGAGGACACAGGAAGACAGACAAAGCTATGTTACAACAGATTAACATAGAGGGCTTCTTCAAACAGAAGGCAGTCCTCTGACAGCCCTACAAATAGACCAGTGTAGTGTAGTGGTTCGAGTGTCAGACTGGGACCCGGAAGACCATGGTTCAAATCCCTACTCGGCCATGAAGCTCACTGGGTGACCTTGGGCAGTCACTGTTTCTCAGCCTAATCTACCACACAGGGTTGTTGTGAGGATAAAACTTGGAGGGGGAGAACCATGTACACAGCCATGAGCTCCTTGGAGGAAAGGTAGGATATAAATGCAATAATAAAAAAAACTAAGACCTACTCAAAGTAGACTCTTTGAAATTAATAAACCTAAATTAGTCATGTCCATTAACTTCAATGGGTCTGGTCTGAGGTGCACTAGTGTTGAATACCACCCATGGCCATCCTAGGCTAAGGTATGGAATAGCACTGTTTACATATAGTGAGATGTAGGTCTCCACTTGCCTTCCTGCTTTCACAGCCTTGTTCAAGCCCCCTGCTACACCTGCCCAGCATCATCTACATGTTCCAGTCTCATTCAATTGGGCCTTGTTCCTCCTCTATGTTCCCATTTACCTGGGCCACTCCCTTGTTTTCTGACGCCAGTGTCTGGTAAATCACTAGGCCTATTTTTTACCTATTGGGAAGGTGTTGGGGATTGGGGATGTACTGTTGTTTTTTTTAAAAAATGCTGATGTATACAGCATCCCTCCCTTTGGAGAGGAAACCTCTTTGTGGAGCGGCGATTTCTGCAGACTAGTAATAATAATAATAATAAATTTAATTTATGTGTCGCCTATCTGGCCGATGGCCACTCTAGGCGACATACATACAATAAATATGGCAGAATAGAATACAAAATACACCCATCCCTAAAAATGCATGCACAAGAATACTAAGATGACCAGTTGTTCATCACAAAAGAGAGGAAATGCATCACCATAAAAGAGGACATTGATCTACATGGTATTTGCTTGTGCTAGTTTATATATATACATGCAGATGGAGGCACATTTATGCTAATTTAAATAGAAATAAAATACATCTCAACCTAGTGGGGAAGACTGTGACCAGGTGTCATGTATGTGCTTAGATGGAAAAAAGATGGCGACCGTAAGCAATCGCAAGTAACTTCTTCCCCTCTTTACTAATAAACAACTCATGAATTTGCTGGTTAACAGCAGTCTTGTTAAAGATAATTAACTCTAATACAAGACAAGGAAAGATAAGGATAAAAGGGGAACAAAGCATAACAAAGTTTAACCTTGAACAGGCCCAAAAAACTCAGACGGAGCCAAATAAGATACCGGGAATAACAACACGGAAATGGTCCTGACCAGGCAAAAACACAGAGAGCTTGGTTTAATATTGGAAAGAGATGAAGCCCTTTCAAGAGCCCACCAATCCAAAATTACTCAGTTTTACTCACCAAAGAACGAAACCCTGCCTTCCCAGATTCTCATGGTAAACCCCCCAGTGCAGGAACGCGAGGTACTTGACTGGTTTTTGGACTTTAAAGACACCTATCTTAGACCCAGCCATAGCGAACCAGCAGAGGGCTCTTTAAATCTGCAAGCAGAAATAGAAGCGGCCTTGCAGGCCCAAAGCATGCAGGAGAAACAAAGGATTGAAGGACAAATGGCAAACACCCAGGGAAACCTGCTTACGTTAAAAGAGGAGGCATCACTTGAAGCACTTGATTCACCAGACAAAAATAATACTTCCTTCCTAACAGGAGGGGTGCTTTTTATTATGCAAGAAATGGACTCGATTAAATCTTACATTTCTCAATGCAATTCCCTTCTAACAACACTTGTCAAGGGCTTGAGAATCTTTACTCAAAGGAATAGCGTTACAGCAGACTTGGATTCTAAATCAGAGCAGACGCATAATAAACGAAGATCAACCCTAAAGCCTAAACTAAAGAAGGGGAAGAAGAAGATAGCGCCACAAACAAAAAAATCAAAAAACATGAAAAATCAAAAATTCCCCAAATATAAGAAAATGGACTTTAAATCTTTATTTAAATTACTGGAGCATACAACCACGCCCAGACGGGAAGGTCAATTATTGGCCCCTGACTCCGCAAAGAAAGCCAGAAAAAATTCTCTGTCTCCATCTAGAAATATTATCCCGGACCAGGCTACAATTATTTCACCACTCAAGAAATCCGCAGCAGCGCTGCTCACAGAAACCAAGCTGACTATTCATAAACATCAACTGACTACCACGGTCCTAGAGACAGTTCATATCGAGAAAAACCAAAAGGAGAGAAGACGATCAAGTCCTCATTGGAACTTGATTTTGAGTACTGATTCGGTGGTCTTAATAAATTTTCCATGGACAAATGCCAATCAAATCACCCAGTCGAGGAAAAGACATCTAAAGCAACTGCTGGACAGCTGCCTGCAGAGACGTACACAGATGGAGCAAATTACAAACATCGAAGTCCTTCCTTCACGATATGGCCCACTAAGGTCCATAGTTCATTTTACAAATACCAACCTGGTCAGCTCCATTACGGCAAATAGAGCGGCCCTGGGAGACCTGGGAATAGTGGTTACGAGACATTTTATTAATGCAGCAGCTATACAACCTTTACTAAGCCCTAAAATAGGACCAACAATAAATCTTCATTCGACTTCAAAGTCATCATACATCACCAAAAGTGATAGGACGCTCCCCCCAAGGAAAACGGACACACCGTGAGGATTGGATTCGGCCCTCCCCTGTGTAACTCCCCACCTAAGAGGAAACTTTCTACTGGAAGAAATACAGCTGATGAAAACATTCGAAGAGCTACCAGAGAATGAACAAAGGTCAATAATAGTAAACTTAAACAAACTAACAGCGGTATTACATGACATGATCCTGGATAATCCATCTTTGCTGCCGACATTGCCACCTCTGGAACCAGATGTGCAGTCTTTAAAGACCTCCTCCTTCCGATCTTCATACAAACAGAATACGGAGGTCTCTCAGATTGTAGATCTTCACTCACAATCTTTTAATTGCCAGACGAACCTAAGAGGAAATGAACTCATGGCCGATTCTAGGCAAGGCCCTAAAGCAAAACCGCTATCCCACACCCTTGCTTGGGCACAAATGCGCTATTTGGCTCCCGAGGAATTAGGATCCCCAGAGAAACTATCCCCTGTACAGGAGTGCACGACACCAGTGTTGAGGCCTCGCTTCTCAAATGTTTGTACTATTATTCCAGACTGTATAGAATCTTTACCATCACCTACTAGGAAAAACTGACACTATCATGAATTACACACATGACAGCACCACGAAGTTCAGGCGGCAGACCATACTTCCTTACCGCGTGAGATCCAATCTCCTTCCACGTACCTGGATTTAACCTGTTTATCTTGGAATATCTCAGGATGGAACAGCAAGGCCAGGGATGCAGATTTTACAAAGTTCATCCAATCGTTCGACATACTCTGTTTCCAAGAGACCTGGCTAACAACACAGGAGGTTCTTTCCCTTCAAGGCTATAAAACCTGGGTTAGCCCGGCCACTAAGCCAGCAAGGAGAGGGAGAGGTTGTGGGGGTATTGCAACCTCAATAGCCGCATCGTTGGACGTCCAGGTAACAGTGCCGAGCGAACAGCTACCGGACTTTTGTCTGGCTCTAATAATCGCGTTTTCGCATAATTTTTATATAACATGTCTGAATGTTTACTTTTCCCCGTCGCACCCCCAGACCAGAGCAGAGAGATGGAGGTTATTTGGGAACTATCTGGAGAAACTGGCTTGCATTTACCAGTCGCACTTGTTAATCTGCGGCAATTTAAATGCAAGACTAGGACAAAATTTTCCTCTAGTAGGGGACCTAGTGGGTGTATCCTCTGATGACTATACAATTCTCCCTAGAAAATCAAGGGACAAGGTTATAAATCAAAACGGAAAATATTTGTTCCGATTCTTGATTAATCACCAGCTCAATTGCATAAATGGAACATACTTAGACTCTTCTCACGGCTTCTACACTTTCATCTCAACTAGAGGCGTAAGTGTGGTAGACTACTTTTTGGGATCCTCTTCTTTAATGCCCCTAGTCAAAGAGTTGAGGACAATAAGTAGAGCGGACAGCGACCATCTACCGCTCTGCCTAACCCTACACGATCCTTCCCCATTTATACGCCCAATCACTTTCAAACCATTTCTGGATAGACTAGTAGGGCCTAGAAGTATTAAATGGTCATGGGATACCGAATCCTCAGTAAAACAAATATTAGAATCACCCCCTCTTTTAGAATTACGAAATCAGGCCACATTGGCAAAGGGGGATATCGTGGGCTCATTTGAAAAGGTGATTGCTTCTCTGGAAGCCCAGGTTTCCACTGTCACCACCAAAAGACCGATGGGGAGGAGTAATTCCTGGTTTGACCGGGAGTGCAAAATGAAGAAGAGGGAGTTAGCTACCCAAATCAAAAAGCTAAAAAGAAATTATTCTAAGGAGGCAACCAATCACCTACTCTTAATGAAGAGAGCTTACAAAAAACTACTAAAGGATAAAAAACAAAATTTTTTCGTAAACAATTGGTGCGAGTTACAGCAGGCCCATCTCCAAGGCAAGGAAGCACTTTTTTAGAAACTTGTCCAATGGGGTAATTACCAGTGGGAAAACGTCCCAATTCCCCCGATTTTACCTGAAACGTGGGTGTCTCATTTTAGAATTATTTTTGGCTCAGTCCCATTATCTCTTCCACACTACCTCGAAAGGCCGTCAGACTTGCCCGACTGGCCCCCAGTCTCAAGCTCTGAGATTGGAGACCTGATCCTGATGCTACGCAAAAGTAAAGCTCCGGGAGAAGACATGATGCCACCGGAGATCTTTCTGGCCGAAATGTCATGGTGGGGTCCCTTACTTGCGGCCTTATTTACACACATTAACACCGTAGGTGAGTTTCTGAAAGGCTGGCATACCAGCATAATTGTACCTATTTTTAAAAAAGGGGATCCAGCTGACCCCCGAAATTATAGGCCAATTAGTCTGCTCGACATAGCAGCAAAACTCTATGGTTGCTTCCTGCTTAACAAACTAGCTGAATGAGATGCAAAGTTCTCAATTATTCACCAGGAACAAGCCGGATTTAGAAAGGGAAGATCCACAAAAGAACAAGCATTTATTCTACAACACCTAATAAACAAGGCCGTAAAAGGGCGGAATGTATCTCTCTATATTGCCTTCATAGATTTTGCGGCAGCTTTTGATTCGGTGGATAGGGCGATTCTGTGGCAAAAGTTGGACCGTTCAAATGCAGACAAGAGATTGGTGTGGCTCATAAAATCTCTACACCAATCCAATGTGGCAAGAATTCGTTTAGGAAGGAATGGCGCCTTATCCTGTGACATCCCTATAATGAAAGGGGTGAAACAAGGGTGCATATTGGTGCCATTCATTTTTAATTTTTTTATAAATGACATAATTCCTGCACTGTCCGCACCCAAGTTCTTTCCCCCCACTGTAGGTTCCCAAAAAATTTCAGTACTATTATATGCGGATGACCTGGTTTTAATGTCCATGAACAAAATAGGTATAAAAAGATTACTCCTCGGTTTGGAAGAATATTGTCAAACCCACCACCTCCAAGTAAACCAGGCAAAATCAAAAATCATGGTTTGTGGTAGATACAGGAGGACAAAAAACACTTGGATTTTAAATGGACGCAGACTTGAAAAAGTGAAGTCCTTCAAGTATCTCAGCATAGTCTTTACAAATACACTGACCTGGAAAGCGCAAGAGGAAGCCATCAAACTAACCAGTGCTAAAACATTTGGCCAATTAAAAAGGTTCTATTATACGAGAGGGGGCCAATTAATCCTTCCCCTCCTAAAAATATATAGAACTGCAGTAATTCCCAAATTACTATATGGGGCAGAATTGTGGGGACATGCCCTCAAACGCACTGTAGAGCCTTTACAAAACTCTTTTCTAAAACAGATTCTGGGCCTCCCACGCAGCTCCCCTTCAGCACATGTAAGGACGGAAGTGGGAATCCACTCATTAACTGCAAAAATCGACTTGGCAGCATTAAGATTCTGGAGGAAAATCCTATTATTGGACGATTCCGCATTAGTCAAAGGTTGCTGGCAGGAACAAATTCAAAAAGGGGGGTGGGCGCAATCTACGAAACTCTTAATTGAGCATTACAATCTAGCACCTTATGATCTTAAATTATTCACCCCAAAAGAGCTGAACAACTGGGTACTCAATTTTGATGAGTCTTAAGATAGACTCCGAGTGTCGAGTTCCCAGTTTTCGACCTGGTTCCCGCTCTTCAAAATAAACCACACTCCCGCCGCTTATTTTTCCACCCTTTCCTGTCCACAGAAACGCAGAGCATTTACTGAAATAAGGTTTCAGACAATGCCCTCAGCAGTTTTAGAGGGAAGGTATAAGGGAGTGCCAAGAAACCAACGTTTCTGTATATGCGGGAATAATATGATTGAGGACCTCCCCCATTACATGCTCTATTGTCCTCTCTACAATTCCCCGAGACATAAATTTTTAGATCCCTTCCTAAAACCTAGAGAGGGCCTATCTCATGAATTTATACTTACTGACCTATTGGCCGACAATTTTAAGGAGGTGACCATTGCGGTTACAAACCTTGCCATGGCAGCGAAGAGATTAAGAGCCCAAATAGTGAACGACAATACAAACAAAGCCGAGCAGCCATGATTTCCCAAGACAGAACATATTGCATTTTATTGTACAAATTTTACTGTTGTGTTTTTTAAATGTGTTTTGCGATGGCCAATGGCTAGAAGCAATAAAGTATTTGATTGATTGATTGATTGATTGATGTGCTTAGTTGGTCCAGGTGCAGCTTCAGGGTCCCTACCATCTCTTTTTAATGGTTCACCTTGGATCAGGTCAGGCAGCCCTTCAAACAGAGGACTTCTTCAGATAGAGGGCTGTCCTCTGCAAAGTAGGCTACATGCACCCTAATAAGGCAAACACGTTGTGCATGTTCTGTCATAACAATCAGGAAGTGAAATGACCTTTGATGAAAGAATAGTTTTCTTTTTTTTTTAAGTAAAGAAGAGTATTGTGAAATGTTGGAGAAGATGACCTCAAACACCCTTCATTCTGCTTGGTCCCACCAAAGTAATGCCAATAAACACATGCTTCTCTATTTAATTTTGGTGAAGTGGGCCTAACTAGGAATCATTTTAGTAGGGCTTGGGAGATGTACAAGCAAGCACTTCATCCAGATGGAGCAGTTTTATCAGCAGGAATGCAGGAGATGGAATAATTTGACATCCTGCCTAACTTTTATCTGCTCTTCTCTCTTCAGGCCCTAATGGATTGTTTCCTGCTAGGGAGGCTGCCAAGAGGACAGAAATATTTTAGTTATTTGAATGAACCTCATGGTAGTTGATCAGAAACTTCTTCATTGATTTGTGGCTACCGAGGACCCATCTTGCTCCATTTCATTCCATGTGGCTATAAAAGTGAAATAGATACCGACTATCAAAACCCAGAGCAGTTGCCTAACAATATTGGGATTTCTGTTGCAGGAGATTAAGTATAATGAGATTCTTGCATGATGAAGCAAGGGCCACTTAAAACCACTAAAAAGGGATGCACAAACCAATGCTGCGAAATAGATGTTCCTAGGATAAGAAACATGTTAATGTAACTTTTCCTTAAACTTTGCCCATACCCAGAATCTGCTTTAACCACTGTTGGAAGCCCACCCCAGGCATCCAAACCTCAAGAAATAGGAAAGAGAGTGAAGGCGAGCCTGTTGGTCCTACCCGGAGCCAGCCCTACTATTTGACAGAGTGAGTCAAATGCTTGAGGTAGCAGATAGCTGAAGAGCAGCAAAGACATTTTGAAAGACAGGGCTATGTGCCCCAGATTTCCTGTCCTACACTCTGATAAGCAAACCTGATGCCCTCATTGTCCTGTCCCCAGTGTTGACCCAAGATTCAACTGCTAGTCCAATTCCCTTCAGTTCGTGGAGTGGAGGGTGTCACCCTGTCCTTCACCTCATACAGCAAAGGGCTTTGGGTTGCCCCTGGTCCCAACCCTCTCTATTACCAGTTTCATGTGCTGGGAAGGCAGCTTCTTCAGTGGAAAGGGTTCTTTACTTGTGTAGGCTCCCAACACAAACCAGAAACCTGAAAGATCACGGTTCTAAGTCCCACAGGGAGTTTACTCCGTTACATCAGAGTCTCTGCAAGGGAGGTAAGAAGGCATTGTTTTCTGTTCTGCCCTATATTCATTGCATGTGGCACTATTTTCATTCTGCTGCAGTTCATCTTCCACCAAAAAAATGGTGTTATTCATCGCTCTGTCTGCTTTGATGAAATTACAGAAGTTATGTTGTCATCACCCTATTCCACTCCATTTGTTTCAGCGCAAAGGAAAAATGAGGCACATGGGAGAAAACAAGTAATCCAATATGTATCACTTACAAAGTGAAAGTAACAACAACAGTGAATACTGATTGTACTCACTGGGTTGATTTCCATTCTGGACATGGGATGACTAAGCAGACATTGGCAATTTCTGTTTCTGTTCATGTTTTCATCAAAATTCTCTAGTATCTCTTCTCCCTGCTGCAGAAGCTACCTTCCAACATGTGCAAGGCGATGAAGCCAGTGATGGGCATGCAAAGGAGGGGGACAGTAGCAAATGGGCTCATCCACACTTTCCTCCTCATGTGATGGCAATCCCATAGTAAGAAGAATAACAGAAGAGGGCTAGAAACTCTGCATGATGACACGATCAGCATTATGGTATTTCCCATTGAGGGAATTTCCCACGTTAGCTCTGGCTTATTTATTTGAAGAAATAATGCAATGCACATGCCTTGACTCTAATTGGGCAAAGGGCTGTAGCTCAGCATGGTTTGCATGCAGAATGTCCCAGGTTCAAATGCTGGTGTCCCTGGTAGGGCTGGGAAAGACCCCTGTCTGAAACCCTGGAGAACCTCTACTAGTCAGCATAGACAATACTGAGCTAAATGGACCATGGTTCTGACTCAGTATAAGGCAGCTTCCTATGTTCCTGTTCATCAAGGATACTCCTTATGTTCTAGTAACCAACTCTGATAAAATATAGTGCCTATTTTTGCCTATTTTGGAGTCTTGCAGCTAGGTAAATTCTGTCCCTGGACTTGATGGTCTTATGCCCACCCCTCTTTAGATGGCCATGTGTAATGTTTCAGTTGTGAAGCACACCGTTTACAGTTCTGTCCCAGCCCCCCAACCACATGCTGACAATCCAGGGTTTACAACTGCTGATATGTTTACATTCCTGATCTGTTAAAGCAAATGCATATCTACTTTGCTGCCCTCAGGGGTGTTGGAGGCAGTAGTGTAGTGGCACATTCAGAACTGGAGGGTCCCTTCGTGATAGTCACATGATGCCCCCTCACAGCCATGTCCCCTTTACCACTTTCCCTCATCTCTCTTGCTCTCTGTGTTGTCTGCGAGTCCACACTTCACTACAGCAGACGTCCCTAGGAGCCAATCGGCATGTGTTAGCTACTGAGAAGAGTTTTCTTAGTAGCTGACTCATTTCATTTCACTCTGATTGGGTCCAACCAGCACAAAAGGACAACGACTCTGTTCATTAGCTAACATGCTTCCCTTACATACCGATGGGATCTGCCTGGGACCATGCTCCCAAAAAACTAAGCGGTCTACAACCCCCCCCATGACTCTGGACAATTACACCCCTGGTTAGAGGACAACACCCTGTTGCTACCATTGAATAAAAATTCAGCTTTCAGTCCAGTTGCTTACTGTACATGGAATAGAAAGGTGCCACCTTGTCATTTGCTTCATGCAACAAAATATCTTGATTGGACCTGTCAACAATTCACATGTGTTAGTGTGGAATACCACTGAGTAACCCCCAAAGTATTTTTTTAACCATTAACTTTTTTGTTGAGTTTTCCAAAAATTTTGATACATAGCACATCATTGCAGACACAGCTGCAAGGTTCTGTATAGAACCACAATAACAAAACAATAAAAGAACAACCTTATTGTGCTGCATATCCAAAGAGAGCTCAAGCTGGTGTACATTAGCTATTATTACAATGCCCAGTGTCTTTGGAAAAACCCAAATCCAAGATCCATGAGAGAATTTGAATGCAGTGGATCTTGGGCTTTCTTGGCTCAACCGGAGCTATGCCGGCACAAGTCCCTAACCCCAGCTCAGCCAACAAAATGTAAACTGGTGTAACTTATGCCAGTATAAGTCCCCCAAAAGGGGTGTTCCAGGGGTATGGTGGGGTGGGGTGCTGCAAAGAGAGACTTACACCTATTCCAAACCCTGTTCAGCTTGGTTATGTGACTTAGAGCCTAATTCTCCACACTCATCTCCCAAAGGCTCCTGAACAGAATTTGGAACAGGGACAGCTTACACTGGTCTAGGTTACACCAGCTTCCTATAGCTAGGATTGCTCTTTCTAAAAATAGTCTCAAACATTTGAAAGAAAAAAACTCATTTAAAATATTGCATTTGAGAGGAGCCTGTTACAACCATTAGTTATTCTGCCAGATTTGTTGTTCTTCATGGATGGTTTTTTTTTTTTTTTTGTGGGTGCAGGAGTGACATATTTGGATTGCAGAATCTGGCTGATGGAAAGCTGTAGAGAAAAAAATGTAGGCTGTGGCAGTGGAGCAAGAAGAACATTAAACATTTTGCACCTTGCTGGGGAGAGTGTAATATAAACCTTTCCACCAGCTGTCACTACTAAAATTATATGCTTAATATTTGCACCCAGTTTCTCACCTTTAAATTTTCAATAGTCTGGGACCCCAATCATGTGACTGATAACAAACAAACAAAAAACTTTGGCATAATTTGATATGCTCACATGTTAAAGCACTTTTAAAAAAAGACACTGGGAACAACTTCAGAATTATTCATTTTGATATATCAAATCCTGTAAGGATATACTATAGAAACAAATATGAAAAGATACTCTCCCTATTTTTCTGTTTCCTACCATATGAAAAAAAAATAACCCAGACTGGTAGCCCATTCCTCAGATTTCTTGTAAGGGTTAAAAACATCTGTGGTGTCAGACGATCTAGTCTGGGGTAGGCAAATTTCATTGCCAACTCTGTCATGAGGCAAGGTGTGGTGACCACCCCAGGTGGCAGTATTGTTTATGCTACACAGCATGTTCTGCACCACCATAACTAGTTTGCTGCCCCCAAGTGTAGTGGAGAACATGATCCCATTGCCAGTATTGAAATAAGATTAAACTGCTAGTCCAGTCAGCTTCTGTACATGGAACTTGTACATTCTGCCTCAGCTTCAGCATCACTAACTGTGTTTCTCAAACACATATTTAGATCCTTCTCCAAGGTCCTGATCTTGCTATGCCTTGCCTTCCAGTCTTCCTGAGTCTAATTACTTCCCTCTTGCTTGGTCTATCAATGGTGGTGGGGATTCCCATGGATCAGGACAAGAAGTTGCCACCATTTTGATCTCCCCTCAGAACTCCAGAACAATGCTACACTGAATGCTCTAGGACATGGTGGAAATGGTGTGTGGATTCCCATACGATGCTGTAACCCTACAGTCAAAGGATCAAGTGAGGAGATAGACCAGACAGCAGAACCAGTGGGTCCTGTTGGTGTTCTTGGACCATAACATCTGCCTGAGAATATTGGCTGTTCCTCCTGGTATAGGTGCAAGAAGAATCCTTGGTCCTGTTGACACAGAGCTAAAGATCTTACAAGCAGCAACATATTAGATACAGGATTATATACAGTGTAATGTTGCTCTTTCCCTTGTCCCCTTACATCTGGCTCATACAAAATGTGTTGCACAGGTGGCTGGTGTTGTGCAAAGTTGCAGTGACCATGGGGTGTTTTGTTCTACCACTGATGCCTGGTGGAGTGGTGGGAAGCAGACCAAACACAAGGGCAAGAATGCAAACATCTGTCCAGAACAGCTTTGTTGTTGTTGTCTGCCAAAAAACAAACCCTACCATACAAACAAAACTGAGCATCCTTGGCAAAGGATATGATTTGAAATTAGGACAATTTGTGGTTCATAGCATATTCATGAGTAATGAATGGGGTCTGGATAGAAAAGATCGAGATGGAGCAAGCCTGGCAAGGTGCTTCTGAATTACAAGGTAAGGAGCAGTGTGGGAGCTACAATAGTCCAAGGGCTTCTGTGTCTACTCTGGCTTGATCTTTACACTGGGCAGCAAACCGTGTTATTGGGCAGCTAGTCTTTGCCTATGGTCCTAAGGCTGCCACCACAGTTCATCTGTAAACTTCAGGTCTAGGGGTGGATGAATCTGTCAGTTTTGGTCTCTCTCAGTTTCTCATGCTTCCAATCTTAAATTCAGTTCACCGCATTTTTGCATCAGTTGTGGCTCACAAAAATTGTGCATTTCCCACAACATACACATTTTAATACAATTTCCCCAGGTATATAAAGCAATTTCCCCTTAATATTTCCCGAATATAATGCATTTACGTTTGTTACTATTGCTTATCTATGCGTTTATATGCACACTTTCCGCTAACATATGCATTTTGCACATTTTGGGGGGGTTGGACAACCACATCACAACATTTGGAGACTGGTAAATTTTGAAGGAAAGCTGCATTTTGGTTAGTATGTTGTTTCAGAAAGTACAAATGAGGTAATGAAAATGTGAAATGAAGCAAATTTCTCTCCCATCCCTATTCAGGTCAGATGGAGGATGGGAGTTGGAGTCTTGGCTAGCTGAAGTTTGCTTATTCTGTTGGAGCTGTATTTCATAAGTGGCCCCTCTTTCTTCCCCAGCCATGCAGTCTTTGTGTTTTATGATTTCCTGGGGCCTTCTCCCATTGAGTTCCCAGTCCTCAGTTTTCCTACCTTGCCAGACAAGCTCCTCTTGTCATTAAGCTTCTACAAAGGAGGTGCTTCCTCCTTAATCAACAAAACTGATCTTTCATTTCAGCTCACAACGCTGGACTGTTCTGAACATTCAGCAGCTGACTTCCCTCAGTAGATAAATGGTTCATGATTCCCAGACAATATGTCAGCTTATCCAACGGGTGCCAGAAACTTAATTGCTGTCACAAAATCCCACTGAGTATAATAATATAGATGGTTGCATACTGCTAATTCAGTTATCCACCCTAAGCCCTTGAGATGGAGCAGGACAGACACCAAAGTTTGCCTTCATGGATAACTGGTAACTTGTGCAAAAAAGGGTAAAGAAAAAGCTATTTACAGTAATTCTTATCAGTCTCTGCACAAGCCAGAAGGAAAGAATAATTGCTAACACATCCTTGTGTTGCTTCCTCGGCCTTGAGAATTGAATTTGAATTCATTTTGCAGTCATCTCTGCTGTTTCTGGACTTTAAAAAATAAACAAACTTGCTGTGTTTGACCTGCAACGCCTCTCTGTCCTCTCTGAGTATGGCTAGAGCACATACATAACACAAAGCATAATGACATACCAACAGGGTTGCATTATACAGTTCCTTTCTCAACTCTCATGGTTAAGTATTTATATGGAAGGATTATTACAACATTCTGTGTGTGGGGGGGTTATGTGTGGGTGGCTTTTCTGCAAAGATCTTGAATTTCTTCACTGGTGCTCCCATTTTATATTTAATTTCTTTTTCCAGATTTGTGTTAGGGTAGCTTGGCTCTTTAATGAAATGGTCATCTTTGTCACATAATAAACCAGAAACTGAATTATCTGCACGACTAGGCAGGTGTGACCCATCTTTTGCAAGCATATGTAAGGTGTGAAAATCCATGGGGAACACCTATTCAATTTTAGGTTCCACTTGAGTACACCTCAGCACAGTGGATATGACTTTAGTCTTAATGGTTGAGAAAACAGGAGACGCTAAGGGAAGGTAGACAGAAACCTATTTGAACCTAATTAAAAAGGAACCATTTAAAATACATGCATACACAAAACCTACACATAAACAAAACCTATTTGAACCTAATTAAAAAGGAACAATTTAAAAAGGAACCATTTAAAATGCACACATACACAAGGAGCTAGATGGCAAACTCTATTTTGGAAGGGCCTGAAATGGAATATATTTAACATATGATATTCTTGAAGGGCATATACAGATAATAACTTCAAGGAACTGGGGAGAAAAGTAGCATTTATAACATGTGTGTGTGTGTTGTAGGTCTGGTCAACACATGGGGTTGTATCCAATGTTAGTCTTACTGAAATTAATGGACATGGCTGACTTAGGTTTATTCTGAGTTGAACTAACACTACAGTGGAATAAACTGGTAGAGTTCTCAAGTGGTAGAATGGACTGTACCTAGTGGAGGCTGGTCCATTTGGGAAAGCAGGGCACTGTCCCACTGACCTCAGTCTGCCCTCAGCCAGCATCTACCCACCTGCCTTTTTACCTCAAACTAGTCCAAGGGGTAGCGCTGGCTGTCAGTTTCCTCCTCCTCCTCCTTAGTCACAGTGCTGCCCTTGTAGACCTCCGCAGGGAGGAGGAAGAGGACGAAACTAGAATTAGTTGGCTCTACCACACATTGGCTCTGGCTCCACCTATTGCTGGCTTTCCTGTCTTCTACCCAATGGGCGCTGACTGTAGCATTTCAGATTACAGGGGAGGGCTTCTTTTTTTTTTTTTAAAGTCATGTAGGAAGTTGTCTTATACTGATTTTTTGTTATTCTAAGCCATGGGTTGGGACCATTAGCACCACTCATACTTTGAAGGAGTTATTTGTATGTCCACTTCTGAGATGGAGAAGCTGTCACAACCTGACATTTAAATGGTAAACAGATAGTGTGATTGCTTCCTCTTGTAACTTTGTTGAATTAGTATGCTCTGAAAGAATGGTACAGAGTGAATTATTTTCCCCCTCCCCCCTTGGATACTTGGAGACTTTAATTTGTACCAGATGGAGACATTTCCACCAAGTCATTCCATCATGGAGAATCTGAAGGGAAAAGTCACCTCATTGTGAATTTTCCACCTTAGCAATGACTTTAAGCCTTGGCCCTTGGAATTATCATTTTGGACAATATGGATGATATGGATCATTCACAACAAAACCGACCTACAACTTTTAAGTGCTTCTGAGCTGTGAAACATTTATGTGAATGAGCCAAATGATGCCCTCTTCCATGTTTATGAACCTCCTAAAATGGTTGAAAATGTTGGCATCCATCTTTCAAAAACAAACAAACAAACAAACAAACTCAATCCAGAATGCCTAATTCCCAAAGCTTCCATTTGTAGGTAGAAATCTTGAAAACAGGGCTGTCAAGAACTGTAATGCTGGAGCTGTTGGTTGGGGCATCAGTGCCTTACATTTAAAGAAGTATCATACCACTTTAGACAGTCGTGGCTTCCCCCAAAGAATCCTGGTAACTTTAGTTTGTTAAGAGCACTGAGAGTTGTTAGGAGACCACTATTCCCCTCACAGAGCTACAATTTCCAGAGTGGTTTGACAATAAATCCCTCTTCCCAGGGAACTCTTGAGAACTGTAGCTTTACGAGGGGAATAGGGGATATCCGGGGGGGGGGGAATTACTCACTTTGTACAATTTTTTTCAGAGCATACTAATTCAACAAAGTTAATTTTAGCAAAAGGAGGCTATCACACTATCTGTTTATCATTTAAATGTCCCCATGATTCTTTGGGGGAAGCAATGACTGCTAAAGTGGTATAATACTGCTTTAAATGTATGGTGCAGATGTGGTGTTCATTTGCCCAGCAGGAAGTAAACATAGCCAGGGTAGAAGGGATGTGGCATTGCTGGTGCCTGGAGGCAGACATTCTAATCCTAAGAGGGATATTTAAACCTTCCCCTTCAAGGCTGGGAGAGAGGTAAAAGCCTAGAGAGGAAGGCAACTAAAAGTCAGCTCTTTATCAGGGGAAAGGCTATAGCTGAGTGGTAGAGCACCCTCTTTACATGCAGAAGATGCCCAGTTCAATCCCTACATCCCCAAGTAGGGCTGCAAAAGACTCCTTGTTTGAAACCCTGGAAAGCCACTGTCAGTCAGGGCTGCTTTTTCAGCCCAAGGGCCTTATCCCTTTCTGGGCATCCTTCAGGTGTGTGTGGCAGTGGTGGGCAGGTCTAGAGGCAAAAGTGGAAGGAGCAATGAATGTTACATTTACCTTTGAACAGTAGACTAGTTTCTCCACACCCACCTCTCGATCTTCCATCCAGATAAGCAAGGGGCATGATCAGAATTCAAGGACATATTCCAGGGAAAAAAAGCTTTCTGGGTGAAAAGCAGGAGCCAGTGAGGGGTGTGGCCAAGGGAGGGGGTGTGGCCTAGGGAAAGTCCCTAGGGAAAGTCCCAAGGGCCAGACAGAGAGGTCTGGAGAACCACATTTGGACACCCAGCCTAAAGTTTCCCACCCCTGGGGTAGATAATATTGAGCTAGATGGGCCAATTGTCTGGTAAGATCACTTCCTTTGTTCCTATGGGGCAATGTTGGTGAGCAAACCCAAAGCAGATCAGCATTTGAACCTCCAGGTAGTCAGGCCCCCGGCTGCTTTGCACCATGCAGGTGGCATCCAAGATGGAACACCAGGCTAAACAGGAGTAGTGACAGACATTCCCAAGAATTTCCTCTTGCTCTGAGCTGCAGGAAGGAAGGGGTTTTGGCTTCAGAGAGCTATGGCCAGGAAAGGACTGTGTCCTTGGAGGTTCCCACCAGCAAGCCATCACAAGCACTCCAAAACCAAGGAAACAATTGCTTTTAAGGAATCTTGTGTGACACTTGAAGTCAACCACTTTGCTCTGGAGTCATTTGTATTGATTGTAAGATGAAGGAAAAGAACATTCAAACAGCTCAACCAGATCTCTGGTATAATGTGCAGCTGCAGCCTCTATGTAGGCTTTTAACTTTTCTGTTGTCTGATGCATATAAACCTCTAGCTATGCTGTCTTCTTTATGAAGAATAAACTAAGCAGGGGAACATACTACACTGAATTGTTAACCTTTCCCCATATAATAGAGATTTGTAGCTAAATAATATCAGAGAGGAGTCTGAATAAAATATCAGTGTTTCGAATATGATTATTATCCAAGGCAATCTTATGAGTTGAGAGAACATAAATTAACATTTTAAAAGAAATGTTGCACCACTGCCGTTCTTGGAGGCCATTCACCATAGGGAGTTCATTAATACACAAGCCAAGATATAAAGATCTCATGAACTCTCTTTGTTAACCAGCTTAAAAGTATCTTGTAAGAATGAACATGAAAAACAAACAATAGACAGTCACCCAAACACAGAACAAATTGCCTGTTAGTAATGTTGATATACAGATGACCTCTAGGTATCTATGAATAGGCTTATTTGAAGACTGCAGTGTCTATTAAAATCTGGTCTTTTCCTCTCTCTGTCTTGCTTTCTCATTTTATGGATGCATTTCTTCAATCTCTCTTTGTAGTGGAGTAGGCCATTAAAAACCAGTCCTAGAAGGCTATATTGCTTCCCCAGTTCACCCACAGAAGGAAGAGCATGTCCAAAAGGGCAACAAAAATGATAACAGGGTTGTTGGAGCACCTTCCCTAATCAACATTCTATCCATTATGCCTTTATTATGATGTTAGCATGTTCATAGATATTCTGTGACATCATGGCAGCTCAGCCAATGGTTGCAGGGAGGAAGAGCTTATAGTGTAAAGGCTTTGAGGCTAAAAGCCTAAAATTATGTTACGGGAAATTGCTTTGTAAAAATATTAGGAAACATGGCATACAAAAATGTGTATATTGGGAGAAATTTGCACTAAAATGCTGATGAATTTCCATGAGGGCTTTTTTATATGTAAAAAAATGAAAACTAATGTGGAAATGTGGAGAATGGAACGTAAAATTGGAAAAATGAGAAAAACTGAAATGGGCAGATTTGCTCATCCCTAGTGAAGAAGCACATTCTCCTGCTTGCCCTGAATCTACAGATGAGTCCCAAATTCTAGTTACTGTCTTAATTGTTTTGCAATTTGTATTTTTTTTCTTGTGTTTTGTATTTGTGTGTATTCTTTGTGAGCCACCTTGGGGGCATTTTTGGCCAAAAGGCAGCACAGAAACACACTCTAACATAGCTATCGCATAACTATTTGTAGGCTATTTTCACTAATATTTGTGGTTTTATGCACCCTAATATATGCATTTTTGTATGCATTATTTGGCTAAAAAAGTGCATTGCAAAATTTGGAGAAGTGTGAATTTTGAAGGACATCTGTGTTTCAGTTTGTGTATTGTTTTGGCAAGGATGAATTAGGCAGGTTTGCCTGTAAATGCAAACTGAATCATATTTCTCTCCCATCCCTTTTCTTTACACAAGGCAGGAAGATCAGCATTGCTCCAGATATAAACACCCACTTAAAGCTCACCACTTTTTTTGGCTTTAGGGAACTGGTCCCTCTCCTCTGTCTTTCCTTTGTGAAACTCTGTAAGGCCGATGGCAATGGCTGTCCTTTTTAATGGATGTGAGCTGCTTTGTGAGGCCATAATTGTCTGAGCAATGGGATAAAAATATAGTAAATAAATAGCTTTTACTGTCTGTATATATGCAAATGTCTATGTATAGGTTGAGAGCCAGCGTGGCATAGTGGTTAGAGTGCTGGACTACGACCTGGGAGACCAGGGTTCGAATCCCCACACAGCCATGAAACTCACTGGGTGGCCTTGGGCCAGGCACTGCCTCTCAGCTCTTCGGAGGCAATGGTAAACTCCCTCTGAATACCGGTTACCATGAAAACCCTATTCATAGGGTCGCCATAAGTCAAGTTTGACTTGAAGGAAGTCCATTTCATTCTCAAGCATGATTGCACAGGAGCAAATCCCATTGAACTCAATAAGCATCCAAATGATGAAACCTGCCCCCCCTTTCCCTCCCTCTCATCAGTTTCCTCCCCCTTTCTTCACCCCTCTCCCTCCCCTTCCAATCCCCTCCTTCCCCCTTCCCCTCCTTCTCCTCCCCTCTCCACCTTCCTTCCCTCCCTGCCTCTCCCCCAGGTCAGTTTCACCTATTGTAAGCATGATTGCATAGGAGTAAATCCCACTGAACTCAAAAAGCATGCAAATGATCAAACCTGCCCTCCCCTCCTCCTCCCTCCTATCCCGTCCCTCTTGCCCCTTCCTCCCCCTTCCTTCACCACTCCCTTCCCATCCCCATCCCCTTCCAATCCCCTCCTTCCCCCTCCTCCCCCTCCCTCCCCCTCCCCATCTTCCTCCCCCATGGTCAGTTTTACCTATCCTAGGACTATGACCTGGGAGAGCAGGGTTCAAAACCTCACACAGCCTTGATGCTCACTGGGTGACTTTGGGCCAGTCACTGCCTCTCAGCCTCAGAGGAAGGCAATGGTAAACCATTTCTGAATACTGCTTACCATGAAAACTCTATTCATAGGGTCACCATAAGTCGGAATCGACTCGAAGGCAGTCCATTTCCATGTAGAGGTCAAAATATAGAAAGAATGCACATCATTTCAATAGAAGGACAATGCTTCTCACCATACTGGGGAAAGTACAGGAAGTCTCAGTGGATGTCAGAACTTCAATGGATGCAAAAAAGCTCCTTGCTTCATCTGTGAGTTGGAAATCTACAGAAATAGCAACATGGAGCCTGGTCATCTCCTCTGTCCCTTTCATGTGGTAACGTTCCTTGAATTTCTAACCCCTGAAGATATCTATATATATATAGTCAACATTCTATTCATGATTCCTTCATTATAATGTTAGCATATTATTTGTTTATTTATGAAAATATTTGTATACTGCTATTTCATTAAAACCATCAAACTGGTTGACAACACCTTAAACACACACACACACACACCATAGAATAAAAACATCAAAAATACAGTAAAAACAAAGGCCAGCTGTTCATAGATATTCCATGATAGCATGGCAGCACAGCCAATAGTGCCAAGGAGGAGGAGCTTATAGGCAGGTGGAAGTCTCCTTTGTAGCCTGGTTACCCAGTGCTGTTGAGAGATGAGTGAGGTGGATAACTATAGTCACCGAAAGCAGATCTCCTAGTTGTGCAAATTGGTAAGCAAGCAAAGCTAATCCAGAGAGTTACAAAATGGCCAGGAGTATCATTCGATCTACTTTGGCTTATGGCTGAAAGGGGGATTTCATCTTTCCTGGTGTCTCTCTGTAGCTCCCTCTTCAGCCAATAGTAGATGGAGATGTAGGGCAGACCTCTTCTTCAGGCATTGTGGCCAATAGTGAGGGATGATGGGAACTGTAGTCTAAAACATCTGGAAGGTACCAGGTTGGGGAAGGCTGGCATAGATACCAAATACTTATGTCAGGCCACTGATTCAAGACTAACTGCACACCCTCTTATGGAGTGGAACTGGTGTGTATGTCTTTAAATTAATAAATGATCTGGCAATGTGTATGTAGTCTATAAAAATGTTCCTAAAAATTTGTTGGGTTGCAGACTTAGGTAAAATTGGGCCGAGTCAGGGAGTGTAGCTTAAACCATTTCCTTGAGTTAGTTTTTATGTTATTAATGCCTTGGTTACATATCTGGAAGCTTCATACATGTTTGGTGCTGATGAATAAAGTATACCTGATTATTACTTAGAGGTCCTTGGTTCTCCTTTAAAGCAAATAATCGGCACAATGATGGAGTTTTCTGCTTCTCACAATTCCTCTGTTAGCTGAGTTGCCGCCAAACCAGTAATCTATATTTGAATAGAATATTGATAATAGTAATAATAAGCAATAATGGGAATATTATTGGCACTATAACATGTCACACTAATGGGTACTTTTGGGGTGTTTTCTTGTTTAAGGAAAAATATATATTAGTTTGCTCCCTTCCTTGCTAACTTTCCTGCTGTGGAATTCTTGAATACTGGCAAATTTTAATCATTAAACAGGGACTTTGAATTGAAACCATATATTTGCTTCAGTGATACAAACAAAGTGATCTTTTTTTTATTTTCTCCATTCAGCTTATACCTGCTGGGATGTATTTTGGTAATGCACTCTGTAGGTATGTTCTGTTTCCTTGTCTGAGAAAATGACCTCCTTTTTGTAACTTGTATTTCGCAGTGAAACAATGGTAAGTATGCCTTAACATAAAGCAAACAAGTTGTTGTTAATGCTGGTGAGTCATCCTAGTAACAGTGAAATACTGGAAAGGCCTATTGCAGGGATGCAGAATGGAAATGTCTATTGCAGGAATGGAGGACCAATGTTATTGGACTCCAACTCCCAGCTGGTATGGCCAATGGTCAAGGATGATGGGATTTGGAGTCCAGCAATATCTGGAGGTCCATGGATTCCCCATCTCTGACAGAGGTAAGAAAAGATGTAATTCCATCATGGGGAAAGTGTTCTCTGTGTGTGTCTCAGAATACATCATGCTGCTTTGTGTCAATGAATTCTGAGTTCTCTTCTATTCCTGCTGACTGCTCAAGCAACTGCCAGTGTAACCAGTTGTCACATGCAAGGATGTCAGCTTTTTGTGAGGCCTTTGAGAGTATTTCAATTTTAGAGAATGTTTGAAGGCAAAAATTGTGAGGCTTCACAGTGAAATGGGCTGGATGCCCACCTTTAAAATTTGCTTTTAAAGTAATGTTTCTATCTGTCAGATTTATGAAGTGTATCTCAAAAACACAACTGCCATGAGCAAACATACAAACAGCTAAGAATGCAAACAGCAATCCCCCCTATATAGTTCCTATCTCCCACCTCTCAATGGCTCTTTAGCTAGCCCTTTGATTTGGGGTCCCTTGTATGACACCACATATGGCAATAATCTTTGGGTCTTTAAATGATGCAGAAGATACTTCCCCCCGCAGAATATTACTTGCTAACTTTGATTGTATTTAACTTTTAACACTTGTACAAAGTGATTTACTATTCTAATACTGGGGCCACATAAACCTCAATTAAGAAATAGATGACATTATTGTTTGTTTCTTAAGAATCATTTGTCTGATACTAATTTTAATGTAACAGGAAGGAATTAAGGGCAATTGTTCACTGTATAGGGATAGAAGTGTGCAGGAATGCTATCTGGAGTCTGTAAGATTTCCTGTGTTAAATCCTATAGCATCACTTAGGTCTCTTCCTCAATGCCTCATTAACACATTTCCCCCCTTTTTGGTCATAGGAATAATAATAAAAAGAGCTTAGTGAATGTTCAGCACCTTTTTATGATAAGTGCTACATCAATATAAAGTAGTCCTCCTGATGTTAAATGAAATTTTTCACTATGCTGGGCTCATTAGCTTCCACCAATACCAGGGCTATGCAGAAAGTTATTGACTTCTCTGTCCCTTTTACCTAGGGTCAATTAACCCCAATGCTTTAAAAAAAATGAAACTACAGTTTGGAGGCAGCAGGTTTGAAACATATGGAAATATTGGCTTCTTTATTGTAGGATAATACATAGTGATTGAAGTGGGAATTGTTTGGGGAGCACATTTTACTTATTTTTATATCACCTTGGGATCAGTTACTGTGAAGGACCAAGAGGAGGGATGGAAGGCTCTGCCAATTTCGGTTCTCTTAGTTACTAATTTTTCCAATCTTAGATTCAGCTGTACACATTTCTGCAGGAATTTGCATTTTTTAATAAAAAGTATCTGCATGAAAATTCCGCAGCATTTTTGCGCAAATTTCTCCTCATAAATACATTTTATGCAGTTTTTGACTAATGTACACATTTTTTTGCAAACAATGTCTCCTAATATAATGTTATTTTCATTAATCTTTTCATTTTATGTGCATTTACCCAAATACATGTTTCTGTAAACACTGTTTGGTTGGGAGAACTGTGTTGCAAAATTCAGAGAAGTGAACATTTTGAAGGATGGCTGATTCGGTTCTTAAATTGTTTCTGAACGTGCAGATTTCATAGATTTGGTTTTAAATGTGAACTGAATCACATTTCTACCCTGCTGCACCCTACGTTTCCTTTCTACTTGGATGCCACAATAGGGTCTCATTCTGCAGGGGTGATGGTAGGGAAATTCTGACAGAAAACAGCTCGAGTAAGATGAAGCTGCAGGGAATGAACTTGAAAATGCCTCTGAGCCTTCTGTAAAAGCAGTTCTGGAGGAATGGAGAGGGATAGTACCAGAGGGACAGGACAGAGTCCCTATCAAGCCAGAAACAGTCAGAGCAAAAACTGGAGGAGGATGCTGAGTGCCCAGTGAGCTGCAGTCCTCAGTGAAGAAAGGTGCTATCTGGAGACCCTGAAGGGGGTAAGTATGGACAGGGAAGTAGACCTCATTCAGTTGACCCATCTACCTCAACATTTGCATACCTGGACATGCAGGACAGTCCTGGAAGGGAAACAATATGGGGTTGTTCCCTGCTTCATGCCTGCCCAGGAAAAAAAGCTGCCAGGGAAGGAACTGCCTTTTGTGACCACATAAACCACAGACTTCATTTATGATTTGCAGGTAGGGATGGGAGAGAAATTCAATTCACATTTCAAGCCGCAGCTATCAAATCTGCATTTTCTGAAACAATATGAGAACTAAAACACAGCCATCCTTCAAAATTCACACTTCCTTGAATGTTGCAATGCAGGTCTCCAACCAAACAATGTTTACAAAAATGCATATGTTAGGGGAAAGTGTGCATAAACATGAATATATGAGTGAAAATAACATACCAGAATGCATTAGATGATGAGAAATTGCTTGCAAAAATGTGTTCATTAGTCAGAACTGCCTACAAAATGTGTTTATTAGGAGAAATTTGAACTAAAACACTGGAACATTTTCATCAGAATTTTTGTTAAAAAAATGGAATAATAAAGTCTAACAATAAAGTACAAACACATAATCCCAATAACAACAAAAATAACTGATCTCCAGAACCAGGTCTGGACCCCAACAAAAGCCCTTAAATATCCCACAGTCCAGATGATCTTTGGCACCTTCAGGTGGTAGCCTCTCTTGTAGCTGGAATCAGTGGGGGGCCCACCCTCACAGGCCAGGTGGAAAACAGGCCAGCAAAGAGAGAGAGGGTCTTGCCGCACTCACAGTCAAGATGTTCTTCCTGTACCTTCCCCAGTATGGTGAGAAGCATTGAGTTTCTATTGAAATGATGTGCATTCTTTCTATATTTTGACCTATACATGGAAATGGACCGCCTTGGAGTCGATTCCGACTTATGGCGACCCTATGAATAGGGTTTTCATGGTAAGCGGTATTCAGAAATGGTTTACCATTGCCTTCCTCTGAGGCTGAGAGGCAGTGACTGGCCCAAGGTCACCCAGTCAGCTTCATGGCTGTGTGAGGATTTGAACCCTGCTCTCCCAGTTCATAGTCCTAGGATAGGTAAAACTGACCATGGGGGAGGAAGATGGGGAGGGGGAGGGATGAGGAGGAGGGGGAAGAAGGGGATTGGAAGGGGATGGGGATGGGAAGAGAGGGGTGAAGGAAGGGGAAGGGAAGGGGCAAGAGGGAGGGGATAAGAGGAAGGAAGAGACAGCTTTGATCGTTTGCATGCTTTTTGATTTCAGTGGGAATTACTCCTGTGCAATAATGCTTAAGATAGGTGAAACAGACCTGAAGGAGGGGATGTGGCAGAGGAGGAGGGCAGGAGGGGGAGGGAGGAAGGGGGAGTTGTGGGGGAGGCGATGCGATTGAGTATGTGGGCACTGGGCAGAGAGGAAGCTCCTTTCCTTTCCAAAAGGAAAACATTGTGAACAGTATCATTCTTTGTCAGGGTTTTCTCCACCTTTTTTTTTCTATATCAGGCACATGTAGCCTCCCACCCAAATTTAAACCAAAGCTATCCCCGGTCACATCCACACCAGACTGTTATTTCACTTTAGGCAATCATGGCTTCTCTCAAAGAATCCTGGGAAGTGTAGTTAGTGAAGGGTGCTAAGAGTTGCTAGGAGATGCCCTGTTCCCCTCACAGAGCTTCAATCAGAGCGGCTGACTGTTAAACCAGTCTGGCCACTGGAGCTCTGTCATTGGAATAGGAGTCTCCTCTCAGCACCCTTCACAAACTACACTTCCCAGGATTCTTTGGTGGAAGCCATGACTGTCTCACATGAAATCAAAGTCTGGTGTGGGTGTGGCCCCCTGATTAGGCAAGCCCAGCAGCTGTGAGTCTGACTTTTGGAACACTGACAGTTGTGTTGTTTAGCGTATGAATGTAGAGGCCTGTGCCCAGAAAACGTCCAGTTGTTTCCCAGAATATCCAGAGTAAAGACACACTACAGCAAGTTCTTTTAAAGAGAATCTTTACTGATTCAATAGGCAAAGTACTAACACGATACAAGTCTCTTTCTTCCAACTAACAACCCCCACACCTTGCGGTTTCTTCACCCAAGGTTTTATACACTTTCGGTTTATGTGCCAGCTGCAGTCCGTCCTTGGATTGCTGCACAGTTTTAACCCCTTACTTGTCTTTTTTTGTCTTTCTGGAAAAACACAGAACATCATGCTTTCCAACAGCCTACAAGTTGGTTCTTACTGAGCATGCCTGACATTATCGAGTTGAAGCCAAAATATCTTAAATTAATTAAAAATCAGCTGGGCATTTTTTTTAACTTTTAAACTTCAGAAGATGAAGGTCAGAGTATCAATCAATCAATCATTTATTATGGTCAATGACCAGCACTATAAAATGTTAAAACAGCAAACAATAAAACATGTCAATATTATACAATGAAGGAAACAAACGGTCAGAGTATGGGGCAAGGTCAGTAATAGGATCACAGATACTTTCTGAACATGGCTGATTTTTAATTAATTTCAACAGATTCAACAGATTATTATTATTATTATTATTATTATTATTATTTATTACATTTGTATACCGCCCCATAGCCAAAGCTTTCTGGGCGGTTTACAACAATTAAAAACATTAAAAACAAATATACAAATATACAAATTTAAAAACACTTAAAAATACAATTTAAAAACACATGCTAAAATGCCTGGGAGAAGAAGAAAGTCTTGACCTGGCGCCGAAAAGATAACAGTGTTGGCACCAGGCGCACCTTGTCAGGCAGATCATTCCATAATTTGGGGGCCACCACTGAGAAAACCCTCTCCCTTGTTGCCATCCTCTGAGCTTCCCTCAGAGTAGGCACCCGGAAGAGGGCCTTTGATGTTGAGTGTAGTGTACGGGTGGGTTTGTGTCATATGAGAACTCTGAAAGAAAAACTTCCAAAAGGGGTCTGGTTTTTTCTCTTTATTTTTACACTTTGAACTCTCAATTCTCTCGGATTGTTTTGTGTATCACCATGAAAATTTAAAGGGTTCTTAAGTAAGCATTTCTGAGTTCAGGACTACAAGTTTTGTAAGGTTTTGTTTTGAAATGTGCTTACGAGAAGCATCAGAATGGCTAGGGGGGTATTTTCAATTTAACACTGAGGAATGCGGAAAAGTCATGCTGACTATAGTGTGCAGCCATTCTTGTGGCTGTATAATAATAATAATTTTGCACTTTATTTGTTTACTGATTTGATATTCCCCCCCATCCTCCCAAAGGAGCTCAGGGAGTCAAACACACAAATGATAAAACAATGGAAACACCTAAAACAATTGTAATACAGTTGCAGACTGGGAAATTTCTTCTTAAAAGGCTTGCTGGAAGAGAAAGGTCTTCAGTAAATCCTGAAAAGATAGCAGAGGTGTTGCCTGTATAATATTTAAGGGGAGGGAAGGCAGGGAGGCAAACTCAGGTAATGCTGCCCTTAGAAACTCACATCCTATTTAAAAAATCCTTTGGGCATCCCACCCCCATAATAATACTTAGGGTTATTTTTAATCCCGGCACACATACAGACACACATATACACACATTTCATGTACATATAAAGCATATCATGTATGAAGCATCCTACAGGACTTTTTCAAAAATGGTAGCTATATATATGTGTGTGTATACAGACACACACACAACTTTCTGCTGAAAAAAAAGTAATAAAGTGAGGAATCATTCAAAAAACAGCACATCTGCAAATTAGTTGTTTTTACATTTCAGTGTCTGCACGGGGATGGGGGGGAAATCGCTTGAGATTCTATGACAAGCAAAATTCTTTTTAATCTGAGAAAATTTGACAAGTTGAACAGCGAGGTAGAACTGTGTTACCTATGGCAGGATATGCTGCAATCGTGCATCACCTATCAAGCCACAAGTTCATTGAGCAAAACTATCAGCTCCTGGATAAAAACTGATAGAGAGCATGGCCCTTATTTATTTCCCTTTTGTAGCACAGCTTCAAAACCATAGCAGAGATTATTTTCATAAACCATATTAATAATCTATCATTTGCAAGTATCCAAATGAATTCAGATATTTGAATCATCTCCATCAGAATGATAAACATATTGGAGCAAGAGAAGTCATTTGTTTTTTGCTCAAATGAGCTGATGGTGATTGGAAAGGTGACAATGTGGATCACTGATTATGACAATGTTGCTCAAACCATTTTGTCCCCACCCCATCCTGAAATGGGTTGATTATTTGGATGTTATATTGAACAGCAAATGCTTAAAAGCAGACAGAATCAAATACATTGGAAACACACCTGGAGTTTAAAACCTGAGTGTGCAGAATTTAGAGATGGACAGATGGATAGATTTAGAGATATGCTCATTCATCATAAGTCAATTCTGTCCTGTTTCTCTTACGGATGTGCAGTGGATTCAGAAAAATCTTAAACTGAAGCGGGCTGCTTTAGACAGATTCAGGGCTTCTCTGAGCCAAAGGTAGATCTTTCAAAAGCACCTCAGAACTGAAGCAGGGACCTCCAAAGTGATTTGGGGAATTTGACATTGAAAAAATGCTGCAGATATTATGCCTGCAAAAATTGGATAATCTCCAGTTTGCCAGATAAGGAAATAAGCAGGATGGGGGAGAGTATGGGGAAAGGGATAGAGAAAGCAGCCTTATACTGAATCAGACCATTGATCTATCTAGCTTAGTACTGGCAGCAGTTGTGGAGATTTTCAGAAAACAATCTTTCCCAGCCCTGCTGGAGACACCAGGAACTGAACCTGGGATATTTTGCATGCAAAGTAGATGTTCTACCAATGAGCAATGGCCCTTCCTCCAAAGAGTTCTGCTGTAACTGATATGTCCAGCTTCCAATAAGAGGGAATTAATTTATCAAGGCTCTCAAATCAAAGTGCTTTGAGGAATACAAGTAATGCACCACCTTGTCTCACCTGTGATTCTTCTAGTTCTCCTACTGGTGTTTGCTTGTAAAATGCTGGATGTTCAAGTCCTTTTGCTTCTGCCATATATCCACATGAGAGCCAGTGTGGTGTAGTGGTTAAGCTGTTGGACTACGACCTGGGAGACCAGGGTTCGAATCCCCACATAGCCATGAAGCTCACTGGGTGACCTTGGGCCAGTCACTGCCTCTCAGCCTCATGAAAACCCTATTCATAGTATCTCCATAAGTCGGAATCGACTTGAAGGCAGTCCATTTACATTTATATATCCACACATCTACTTCTGTCAAATCAGCTTTGTACTTCGTTTCTGTAGCATTTGGTGCCTTTGAGCAGAACACATGCTGAATGTACTCCCCCCTCCATTCATCTTAACTCCCTGGCCTCTGCACCTATCATTCCGAAATTTTACAGGTTACTTTACTTGGGGCATCTCTACAACATATGCCATTTTCATACTCAGCACATTGCCCACAAAACCACAGGGAAGGAAGTAAATCCTTTTAAAGCCCCCCTCTCAACTTTAAAGACTCCTAGCACAGAACCTACATTGATCCTTCTGAAGTTTGGCAGGTTTCTTACCTAAGGACACCTCTCCTGTGTATGTTATTTTCATACATATAGCCCACAACTCAATAGACGATATTAAGTGAATCATTTTTTAATCACCTCAAAATGGAAAAGGTTGTCCGTGCAGGAAAGCCACTGTAGCTGTCCTTCTGAAATTTGGCAAGATTAATAATCTGATGTGGCTGCCATGCCTACAAATGTCAGTTCTGCTAAAAAATAAAATAAAAACAGTTACAGACTGTTATTTTATTTTTTGAAAAATAAAAAATAAAGGTACTTAGCACAAAAACCCTATACCTGTTTATCTGTACCTTTGCAGACTTTATCTACTGAGGAGGGGCTACTCTACCAGCAAATTTCACTCACTTGTGTCAAAAGGGAAAAAGTTATAGCCATTTTCTTTTGTTTAAATAGTCATAATAGAGAATGGGGGAGGCACAAAGCGTCATTTTTCCAAATCAGGATTTAACCTCAAATTTAAGTGGGCAGCCTCCCATGTGCTTTGTACCCAACTGGGCTGTTTTCCTAAGGGCCAAATGTGGGTCTGAAACAAATCTTGTGGTACAAAAAGACTCTTCTCTTTTTTTTTTGCTGCCCATGGCAGTCATTTTGGCCTGTTACCCATGGCACTTTTATCAAGATATGAATACCAGTACCTCTCATATCTATCTATCTATCTATCTATCTATCTATCTATCTATCTATCTATCTATCTATCTATCTATCTATCTATCTATCTATCTATCTATCTATCTATCTATCTATCTATCTATCTATCTATCTATCTATCTCCAAAAAAGCACTGCATGTATGCATATTCTTGTACCAATTTTGAGCGAAGAACTGTGTTGGAAAAATCAGAGAAGTGTTACAACATAATGATATATATGTTTACAATCTACATATTAGTCCAGCAGGTGCAATTCAGATTGTTGCACTTAAAAATGTGGCTCACACAAAACCCCCAAGCATCCCTAGCAGAATTCAGAGCTATGTGTAGGATTGTATTAACACTCCAGGGGTTACACCCCTCCACATATTCAGCAACGTTCTGATGTTGGAAAAAGAGGGCTGCATCCAACGGATGGAGTATTCTAGGATCAGAAACACAAGGCATAAACTATATTTTTAAATATATATGTAAAACATTTTTCACGTGCCATGGTCCAAGCTTTTTCAGTCTTCACTGAATATATCAATGATTTTATTGCTGGAGGGGGGGGACCCCACTGCATATGATTTCTTTCCAATGAAATTTCACATTCACACACAAAAAAGTGGCTTTCATACTTTGGTCTCTGCAGCGGGACTTGCAAAGAAAAAGGCTGAGAATATACGACAAGCAAATCTCTTTTTAATCTCAGAAAATCTGACAAACTAAGTGCAGAGGTAACTGTGTTACCAATGGAAGGGAATGCAACATTCATGTGTCATCTATCTCGCAATAGGTTCACTGCATAAAATACTGGCCCCTAGGTAAAAACTGAAAAAGAGCACGGCCCTTATTTATTTCCCCTTTGATATACAGCTTTGAGACTCAGCCAGGCAAGATACTCATAAGGCGTATTAATAATCTATCATTTGCAGGCATTTGAATGAACTCAGATGGATGGGGGGGTAGACGGCGAGCGTGTGTTGAAACTAGCTTACTTACAAAGATATAAATATTTATTGCTTTTCCAACTTTCATCTCAGGCCCTGCCCACCCCTGGTATGCGGCCCCCTAAAAGGGAATGTGGCACTTTGGCTGAAAAATGTTCTGCACCCCTGATTTAAGTGGAACCATATGAATCCTTACACCAAGGATATTTCAAATGGTAAAAATGCCACAGTCCATTTGTTGACAGGTGTGTGTTGGCATGAAAGTGCTTCTGCACTGGCCATAACTTAGGACTGCTTTTATCATTAGGCAGGGTGAGATGGCTTCCTCAAGTGGCAGATGGTGGGGGACTGAGCCCTTCAGCCATTTCTGATCTGATGCTGCAGTGATAATGCTTGCTGTTGTCAGTCAACTCCAAAGATGATATATATTTAGGTTGACCATGAGTCCTACTTTACAGAGTACAGTCTTCTTCTATTTGGAGGACGGTCAGAGAACCTCTCTATATGAAAGACTCCGCTCTTTGAAGGACTGACTGGTCCAAGGTCAGTTTAAAGATGAAGAAAGGTAGCCCAGGAGCTGTGAAGCTGTCTATCACCAAGTAGCATCTGGACAGCAGACTGAGCAGGCATACAATTCATCTGGTCATAGTTGTCCTTGCTATGGAAGAGTATTTCTATTAAAATTATAGTCACTATTACTAAATTTGCACCCTTCCCCCCTCTATATATTTGCACATGCAAATGTGATGCAAATCTGTTTCCACTTGTATGGAGATGCATTTCCTCATTTTTTACAATGCATAAGCGGCCAGCCTATATAGTGGAGAGGTGGAGATTATGAAGGGATGTTATGATTTCTGCAAACTCCCCATAAGAAGGTGGAGCAACTCTTTTATCATTTCTAGGGTTTTGATAGCTTCCCCCCCCTTTGGTGACATTGACACAAATTACGACAAACTACCCCTGCCTAATTATTTTGCAGCAAAGTTGCAATGAACGATTGGGTACAAAGCAGAATACATAAGACATCAGACACATTGCTTTTAGAATTTTGTGGTGTCCAGCAACAACAGAAACATGCCAGGAACAGTGGAGGAAGGAAGGATCACATCCCAGTGTCATCAGTAGTTAATAAAATTTGAAACAGTACTTGACCTCAGGCCCAGTGCCAGCAGTCAGCCAGGTTGGGCACTGGCTGAGGGCCCCAGGGGCTTGGAAGGGCCCCTCAGGAGCCCAACCTAGCTGCACTGCCATTTACCACCCTCATCACCAGGCCCCTGGATGCTTTTCAGTGGCAAGTAGAGAAGGTATATGGTGGCCACCATGAGTCCTGGGTGGGTGGAGGGGCTGTGGGACTCATAGCTGGTTCTGTACAAAGAGCCTCCTGAAATCTGGCACTAGCCCTCTGTGACCTCTTACTGGTTCCAGAATGGAACCTTTTTTTTAAAAAAAAATCAAGCCAATTAACATACATTATTTGATCATGAATTACAGATTTCTTTTTTTGCTGCTCAAAATAAGTGTAAATGTACTGCCTTCAAGTCGATTCCGACTTATGGCGACCCTATGAATAGGGTTTTCATGAGGCTGAGAGGCAGTGACTGGCCCAAGGTCACCCAGTGAGCTTCATGGCTATGTGGGGATTTGAACCCTGGTCTCCCAGGTCGTAGTCCAACACCTTAACCCAGACTTTCCCAACCAGTGTGCCTGAGGCTGATGGGAGTTGTGGTCGAACGATATCTGGAGGCACACCGGTTGGGAAAGGCTGCCTTAACCACTACACCACACTTACTGCTCAACACAATCACAAAGAATTGAGAGTTATGCCACAATTGTGTTGAATGAACTCAGAATTTGTTTATGATCCCTATCCTTAATATAGGGTGAGAAATCCCATTTGATCTATGTCTTGTCATGGCATCTTTCCTCTTTGACTGAAATATGGGTGTCTTGTCTGAACTGTGATTCAAAATGGCTGCTGGGGAATTACAAGGTGAACTGGCTTACCTAGTAGACAGACCTTTTTTATTGACCTGTCAGTTTGTATCTGTCAGCCTGAATAGTTATGTACATTGGGCAAATGACAAAAGGCACAATCCATTAAGTGGTAATCCTCCCTTAATTTCACTGGGTTTCCTACAGGAGTCTCACACAAGACTCATTTGAAACAATAAAAGGTGGTACATCTGCAGTGCTTAGTGAACTGCGCCCTCAGTGATAAGGCAGACTGCATGTTTTCCCCAAGGTCTGATTTTATAAGAAAACAGCCCCTTGCATGTAAACCAGACCCATGGGGAAAAATGGAAGTTAATAGCTACGATTAGCTTGTTACTCATTAGCTAATGATTAATAACTGAAGAGGTAATAAAAGTATCACGAGGGTAGTGCATGTATATACTCAGGAGTAAGAAGAATAGAATAGTTTATTATTACAGTCAATGACCAGTTATAAATAAAAACATCATACAACAACAATACAAAAGAGAGTACCCAAAAACTGACTATTTAAAATATATGGATAATTCTTTAAAAGTACAACTAGTCAAGGCACACACAGTTTTCGCCAGCAAATTGCCACGGCACTAAATTTGGCCATTACTAGGGTAACCTGGGGTGTAAAATCCCCTAGCAAATAGTCTGCATAAAATCTTTCGGTCCTGCCAGGCAAAGTCTTTAAAATGGGTAATATTAGTTGATGTCTTAGATCCTGGTAAACAGAGCAGCGAAATAATACATGTTCGTTAGTTTCTATCTCCTCCGCTCCACAGGGGCACATCCTTTCAGCATAAGGGGTTTTATTATATCTACCCTCTAAGAGAGTGGAAGGCAAGATATTTAGCCTAAGTAGAGTAAACGCTCTTCTATATTTAGGTAATTCTAGAATAGATAGATATGGCATTAGAGTTTTGGATTATATCTTTGATTTTTAATTTGCATTAGGTGGTGCTGAAAATCGATGTCCTTGAGGCGCTGTTTAATTGCTGACCCTGCTAAATCAGGTCCCATCTGTATAATAAGAGGTAAGGAGAATCCCAAAGTGTGTATTTTGTCAAGTATAGAGTCCACCCAAGGAGAATGGAGGGTATCTGTTAAAACATGTGAGGCCAATCCATTCGGGTTGAATAATAACTTCAACCACAATGATATTTTCATTTGCCAGGCGAGGGATTCAATGGATTGGAGTCCAACTTCCAATCTCAATATATAACTAGGTACACAAGTAGGTACTCCCAGTATACATCTTAAAAAAGAATTCTGAACAGATTCTAGAATTGAAACATTCTCATCAGTATTTATTTGGATTCCGTACATTAATTGGGGGATAACCTTTGCTTTGAATATTTTTATAATGGGTGGAACAGATTGACCACCCTTATTGTAGAAAAATGTTAATAGGGCCTTGATTGTCCATTTAGCATTTAAAATAGAATGTTTAAAATGCATTAGCTGAGAGCCAGATGTTTGAAAAAGAATACCTAGATATCTGAAGACTTTTACCTGTTCTATACAGTGGTTATTGATTCTCCACACATGGTTTGATCTTTTCCTTGTAAAGATCAGGACCTTTGTTTTTTGATAGTTGATTACCAATTCTTCCCTCTCACAGAAGGAAGCAAATGACCTCAGCAATCTTTTCATACCGATAGGTGTTAAAGATAGAAGAACTATATCATCCGCGTAAAGGAGGCAAGGTCTTGAAAAGCCAGCTAGATTAGGGGGATGTGAATGAATGAGGGCCAAGCTTTCCACTACTGTATTTATATAGATGTTAAATAGTAATGGCGACAGTATACAGCCTTGTTTCACCCCTTTAAAAGTTGGTATTGGGTTTGTTAAGTGCCCTTTGTTATTGCAACGAATTTGCAAATGTGTATTTTCATAACTCAGGAGTAAGTTATACTGTGTTCAGTGGCGCTTAAATGAAGGTAAGTGCATAAGATTTCAGTGCTTGTTGTAGTAATAATTGCACTCAGGCCCAATAAAGAACCAAGTGGCAATTAACTGCATTTTCTGAACAATCTGCAAAAGCTGCCCCACATGCATTGAAGTACTAGTAGTCTAAAATACAGGCCTGATGATCACCACTGTTATGACTGCCAGCACCATGGGCCAGTGATGGGCTTTTCTTTAAGAGCAAAATGCTCAGTGATAAGCATTCAAATAAGAGTCTTGCTCCCCGTCATGGCCTAAATTAGCAAGAAGAAATGTGTTTTTGCTGGTCTTTAAGATGTGTGTGTTATATTTCAGTGTTTCTCCCCCCCCCTACAGGGCTTACAAGAGTGTGGCTGATGTGTTGGTCTTAAAAAAAATACAGAGCAGGATCCAGAATGGTTCTAATGATGTCATTTTTTAGTAACACCACTTGTACAAGAATGGTGGTATTTCATCTTCTGCATTAATTCAGCATTGTTCCCTGTCTATGAGCCCAACATCTGCTTTGTTCACAATGCCCAGTGGCACAATACAGGGGTAGCCAATGTGGCATAGGTCATCTAGTCCAATGCTCTGCTCAATGCAGGAAATCCAGAACCAGGACAGGCATTTCTTCATCTTTTTTTTTTTTTACAATAATTTTTATTCAGATTTTCATAAAACATACAAAACAAAACCATAAAACATTCAAAGACAAAAAACAAAATCAAAAATAGTTAGACAAAAAAAAAATAAAAAGTAAAATATTGACTTCCCATTTGTCACAGATCAAATCAGTTATAGGTCTACAATGTATAACAATCCTGTCTCTTAAATCATATTATAAAATCACTTTCCTCCAGTAGTTATCTTACTTAATCATCAAATCTCATAAACATTACTTTATTCTTTCCACAAAAAGTCAAAGAGAGGTTTCAATTCTTTAAGAAATATATCTATCAATTTTTCTCCAGATAAGCATGTCGATTAATCCATCTCATTAATAATTATAATAATCTTATTGTCATAACCATAGTCAAAATAAACATTTCGATTAATCCATCTCATCAGAATCTGTTAGGTTCAATAATTTCAATAGCCATTATTCTATTATCCCTATTAGTTCCATCTTCCATCTTCCATCTTCAATAGTCTTGTTAACTCCAGTAATTTCAGTGTCCAATCTTCCATTATCAGTATTCCGTAATAATCTTGCTGTCATAACCATAGTCATATAGTAAGAGTCTAATGGGAATTTCCTCTATCCCAAATATTTTCTTGCCATCCATTCTGAATAGGTTGCTGGAATACTGCAGTAAAATCATATCTCTGTTCTTTTTTACAAAATGTACTGGCTCATCTCTTGAAAGTTTTTCCCTTGTCACATGGCTGCAATTAATTCCATAGGTTTTCTCTATATTAGGCTCCATCACATCATTCCAGTCCAGAAGATTGTCCATGCCATTGATAACTTTATCTCTAATATCTTCATTAATTTCTTCAGAGATAACATTGAATTCCAAACAGTAGATTTTATTTCTAAAATCCATAAATTCCAAATCTTTTTCCTGTTCCACGTTTGTTCCAGGCTCCAGGGTCTCCTCTCTCACAGGGACCCCTATTTCTTTAAACTCCTGGATCATTTTGCACAATTCAATTTTCAGCTCCTTACAACCCTGTCGCAGGGTTCGTTTCGTTATCTCAATCTCATCCATTATTTTCTGAAACCTAGTTACTTTCAGATTCTCAGCCACTTTCTTGATTGCCATTTTAAAAGAAAAATATAAGAGAACCACTTCTTATTTCAGCAACAATTGGGTTAATACTCCAAACTTGATGACATCACAATATAAACAGAGCAGCCAGCCTTATCTCACTATGCTTAGGAAAACAAAATGTAGTTCCCAGGATCGAAACAATTAATGGCGTCGTCAGGAAACAGATTCGTCAAAATAAAATAAACCAAAAAGAGAGTAGTCTCAGACAATATAATATTCTTCAGAATAGAAATCAGGAATAGAAATCTCTCTTCTGTGTATATCTTTAGAATGCAAATCCAGGACAGCTTTTTGCAACAAAAACAGAGATAAGCTGTTAATTAGTGCATAGCAGAGAAGAGTTATAGCTCACCGGAAAGAAGTCCAAAGCCGATCAATCTGGCAAATCTCCTTTTACTGCAACAGTTTAAGTCAAGTAAAAAAATATAGAAAGAAGGGTGCTTGCCTGTTAGTCCGTTCTCTCTCTAAAGAAAAGATGAACGTGTCGCTTTATCAGATAGAGCTTGTTGAAAATCCGTCCTTCCTTGTCGGCTGGACCTCGTCTCATAAATCAATGAAATCTAGTCCTCCCAACAAAAATAGGCTTTGAGGTTAATCTCTTCGTTTCTCCCTGCCCGGGAGAAGTTTCATCAGTCAAAAAAAAAAAAAGTTTTGACTGATTTATATCTGAATAAGCTTCTTTTGCGGCGGGAGCCCGTCCCAAAAGCAGGCACAGGCTAAGTCACCCTTCCCGGAAGTCAGGCATTTCTTCATCTTCAGCTTGAAGACCTCTAGCAATCCAATGAGGAAATTCTCATCAACCATATGTGTAATCAGCTCCATCGTCAAACTACTCTTCCCCTCAAGAAGTTTCTCCTAATGTTCAACCAAAAATCTGTTCTCCTTGGAAGGGACATAGCTACGTGATAGAGCATCTCCCTTCATGCAGAAGGTCCTAGATTCAATCCCCTGGCATTTCCAGGTAGGGCTGGGAGAAACTCCTGCCTGACACCCTGGAGAGCCATTGCCCATCAGTGTAAAAATACACCACTAGTATAAGGCAACTTCCTATGTTCCTAACTTAAGCCCTCCTGCAACTTAACTCTACCCTCTGGAGCAGCAGAGACACAGACTTTGCCTCTTCTTTGGACAGCTCTTCAAATATTTGGAAAAGTGATATCATGTCCCCACACACCCCACACAGTCTTCTCTTCTCTGGGCTAAACGTACCCACCTCCTCCAACCTTTCCTTATAAGTCTTGTTTTCCCAAGATGCCTCAGGCCTTTGAGTGGATTTTAAGTGTTCTGTGTGAAAGAATGTCTTTATTAAATGAGTATCCCACCCTTCTTCCCAAAGGAGCCCAGGGTGGCAGACAAATCAGCCTCAAAACAATACAGTAAGTATAAAAGAACAACACATCTAGCAACATCTAAATGGGCCCTTGTTGATTTGTACAGCTGAACTCTCATGTACACAGGAACCCAGACTACACACTCACTGAAAGTTACGTGCGCAGAACTGTATGAGTGTAGAGATCAACTATTTGTGTGTATAGATTGTACACTTATTGACTGTATGGTGAGAATACCTCTAGCGATTCTATGTATGGCTAGCATTCAAAAGAGAGAAAAATGATAACTTAGTGTTAACTATGTTGAATTCTAAGAGATAACCTCCGTTGCTCTTTGGGTCTTGGTAGATTTCATTCTCCCCAGCCAAACCCACCTCCCAAATGAGATATTGTTCCCTATAGGCAGGGAGTCCCTTTCTTGCTTTCCCCAATACCTCTCTTTCCTGGTGATGATATAGCTTCCATTTATCTCAGCAACCAGACTGTGTCATAGCAAATGTAAAGGCAGCATTATATCCAGCAGGTGCCATTCTGATATTGTCTCCTTCTGAAGAACCCTGAACGATTTGAATGTTATCATGATATACAGAACCCCATTGTCTGCTGTGGTATAATGCATTTAAAATAGATGTTTTATAGAGCTGGCTGAATTATTCATTTCAAATAAATTATTGGGCAGATTTAGACCTTCCCATTCTGTTTGTGAATTGCTCATGAATTAGTCTCAAACCTCCTGGTGTATCTGCAGTGATGATTGGTACTTATGAAAATTAGATTTCACCTGTGGGTCTGTTTTGAGAATGGCTGATGCTTTGTTACCTGTGGGCATTTTAAGCTCACCGAGATTGAATTATTCCATTTGCGCTCTCTCTCTCTTTTTAATACCTCCCTCCACTTTGGGTGACTGAAACTATGAAGTAAGGACAACAACAACAAAAGAATGTATAACATTATCTGGGTGAGACACCCCCCCGATAGATTATCATGGAACTGTATTCACGAAACCACCAAAAGATGATCCCTCTGACTTTCAAACTGAATTCCAGGGATTTCATAAGCTTAACAAGGGTTCCCCAAGAAGATATTAGTACTGCCACACAAAAGTCCCTGAAAGATAGCTTGTTCACCACTGAGGGATACTCCAGATGACTTGTTTATTAAGCATTAGAGACAGAAGGATCTGTCAATTTCGGTCCTCTCAGTTTCTCATTTTTCCAATCTTCAATTCTGTTTCCCGCATTTCTGCAGCAATTTGCTCATTTTTTTTCACAAAAAGAAAATGCTAATGAAAATTCTCCAGCCAAATTTCTCCTCACACACATTATTTTTGTAAGCAGTTTTGACCAATGCACACATTTTTGCAAGCAATTTCTCCCAATATTGTCTAATTTTCTATGTTATTGACACTCATATATTCATTTTATGCACATTTTCCCCTAGTACATGCATTTTTGTAAACATTGATTGGCAAACTGCATTGCAAAATTCAGTGTCCTGTGAAATGGCCATCTGCTCCCAATGCCGGTCACTTCCTTCTGAACTCAGAAACCTTTTCAGGACCCTTGTCGTGCAATGCCAGGTTCTCCAATATAGCCCCTTCCTTTGGGACACAACCTTGTGAGAGTGTTCCTGTACACTCAGGAGTGTTCTATGCCTTCCAGTTCCCTTTGTTTTCAGCGTGAATTGGGATCACCCAATCTCTTCCACGCTTTGCCTTCTAAGTCTGCAAATTGCCAGCTTTAATATCACTTTTGACCTTTTTATTATTCTGTGTTTAGACAGTTTTCCCCCCATGCTGCAGTGTTTTACAAATGAGGGAGCTGCTACAGAATGCCAGATGCCTGTGTGTGTATCTTTGAGATGGGAGGGAGTGAAACCTGAAGGGGTATTTGAATATGCTTTAGTCATTTGGGGGATTGTAATTGTTGCAGCAGTCCAAGTGTAATCTCTGCTAATTATATCATCTTCACATTGTTAGTGAAGCTTTTCGTTACCCTGATTCTGTTGCTGCTGACTTCAAGGTAAGTTTATGCTTGCTTTAAAGTGCTTATGCTTGTAGCTGAGCAACTAGATCCCATGCAGCAGTTTAGCTGGTGTGACTGGAACAGCTCTTGGCTTTCTAACTCGGGAGCTAAAATAACACCTTTTATTTGCCATGTGGGGCAAACAATGTGCAAAGCTACCTAACATCGAGTCAGACCATTTCTCTATCTATCTCCGTATTGTCTACTCTGACACACAGCAGCTCCCCAGGGTTTCAGGCAGGTGCTTTTTCCAGCCCTGCCGTGTAGCACCAGGGATTGAGCTTGGGACCTCCTACATCCAAGGCAGATGTTCCATCACTGAGCGACTGCCGTCTCAGCTCCCATATTGATACTTATTTTATACATTTTAATCCCACCCCTCCTTCAAGGAGCACAAGGTTGGATATATGGACTGTCCATCTGTCCTCATAATAGGCCTATGAAGTAAGTTATGCTGAGAGATAGTGACAGACCCAAGGTCACCCACTTGCGTTTATAGATGAACAAGGATTTAGACCCAGGACTACCCACTTTGTGCTTAACATTCTAGCCACTGCCCTTTGTCTGTTTACTGTTAAGTAACAGCAGAATCGATCTGAGCAACTGACTGCTCCATAGGAGGAGTTTGCAGTTAATTCCTTTTCTGAACTGTTTGCCATGGAAGCTTTTCTCTGCTCCCTGCTTGTTGGGGATATAGAAATGGAGCCTTGGCTTCATATGGAGTGAACCGGGCTCTTTTGCGATGGTTCTGCTTTTGCTGTCTAGACTGAGGTAGCCAATATGGTTGCCCTCCTGGTGTTGCTGGACTACAGCTGTCATCATTCATGGCCATTTGTGCCCCAATTGCCTTGTAGGTGTGCTTAGTTGCCTCCACTCATGCTCTGCTTGAATATTTGTAATGAAAGTTAATCAGAAGTCTAGTGCAGGGATGAAGAGTTGTGGCCCTCCTGATATTGTGGACTACAGTTGCTATCATCCCTGACCACTACTGGATGTGATGGGAGTTAGAGTCCAACAACATCTGGAAGGCACAATGTTGGCTACCCCTGATCTATGTATATGTAAAGGCCACTTCCCAGCATTCTCTCATGTTTTTAGTGTGACCGAGAAGCAGAACCCAGGATGGGACTATGTGGATAAGGTAGGGAATCGAATGGGGAACGATAGTCCTTTAGATGTTGTTGGACTCCAGCTCCCATCATCCCTGACAATTACACATGCTGGCTGAAGCTGATGATGGTCAATATCTTCATGGCCATGGGTTACCCCTGTGATAAGGGATGTGTCGGGGCTGAGCTGTATGTACCTGTCAAGATGGAAGCAGAAGCCAAGAGTCATGCTAGGAGCAGACCCATGTGGTGAATCCAGGAAATCAATCCAGGAGTCAGTGACATGGAACAAACCAGAGTCAGGAAGGCCAGAGTTGCCTAGGCAAAGTTCCAGCCCAAACAAGAAGACTTTATATTACTTTCTGTTTAAGAAGGCCCAGTAGTCAGCCTAGGTAGGTGAAGGTAGTTCAGAATCTGAAAACTTTTATTACTTGGAAAGTTGCTCTAC